>NC_135984.1:18953155-19553155 GCF_053455715.1 Rhinoraja longicauda | reverse complement strand
AATAAAGCAGCTATCAGTTTTAGTTTAGAGATACAGCGTGGAAACGGGCCCTTCGGCCCACTGAGTCCGCACCGACCAGCGATCCCCGCACATTAACACTATCCTACACAGACGAGGGACAATTTACACTTGTACCAAGCCAATTAACCTACAAACCTGTACGTCTTTGGAGTGTGGGAGGAAACCGAATATCTCGGAGAAACCCCAGGTGGTCACGGGGAGAACGCACAAACTCCGTACAAACAGCACCCGAAGTCAGGATCGAACCCGTGTCTCTGGCGCTGTAGGGCAGCAACTCTACCACTGCGCCACCGTGTCGCCCTCAATAGCTATTGAACTATTGAAGGCTACACTATGCACTTTGGTTGTAGGACTTCAATGTCCAACTGCAAAGGTAGCTTGGCGGCTCCACCATAGAATGAGCTGGCTGAGCACTGAAACCTATAGCTATCCAATAGATCTTCAGCTGGTGGTGACTGAACCTACAGTAAAGATAAAACAATTTGACCTCCCTGATCTATCCATGGAAGATGCATCTGTTCATGACAGCATTGGTCGAAGTGACCACTGCACTGTCCTTATAGAGGCATTGTGTGGTGTGGCAATATATATGAATGTGACAGACCTAGAATGTTAACCCAAAACTAAGCATCTGCAAGGTGTTTATTCACAAAATGCTGGAGTAACTCAGCAGGTCAGGCAGCATCTCAGGAGAGAGGGAATGGGTGACGTTTCGGGTCGAGACCCTTCTTCAGACTGATGTCAGGGGGGCGGGACAAAGGAAGGATATAGGTGGAGACAGGAAGATAGAGGGAGATCTGGGAAGGAGGAGGGGGACAGAGGAACTATCTAAAGTTGTGAGAAGTCGATGTTCATACCACTGGGCTGCAAGCTGCCCAGGCGAAATATGAGGTGCTGTTCCTCCAATTTCCGGTGGGACTCACTATGGCACTGGAGGTTGCACTGGGACTCACTATGGCACAAGGTGTTGTAGTCCATCAGCAACAGCAGAAACGTGCATCACCGTGTTCTATATTCTTGTGGTCCAGAACATATCTTCTCACACCATTAATGTCAACCCAGGGGATCAACCCTGATTCAATGAGCAGTGCAGAAAGGTTGGCTGTGAGCAATATTGGGCATACCATAAAGTTATGTGGTGCTAGTCTACTGAAGCTGCAAATAGACTAACTGCATGTGAAAAAGTAAAAAAGGACAAGGGCCAAGCAATCTCACAACCAATGGATCAGATCAAAGTTCTGCAGTGCTACCATATGTAGTAGTGAATGGAGGTTGGCCATTAAAGAGTTAACAGGAATATCGGGTTCCAAGAACATCCTGATTCATGGTGATGGCACGGCCCAGATACATGCGTGCAAAGGAAAATGATGTAGCATTTATTAATCGGTTCAGCTAAAAGTTTCAAATTTATCCACCTCAGCACCGTCCTTAAGAAACCACTCTCCAGCCAATTCAATTCACTCCATGTGATAACAAAAAATGGTTGGGAGCCTTGGATGCTGTAAAGATTATGGATCGGACATACCAGACATACCAGCTGTAGTACTGCAGGGTTACACTACAGAACTAACTGCAACTCTAGTTAATCTAGTCTAGTATAGTTACTGTAGTATAGTCTAGTATGGCACAGTTAAAAACTTCAATAGTTTAGTTTTAGTTTAGTTTAGTTGTCATTCCACTCGTTACAGATCATGGAACGAAACAGAGTGCCTCCGGGGGCAATATAAATGCAATACATATAGACAGGGGATGACCATGCAGTACAATACGATACAGTACAAGACACAAAGTATTAGAGTAACTCAGTGTGTCCGACAGCATCTGGAGGACATGGATAGGTGAAATTTCTGGTCAGGACCCTTCATGTTTGTCAACCCGATCCAAAACATCACTACATCCCAATTCTCCAGAGATACTGCCTGACTCGCTGAGTTACTCCAGCACTCTGTCTTTTTTTTTTGTAAAGCAGCATCTGCAGTTCCTTGTATTCAAAAGCTTTATGTTATTAAGCTTTGACCTCGGTGAGCCGTGACCTCACACATGCCCAAAGGACTGATGTTCCTTTATAACAGGTGGCCCGCACTTAGGGTCATACAGTGCAGAAACAGGCCCTTTGACTGAATTCAAGGTAAACTAGGAACTTGTTCTTAAGTGAGAAGATGAACAAGGCCATGACTTGCACTCTATAGGACTCTAGAAGGCTAAGCTGTCTTTTTAGCTACAATGTGTAAGAAAAATAACTGCAGATGCTGGTTTAAATCGAAGGTAGACACAAAATGCTGGAGTAACTCAGCGGGTCAGGTAGCATCTCTGGAGAGAAGGAATGGGTGACGTTTCGGGTCGAGACCCTTCTTCATAAGCTACAACGTTGCATTTCTCTTAATCTGCATCCTGGAAGTATTTCATACCAATTGCAAAATAACAGTAGAAATACACCATTTGATTTTAAATATGTGCATTACCAACATGCCTAAACAGTCAGTAATGACATTGTTTATAATGGCGGAAAGTCTTCGGTGATTAAAGATTATTTAATATGAGTACCTTCTAAAGTGCTTCAGGCATCTTCCATACTTTCAATTTTGAGATCATTTATTCCTATTTTTATGTTGTAAATTTACCAGCATATCTCACATTCCTTGAAGATTTTAGTCATCATATTCTCTTGACTTTTTAAATCTACACCTGATTATTTTCTTACCAGCTCATGAGTAACTTGGTATTTTTATGTTGATGAAGAACAAAGCAAACCGTTCATTAAAAATAAACAAATTTAGCTAATTAATTTGGAAGACTTCGCAATCTTCCTAACTCTTGTTAAAACAAGTAAAGGGAACAAACATTCTGAAAATGCAATCCTGAAATTATTCTGAATAGATTTTTTTTTTGGTTTAGTTTAGTTTAGAGATACAGCACAGAAACAGGCTCTTCAGCCCACCAAGGCCGTGCCAACTAGCGTTCCCCAAACACTAGCACTACTTTACAATCAATTACACGTCTTTGGAGTGTGGGAGGAAACCGGAGCACCCGGAGAAAACCCATGAGGTCAGGGGAGAACGTACAAACTCCGTACAGACAGCACACGTAGTCAGGAATGAACCCAGGTCTCCGGCACAGGAAGGCAGCAACTCTGGTGCTGTGCCACCATGCCGCTGCGTTTTCTGGTGAGGTCGGTTGTTACTGTTAAACCCGTCTGATAAACTGCAGTCTTGTCACTGTAGTCCCTCACAGCTCAGATTTAGTTCTTGATTTGCCAAGATTTATTCATGTTACAGGCTTAATAATTCTCCCAAATGTTCCCACAATTCAAATAATACACCGCATGCAGAAGACAGAACAAATTGATCCTTTAAAATGTAAGGCTTAGCAATAGAAAAAAAAATGGAGCCGGGGAAAGCAAAGAATGGATGGGCGAACTGCAGTTTGTTTGCATGCGTTGCTACTGGTGTTACTGCGACAGAAAATATATTTTTTAATTTATATCTTTTCTTTGGATTTATACTATGCAGAATTAGCACATCCATCTTTAAATCCCACTGCCAACAATTTGTCAATGGATTAACTGCACATTTAAGTCAACATGTATAGAGTACAATAAAAAAGACTGAGGCTTTAAAAGTTCGAAACATTTAGTTGAACATAAAAATCTTTGTAACACAAAGTCTGCTTGGCCAATTTGGAAAAAGGAATACCATCGTTATCAACATTATAGTTGAAACAAATCACTATGGGTCATCTCTTGCAATGCTGTAGACTTGTTATATTTTGCTCTGGATACTTTGCAGATGATACAAAGCTGGGTGGTAGTGTGAACTGAGGAAGATGCTATGAGGTTGCAGGGTTACTTGGACAGGTTGTGTGAGTGGGGGATGCATGGCAGATGCAGTTTAATGTGGATAAGTGTGAGGTTATCCACTTTGGTGGTAAGAATAGGAAGGCAGAGTATTATCTGAATGGTGTCAAGTTAGGAAAAGGGGACGTGCAACGAGATCTGGGTGTCCTCGTGCATCAGTCACTGAAAGGAAGCATGCAGGTACAGCAGGCCGTGAAGAAAGCCAATGGAATGTTGGCCTTCATAACAAGAGGAGTTGAGTATAGGAGCAAAGAGGTCCTTCTGCAGTTGTACAGGGCTCTAGTGAGACCGCACCTGGAGTACTGTGTGCAGTTTTGGTCTCCAAATTTGAGGAGGGATATTCTTGCTATTGAGGGCGTGCAGCGTAGGTTTACTAGGTTAATTCCCGGAATGGCGGGACCGTCATATGTTGAAAGACTGGAACGGCTAGGCTTGTATACACTGGAATTTAGAAGGATGAGAGGGGATTTTATCGAAACGTATAAGATTATTAAAGGGTTGGACACGTTAGAGGCAGGAACCATGATCCCAATGTTGGGGGAGTCCAGAACCAGGTGCCACAGTTTAAGAATAAGGGGTAGGCCATTTAGAACGGAGATGAGGAAAAGCCTTTTCAGTCAGAGAGTTGTGAATCTGTGGAATTCTCTGCCTCAGAAGGCAGTGGAGGCCAATTCTCTGAATGCATTCAAGAAAGAGCTAGATAGAGCTCTTAAGGATAGCGGAGTCAGGGGGTATGGAGAGAATGCAGGAACGGGGTACTGATTGAGAATGATCAGCCATGATCACATTGAATGGTGGTGCTGGCTCGAAGGGCCGAATGGCCTCCTCCTGCACCTATTGTCTATTGTGTATTGTTTATTGTCTATAAATATTCCCAGTAAAATGGAACCACAAGAAAATGCAGAGGCTGTAATCTTGAGCAAAACACACAGTGCTGGAGGAACTGAACAGGTCAGGCAGCTTCTGTGAAGGAGATGGACAGGTGGCATTTTGCGTCTGGACCTTTCTTCAGACTGGGACAGCCGATGTTTCTGTTTGGGGCCCTTTGAAATGTTTGATTCAGTAACCTGAAGATCGATCCTGTTGGTGAAAATATTCACTGAGACCTGAGTAAGAGTAAAGCAGCAACTTTATTGTTGACAGAGCTCTGGGAGAAGAGACAAGACCCCATAGTCTGTGAGCACCTTCTCCTGGAGTGATCCTTACAGCTGGTTTCTATGTGTATGTATGTATATATATGCATATATATGTATATGTATGTGTGTGTATATGTGTATATGTATATTATTCAAACAATGGCAGGTGTTTACATAATCTGGATGAGGGGCCAGATAACCCCTTAGCATCTCCCTAGCTAATCAATCCCTTAGAAACTCCTGAGTAGCCCCTCAGCAACTCCTTAGATAATCAACCCTTAGCAGCCCCTAGGCAACTTAATCATGTTTCTCAGTCATTGTGGCTCAACCCTATCTATATTCTGACTATTGCAGGTGCTCAGCATCTGACTCAGCATCGGCCTTGTGACTTAGCTATCTCTAATTCTCCACTGAGGCATCTAGCCAGAAAGTTAATGTTCAGTAAACATTTAGCAGTGTCCACATAGCCAAGTATCCCGACATCTTCTCTGGTTCTGAAACTTGCTCCAACAGATCCCAACCAAAGATTGGTGCTTGTCCGTTCCCTCCATGGTTGCAGCCTGACCCGTTGAGTTCCTCCAGGACTTTGCATTTTGCTGAGTCCCAGATCTAACTATTTTAAAGTTAGATATTGTAAAGTAATGATAGCTAGAGTAAAAGATTGTTATTATAACATTGTAATCAGAATTGCATTGTTGGTCCCCAAAGAGCCTGCAATAATAATAATTGACTGTGTAATTGGAGTTGAAACAGCATCTTATAAAAACTATCCCTCTTATTTGATATGTCTTCAAGTAGATGCTGCCTGACCTGCTGAGTTACTCCAGCATTTTGTGAAATAAATGTCTTCAAGTAGAATTCAATTGTGTCAAAATATAATCTTAATATGTAATTAAAAATCTTTCAGTCTTTGCCAAAAGGCACTTGTCATCGCCGTATATATTCTGATTAAATATCATTCTGACAGCTTGTCTAAAGAGTTCCACTTGCAGTTAATTTTTTGCAATTAACATCTTTAGATGAATCATAAATTCAACATGGAAGAGCTGTAGGCCATAACTTACAGTCGACCTCTGAGACGATGTGATAACTTTCACATACAAGTGACGCGCCATCCTTAACCTTTCCTCTGTTCACTGGTGCGTTCGGATCACAGCATGTACCAGATAGACAATGCAAGTCATAAACCTCAACACTCAGAAGGATGAGGGTGACAAGCACATGAAAAATATTAACTCGCACTTCTTCTGAATATTTTGCTCTTCATTTATTATTGCTGGATCAAAATAGCTCAGACACCTGTCGACCTGGATTATCCTCAGCATAATATTTTGAATGGTAAAGATACCCCAAACCCCAATCATGGCAAAAGAAACAATGAAGATCGTTAAAATCTTGATCTTGCTTACAGCTCAGGGATGAATAAAATATATATATTTTTTAGTCTTCATCCCCCCCCAGAGTTCCCACTTCATCTTCACTCTATCGTTGTTCACCTGTGCATTAAAGACCACCTTGGTTAATAAATGATCAAAGTAAACCGTCGTTCTAAGTTCGAAACAAACTGCTGGATGAACTCCGCAGATCAAGCAGCATCTGTGGTGACAAAAGCATTGTCGACGTTTCAAGTCAAGACCTTGCTTCCATTGTGTTGCAGGGTCACAACCTTGAATCATCAACAATCCTCTTTCCCCCACAGATGCCGCTTGATTTGCTAGGTTCCTTTTGTTAGCTCTAGATTCCAGATTCTGCTTTCTCTTGCGTCTCCATCTTTCCAAGCATGTGACAGTAAGTCTATAATTACACATCCAATATCAACGTGCACCTCTTTAGTAGTTGGATCAAAGAGATTTCAATGCTGGATGTGTGAAATTGGTGAAGTGATGGCCGATAGTGGTCAGCAGGCCATGGCATCAATGGGAAGACAAACAATGTCGGTTTTGGGTTAAGTTCACCCAATGTCAGGATCGAACGCTGGTCTCTGGTGCTCTCTGCTCTCACAGCCGCATCTGTCCCACCTGCCTGCATTTGGCCCATATCCTTCTAAACCTATCCTATCCATGTACCTATCTCAATGCTTTTTAAACACTGACAGTACCTGCCTCAACTACCTCCTTCTGCAGCTCGTTCCATACACCCACCACTTTTTGTGTCAAAACAAGTTACTCCTCGGGTTCCTATTTAAACCCTCCCTCACTGTTAACTTGTATTTCCCAACTCCTACTCATCTATAGTAGGCGGCACGGCAGCGCAGCGGTAGAGTTGCTGCTTTACAGCGAATGCAGCACCGGATACGGGTGCTGTACTGTAAGGAGTTTGTACGTTCTCCCCGTGACCTGCGTGGGTTTTCTCCGAGATCTTCGGTTTCCTCCCACACTCCAAAGACGTACAGGTATGTAGGTTAATTGGCTGGGGAAATGTAAAAATTGTCCCTAGTGGGTGTAGGATAGTGTTAATGTACGGGGATCGCTGGGCGGCACGGACTTGGAGGGCCGAAAAGGCCTGTTTCCGGCTGTATATATATGATATGATGATATAGGTGGATTTTGCCTATGATGCAAATGGTGCTGATGCTGTTCACTAGATATTGTCTAAAAGTTAGGTCGATATGTGATGAATTGAAGCTGATCATTACTTCCACATTGATAAAGATGCACTCCTGTTCCAACAGAACCTTTATTGGTTTAGAGATACAGCATGGAAACAGCCGCTTTGGCCCATCGAGTCCTTGTTGACCATTGATCACCCGTTCACACTTGTTCTGGTATCTCACTTTCGTATCCAATTCCTAGACATTAAAGGGAATTTTAGAGGCCAATTAACATACAAACCCTTGCGTGTTTGGGATGTGAGAGGAAACCGGAGCACCCGGAGGAAACTCGGACAGCCAAAATGCTGGAGTAATTCAGTGGGTCAGGCAGCATCTCTGGAGAAAATGGGTAGGTAAGGTTTTGGGTCGGGCCGCTTTAGATTGATTCTGGTTTGCTCCCATACTCCAACGACATACAGGGTTGTAGGTTAATTGGTTTCTGTAAAAATAGCAAAATTGTAACTAGTGTTTGTCGGCTAGTGTATGGCGTGATCGTTGGTTGGCATGGACTCAAGGGGTGGTTCCACACTGTACCTCTAAAGTCAATGGTAACGTACAGTATTTTGGTAGTGTAACTAATAATATGATGAAGGGATTCACTCTTAACCTTATTTGAAGCCTTGCTCTGGCCACTCATTGTCTACTTACAACCGATCAGTCAAAACTTTATAACATGATGAGCCAAGACATTATGACCACCTGCCTAATATGCTGTTGGTCCTCCGTGTGCAGCCCCATATGCAGCAGGGTGCAATGCACTGTGTATTGTGACACATTCCTCCCGTGACCACCATTAAAATTTTCTGTGTCTTGTGCCACAGTAGACCTTCTGTCGGTTTGGACCAGACGGGATAGCCTTCGTTGCCTTCGTGCATCGTTGACCTTGTTGCCTGTTTGTGATTTGTCCCTCCTTGGACCACTGCCGGTAGGTACTCACCACTGCTGACCGGGAGCACCCCACAAGCCTTGACTTTTCAGAGATGCTCCGACCCAGTCATCTGGCCATAACAATCTGGCCCTTGTCAAAGTCGCTCAGGTCTTTACTCCTGCCCATTTCTCCTGCATCCAACACATCAATGTCAAGAACTGATGGTTCACTTGATGCCTAATATATCCCACCCCTTGACAGGTGCCATTGTAACAAGATAATCAATGCTATTCACTTCGCCTGTCATAATGTTTTGGCCGATCGGTGTACAAACCCTATTTGCAAAATATGAAATAAAACATGAAGCTATTGAGACTGGCTTGAGTTTAAGGCCTAATGTTAACAAAGCAGGCTACTTTTGGCATCCAGTGTCAAAGGTGTTGTAGCATTTTGTTACCCATTTAGGAGACAATTAATTAAATATATGAACATGTCTAAACAATTACACCTTTTTGAGAAGCGACTATTGTGAGTTTCCATGTCATTATACGAATGATATAGTGGCCGAGTACAGATCCTGTGTTGTCAGGATCTGGTCTGTTTCAGGTACTGTGTGTTCACTGATGAACACCGTAAATTAGGTAACAGATAGCATAAATTACCTCGATAAAGGCCAGCAATGTTAAGCAAAACAACACTCATTAAATGTTCTACTTTTATTTACAACCACTGTTGGGTTGAATCTAATTTAAGAAGGAATCCCTGTGCCTGCATGATGTGTGATACCACTGACAACTGTGAGTCCGGATCATTGCATGTGTCAAAGATCAGTAGCTGTTACTCTGTTCAAATGATAATTATACTCCTGCAATTTATAACTTTGCAATACTTCACTGCAGTGACATTTGGGTCAACCCAAGACATTAATAACATCATCTTCAGGTAGCTTAACTATTTTTATTCATTTTGTTTTTCTTCACACCGGATGTGCATCATTCCCTTTCTTGAGTTAACTCGTGTGAAATACACAGGATATCTATAATTTAATCACAATAAGTGGGAAGGTTGCATCCTGTGAATACAGAATATATCATTTGATAAAACATTTCTGGGCTTGAGGTAACACCACTTTCAGATAGTGTTTATTTGTGATTCCTTGCACTGCAATTCAGGACGATAATTTTTCACTCTGTAAACTCGTTTTGCCAGTCGATGCAACAGCAATGTGTCACAGTTCCAGCAGTCAAAAACAAAGTTCCTAAATCATTCGGACAAAAACAAAAATGGAGCTCAAAGTTCAACCTTTTTATTTTCAATTTGTTGATCTGTGCGAGAAGGAATTGGCAGAGAAATCCCTCAATTGTTGTCAGTTTGTGCGGGTGAGTGATAAGGAGTAAAAACACTGCATAGCATTGTCTATAACTGATTACTATTCTGAGGTGCCTGTTTATGGTAGAATAGACAGATTGGCAACAGGACTCTTGACCCATCGAGTGCAAGGTGACCATTAACCATCCATTACACTAATCCGAACTGATCTCGACCTACTTTATTCTCTCTTTATTGTTATCAATTCTCTCTTTATTGTTATCAATTTTCAATTTATTGTTATCAGTTATTATGCGGCACGGTGGCGCAGTGGTAGAGTTGCTGCCTTACAGCGAATACAGCGCCGGAGACTCAGGTTCGATCCTGATTACGGGCGCCATCTGTACGGAGTTTGTACTTTCTCCCCATGACCTGCGTGGGTTTTCTCCGAGATCTTCGGTTTCCTCCCACACTCCAAAGACTTACAGGTTTGTAGGTTAATTGACTGGGTAAATGTTAAAAAATTGTCCCTAGTGTGTATAGGGTAGTGTTAATGTGCGGGGCTCGCTGGGCGGCGCGGACACGGTGGGCTGAAGGGCCTGTTTCTGCGCTGTATCTCTAAATCTAAAATCTAAATTCCTCCCAGATTCCACCACTCCCCTACACACAAGGGGCAATTTACAGAGGACAATTAACCTACAAACCCAAGTCTTTGGGAGGAAACTGGAGCACCTACAGTAAAACTTTATGGTCATCAGGAGAATGTGCACACTCCTCACATACACCACCCAATGTTAGGAAGGAACTGCAGATGCTGGTTTAAACCAAAGAGAGACACAAAATGCTGGAGTAACTCAGCGGGACAGGCAGCATGTCTGGAGAGAAGGCAAGGGTGATGTTTTGGGTCAAGATCCTTCTTCAGACTGATATCAGGGGAAAGGGAGATACATAAGTAAGTTTAAGGTGTGAAAATAAGACAAAGGGAATGGAGATCAAGCAAAATGTAGAACAGATCATTTATAGTTGGGAGAAGGTAAAAACAAAGCAAACAGAGATAAAATATAGTCGGGACAGTCAGATTGGTCGGAGAACTGGAAGGGGAAGGGATGCAGAGAGATGGAAAGCAAGGGTTACTTGAAGTTGGAGAAGTCAATGTTCATACCGCTGGGGTGTAAGCTGCCCAAGCAAAATATGAGGTACTGTTCCTCCAATTTCCGCTGGGCCTCACTCTGACAATGGAGGAGTCCCAGGATAGAAAAGTCAGTGTGGGAATTGGAGGGGGAGTTAAAGTGTTTAGCAGCCGGGAGATCTAGCAGGTTTAGGCGGACTGAGCAGAGGTGTGCAGCGAAATGATCGCCAAGCCTAGAACAAGTGCCTGAGCACACAATCATTCGGGCACAAGTGTTGAGATTCGGGATGTCAGGATATGTGCATGGTTGTGATGTGGTTAAGGTCAATCACAGTATAAAATCATGGTAGAATATCTATACTGTTGTTTATAGGATTATGGTAGAATAAATGGTACAGGGCCCTAGTGAGACCGCACCTGGAGTACTGTGTGCAGTTTTGGTCTCCAAATTTGAGGAAGGATATTCTTGCTATTGAGGGCGTGCAGCGTAGGTTTACTAGGTTAATTCCCGGAATGGCGGGACTGTCATATGTTGAAAGACTGGAGCGACTGGGCTTGTATACACTGGAATTTAGAAGGATGAGAGGGGATCTTATCGAAACGTATAAGAATATTAAGGGGTTGGACACGTCAGAGGCAGGAGACATGTTCCCAATGTTGGGGGATTCCAGAACCAGGGGCCACAGTTTAAGAATAAGGGGTAGGCCATTTCGAACGGAGATGAGGAAAAACTTTTTCATTCAGAGAGTTGTGAATCTGTGGAATTCTCTGCCTCAGAAGGCAGTGGAGACCAATTCTCTGAATGCATTCAACAGAGAGCTAGATAGAGCTCTTAAGGATAGCGGAGTCAGGGGGTATGGGGAGAAGGCAGGAACGGGGTACTGATTGAGAATGATCAGCCATGATCACATTGAATGGCGCTGCTGGCTCGAATGGCCAAATGGCCTCCTCCTGCACCTATTGTCTATTGTCTAAATATCAAGTTGTGTATGGGATAAATGTGTAAGGTTATGACGTGTATTATATCAATTTCTGTATCAGATTATGATGGGATTTGTAGCTGTACATGCACTGAATGGATGTTTATTTTATTGTATACGTTACTGCTGTGGGATTTATGTGTAAGTACAGGATCATGGTGAGATTTATCTCTTGCATGTGTGATCTTGGTACCAGCAGTTGGGTAAACATTCATACAAATATTAAACAATATCACATATTTTATAGTTATCCTGAACTCCACGTGCCACCTCCAAAACAGAGTTTGGATCTCAGGGAGACTGAATGGGCCCTCAAGGAGTTGGAACACAGTCTAACCAGACCTTAAACTGGTTGAATTATGTGGACAGGTTACATAGTATGATTTCGCATTCCCCTGAATTAAAAAGATAAAGCTCTAATCCAATTAAAATGTTCAAGCAAAGTAATTAAGGTGGATAGATTGTGTGTTAAATTCGTCTCTAGAGGAAGGCTAGAACAAAGGGTTACGACCTTCAAACTGATGCGAGACTATCTAGGATTTATGTCAGGAAAGGTTGCTTAATGCAAGTGGAGAAATCTGAAACATCTCTTCTTCAAAAGCTATTGAAGCTCATTAATTGAAAATTGCAGCACGTCGACTGATGGATTTTTTTTTGTTTCACGTGTGTGTTTAAGAATATGGAATGAAGGTGGATAATGGAGGTAGAACAGACCAACATGACTTGGTACAATGACAGAATCATGAGTATGTATGGCCTACACCTATTCCTATATTGACCTTTACAGAAACAAAAATATAGAGAAACCTAGCTTAACAATCCTTTGGATTTGTTTGTTGTGTCTTCTTGCTCTGATTAAGTTGCCCATGGCTGACATTGAACCTTAGCAGCTCTTTGAGAGATTGGACCAGGATATCCCATCTCTGCTACTTCTCTGGTGGTCAATTGATTGTAACTGAAGCCACCCATCTTCATACACTGGATTTAATTCCAGATTTCAGATCTCCAGTTTCAGATATTCAGAACCAAGACCTTCTAGGCAATCGGATTTGTTTCTGATTGATTTGGGAAATAGTTGTCACAGATCTTACGCTGTGAGTGGTTTCTTTATGATCTGGCGTATCAGAATCTAGAATGTTATGTTTAGTTTTGTTTATTGTCACTTGTCAGGTGCAGTGAAAATCCTTTGTTTTGCGCTAACCAGTCAGCGAAAAGCCAATACGTGATTATACCACAGTGTACAGGTACATGGTAAAGGAAATAACGTTTAGTGCAAGGTAAAATCAGTGTAAAGATTGTCTGAGGGTCACCAATGAAGTAGATGGTAGCTCAGGACAGCTTTCTAATTGTTGACAGAATGTTTCAGTTGCCTGATTACAGCTGGTGAGAAATTGTCCCTGAATCTGGAGGTGTGCTTTTTCACACTTCTGGACCTCTTGCCTGATGGAAGAGGGAGTGATCGAGGTGAGACTCATCCTTTTATTATGCTGTTAGCCTTGCCGAGACAGTGTGAGGTATAAATGGAGTCAATGGAAGGGAATGTTGTTCTGGCTGTTGAGTGGGAGTGTGGTTATGTAGTGGCCTCACTAGTCATTATCATAGCTTGTTTCCAACCAAGCTCCATCAAATAAAATGAAGGATCTTTGAACACACAGTCTTTTACTGGAGATGTGTTGGGCGATATCAACAAAAAAATGTGGTTAGAGATGTTAACAATAGATATCATTTCCTTAGAAGGATGTGGATAGACTGATTGAAACTCACAGATGGAAAGTGGGAGCATTGATTGAACCAATGAATATAAAATCTACAATGCTATTTTGAAGTGAAAAAAAAAATCATTTTTATTCATTCTTGCTGCAAGAAAACAAATCTAACACAAAGGGCGGTGAGTGTTTGGAATGCGCTGTCAGGGTTGGTGGTTGAGGCAGATATGATAGTGGGATTTAAGAGGCTTTTGGTTCAGCATATGGTTATGGAGGGATATGGATTATCTGCAGATAATCCAATTATAAGAGATGGTTTTGGCATTATGTATAGCACAGACTTTGTGGGCCGAAAGGCCCGTTCTTGTGGTCTGAAGAAGGGCCTCGACCCGAAACATCACCCATTCCTTCTCTCCAGAGATGCTGCCAGTACCGCTGAATTACTCCAGCTTTTTGTGTCGATCTTCAGTTTAAACCAGCATCTGCAGTTCCTTCTTGCACTGTTCTTGTGCAGTACTGTTCCACGTTCTATGTTAATTCCATAGAGCTATAGAAAGGGTTAAATTTTCAAGTTGACAATGATGCTTGTAAATTTGTTGGATAGAAGAGAAAGAAGGTATATATTAATTTACTAATGGACGGAAGAAATTGTGATTAATGTCACTTGACTGACTCCATTCGTCCTTGGAGGACCGCCATTTATTTAATAAATAAAAAGTCTATTACTGAGGTGCATTTTAATGCACTGGACCAAATTCCAGCAGTGCAGCGAGAAAGCACTGTGATGATTAAGGAAACAAAGCTCCTTGGGGTCAGTATAATTGACAGCAAAACGTGCACGCTTTAAAATTCAGTCCACTTCTCCAAAATCTGAATCGCTGCACATCACATAAAAATACATAACAAAGACAGGCTTTTCACAGAGATGTAAAAAGAATGCTTCTTACAAGATATTGGCATTTTCTGCACTCACTAATTCCATTCAGATGGATTTTTATCTCTTCTCCTTTTTCACAGAATGATGCCAGTGTCACGAGCAATTTACCCATATCTCTCTGTTGCACACACAACGGCTTGGAGATCCTGATCCTTTCGGGTAAGAAATCTCCCTTATTTCTCCAGCTTCGGTCAACAGTTTTCTTTTCCGTCTGCCAACAATACCATTTTGCATTAAAATGTCTGCATTGGTATTATATGTTTATGTTAAACTTGGGTACCCGTGTAAGAAAGGTCTGGCTCTTTGACATTTACTTAAGTACACTGGTGTATTTTAATGCATAGTTTTCTGTCAGAGACATATCAATACCACTACACAAACCAAATGTTCTCACAGTCGCCAGCTTAGAATCAGCTTAAAGTGTTCATTTTCTGACCAATGTAAAAGATTGTAGTTGGGGAGCGTGATTCATCTCAGTGTCACTAAGGATGAGCAGCACAGTGGTGCAGCAATAGAATTGCTGCCTTATAGCGTCAGAGATTCAGGTTTGATAGACTTCATACATTCTCCCTTAGGCTGCCTGGGTTTTCTTCGGGTGCTTTGGTTTCCTCCCACGCTCCAAAGAAGTGCAGGTTTGTAGGTTATTTGGTGTCGGTCAAATTGTCCCTAGTGTGTAGGATAGTGTTGGTGTATGGAGATCGCTGCATAGCGCAGACATGGTGGGCCAAAGGGCCAGTTTCTGTGCTGAATCTCCAAAGTCTAAAGATGGATGGGGCAATCTGCCACTTCAGTGTTTCTCAGTTTGATGACATCATGGCTGATCTGTGTGTCAGTTGCATTTACATGCTTTTATTTGTGTCCAGTGGAATATAATGTGAGGTTATCTCCTTTGGAAAAACTAAAAGAAAGGCAGAAGTTTTTTTTAAGATAAGAGCTTGTAGGGTGATATGGTTCATGGTGAGATCTTCCACACAAAATCATTGAGAGTTAATATAAAGGTGCAGCAACAATTAGTCGGGTAAGTAGTACATTGACCTTTATTGCAGGAGGATTCGGTTCAAATGTTGAGAGTCCAATTGAGACCAATCTTGTACTTTGTTCCTGAAAAAAGTACACTAGATGGGATCTGACAATGGAGCATAAGTAAGCACATACTCTGTGTGCTGCATTGCAACCGATGGATGCGATGTCCAATGTCCCAACCCCTTATCAAACACTTTTAGAGTTTCCCTGTAATCCTGAGCAAGTAACCTCGTCAAAAATATCTGCTCGGTTATCAATATTCACTTGCCCTTCATCCTCGGTAGACACAAAATGCTGGAGTACCTCAGCTGGTCAGGCAGCATCTCAGGAGAGAAGGAATGGGTGACCTTTCGGGTCGAGATTCCTCTTCATTCTGAAGAAGGGTCTCGACGTGAAACGTTACCAATTCCCTCTCTCCTGAGATGCTGCCTGACCCGCTGAGTTACTCCGGCATTTTGTGTCTATCTCTTCGATTTGGACCAGCATCTGCAGTTATATTCCTGCCCTTCATCCTACTATGTTCATTCTACTACCGTTATGTTAGCAGTGATGGACTGACAGGTCAGTGGTTACCTGCATTCTTCCCACCCATTTTCATCCAGTGAAGTAAGCTTTGCAATTTTCTACATTCAGATAATTTGGAAAATTATGATTTATTCATCAGAAAGGTTCTCGTGCATTTCTTTCAATGCCCGTTCGGCTAACAAGTACTGGCCTTTTTTCCTACATGAAGCCCAATTATTTTCTCGAGTGTCATATTTTGCATGTGTTAAGACCCTTGCGTTCCTGCACTTGACATATTGGCACTCCCTCGTTCTGCTATTTTGACATTTTATTCCACTGTGAAAGTGGAAAGAAAGAACATCTTATTTTCCATTATATTCTTGCCAACATATGGCTTCACAATGGCGAAGTACATTTACACAGATGTCTTAAAATAATAATAAAATTCCCCTAGGAGTTAACAGGCATGTCATCACCTCCTTAAGGGGATGTCAGACTCAAATGCAATAGTAGTCACATACTGGTGGGGTCTCAGGTAGTGGCTTCAGCCAAAGATACAGTTACTGCCTTGTGAGGCAGTTTTATCTGAGACCCAGAGACAATAACTTTATTCCTGATATTTATTCATGATGCAGAAATCGTCCATTCATGGAGTATTGAGTGTTGTATAGTCATACTGTGGCAGGCGAGGTATAAATGGAATCGGAATGTTGCTTGGATTGAACAGTTTCAGCTACGGGGAGAGATTGGATAGACTTGGACTGTTGTCTCTGGTATGTCGAGTTTGAGCGGAGACTTGGGTTTGAGTTCCACAGATAGTGTAGACAGTCAGAACCTTTTTCCCCAGGATGGAAATGTTCAACACTAGAGGACACCGTTACAAGGTGAAAGGGGGAAAGTTTATTTGAAATGTGCGACGCAAGACTTTTTACAGAGAGAATGGTGGGGGCCTGGAACGCACTACAGGAGGTAATGGTGGAAGCAGATATGATAGTGGCGTTTACGTCTTTTAGGTAGGCATGTGGAAATGCAGAAAATAGAGGGATATGTATTGTCTGCAGGCAGTTGAGGTCATTTCAACTTGGATTCATATTTGGCACAAACATTGTGGGCTGAACTGTTCAATGTAGAACATGTTGGAAGTACGCAATGGGCCAAGCAGCATCGAAAAAGAGAGTTTATATTTCAGATGGAAGACTCTGGGAAAAGCGTTTTCTATTTTAATTCAGGTTTTCAGCATTTGCTGTCCTTTAGATATTTGGAGGTACTAGAAGGATTGAGAAAGTGGTGATGAGGTCGAGCTGTGTGCTATCATGTGTGGGACATTGTTATTAAATTGATTTAATGATGTATTCGGTGTAACTTCACTTAACTCAAAATGGCCACTTGGTTAGATTGCATGTCTGGTAACGCAAGTTAAAAATAAGTTATACAATTGGAATGTAGTCATTACCCTAAATGTAAATCTATCCGTAGTTGGACAAATATGTGTTATATTGCACTGACAAAACTAAGCAACACCGTTTAATCAAAAGTTAGATACAAGGAACTGCAGATGCCATTTTATAAAAGAAGACACAAAGTGCTGGAGTAACATAATGCGGCAGGCAGCATCTCAGAAGAACATGAATTGGTAATAGAACATTGAACCTAGAAAATAGATGCAGGAGTAGGCCATTTGGCCCTTCGAACTGTTCCATTCAAAATGATCATGGCCGATCATCCAAAATCAGTACCCCGTTCCTGCTTTCTCCCCATATTCCTTGATTCCATTCGCCCTAAGAGCTATATCTAACTCTTCCTTGAATACATCCAGTGAATTGTCCTCCACTGCATTCTGTGGCAGAAAAACTTCACATGTAATGTTTCAGGTCAGGACTCTACTTCAGGTTTGTTTATAGTCTGAGTTACCTTAATAGATCTTAGCCAGAATGGTGAGATGTGGGCCAAGGTCTCAGAGAACACCCATACCAAAACCTCAAGGATAAATAAGGAAGGATTGACTGTTGTGACACAGTCACACAGGATGCCTTTTTCTTACTTTATGACAGAGACTTTCAATACCCTGCCAGAAATGGAAGAAGGAATTACTTTGATTTTATTTGTGGCTTTCAACTCATCTCCAGAACTGTTTGATTTCTAGTTTCCTTTGCTTCGGGGAAAGTTGCAAGGGCTATGCTGTCAAAGAACATTTCTATTGATTCCTTCCAGAGAAATTATGTTTTTAAAATGCTTGGGCTCGCCTTTCCCTGCACCATTTTGTTGGCTGCGAGTATTTTGCCTCTGCCTTGTGTAAGCTTTACATTATAGGGACTGGTATTGGTTTTCTTTTCGACCAAATCATTCTTCAAATACTTCCATTGTTTACATGTTTATTCAATAATTGAATCTTCACATAACATAAAGTATCTTCTGAGCATCTTCATTTCACCCTTGCAATGCTGACATCAGATTCATTCATTGTGTGATCACCATTTGTAAGATGTTCACTTACTGTCAAATTATCAGCTAATTTTGATTTGTTTTTCATTACTAAATCAATGAGGCAGTTCAGCTCAAAAACGGTATTGTTCTGGAAAGCGATCATGAATACATTGCAGGGATTCATTGCCATTAATTCTTCTGAAGTGCAATTAACCCGCATCCATTGATTGCACTGCAGGCAAGGTGCCAGCATCCTGCTCTCCTCTCCTTGTAACGATTGCAGTGCCCAGCTGGCCTTGCTGTCAGTTGGCTGCCCAGACATACAGGAGTCAATATCTTCAGTGTCTGGCAACCCCTCAAGCAAATGAGGCCATCCATACCTGCAAGAGGCAAGTCACGCAAGATGTTCGTGCATGGAATGACGTGACAAATGACATTCGTGCCACAAAACGCCAGCAAGCAATGACGATCTCAAACAAATCGGTCTAACCTACCTACCTTTGATATTCAATGGAGTTACAATCAGAGGCTCCCACTAGCAATATCCTTGGGGTGCCACTGCATAAAAATGAAGGCTACCAAAACAGATTAGATACTGAGCATCCTGGGGATATATGCTTCAGGACCTGAGCCTCCAAAGTCTTTCCTATACTACACACACTAGGGACAATTTATAATTATGCCAAGCCAATTAGCCTACAAACCTGCATGTCTTCAGAATGTGGGAGAAAACCGGAGCTCCCGGAGAAAACCCACGCAGGTCACCGGGAGAACGTACAAACTCCACACAGACAGCACCTGCAGTCAGGATTGAACCTGCGTCTCTGGCGCTGTAAGGCAGTAACTCTATTGCGTTGCCGCCCTGTGTGATGGAACATGTGGCGATTGCCTGAATGAGTACAGTTCCAATAATTCGAGAAGCTCAACATTAGCCAAGGACAAAGCAACCTGCTCTATGGGTACCCTAATAATTTGTCCCCGAGCATAGTCTACCCTCAATGTTCTGTAATTGTTCACTTCATCTACTTCAGTGTCATCTCTGCCTCAGAAGGCAGTGGAGGCCAATTCTCTGAATGCATTCAAGAGAGAGCTAGATAGAGCTCTTAAGCATAGCGGAGTCAGGGGGTATGGGGAGAAGGCAGGAACGGGGTACTGATTGAGAATGATCAGCCATGATCACATTGAATGGCGGCGCTGGCTCGAAGGGCCGAATGGCCTCCTCCTGCACCTATTGTCTATCTCCTATACTCACTACCTCTACTGTTCAGGACTAGATATTCAGACTCATGGGAACACCACCACCTACATTTTTCCCCTCCTAGTCTGACACCATCCTCACTTTGAGTTTTATTGCAGTTCTTTCAAAGTTTCTTGATCTAAATCCTGGAACTCCTCCCTCACCACTCTGAGGCACTTTCACCAGAAGGACTGTAGTGGTTCAAAAGGGAGAAGCTCCCCAGCCAAATCTTTCTCTGAATGCCAGGCAGTGTCAATATCAGAGCTGTTGGTTCCTGCAAATATAATCAACAGATGTTGCGTTAACACCATTACTGTCTTCTGTCAGGTGAGAATATTCTTCTTTGGGATTTTGGTAAACCTGAACTTCATTGAGGAAGGGAAAACACAAGATGGATCTGACCTATATCCAAGAGAGAAACTGTTTCTATTGGTGTAAATGTCCATGGAATGAAGATGAGGAAAACACTTTTAAACGTTTTATTTATTTTCTGAGTTGCCTCAATAGGTCTTGGAGGGAATTGCGAGATGGAGCACATTTTTAGGTTAGAATAAGTGGTGGACCTGGATTCAATCACTTGAAAAGTATTTGATGGAAAATTAAATTACAAGACCATTGGGAAAGGGGAAGAGGGCAATGGGACCAGCTAGATTGTTCTTGCATGGGGCCAGCGTAGTTTCATGGGCTGGATGGTCTATTTCCAAGCTGTAATCATTCTGTAGCTCTGTGATTATTTATTTCTCGATCATGCTGGGATTGTTGTCGCATCTATGCAATCGCTGCAAAATCACACCTTCTAAACTGTAAATTGGCACATTTAAAATGGAAACCTTGCCTCCCAAGCCTGCAAGATTAGAATTAGACTGGCCACTCACCATCGGCATTGTGGCGCAGTGGTAGAGTTGCTGCCTTGCAGCAACAGAGAACCGGGTTTGATCCTGACTACGGGTGTTGTTAGTACATTTTCCCCATGACTGCATGGATTTTCTGTGGGTGCTCCAGTTTCCTCCAACCCTCCAAAGATGTACAGGTTTGTAGGTTAATTGGCTTTGGTAAAAAATTGTCCCTAATGTGTTGGATAGTGTTACATTTTTGGGGTCGGTGTTCAGTGTGTCGATGGTTGGTGTGGACTCGGTGAATCAAAGGGCTTGTTTCCACGCAGTATCTCTAAAGCCTAAAGTTCAGTTTAGTTTATTGTCAAGTGTACCGAGGTACAGTGAAAATATTTAGTTGCGTGCTAACCAGTCAGCAGAAAGAGAAAATCACGGTGGTTGGTCACGGTGGCACAGCAGTAGAGTTGCTGCCTTATAGCGAATGCAGCGCCAGAGACCCAGGTTCGATTCTGACTACGGGCGCCGTCTGTACGGAGTTTGTACGTTCTCCCCGTGACCTGCGTGGGTTTTCTCCCAGATCTTCGGTTTCCTCCCACACTCCAAAGACGTACAGGTATATAGGTTAATTGACTGGGTAAATGTTTTAAAAAATTGTCCCTAGTGTGTGTAGGATAGTGTTAATGTGCGGGGATCGCTGGGCGGCGCGGACTCGGTGGGCCGAAGGGCCTGTTTCCGCGCTGTATCTCTAAATCTAAAATCTAAATCTAAATCTAAAAAATGCTGCCTGACCAAACTCAATTCCTCCAGCAGTCTGCCCATGCTCCAGATAAGAGCTTCTGCAGCCTCTTGTGTCTCAAATAAATGCCAGGTTAAGTCTTAATGTCTGGTCTTCTGAAGGATTGCTATCTATCTTGTACTCAATGTCGAATGAATCTTTCTGGACATGAACACTCTCATTTCAGTGTTGTCTGAACTTAAACAGCAAGAGTATAAATCACTGGAAACCAGCATAAAAGATACATCGGTATTAATGAGAGCAGATAAAAAGCCTTCAATTTGGAACAAACCAGCGTTGTTTTTAAATATACAGCATGGAAACTGGCCTTTCAGCCCACTGCGCCCGCAGTGAAAATCGATCACCTGTTCACACTAGTTCCATGTTATCTCACTTTCCCTATACACTTGGGGCAGTTTACAGAGGCTTATTAACTTGCAAACCCTCATTTTTAGTCAAACTGAATTGAATCCAGAATCAATCTGATGAATACACACAAATATGGTATATTCCCAATAAGTTCATCATTTTATGAATATGATTAATTAAACAAAATATTTCAAATGGTATCAACATATTGAATTAACTCAGTCTTTCATAACACCCAAATACTTAAGTACTACAGTATTGTGAACTGACAGAAGGTGGAATATAAAGCAGCTCCCTAATTACAGTATTTATTCATACTGCTTTTTAAAAGTCAATGATCCTAAGCAGAGATTAATTGGCCATTTATCAAGCACAACTGAAAACTACTGAGCTATTGGAGTTCCTCACTGAACTCAAAAGAAGTGTCCATTGCAAAAGTAAAGATTTGTCCACAGAGAACTTTGCATTGACAACGTTGTTTATTGAAAGGTTCAGTGTTCATTTCGCAACCGTCACAATTTTCTCGTGGTAAATATTTGACCACAAGAAAGATTAACATTACCATTAGCTCAAACATATGTATTGCCTTGAATAGTGTCCAGCACATATTTAACACTTCCCCAATTTGGGATTCAGCCTTGATTTGAACAAAGGAAAAATATAGACCTGGTTGAAAAATAAATACGCCATCATTGTGCCATTGCTAATGTAAATGAACCTGGGTTCATATCACACCATGGCAGTTCGAGAGTTAGAAATCTGTTGATATTGAATGAGATCAAATAGATTTCTGTTTTCAGAAAAAAATAACCATGTCCTTCATGGAATAAAGTGCCTTCCATTTATCTGGATTCTGGTCTGAAACCAAGGTGGTAGAACATGGACCAGACTTAACACACCATTTAATTGTATCAAGTAAAAGACACAGTAACAACTTCTCAATATAACTCTAAAAAGGTTATTTTCAGGTTTGAGTTTGGGTTTATTGGTGCTGAGGTACAGTGAAAAGCTTTGTTTTGCTAGCTATCCAAAAAGATCAGATTTACCGTACATAAATACAATCAAGTCAAACTCAGGTATAATAAGTATAGTAACGGGGTCATATGAAATGTTTTTGAATAACATTTGAGCAAAGACACAAAACTGGAGAGAAATGCATAACTGGTCTTTATGCCTGCTCTGGATTAGTTGCAACTTAAAAGCAATCTGATGGCTAAAAGCTTGAATCAGGTTGAAAAACTACATATATAGCAGAGCAATTGTATTTAGTGGACAGAGCAATGACAGATGCAATGTAAGAGAGATATGTGGATGCTTTACACATTGGGCTGATGTTAAGCTCGGTACAGGAGAACAGGAATGATTTGTGAAAGATGGCAGGGTAAACATTGGTTGTTGCCATTCATTCCAATGCAGCAATCAACAAAGCAGCCTGGAAGCTGACCTTTGCTGTCAAAAAAATCGTGCTTAAGCCTGACTCGGTATTGCAGGAGCTGCATTCAGTTATCTTAAGGCCACGTCTTGCATGTTGATTTGATTCCCAGACATTGGAATGCAAAGGAAATATCCAATCTTTGGAAGAAGTGCAGAGAAGGGCAGTGAGATTATTTCCTTATGCCAAAAGGCCATGCTATAACAAAATGGTTGTCGAAACTGGATACTTCAGTTCTGAAAAGCTAGAGCTAAACAAAGAACGGAAGGACTTTGTAAGATTCTCAGTTGAAAAGAATTAGGGCACAATGGGCAATGAAACAGAGGTACAACGTCCCAAAATAGTAAGTGCAGGGGACAAGCCTCGACAAGAATTCCTAAAATGTACAATGCCAATGCTAATCCAGATGGAGTATTAGTCAACGGCTTTTGGGAGAGAATTGTGGTTTATTGGTGAAGAATAAACGCAATGAGATGAATAACCTCTCAATCATCAACAAGTGTTTTGGTAATTTTTAATTAGATTTTTAATTATATTAGATCTGTATATAAAGTGTTTGGTGTTATGTCAGAGTGTTGATTTATGAGCCATCTAAGTTGTTGAGGCCAGTCTCCAGTGAGTCATATAAACAACCAAAGTTGAAACATAATTTCCTTTCAATTTGGAGTCTCACTTTGGAATTTATTTTAACATAAGAGAAATATTTTTTGAACACGAAGCAACATGATCTGCACTGCAAAGTTTTGAAATGCTGCCTTTTGTTAGTATGGTTATCACTATACTACCATGGACTGGATTCAAAGAGGTAAATGGTGAAATTGGACATGAAAAGTTCAGCACGATGATGTGAGAAGAAAGGGAAAGTAGAAATTGATAGCAAAGAAACAAACTCCAAGAGGAGCTCTAGAGGAAAGAACTGCAGATGCTGGTTTAAACCAAAGATAGACACAACAAGCTGGAGTAACTCAGTAGGTCAGACAGCATCTCTGGAGAAAAGGAATAGGTGAAGTTTCGGGTCGAGACCCTTCGTCATTTGTTCTATATCTCTCGATATCACTGTCTATATCTCCTGACTCTCAGTCTGAAGAAGGGTCTCGACCTGAAATGTCACATATTCCTTTTCTCCAGAGATGCTGTCTGACCTGTTGAGTTACTCCAGCTTTTTGTGTAAGTCCAAGTGGAGCTCAGTGGGTTGAATAATATCTGTGGGGGGGGGGAGAAGGAATTCAATGACATTTTGCGTCAACATCGTGCACAGGACCCGAGAGGTGATGACAGAACAATCTCGGCAGTGTTTTAGTTAATGGTACAATAGACAATAGACCATAGACAATAGGTGCAGGAGTAGGCCATTCAGCCCTTCGAGCCAGCACCGCCATTCAATAGACAATAGACAATAGACAATAGACAATAGGTGCAGGAGTAGGCCATTCAGCCCTTCGAGCCAGCACCGCCATTCAATGCGATCATGGCTGATCACTATCAATCAGTACCCCGTTCCTGCCTTCTCCCCATACCCCCTCACTCCGCTATCCTTAAGAGCTCTATCCAGCTCTCTCTTGAAAGCATCCAACGAACTGGCCTCCACTGCCTTCTGAGGCAGATAATTCCACACCTTCACCACCCTCTGACTGAAAAAGTTCTTCCTCATCTCCGTTCTAAATGGCCTACCCCTTATTCTCAAACTGTGGCCCCTTGTTCTGGACTCCCCCAACATTGGGAACATGTTATCTGCCTCTAATGTGTCCAATCCCCTAATTATCTTATATGTTTCAATAAGATCCCCCCTCATCCTTCTAAATTCCAGTGTATACAAGCCCAATCGCTCCAGCCTTTCAACATACGACAGTCCCGCCATTCCGGGAATTAATCTAGTGAACCTACGCTGCACGCCCTCCATAGCAAGAATATCCTTCCTCAAATTTGGAGACCAAAACTGCACACAGTACTCCAGGTGCGGTCTCACCAGGGCCCGGTACAACTGTAGAAGGACCTCTTTGCTCCTATACTCAACTCCTCTTGTTACGAAGGCCAACATTCCATTGGCTTTCTTCACTGCCTGCTGAACCTGCATGCTTCCTTTCATTGACTGATGCACTAGGACACCCAGATCTCGTTGAACTCCCCCTCCTCCTAACTTGACACCATTCAGATAATAATCTGCCTTTCTATTCTTACTTCCAAAGTGAATAACCTCACACTTATCTACATTAAACTGCATCTGCCATGTATCCGCCCACTCACACAACCTGTCCAGGTCACCCTGCAGCCTTATTGCATCTTCCTCACAATTCACACTACCCCCCAACTTAGTATCATCTGCAAATTTGCTAATGGTACTTTTAATCCCTCCGTCTAAGTCATTAATGTATATCGTAAATAGCTGGGGTCCCAGCACCGAACCTTGCGGTACCCCACTGGTCACTACCTGCCATTCCGAAAGGGACCCATTTATCCCCACTCTTTGCTTTCTGTCTGTTAACCAATTTTCTATCCATGTCAGTACCCTACCCCCAATACCATGTGCCCTAATTTTGCCCACTAATCTCCTATGTGGGACCTTGTCGAAGGCTTTCTGAAAGTCGAGGTACACCACATCCACTGACTCTCCCTTGTCAATTTTCCTAGTTACATCCTCAAAAAATTCCAGTAGATTTGTCAAGCATGATTTCCCCTTCGTAAATCCATGCTGACTCGGAACGATCCCGTTACTGCTATCCAGTGATGGCTGATCACTCTCAATCAGTACCCCGTTCCTGCCTTCTCCCCATATCCCCTCACTCCGCTATCCTTAAGAGCTCTATCCAGCTCTCTCTTGAAAGCATCCAACGAACTGGCCTCCACTGCCTTCTGAGGCAGAGAATTCCACACCTTCACCACTCTCTGACTGAAAAAGTTCTTCCTCATCTCCGTTCTAAATGGCCTACCCCTTATTCTTAAACTGCGGCCCCTTGTTCTGGACTCCCCCAACATTGGGAACATGTTTCCTGCCTCTAATGTGTCCAATCACCTAATTATCTTATATGTTTCACTAAGATCCCTCCTCATCCTTCTAAATTCCAGTGTATACAAGCCTAATTGCTCCAGCCTTTCAACATACGACAGTCCCGCCATTTCGGGAATTAACCTAGTGAACCTACGCTGCACGCCCTCAATAGCAAGAATATCCTTCCTCAAATTTGGAGACCAAAACTGCACACAGTACTCCAGGTGCGGTCTCACCAGGGCCCGGTACAACTGCAGAAGGACCCCTTTGCTCCTATACTCAACTCCTCTTGTTATGAAGGCCAACATTCCATTGGCTTTCTTCACTGCCTGCTGTATCTGCATGCTTCCTTTCAGTGACTGATGCACTAGGACACCCAGATCTCGTTGAACATCCCCTCTTCCTAACTTGACACCATTCAGATAATAATCTGCCTTTCTATTCTTACTTCCAAAGTGAATAACCTCACACTTATCTACATTAAACTGCATCTGCCATGTATCCGCACACTCACACAACCTGTCCAAGTCATCCTGCAGCCTTATTGCATCTTCCTCACAATTCACACTACCCCCCAGCTTAGTATCATCTGCAAATTTGCTAATGGTACTTTTAATCCCTTCATCTAAGTCATTAATGTATATCGTAAATAGCTGGGGTCCCAGCACCGAACCTTGCGGTACTCCACTGGTCACTGCCTGCCATTCCGAAAGGGACCCATTTATCCCCACTCTTTGCTTTCTGTCTGTCAACCAATTTTCTATCCATGTCAGTACCCTACCCCCAATACCATGTGCTCTAACTTTGCCCACTAATCTCCTATGTGGGACCTTGTCGAAGGCTTTCTGAAAGTCGAGGTACACCACATCCACTGACTCTCCCCTGTCAATTTTCCTAGTTACATCCTCAAAAAATTCCAGTAGATTTGTCAAGAATGATTTCCCCTTCGTAAATCCATGCTGACTCGGAATGATCCTGTTACTGCTATCCAAATGCTCAGCAATTTCGTCTTTTATAATTGACTCCAGCATCTTCCCCACCACTGATGTCAGACGAACTGGTCTATAATTACCCGTTTTCTCTCTCCCTCCTTTCTTAAAAAGTGGGATAACATTTGCTATCCTCCAATCCACAGGAACTGATCCTGAATCTATAGAACATTGAAAAATGATCTCCAATGCTTCCACTATTTCTAGAGCCACCTCCTTAAGTACCATGGGATGCAGACCATCAGGCCCTGGGGATTTATCAGCCTTCAGTCCCATCAGTCTACCCAAAACCATTTCCTGCCTAATGTGGATTTCCTTCAGTTCCTCCATCACCCTAGGTTCTCCGGCCCCTAGAACATTTGGGAGATTGTGTGTATCTTCCTCAGTGAAGACAGATCCAAAGTAACGGTTTAACTCGTCTGCCATTTCTTTGTTCCCCATAATAAATTCCCCTGCTTCTGTCTTCAAGGGACCCACATTTGCCTTGACTATTTTTTTCCTCTTCACGGAGGTGGCTCCTTTATATTATTGGCTAGTTTACCCTCGTACCTCATCTTTTCTCCCCGTATTGCCTTTTTAGTTAACTTTTGTTGCTCTTTAAAAGAGTCCCAATCCTCTGTCTTCCCACTCTTCTTTGCTATGTTATACTTCCTCTCCTTAATTTTTATGCTGTCCTTGACTCCCCTTGTCAGCCACAGGTGTCTCTTACTCCCCTTAGAGTCTTTCCGCCTCTTTGGGATAAATTGATCCTGCAACCTCTACATTATTCCCAGGAATACCTGCCATTGCTGTTCTACCATCTTCCCTGCTAGGGCCTCCTTCCAGTCAATTTTGGCCAGCTCCTGCCTCATGCCTCTGTAATCCCCTTTACTTACACTTCCGATTTTCCCTTCTGCCTTTCCATTTGCAGAGTAAAACTTATCATGTTGTGATCACTGCCTCCTAATGGCTCTTTTACCTCTAGTCCCCTTATCAGATCAGGATCATTACACAACACTAAATCCAGAATTGCCTTCTCCCTGGTAGGCTCCAGTACAAGCTGTTCTAAGAATCCATCTCGAAGGCACTCTACAAACTCTCTTTCCTGGGGTCCATTTCCAACCTGATTTTCCCAGTCTACCTGCATGTTGAAATCTCCCATAACCACCGTAGTATTACATTTGTGACACGCCAATTTTATCTCCTGATTCAACTTGCACCCTATGTCGAGGCTACTGTTTGGGGGCCTATAGATAACTCCCATTAGGGTCTTTTTACCCTTACAATTCCTCATTTCTATCCATACTGATTCAACATCTCCTGATTCTATGTTACCCCTTGCAAGGGAATGAATATCATTCCTTACCAGCAGAGCAACCCCACCCAGTCTTGGAGGTGATAGTGGTGGAATGGTGGAGGGATGAATGTTTAGGGTGGTCAATAGTGTGCCAACTGCTCTATGTTGAATAATGTTCGGCTTCTTGAATATTGTTGCAAATTCTCCAGAGAAAAAAAATGTTTCATTTGATGGAGGACAGTAGGTGAGAATCACAAGGAGATTTCCTTACTCCTGTAGGACTGGATGACATCAAACTTCATATGGGTTGGAGTTAATACTCTGGACCCCATGGTTTACTCTCTCTTAACAGTGTACCATTGCATCACAACCACCGG
Organism: Rhinoraja longicauda; assembly: GCF_053455715.1. Classification (NCBI taxonomy): domain Eukaryota; kingdom Metazoa; phylum Chordata; class Chondrichthyes; order Rajiformes; family Arhynchobatidae; genus Rhinoraja; species Rhinoraja longicauda. The sequence continues at coordinate 19,524,402 of NC_135984.1, read as the reverse complement.
TTCACTGCTGGTGGGAAGGGACATGGTGTGGTATTGTGGTGAAGTGTCAAGAATGTTGTCTATAAGGTATGATTGTACAGCAGTTAATGTAATGCAGTCCATAAAGTAAACGATTGCAATCACGAAATTGTGTCTAAATCCCATCATATCGAATTTTGGAGTTAACATCATAATTATAATTGAGATCAAAATAACAACACAAGTTATAATACTGTCATTAACAACAGAGGCCCCATAGCAGATGTGTTCACGTCGTGGGGCTGGAAACTGGAAGTGTCCTGAGCTAATTCTGCTACCACCATCGTCTACTGTACGAGTGATGGCTCCCACTGATTGTCGCCGGACGATGACAGCGATGTAACATTTGAATGATGGACATGAAAGAAAGAGAATAACAACAACAGAAGTAAAACACTTGCGCTTAATACACTCAGATCAGCTTAGTTTCGTTTATTATTGTCACGTTTACCGAGGTACAGTGAAAAACTTTTGCTTACATACTATCCAGTCAAAGAAAGGACTGCACATGAATACAATGGAGCCATCCACAGTGTACAGATAAAAGGTGCAAAATTTAGTGCAAGATAAAGTCCAATTAAAGGTAGTTCAAAGGTCTTCATTCAGGTAGATGGGGGGGGGGGGGGGGGTCAGGACCTCACTCTGGCTAATGAGAGGACTGTTCAGATGCCTGCTAACAGCTGGGAAGAAACTGTCCTTAAATGTGATTCTGGTGGATAGTTATTGTTTAACACTCTTCTGCTTTAACATTGAGAAAAACATATAAACACATTGAATAGACAAGTGCACGAGGAGAACAATAATCTGTTGATGGAGTGAGATGATGGAATAGAGAAGAAAATCGCGTGGGGCATAAACATTACCTGTTAAAAAAAAACAACTTTTTTTTGGTTTGGCATTTTTTGATGGAGGGATATTGATTAGGGTTTGGGGTCTAGGGGGTGGATTAGATTTAGGAGCTTTGAATTATTCATTGAACAAATTATAATTGAAATATTAGAATGGGCAGGTATTTAACGTGTCACCTGAAGAATAATACATTCAATGCAGGAATTAAAACCAAAACCTCTGAGTCTGAAGTGAACCAATAGTAAATAGAGTAGAGAAGTTAAATTTGGGGGCAACACTGAAAAATACCAGGGGAGATGAATAAGAAAGCATAATGCTTACACCAGTGATAGACAATTTTGGACAAATGACGGTGGTTTCACACAAAGAGCAATTCACACTTCAGTTGAACCACATGCTCTTCCACCATGTTGATCTGAACAATCATCTTTTCATCTATTTAGTGAACATTTGGTTTTTATGAAGAGCAGAATCTCTTCTAATTTGTTGGGCCCTGATCATAACCCTCATCCATTCATAGTTGATTACTGGCTTTTTACCATGATCAATAGGTGAGTCTCCCAACTGAGGAAGAAAGGTTCATCTAAACTCCAGCATGTAAGCACCGAGGCACCATTTAAGTAGAGTCTCTTTGTTATTGCATGCTGACTTGTTGCTTCTCAAGTGCCTCCAAGTTGTCTTCCTCAACTTCAGAAACAGTAAAGTAAGCACTTCAATCAACCATATATTGAGCTGTGAATGTCATGCAGATTTATTAAACAGTAAATGGATCTGAACACAGGCAATGGATCACTGAAGATTTAAGAACATTACAGGTGTTGCAATATCTCTATTGCAAGACAGAGCAATAACAAATAGTCACATCTGTTGTATTGAGTTGTAATGTAAAGTACAATAGACATCTCATCCTCTGACTTTTCCGCGGTGGCTTATTGTTGATTTTGATTTGAGCATCTCTGATCCTTTTCCCACCCATACAAAATTAATACAGAAGTTGATGTGGGCCAGGCTATTGCAGCAGCCTTTGTCTTTCTCATCCATCAGAATCAACATTTGTTCAATACTGTGGATGTGGAGTCATATTACATCAAACAAATATGCCACTTCACCCTGCGCATCTCTGCTGTTTGACGTTTATTGATGCTAATGGTCAGCTTCAGCAATTCCCTCAAAGCAAGAAATATTGGTGATTTTCAGATTATTTTACAAGGTTTCTTTAGAGAGTTCCATAGAACTTGGATTCAAGGAAAATTCTTATTTCATGAGCAAAGAACACATGAAAAAAAAAAATCATGGTTAGAAGCATGTTAGCAAATATTTCCGAATAAAAGCAGACCCATTGAGAATCTGTAGGAAGGAACTGCAGATGCTAGTTTACGACAAAGAGAGACATAAAGCAATAAATCATCTCTGGAGAGAAAGAATGGGTGATGTTTCGGGCCAAGACTGAAGAGTCTGAAGGAGGGTCTCGACCCAAAATGTTACCCATTCCTTCTCTCCAGTGATGCTGCCTGCCCCGCTGAGTTACCCAAGCATTTTGTGTCTATCCATTGGAAATTTGACCCTGGCACTTTCATGTGCAATTTACCATTGAGCCTATGACGTTCTTTCACACACCCAATCCCATCACTCGTCGTGTATTTTCTCCTTTGCACATTTATATTTTGTGTGCAATCCACAATTTTTATTAAACTCTCTTGAAGAGGTGACTTTGTGCTGAGATAATTAAAGAGTCCATTCTGTGATCAATTGCTTGCACTTAGACCCAGTTTTGTGCCCAAGACATATGGAATAATTTCACCAGTTGCTCCATCGCTGTTGCAGTCTTTATGCAATGCACATTGGACCAACGCAATGCACATTGGACCAACGCAATGCACATTGGACCAACGCACTGCGATTTCAGTCGCATTGATTACCTCACACCTTGCCGTAGGGTGTTGCCACTCACAGCGCAAGATAGGATCAGGGCATGCATAACGTGGGAGATGTCCACATGCACAAGAACATAAGACAATAGGAGCAGGAGTAGGCCACTCAAGCCCCTCAAGACGGCCCCCATTATTCAATATAATCATGGCTGATCTACTCAAGCACATTGTCTTCTGTGCAGGTTCACAATCCTCTGGAAACAAGTCATCCCTTGTACTTTCTCAACTGCCATGGAGGACTCTTTTAAGTCTACTCCCCTTCCCAGCCTTCAGCCCAGTAATGCTAATTGTGGCAAGCTTTTAAAGCAGAATAAATGTTCTTCATATCATCTCTGGTTCTTTGTTTACGAATGTCCCTGATTATAAACATTTTGGACAATGGAAACACTTTTTTTTGTTATTTACTCTATCTAAAATCTTCAATCTTTCTTAAATTCTCTAATAAGAGCAAACTCCATTTCTAATAAGAGCAAACTCAATTTCTGTGTCTTTCTGCATATTTAAAAACATTCATCCTTGGTCCCATTCCAGTGAATTTCTGCTTTTCTAAATCTTTCATATTCTTTCTGAGTTGTGCTATCTAGAATAGACAATATAAAATAGACAATAGGTGCAGGAGTAGGCCATTCGGCCCTTCGAGCCAGCACTGCCATTCAATGTGATCATGGCTGATCATTCTCAATCAGTACCCCATTCCTGCCTTCTCCCCATACCCCCTGACTCCGCTATCCTTAAGAGCTCTATCTAGCTCTCTCTTAAATGCATTCAGAGAATTGGCCTCCACTGCCTTCTGAGGCAGAGAATTCCACAGATTCACAACTCTCTGACTGAAAAAGTTTTTCCTCATCTCCGTTCTAAATGGCCTACCCCTTATTCTTAAACTGTGGCCCCTTGTTCTGGACTCCCCCAACATTGGGAACATGTTTCCTGCCTCTAACGTGTCCAACCCCTTAATAATCTTATACGTTTCGATAAGATCCCCTCTCATCCTTCTAAAATAGGAAGCAATCCTATTGCAAGGATTGAACTGGTTAGAAATATGTAGTTAACTTTCATTACGTTGTGCTCAGTGCCTCTATTGGGGTGGCACAGCTGGTAGAGGTGCTGCCTAACAGTGCCAGAGACCCGGGTTCCATTCGGACCTCGGGTGTTGTCTGTGTGGAGTTTGCACATTCTTCCTGTGAACACGTGGGTTTCCTCCATTTTCCTCTCATGCCCCAAAGATGTTCAGGTTTGTCGGTTAATTTGCCTCTGTAAATTGTCCCCAGTACGTAGAGAGTGGTTGTGAAAGTGGGATAACGAGTGTGGTCGGTGTGATCTTGGTTGGCCAAAAGTGCCTCTTTCCATGCAGCATCTTTCTATCAATTATACAGCCGGAGATCCTGTTGGGATTTCACCATCCTACTCGTGTTATCCTGCCACTTTCAAAGACATCTGAGCATATATCTAAAGATAAATCTAATCTTTGATCACTTTAAAATATAGATATTTAAGTTTCATGTTTGAGATTAAAACAAGTTTTATAATAACAATTACTATCATGCCTATGTTAGAAATAGTATTATGAATCCACAGGAAATGAAAAAGGTTCTCTCTGGATATAAATAGATTCTGATAATTAAAACCTTCAGTTATGATGTCCTGTCATACCTCTTCCAACCTTCACTTTTGAGGCTGAGCTTCCCTCCCCTTCCCTGACCACTTCACTCTTTTGGGACTCATCTCTGTCCTACTTCAGAAGCCCTGTGGTTGTGGAAATGGAATAACCATCTTTATAGATATGGAAGGTGGGCTGTTATTAACTGTGCACTGCATCTCAAAATGTTTTCAGTTAAGAATTTTCTAATTTGCAGAAAACCAATTACTATGCACAAATTGTCTTGGACAATGAGACTTCTACATGGCGGCACGGTAGCGCAGCGGTAGAGTTGCTGCTTTACAGCGAATGCAGCGCCGGAGACTCAGGTTCGATCCTGACTACGGGTGCTGCACTGTAAGGAGTTTGTACGTTCTCCCCGTGACCTGCGTGGGTTTTCTCCGAGATCTTCGGTTTCCTCCCACAATCCAAAGACGTACAGGTATGTAGGTTAATTGGCTGGGTAAATGTAAAAATTGTCCCTAGTGGGTGTAGGATAGTGTTAATGTACGGGGATCGCTGGGCGGCACGGACTTGGAGGGCCGAAAAGGCCTGTTTCCGGCTGTATATATATGATACATCATTTGTACAGTTGACAACATTTTGTGGACAAGCATGTTGGAGAAAAAAATGAGCGAGTTTAATTTTACTTTCATTTTCTAAGATATATTCTCAAAGGTGACGTAACTTTGCTTTCCTGAAATATAACTCCCATTTCACTTACCATTTCATGAGTCCAACTGAAACGATCAATGTCGTGGGTGCCTTTGCTTCAGTTGCAAAACCCCAGTCTCTTTTGGCACGATGCTCCTCCATTTTATATACTTTGATTGACTGGTTTGCATCTGGTTGCTGAATAGGAAGACTAAATTATTAGGATGATTCAATATTCTATACAGAGACTGAAATGGTTAATCTACTGTTCAACTGACGATAGGCTTGAAGATAGTTAAATCCATTTCACATCAGGTTGCCAACTATTTTAAGATATGAGCATCCTCTTTAATCTGTTGATGGAGTCGAGATTCAAGAGTGTTCATGTACTGAAAATGGAACAACATAATTCTTATTTGCAGCAGCATAGCAGGACTGCGAGCACAGTAATCGTAGATAATATAATAAACAAAAAAGTGTTCAATAAATAAAAAATTCTGATGTCCGTGCAAGAAAAATCAACTCGTAAGTGCAAACAAGACAGTTTGTAGTTGAAATGAGATGGTAAATATGATTAACAATATTAGGGTAGTGTAGTGAGTCCAGACGAGTGGTTTTATCTGAATCCTTTATTAGTATCAAACCCGTAACAAACGCGATAGTCTTCTTCCTGGACAAACACTACTTCACTTACTAATCTAATCCCTAATCTGGTTTGGCGCCAAGCATTTAAATACCCCGCGCTTCCTTACCCCGTGACCGTAATCCAATCCGAGGGTTCTATTACCTGGCCAATCCCTATGTCCCTACAGTAGCAATCAAATGATTATGAAGGTTATATTAAGATATATATTTTCAATGATGATCAGCAAAAGTTGTTGATACATCTGATACCTCATCCAAACCATTTAATGAAACAGATTGCACTGTTTCCGGTTGCTGTTTCCAAACAACTGTCTTGTAAAATGTAGAAAGAAGTTTCAAAGAAAGTGAGAAGGAAAAGAAAATGAGATTAAATAATAACAAAATAAATAAAGACTATCCATCCATTCCTGGACTCTGTTTGCAATACCTGTACTGTTGTAAACTAGTTTTCAGTGATAATAGAGAAAGTGACAACATTGAAGAGGGCAAAAAGGTCAGGATGGTACAGTGGCAGAATGTATCTGTGAAAACCTTTTGTCATTCAAAATTAAAGCTTCAGGAAGAATAAAAACTGTTAATTACATTCTGATTTTGTATATGTTAGCTGTTTAGGGATTAATATCTCTTTAAAATAAATCACAGAAAATGCTCTTCTTATATGCATTTGGAGGGGCTTATTGTAATAGTTTCATGGAAACTATATCCTGATATTGTGTAATTTGTAATTTAAAAGTAAAGCATCTCCTGAATGCAGGGAAGAGTTAGAGATGCCCCATGTGAAGGTGAGAGTGCACAGTGGAAATTGGCAACAAAAAATGGCGGCATCTTGAGCTCTCCATGAAAGCAGAGAGCAGCACCAATGCAGCCATTAATGCACTGGAAAAGAGTTGAGAGAGTCAGCCCAATCGGGACCATACGAAAGACTGTTCGCATATCCCACAAAAGGCGTTTTTACTTGTGCTAAATAAATAATTCCATTTGAAAGGGCGGCACGGTGGCGCAGCGGTAGAGTTGCTGCCTTACAGTGAATGCAGCGCCGGAGACTCGGGTTCGATCCTGACTACGGGCGCTGTATGGAGTTTGTACGTTCTCCCCGTGACCTGCGTGGGTTCTCTCCGAGATCTTCGGTTTCCTCCCACACTCCAAAGACGTGCAGGTTTGTAGGTTAATTGACTAGGTAAATGTAAAAATTGTCCCTGGTGTGTGTAGGATAGTGTTAATGTGCGGGGATCGCTGGGCGGCGCGGACTTGGTGGGCCGAAAGGGCCTGTTTCCGCGCTGTAGAATCTAAAATCTAAAAAAAAATCTAAATATATTTTGCAAGATCAAATGTCATGTGAGACCAACATAGTTAATCTCAGACTCCATGAGTGAGGCCTTCCAAAATGAGAAGCGCTGAATTAGTAATTGACTATAATCCTTGGCACATTGCAGCTGATACAACCTGGCTTGATTTTGAATATTCGATTCCCGTGTATTGTTAATTCATCTCCAAACTCACACCAGGTTTGGACATTCCAGCTCCTCTGATTTCATCCTTGGCCGCCCTTGCTGAATACCAACTCTCGGTTCTACTGAAATGAATATTTTGTAGTCGCACGATTAAACAATTCCTACTGTGCATCTGACTGAAAGTGTTTCACAGGGATCAGCTTCCTCCAACACATATCCAAAATCTGCACTTTACCCGTCCACAGCTTCTTTTTTTCTGCACCACGTTTTAAGGAAAACTATTGTAATCTTTAGCTGCATTCTCTGAACTTGTCTGAACTCTCATTAGGCACATGATTTTGTGGTTTGACATAAATGTCTGCGGTGGAACATTTATGTCAAACATTCCTGAGATATGCAGCTCAGACTTGTCACAAACACATTTAACCAAAACCTTCTTGCTGACTGATGCTTAGTCGGCAGAAGGCAGTGGAGGCCAAATCTCTGAATGCATTCAAGAGAGAGCTAGATGGAGCTCTTAAGGATAGCGGAGTCAGGGGGTATGGGAAGAAGGCAGGAACAGGGTATTGATTGAGAATGATCAGCCATGATCACATTGAATGGTGGTGCTGGCTCGTAGTGCCGAATAGCCTCCTCCTGCACCTGTTGTCTATTGTCTATTGTCTACTTCACGTTCAATTCTGCTAATACCATAGGTTCCCAACCAACTGCCCTATCCGACATTATTGTTGCTTTGAGCCTAGGCTGAGATGCATCACATTGCAAAGTTACGGTGAATTTATGCTTAGTATATCTACAAACCACTGCGCTGGTGATAGTTGAAGGAATCAGTCAATAGACAATAATAGACAATAGGTGCAGGAGTAGGCCATTCGGCTCTTCGAGCCAGCGCCGCCATTCACCGTCATCTGCATCTAACTGAAGGATCGGGGCATTTAGATAGTGGATACACTAGTCGTCATCTTCCAAAATCTCACGTGTTTCTGAATGACTCATGAAGAATTTATAATAGTCATTGTACTAAGGAATTGGTTACAGGAATGTTGGAGGGCACATCATTGTGATGGAGCCAAACAGAAGACAGAATGAGCCAAGAAAGCAACACTTTGTACTGTGAGAAGAGTATAAGCATGTGAAACTTATTTCACTTGTACAGAATTTGTCAAATTGAGGGATAGGTACTTGTGTTATGAAGTATCACTGATCGTAGAGTCTTGGAGATATACTGTCATAGAACCACACAACACAGCAACCGACATTGTTGCCCAACTCCTCCATCCCAACCTAAATGCCCCCATTGAAGCTGCATTTGGCCTATCCTGAAATGTAAAAAATCTTTGAAGCACTTCCCTCTGGAAGGCGACTCCGGACTGTCAAAGCAGCCACAGCCAGACATAAAAACAGCTTTGTTCCACGAGTAGTAGTTCTACTCAATAACTAAAGTCTGTAGTCTCTTTTTTGCTCTGGTTTATTTTCACCCACATGTTTCGACCATAATGTTGTATCCTTATTGTTTTGATGTGTTTATGCTTTATTCTTAATTGTTACCTGTATGTTTGTGTTGTCATTTGTGAGCGGAGCACCAAGGCCCATTCCTTGTATATGCACATACTTGGCCATACATGAATAAACTTATTCATTCATTCATTCAAAAAATCTGTTTGCGAGGTACAAATTTAACAGGAGCAGGCAAGAGACTGCTGAATCGTATAAGAAAATAACTGCAGATGCTGGTACAAATCGATTTTATTCACAAAATGCTGGAGTAACTCAGCAGGTCAGGCAGCATCTCAGGAGAGAAGGAATGGGTGACGTTTCGGGTCGAGACCCTTCTTCAGACTGAATCGTATGATTGATACAGGACAGCATTGAGATAAACAGATGCTGGTTTATTCCTTAGATAGATGCAGAGTGCTGGAGTAACTCAGTAACTCAGTGGGCCAGGCAGCATTTCTGGAGAAAAAGGATGGGCGACGTTTCAGTTCGGAACCTTCTTCAGACTGCCAAAAAACTCCAACATCACCCATCCTTTTTCTCCAGAGATGCTGCCTCACCCGCTGAGTTACTCCAGCACTTTGTGTCTTTCCTTCACAATAGACTTCAGTGTTTTCCCAGTCAATCATGTCAGGATAACTGATCTGCAGTTGTCCATTTTCTTTATGCCTACTTGCCTACAATGACTATATTTAATTCTTTATGAGTCATTCAGGGACCTGTGAGAGATGCCCTCCTATCATCTGCAACGTTCTCAGTATATCTCAAGTAGCTGCAGCACTGCCTGGCCACTGTCCAAAGCCAACATTCACACAGTTTCCAAGGTCCCTTCTATCGACTCCATTTGTACCCCACGCTGCCTCGGCATTCACCTGCATAATCAAGGATGAGTCGCACCCTGTCCACTCCCTCTTCCCCCCTCTTCCATCAGGCAAGTATAGAGGTGTGAAAACACACACCTTCAGATTCAGGGGCAGTTTCTTCCCAGCTGTTCCCATCAGGCAACTGAATCAGCCTACCTAAATCGGAGAGCAGTCTCAAGTCAAGTCAAGTCAAGTTTATTTGTCACATACACATACACGATGTGCAGTGAAATGAAAGTGGCAATGCCTGTGGATTGTGCAAATTTTTTTTACAATTGCAGCATAAATTAATACAGAAACAAAAATTTAGTCCCTGGAGTTATAATAGTTAACAGTCCTGATGGCCTGTGGGAAGAAACTCCGTCTCATCCTCTCCGTTTTCACAGCATGACAGCGGAAGCGTTTGCCTGACCGTAGCAGCTGGAACAGTCTGTTGCTGGGGTGGTAGGGGTCCTCCATAATCTTGCTTGCTCTTGATCTGCACCTCCTGATGTATAGGTCCTGCAGGGGGGCGAGTGTAGTTCCCATGATTCCGTTCTGTCGAACGCACTACTCTCTGCAGGGCCTTCCTGTCCTGGGCAGAGCTGTTCCCAAACCAGACTGTGATGTTCCCGGACAGGATGCTCTCTACAGCCCCAGAAGGATCCTCAGAGACACTCTGAATTTCCTCAGCTGTCTGAGGTGGTAAAGGCGCTGCCTTGCCTTACCCACCAGTGCGGCTATGTGTGTTGGCCATGTCAGATCCTCTTTGATGTGGACTCCCAGGTATTTAAAGCTGCTCACCCTATCCACAGTAGACCCATTTATCTCCAGTGGCGTGTACGTCCTTGGATGTTGAGCCCTTCTAAAGTCCACAATCAGCTCCTTAGTTTTTTTGACATTCAAGAGGAGGCTATTGTCCCGACACCAGAGTGCCAGATCAGCCACCTCCTCCCGGTAGGCCTTCTCATCGTTGTCGGAGATCCGGCCCACCACCACAGTGTCATCAGCAAACTTGATGATGGAGTTTGAGCTGAACCTGGCCACACAGTCATGTGTGTACAGGGAGTACAGTAGGGGGCTAAGGACGCAACCCTGGGGGGATCCTGTGTTCAGGGACTATCCTTGATCGGACCTTGCTGGCTTTACCTTGCACTAAACGTTATTCCCTTATCATGTATCTGTACACTGCAAACGGCTCGATTGTAATCATGTACTGTCTTTCTGCTGACTGGACAGCAGGCAACAAAATCTTTTTACTGTACCTCGGTACATGTGACAATAACCTAAACTAAACTAAACAGTTAACTCTTGAATAATCTTCAAACAGCACAGATGCTGCCTGACCTGCTGGGTATTGAGAGGATCCATTTTTATTTCAGCTTTCTAACAACTGTGGCGTTCTGTAGCTCATCATTCCAGCACTGTAATTTTCTGTCTGCAGGAGAGACCTCAGCTTTTGGCTACCTGCCATATTAATTTATCACTTCACTCTGACATTGACATTTCTGCCTGTAGCATTCTGCACCATAATGATGTAAGCTCGAAGAACAACATCTCAGATTATTTCCGAATTCTCAAACTTTGGGTAATTTGCTCTTTCTTTCTGTCTCTGTTGGAACGGGCCATTTCTGCCTCTCATCATTTTGGCTCAGTTTTTCTCTTGATGCACTCTGGTTTTCTGGACATATCCCAGAGCCTACCCCTATCAAAGAGAGTCGCTCCCCCTCTTTTTCTGCCTCTGAAAATCAACTCTTTCCCTGATCCAATCCCTGACCTGAAACTATAACTGTTTCTCCTTCCAAAAATGCTTCAAACCTGCTCGGTGTTTCCACCGTTTTCTGCCTTTGATTTCTGGTTTCCAGCAAATGTAGTATTTTGATTTTCGTTACATAATTCACTTCTGTTCTTATTCATCTTTTATTTATATATTTTTTCCAGACATTTCTTCTGCAATTAACAAGATTTTGCAAACCTCTCCCAATTAGTCCCACCACAATTTGCATTATAGACTCTGTCAGTCTCTGCTTTTTGCTTTCTTCACCTCTTCTCTTTGCTTGAAGTTGGGTTCAGTGACTTCGGAGGATAGATTGCACGATGATTTGAGATCTGATCTGAGGAGTACAAGGGGTGGGTTTTTTTTCATTAAGGAAAACTAAGAGCTTTGTAAGATTCAGGTAATAGTTTTTCATTGCATATTAATCCCATTTAAAAACCTTCCCAGTTGCTTGTTATTTTAGCTCTTTCAAGAATCTTTCAGATGCTTGCTTATTTAAAAAAAACATGAAATCTTTCTCCAAGATGTTTTTGAAAAGTTTCTCCAAAGACATGTTAATTTATATTTCTTTGATGTTTGGAAAAGTTTCTAGAAATGTCCAAAGGCTTTTAAGAGGGATTTCACAGACTTGTGAAAGCATCTTAAAATGCTAAGAGATTGTTAAAAGATTTAACGAAGTCTAAACATCACTGATTCTCTCTCAGGTTTTCAGGCTGTGCCTAAGGTCAGAAGAGGCTGTCCTTGCTTAATCCTCATGATGCCACTTTTAAAGAGCTGCAAAATAACAGGACAGAGAGGCACAACAGAAGCATCATGAGTATGATGAAGGTTCTCGACCCGAAATGTCACCTATTCCTTTTCCCCAGAAATGCTGCCTGACCCGCTGTGTTACTCCAGCATTTTGTGTCTGTCTTGGAACTATTATATTTCTTTGTCTATATTCTTGCTGGATTGCTGGTTTAAGGTAAAGTTGCAGTTTCTATTGAGGTCACACATTGCTGACTGCAACATCCAGTGTGTAATCGCAATTGTATATATTTTTCAAGACTTGTTGGGTTTTCCAGATACTCATATCTCAATCTTTCCAATCTGTGATGTGAAACAAATGGATCTATCTGGTCACTTTTTTCACGGATGATGGGTCCATTAGCCTCCCTGCAGTCAAGGGGAACTGACTTGGAGCGCTGACTCGGAATATTGGACAGAGATTTATATAGTGAAACCTCTGGTCACTTTATCTCCATGTGGTTCTGCAAACTGATACAAGTATCCATCTATACCCATCGACATTCCTACTGATATCCAGATAATTCTGAAGGGTCTCGACCCGAAACGTCACCCATTCCTTCTCCAGAGATGCTGCCTGTCCCGCTGAATTAATCCAGCTTTTTGAGTCTATCTTTGGTGTAAATCAGTATCTGCGGTTTCTTCCTACGCAAAACACAAAGTGCTGGAGTAGCTCAGCAGGTCAGGCAGCATCAGTGAAACGAATGGACAGGTGGCTGGGTCAGGACCATTCTTCAGTCTGATGGAGTAGGTGGGAGAAACCTGGAAAAGAGGTTACATATTTCTTTGAAAGACAGATTACAAAAAGGTTACATATTTCTTTGTAACCTGTCTTTCTCAATACCCCTCAAGGGTTCAAGAGAGTCTTGTTCTTTCAATTGACTTTCATAATTTCATAGTCCCGTTGAGCTACTCCAGCATTTTGTGTCACCCATTCCTTCTCTCCAGAGATGCTGCCTTAGCGGTAGAGTTGCTGCCTTACAGCCTTACTGCACAGAGACCTGGGTTCGATCCTGACTATGGGTGCTGTCTGTACGGAGTTTGTACGTTCCGCCCGTGATCACAAGGGTTTTCACCGAGATCTTCAGCTTCGTCCCACACTCCAAAAAGACGTACAGGTTTGTACGTTAATTGGCTTGCTATCAATTGTAAATTGTCCTAAGCGTGTGTAGGATAGTGCTTGCGTGTGGGGATGGCTTGTCGGTGTGGATTCGGTGGGCTGAAGGGCCTATTTCTGCACTGTATCTCTTTAAAAAAAAGAGATTGAACAGCAGTGATGTTTAGCGCAAGATTGTTTTGACTAAAGGGAGGCAAGCAGTGATGTACCCCAGGTGTGATCATTGCCAGAGAAAATCCACAGGAAAGAAACAGGCCCTTTGGCCCACCAAATCTCCTCCCACCCTTCAACAATCCATGTGGACTAATCCGACTCTGATCCCATTTTTAACCTAAATTCCTATTGAGTACTGTTTCTGTTTTTCGAGACTGTTTTCAACAAGCTATATTAATATATTTCCATTCATTATATAAGTTCCCCAGAGTTTCTTGAAAATTTAATACGCCACCTGCAACTTTCTAAACTCCCGGAATGAATCGCTACTTTGTATAATCTAACTCTGAAATTTAACACATTGCCATTTTTGGTAAAATTGCTCAGAATATCTCCAAGCCCAATATAATCTTCTTGAGATGCGTTTCCCAGGGGCACTCACGGTATCTGAGCGGCAGTGAGCCAGGGCCTGATATTGTTGCCGAGTCACATCTTCATCCTTCAACTTGTGTCCGCTCGGTGTAAAGATCACTCCATGAAAGATTGTGATTTTTTTCTGCATCTGTCTGTTCACGATGTTTTACTCAGCACGATTTGGTTACTTATTCATCTTTCAAGACAATAGACAATAGACAATAGGTGCAGGAGTAGGCCCTTCGAGCCAGCACCGCCATTTAATGTAATCATGGCTGATCTTCACAATCAGTACCCCGTTCCTGCCCTCTCCCCAATACCCCCTGACTCCATTATCATGAAGAGCTCTATCTAGCTCTCTCTTGAAAGCATCCAGAGAATTGGCCTCCACTGCCTTCTGAGGCAGAGAATTCCACAGATTTGCAACTCTCTGAGTGAAAAAGTTTTTCCTCATCTCCGTTCTAAATGGCCTACCCCTTATTCTTAAACTGTGGCCCCTGGTTCTGGACTCCCCCAACATTGGGAGCAATACAAGGCCTGACCATTGCTCGCAAGTCCAGGATTTTTGCAAACCTGTAGATGTTAGCATAAGATCACTCCTGCAATGCTATTTAGGAGGGGTTCTATGACAGACCGTGCAACAATGAAGGAATGGCAATATATTTCAGGATGCTGGGCAACTTGGTGGAGAGCCTGCTCTACATGTCTTTCTTGGCAGTGGTGGTCTTGGATTTGGGAGGTGCTGTCAAATGGAGAAACTCTTATGTTTGTTTGGCTCCCCACTGTTTCCAGTTTAGCAACATTTAGAAAGTATCTGTTGTAGTGTTTTGTGTCCTGAAAATGGCCTCAGCATTACCTGCACTTCAATAGCTTATCGCCATACTGGTTGTATGTATTTAACCTTAGTAAGGAATTAAGCAGAAACAAAGAGCTGCAGAAGCTGGTTTATACCAAAGATCGCCACAATGTGCTGGAGTAACTCAGCGAGTCATGCAGCATATCTGGAGTAAAAGGACGGATGACGTTTCGGGTCGGAACCCTTCTTCAGACTGGACATCATCAGTCCAGACTGCCTTCAAACTGAAGAAGGGTCTCGAGCCGAAATGTCAGCCATCCTTTTTCTCCAGAGATGCTATCTGACCCACTGAGTTACTCCAGCACATTGTGTCTACCAAAGGAATAAAGCAGCAATGATTTCAATAAAACTGCAATATTTTGCTACTGGGAAAGTAAATGTAGGACAGTATGATTCAACATTCGTAACTACTAGGTGTTCTGACTGCTTAAGACAGTGAATGACGTTGAAGCCTCAAAAACATCTTTGAAATACTTTGTAAAATGCTGTTGGCAGAGATGGTGTCTAGTGAAAATGTGATGTGGAAGGATTAATCTTCAAGGGTAATTGCAACAGAAACCCCAATAGTTTAGTTGCTAAGCTTTGTTAGAGGGGTTGGCAGCTGCCAAATAAAGGAAATTTCTGCGGAACGCAGAAAGGGAAGGGGATGGGAAGATATGGCCAGTAGTGGGATCCCATTGTAGGTGACGGAAATGTTGGAGGATGATTTGTTGGATACGATGGCTGATGGGGTGGAAGGTGAGAACGAGGGGAATTCTGTCCTTGTTACGAATGGGGGGAGGGGGAGCAAGAGCAGAGCTGCGGAATGTAGAAGAGACCCTAGTGAGAGCCTCATCTATAGTGGAAGAGGGGAAGCCCCGTTTCCTGAAGAATGAGGACATCTCTGATGCCTTAGTGTGAAACACCTCATCCCGGGTGCAGATGCGGCGTAGACGGAGGAATTAGGTGTAGGGGATAGACTTTTTGCAGGAGACAGGGTGGGAAGAAGTGTAGTCCAGATAGCTGTGCGAGTCACTGGGTTTATAGTAGATGTCAGTCACTAGTCTGTCTCCCGTGATGGAGATGGTGAGGTCCAGAAACGGGAGGGAGATGTCGGAGATAGTCCAAGTATATTTAAGGGCAGGATGGAAATTGGAAGTGAAGTGTATGAAGTCAGTGAGTTCTGCATGGGTGCAAGAGGTAGCACCAATGCAGTAAAATACTTTGTAAAATGCTGTTGGCAGGGATGATGTATTGTGAAAATGTGATGTGGAAGGATTAATCTTCAAGGGTGATTGCAACAGAAACCCCAATAGTTTAGTTGCTGAGCTTTGTTAGAGGGGTTGGCAGCTGCCGAAAAAATGGAAATTTCAAATGGAGAACTAAGGGAATGGTGGGAACCTAGAGATAGAGAAGAACAGGAAACAGAGGCAAAAGGCATAAGACTGATGAAGACTGTCACTGCTAAGAGTCCCACAGATAAAGAGTCTTGCTACTTATGTTTTTCTACAACTTATGCTTCAAGAATTACTCTTTTAAAGGAATGTGAATAATGAGCCCAGTAAATGGGCTTCAGAAACTTGACGAACCGCCATTTTGTTCACTTCAAATTAATTTACAACTTTACAAGGAAGACTATTGAAATTGAACAGAAATGGCTATGTTTTATTCTCTCAATCATTTTGTTTGAAATTCAAAAAATTGCTCTGAATATGTATTTTAATTCTTTTTACTCGATGTTCTAAGGCACAGCAGTAAAATAAAGGTTTAAAATAAACTGAAGTCAAAGATGAAATGAAGGACCTACAATGGTAGATTCACCCGGATGTTGTCTGGAATGGAAGGTTTTGGCAACGAGAAGGCATTGGATTGACTGGAATTGTTCTCATTGGAGTGTCAGAGGCTGAGCGAGGAGCAAAGAGGTGAACTGAGATGTCACCAAATTATGATGGACATAAAGGTGGTAGATAGTTAGTTTGTTTTTGAGGTTAGGGGTGTCTAAAACTAAAGAGCAGAAGCTTAAGGTGAGAAGGGAGAAATTTAAAGGCATTCTGAGGGGAAAGTTCTTCACAACAGAAGGTGGTAGTTGTATGGATAGGTGGAGGTGACAAGAGGCAGACACAATTACAACTTTTGAAAGACATTTGGACAGGTACTTGGATAGAAAAGGAGTAGACAAATATGTGACTAATGAAAACAAACGAGATTAGCATAGATAGACATCACAGACAACATGGACGAATTGTTCCGAAAAACTAATGTACAACACAAGACTATGAATTTATTGCTTTATAAATATGTGCAACATTCAAGTAAACGAGGAACTACACAGATGTAATATCAAATTCTGGGTAACAAAACTCCTAAATTATTTGCAATGGATTCTTACACATCTCTTGAAGTCATGTTTTGAAAACTTGTAAGAATGGTTTAGAAAGGTGGCCAATATGACAGTCAAGAGTCAAGTCAAGAGTGTTTTATTGTTATTTAAGTCCCGAAATGGAACAATTAAATTCTTACTTGCAGCAGCACAAGAGATATGTTAACAGAGTATTCTGTAACTTTTTGGTTTATATATATATATATGTTTTTCACTGTGGTGGTGCGCACTTCCAGGCTTCGGTTTTCTGCCGGACGGGAGCCAGGTTAAGAAGGAATGACTGGGGTGGGACAAGTCTTTGATTATGTTGGCTGCTTTTCTGAGGCAACTAAAAGTTCAGATGGAGTCAATGGTGATGCCGATCATTGGTGATATTAAAGCCAAGGATCTCAAAGCTCTCAACCATTTCCACTCCTGCACATAGAAACATAGACATAGAAAATAGGTGCAGGAGTAGGCCATTCGGCCCTTCGAGCCTGCACCGCCATTCAATATGATCATGGCTGATCATCCAGCTCAGTAGCCTGTACCTTCTTTCTCTCCATACCCCCTGATCCCTTTAGCAAAAAGGGCCACATCTAACTCCCTCTTAAATATAGCCAATGAACTGGCCTCTACTACCTTCTGTGGCAGAGAATTCCACAGACTCACCACTCTCTGTGTGAAGAAATGTTTTCTCATCTCGGTCCTAAAAGACTTCCCCCTTTTCCCCCCTAAGGAACCTTAAGCTGTGAACCCCGGTTCTGGACTCCCCCAACATCGGGAACAATCTTCCTGCATCTAGCATGTCCAACCCCTTAAGAATTTTATATGTTTCTATAAGATCCCCCCTCAGTCTTCTAAATTCCAGCGAGTACAAGCCCAGTCTATCCAGTTTTTCCTCATATGAAAGTCCCGCCATCCCAGGGAGCAATCTGGTGAACCTTCTCTGTACTCCCTCTAAAGCAAGAACGTCTTTCCTCAGGTTAGGAGACCAAAACTGCACACAATACTCCAGGTGCGGTACAACTGCAGCAGAACCTCCCTGCTCCTAAACTCAAATCCTCTTGCTATGAATGCCAACATACCATTCGCTTTCTTCACTGCCTGCTGCACCTGCATGCGTGCTTTCAATGACTGGTGCACCATGACACCCAGGTCACGTTGCATCTCCCCTTCTCCCAATCGGTCACCATTCAGGTAATACTCTGCTTTCCTGTTCTTGCCGCCAAAGTGGATATCCTCACATTTATCCACATTATATTGCATCTGCCATGCATTTGCCCACTCGCCTAATCTATCCAAGTCACTCTGCAGCCTCTTAGCATCCTCCTCGCAGCTAAAACTGCCACCCAGCTTCGTGTCATCCGCAAACTTAGAGATGTTGCATTCAATTCCCTCGTCCAAATCATTAATATACACTGTAAATAACTGGGGTCCCAGCACTGAGCCTTGCGGTACCCCACTAGTCACTGCCTGCCATTCCGAAAAGGACCCGTTTATTCCTACTCTTTGCTTCCTGTCCGCCAACCAATTTTCTATCCACCTCAACACTGAACCCTCAATACTGTGTGCTTTAAGTTTGTACACCAATCTCCTATGTGGGACCTTGTCGAAGGCCTTCTGAAAGTCCAGACTGGTTCTCCCTTATCCACTCTACTAGTTACATCCTCGAAAAATTCTATAAGATTCGTCAGACATGATTTGCCTTTGGTAAATCCATGCTGACTTTGTCCGATGATTTCACCACTTTCCGGCAGACGGTTTATGTCTTCCTTAGTGAAGACAGAACCAAAGTATTTGTTCAATTGGTCTGCCATCTCCTTGTTCCCTATGATCAATTCACCTGTTTCCGACTGCAAGGGACCTACATTTGTCTTAACTAATCTTTTTCTCTTGACATATCTATAAAAGCTTTTGCAGTCAGTTTTTATTTTCCTTGCCAGTTTTTCCTCATAATCTATTTTCCCTTTCCTAATTAAGCCCTTTGTCCTCCTCTGCTGGACTCTAAATTTCTCCCAGTCCTCTGGTATGCTACTTTTTCTGGCTAATCTGTATGCTTCATCTTTTGTTTTAATACTATCTTTGATTTCCCTTGTTAGCCATGGATGCACTACCTTTCCTGGTTTGTTCTTTTGCCAAACTGGGATGAACACTTGTTGTAGTTCATCCATGCGACCTTTAAATGCCTTCCATTGCACCGTCAACCCTTTCAGCATCAATCGCCAGTCTATCTTGGACAATTCACGCCTCATACCCTCAAAGTTACCTTTCTTTAAGTTCAGAACACTTGTTTCTGTTTTGACTTTGTCACTCTCCATCCTAATGAAGAACTCTACCATATTATGATCACTCTTGCCCAAGGGGCCTCGCACAACAAGACTGCTAACTAACCCTTCCTCATTACTCAATACCCAGTCTAGAATGGCCTGTTCTCTCGTTGGTTCCTCGACATGTTGGTTTAGAAAACCATCTCCCAAACATTCCAAGAAATCCTCTTCCTCAGCACCCCTGCCAGTTTGATTCACCCAATCTATATGTAGATTGAAGTCACCCATTATAACTGCTGCACCTTTAGTGCACGCATTTCTAATTTCCTGCTTGATGCCATCCCCAACCTCACTACTGCTGTTAGGTGGCCTGTACACAACTCCCACTAGTGTTTTCTGCCCCTTAGTGTTTCGTAGCTCTACCCATATCGATTCCACTTCCTCAAAAGCTAATGTCCTTCCTTTCCACTGCTTTAATCTCCTCTCTAACCAGTAACGCTACCCCACCTCCTTTTCTTTTCTGTCTATCCCGCCTGAATA
The DNA here is from genome assembly GCF_053455715.1 of Rhinoraja longicauda. NCBI lineage: Eukaryota > Metazoa > Chordata > Chondrichthyes > Rajiformes > Arhynchobatidae > Rhinoraja > Rhinoraja longicauda. The sequence goes on along the minus strand of NC_135984.1, from coordinate 19,504,631 downwards.
TTGAATATCCCTGGATGTTGAGCTCCCAGCCTTGGTCACCCTGGAGCCATGTCTCTGTAATCCCAACTATATCATAATCATTAATAACTATCTCCACATTTAATTCATCCACCTTATTACGTATACTCCTTGCATTGAGACACAAAGCCTTCAGGCTTGTTTTTACAACTCTCTTACCCCTTATACAATTATGTTGAAAAGTGGCCCTTTTTGATTTTTGCCCTGGATTTGTCTGCCTGCCACTTTTACTTTTCACCTTGCTACCTGTTGCTTCTACCCTCATTTTACACCCCTCTGTCTCTCTGCTCCTGCTCCCATCCCCCTGCCACATTAGTTTAAATCCTCCCCGACAGCACTAGCAAACACTCCCCCTAGGACATTGGTTCCATTCCAGCTCAGGTGCAGACCGTCCTGTTTGTACTGGTCCCACCTCTCCCACAACTGGTTCCAATGTCCTAAAGATTTTAATCCCTCCCCCTTGCACCATTTTTCAAGCCACGTATTCACCTGAAATATCCTCCTATTCCTACTCTGACTAGCACGTGGCACTGGTAGTAATCCAGAGATTATTACCTTTGAGGTCCTACTTTTAGGTTTATCTCCTAGCTCTCTAAATTCACCTTGTAGGACCTCATCCCATTTTTTACCTAAATCGTTGGTGCCAATGTGCTGATGCTGGCCGTGGCATGTACTCCACCATGCTTCCTGAAGTCAATAACTAGCTCCTTCGTATTGTTGACATCGAGGGAGAGGTTATTGTCCCGACACCGTGTTACTAAACTCTCTATCTCCTTCCTGTACGCCATCTCGTTATTGTTCGTGCCTCCACAGATGCTGCCTGACCCACTGAGTTTCTCCAACACGTTGTGTTTTGCTCAAGATTCTACCATCTGCAGATCCTTCTGCCCGTCCTGCTCCTTGGACTATTCTGGATGGTATCGAGTGGCGAACAACCCACTACAAGACTATAACTTTGAACATGAATTAGGAGCAGTTTATTTCTGGCCCTTTAAGATGTCTCCATTGGTTGGCATGCAGGGTGGTACAATGAGGAGGAAGATCATTTCCCACAGGACACTAAGCTGCTGACCTACCCTTGCGACCACACATTTATGTTTTCAGGTGAACTTGAGGACATTAAACGCTAGTGTTTGATGACTGAGTACAAATCTGCACAAATGTGTTTTGTCATAGTGAATTTGGGCGGCACGGTACAGTTACTGCCTTACAGAGCTTACAGCGCTAGGGACCACCAGGGTTCGATCCTGGCTACGGGTGCTTATCTGTACGGAGTTTGTACGTTCTCCCTGTGGGTTTTCTCCAGGAACTTCGGTTTCCTCCCACACTCCAAAGACGTACAGATTTGTAGGTTAATTGGCTTGATATATTTTTTAAAAAGTAAAACTTGTCCCTGGTGTAGGATAGTGTGTGGTTCGCTGGTCAGCGTGGATTCGGTGGGCCAAAGGGCCTGTTTCCGCGCTGTATCTCTAAACTAAACTAACCTAAATTTGGCACATCTCAATGGTTATCAAGCCATTTCACAAGGAAGTGGAATATTAACCAGATTGGTGTGGTCTGGAGTTACCGATAAAGATGCCAAATTTCCTCACCTAAGAACCAGATGGGTTTGCAACTGTCCAATCGTTAAATGTCATCATTAGTGATACTTGGCTTTTATTTCAGATTATTTAATGAACTGAATTTGAATTAGCAACTGTCAGAATGAGGTTTGAACTCAACACTCTGCATCATTAGTTTTGGTCCCTGAATTAATAGTTCAGCAATTTAGTCACCATGACACCATGTGGAATACACAATGCACCATTAACAACATATTACAAATATTCAATCACACTTTGGGAATTCTGAATGACATGAGTCATGAGCGTTATTAATATGGAAACTATTTTCATTAAGTACTTCCCAAAGTAGATGATGTCATTTCAAATATCTCACTGTATTTTCAAGAGCTAAAGACAAGGACATCAGAAGGAAAAAAATTTGAAGCACTTATGGCTAATTAGGAAATATCTGATTAATTATTCCACATAAATTTAACATTGCATAATTACAGTCCTACAATTTCACAAACAAGAGCCAATGTGTCTCGATTCCCTGCTGTTACTCAAGGAGAGAATGTCAGCATTACATGGCGTAGTGTGTGGTCTGGGAGTAAACGGGTACCATCAGGAGTCATCCTTGGGAAAATACATCACGTCCACAAGACCTACACTGATTCTCCCCACACACTGCCTGACAAGAACTACCTCATTACCAGTCCAGACTCGCAACCAAATATCCTTAGAAATTAGACAGTAATTTGCACATATGAAATCAATGCAACAATTTATCAGCCTATTAGTACTCGGGTGTGAAAATAATATTCAGCAGATTTCTATTTATCGTCTTTTGCCATTGCTTCTTCAAAGGAGTCAATATACAACAGTTTTTTTCCAAAACCAATTTAAAGTTTAGTTTCAAAGTTTTCCCAAAGTATCCAAGTTTAATTCCACCTTCATTTAAACTGTGAGCAGACTATTACTTTAACAGTAAAAGCGAGGAAATACAGATGCTGGTTTACAATAAAAAGACCCAAAGAGCTGAGGAAGAGGGTTTAAAGAAGGGTCCCGACATGAAACGTCATCTATCCATGTTCTTCATTGATGAAGTTTGACCTGCTGTGAGTCACTTTCAGCACTTTGTGTCCTTTTTATTACTTTAACCGACACCATTGACTCTAACTGCACTTCAAAGTGGCAAACATCATCAGTCTTGTCCCAACCTGGTCATTCATTCTTCTCCACACTTCCATCAGGCAGAAGCTTGAAAGCACGGTGGCACAACGGGAGAAGTTGCTGTCTTGCAGTGCTCACAGCGCCAGAGATCCGGGTTCGATCCTGGTTACAGGTGCTGTCAGTATGTAGTTTGTTCGTTCTCTCTGTGGCCATGTGGGTTTTCTCCGAGAACTTCGGTTTCCTCCCACACTCCAATGACGTACATGTTTGTAGGTTAATTGGCTTGGTAGAAATGTAAAAATTGTCCCTAGAGTAGGATAGTGTGTTATTGTGTGGGGATCACTGTTCGGTGCGGACTCGGTGGGCCGAAGGGCCTGTTTCTGCACTGTACCTCTAAACTAAATACAGCACCATACTTTGGAACAGGTTCATCCCCATAAGCTACGGTACTGCCTACTTCATATCCGCCCAATCGTGGACATTGGATTTGTCTCTGCAACTGGTGCTCTACAATACTGGAACTATATTCTTCACCTATCTACTGTACTTGAGATTGGCTTCATTATATTTATGTATAGGATTACCTGATTTGACTGGATCCAAGAGTGTGGTGACTCTTTGCATGCTGGTCCCAGAAGTTAATCTGCTATCATCCAATACAATCCTTGCACTCTTTCAAATCTGTATTGATCTGTGCACTGAGGACGGCTTGGTTGTCTTCATGTATAGTCCTTTCTATGACAGGATGGCATGCAAACAAAATATTTTCACTGTACTTCAGTACACATGACAATAATAACAAACTAAACTCACTAAACAAAGCAGTTAACTGTACCTTGGTACACGTGACAATAATAAACCTAAACCTTTAAATGCAAAAGGTAAACATGTTTTTAATGAAAGGAGACATTCACAATCAATTTTCTACAGTTATGTTGATGTCATATTGTTGAATACTATGGGAGAGAAGCATTATTTTTTAATAATTTTCTCATTGATTCCATCAACAACAAGTTTGCACTCACTTCAATTGCACTTATAATTGTCAAAGCCTATGTCGAATAAACAATTTAAAAAACAAAATACTTCAGATTGTTCTGCAATGAATGGATTCAAATGAGATACATTTATGACTTTATTTGCGTACGATAATATGTACTTGCAAAAGAAAAATCAAAGGGGATCAATACCATTGAAAGCAATTTGTTGGCTCTGTTGACTTTAGTCTTCTAATACTGTACACATTGTAAATTGTGCAGATCGCCATCAGTATTGGGTGGACCCATGGTGCAGCGGTAGAGTTGCTGCCTTACAGCACTTGCAGCGCCAGAGACCCGGGTTTGATCCTGACTACGAGTGCCGTCTGTACGGAGTTTGTATTTTTTCCCCGTTACCTGCGTGGGTTTGCTCCGAGATCTTCGGTTTCACCCCACACTCCAAAGATGTACAGGTTTGTAGGTTAATTGGCTCAGTACAAATGTACAAATGTCCCTCGTGTGTGTAGGTAAGATAGTGTTAATTTGTGGGGATCGCTGGTCGGTGTGGACTCGGTGGGCCGCAGGGCCTGTTTCCGCGTTGTATCTCCAAACTAAACTATTTCACTGAAGGATTTGCCGAGGCTACTGCACGCATCTCTGGAATAAAGCGTGAACTTACAAAGTTGGGCCTCAGAGTTAACAAGGCCATTACTGTGCTGACATTACTGTTGGAGACACTGAATTAAGAAAGTAATTGGACCAAAATCCCCAGTGATTATCTCCGGTGATATGATCCCAATTTGACTCTGCAATACAATGGAACTTTACAAAATCACCCTATACCATGGTTGCTACATCGACATTAATCATCTACTGCTTTTTTGTTAGCTGTGTAGGCTTGTATTCCCCTGCGTGCTCCATTCCCATTTACAAACAGCAAATTATTCATGGGAACAGTAAAAGCAGAGACTTAATCATTTCAACAAAATCCCAATGTTTATTATTCTGTTGACCATTGCAGCTGGAGCAAATACGATTGTACACCATGGTAAAATGGATCAGAGTAAATCGGCAGCTTGAATAGGCAGTTTATTTATGATACATGGATTACTCGTGCATTTATCTGGGTTAGCCGTAATAAATAAAGGCAGTGGAGGCCAATTCTCTGGATGCTTTCAAGAGAGAGTTAGATGGAGCTTTTAATGATAGCGGAGTCAAGTGATTTGGGGAGAAGGCAGGAATGGGGTACTGATTGTGCATGATCAGCCATGATCACGGTGAATGGCGGTGCTGGCTCGAAGGGCTGAATGGCCTACTCCTGCACCTATTGTCTATTATCTATTGACAAAGGCAGGGAATCGAATAAGTTTTTAAGAGGTTCTACTTGACTGAGGAATCGTCCTTTCTGTGAAGTCTTGAAATCTGCATGCATGAGACCCAGTTCAGTAGGCAAAAGGGGTCAGACACACAACTAAGACAGCATGATAATCTCCATAAATACCAAGGTTTATTTTTATTTTACGAATATACACTTCATTTACAAGGAGAAATGAAAGACAGCCTTGAAATGATTCAATGTGACATGATATTGGGAGAAATATTATTGGGCCAGATCTTGCTGGAGGGAACGTTCTCACATTGTAGTTTGTTAGATTGATCTTTTACTTCAAGACTAAAAAAGCTTCTGCCCTGACCTGCAGTAAATGTGAGCCGATAAAGACACTGTGAGTTATCCAGGTTCTCAGTGAATGGTGTGACTAACAATGAAATTAACAATGAGAATTATGAGGTAGATTAAAACTAAGGAGGAATTAGAGACACAATGAACTGCAGGTGGTGTTCTGAGCAGGACACCAAGTGCTGGAGTAAATAATTGGGTCTGGCAGCACCTGTGGAGGGAATGAACAGGTGATATTTTGGGTCCAAACATTACCTGTCCATTCCCTCCATAGATGCTGCCTGATCTGCAGAATAGTTTGTGTTACGGTGGCATGAGAGTCAAATCAAGTGTAGGAAGAGTCCAAAAGAAGGAAGGAAGAAAAAGATCAGGAGAGGGTGATTTTCTTTAAATATCATATAAAATACATTTAGGGTGACACGGTGGTGTAGCGGTAGAGCTACTGCCTTATGGCGCCAGAGTCCCGTGTTCGATCCTGACTAAGGGTACTTGTCTGTATGGAGTTTGTACATTCCGTGACCTGCGTGGGATTTCTCCAAGTTCTTTGGTTTCCTCCCACACTCCAAAGGCATATAGGTTTGGAGGTTATTCGGCTTGATATAAATGTATGTAGTGTATAAATGTATATCCCTAGTGTGTGTAGAGCAGTGTTAATGTGCGGGAATCGCTGGTCGGTGTGGATTCGGTGGGCTAAAGGGTCTGTTTATGCGCTGTATCCCTAAACTAAACATCTTCAAGAGCAATTCAGGAACTGTCAGAATGAATCACGGTTTTTCCCGATCTGGACTACACAGATGGATTGTCATTCCACTCAAAACTGTTTAATTGTTAAAAGAATTTTAATTTAACAATGTTCATATTGTTAAATATCAGGGAGAAACTTTCTGCAAAGACAATAGCAATAAAAAAAAGGCTAATCCTGGATATTTACTAGAAGTAATGGGAAAGCTAAGAACATAATTTCACTATGTTCTAGAAATCCCTGTAAAGCGTCTTTGAGTGTTTGAAAAGCGCTCTATAAATGTAATGCATTATTATTATTATTATTATGTGCAATTTAGATTTTTTTTTTAGATTTGGAAATACAGGGCGGAAACAGGCCCTTTGAAACAACCGGGTCCGCGCCGCCCAGCGATCCCCGCACATTAACACTATCCTACACACACTAGGGACAATTTTTACATTTACCCAGTCAATTAACCTACATACCTGTACGTCTTTGGAGTGTGGGAGGAAACCGAAGATCTCGGAGAAAACCCACGCAGGTCACGGGGAGAACGTACAAACTCCGTGCAGACGGCGCCCGTAGTTAGGATCGAACCTGAGTCTCCGGCGCTGCATTCGCTGTAAGGCAGCAACTCTACCGCTGCGCCACCGTGCCACCTAAACACAATGTAAACACTATGGAAACAGAATCTATCATAATGTCCTCACTGCAAACCCCTGAAATAATATGAATAGTTTACAAATTCATATAACCACCACTTTCCTAGTGAGATACATACTATATATTTACAGACTTAAATACTTGTGAAGTTTCATGAACACATAATGTGTGACCTATAAAAGCTTTGGAGCAAATGGGTAACCTACCAGGGTGCCCTTGTATATCAAATTAGCAGGGAATTAGCATTAGCAGGGAATGTTGTGCTTTGTTTTAAAGATTTAATCACAGGTTGTGGTTATCGCTTGGTGGCTCTGAATTTATTATCTATCTCTAAACTGACCGGGCAGCACACCTTTATTTAAGAGGGCAGTTAATAATCAAACAGCTAGAAGCTGGAATCACTTATAGACCAGACTGTCTCAGACTGTCTCGGACTGTCTCGGACTGTCTCGGACTGTCTCGGACGGTCTCGGACGGTCTCGGACGGTCTCGGACTGTCTCGGACTGTCTCGGACGGTCTCGGACTGTCTCGGACTGTCTCGGACTGTCTCGGACTGTCTCGGACTGTCTCGGACTGTATCTCTCTGTATCTCTCTGTATCTCTCTGTATCTCTCTGTATCTCTCTGTATCTCTCTGTATCTCTCTGTATCTCTCTGTATCTCTCTGTATCTCTCTGTATCTCTCTGTATCTCTCTGTATCTCTCTCTCTTAAGGTAATGGATGAAGGATAACATAATTTTAATTAACAAAATAAAGACACTTAAACTTTGCAAAGCATTATTTGGTACAGTGACTTTCTTTTGGAGAAGCTTTTGAAAGCTTCAACAAAGGCAAAAGGACTTTGGCAGCCCCCCTGCCTGAAATAAGAAGATAGGCACAAAGTGCTGCAGTAACTCATCTATGTCAGGAAGCACCTCTGGAAAAAAAGGATGGGTGACGTTTCAGGTGGGAAGCCTTCTTCAGACTTTCTTCAGCAGGTATGTCTAATTTGAAGAAATTAAGGTATGCCTGCTTGAAACAATGTGGCAACAACAGAAAGAACAGTATTGTGTCACAATATTTGATATCAACCAATATTACAATATCACAATCTGCTAAGAAGGGCCAATTTCGTTACTTAAAGGACATTAGTGAAATATAGGAAATATAGTATTCCTAATAGAGTAGACCTATAATAATATAGGTCAGGCAGCATCTCTGGAAAACACCGACGGGTGACATTTCGAGTTGAAGCATCATGAACCAAATTTATTTCTTCTCCAGAGATGCTGCCTGACCCGTTGTGTTACTCCAGCATTTTGTATCTATCTTCAGTAAAAACCAGCATCTGCAGTTCCGTCCTACCCATGCTCTCCAGAGATGCTGCCTGACTCGCTGAGACACTCCAGCAGTTTGTGTCTATCTTTGTAAACCAGAATCAATTTGAAGAAGGCAGAATGAGACCCTCTTAAACATAGAAACATAGAAAATAGGTGCAGGAGTAGGCCATTCGGCCCTTCGAGCCTGCACCGCCATTCAATATGATCATGGCTGATCATCCAGCTCAGTAACCTGTACCTGCCTTCTCTCCATACCCCCTGATCCCTTTAGCCACAAGGGCCACATCTAACTCCCTCTTAAATATAGCCAATGAACTGGCCTCAACTACCTTCTGTGGCAGAGAATTCCACAGACTCACCACTCTCTGTGTGAAGAAATGTTTTCTCATCTCGGTCCTAAAAGACTTCCCCCTTATCCTTAAGCTGTGACCCCTGGTTCTGGACTCCCCCAAAATCGGGAACAATCTTCCCGCATCTAGCCTCTCCAACCCCTTAAGAATTTTATATGTTTCTATAAGATCCCCCCTCAGTCTTCTAAATTCCAGCGAGTACAAGCCCTGTCTTATGGGGGTGAACCTGTTCCAAAGTATGATGCAGTATTTAGTTTAGAGGTACAGTGCAGAAACAGACCCTTCATCCCACCGAGTCCGCACCGAACAGTGATCCCCACACAATAACACACTATCCTACTCTAGGGACAATTTTTACATTTCTACCAAGCCAATTAACCTACAAACTTGTACGTCATTGGAGTGTGGGAGGAAACCGAAGTTCTCGGAGAAAACCCACATGGCCACAGAGAGAACGAACAAACTACATACTGACAGCACCTGTAACCAGGATCGAAACCGGATCTCTGGCGCTGTAAGCACTGCAAGACAGCAACTCTCCCGCTGTGCCACCGTGCTTTCAAGCTTCTGCCTGATGGAAGTGTGGAGAAGAATGAATGACCAGGTTGGGACAAGACTGATGATGTTTGCCACTTCACCCTTATCCTTAAGCAGGGACCCCTAGTTCTGGACTTCCCCAACATCGGGAACAATCTTCCCGCATCTAGCCTCTCCAACCCCTTAAGAATTTTATATGTTTCTATAAGATCCCCCCTCAGTCTTCTAAATTCCAGCGAGTATAAGCCTGGTCTATCCAGTCTTTCTTCAAATGAAAGTCCTGCCATCCCAGGGATCAATCTCTTGCACAGATACACTAGTATGACCAGAGATTTTAAGCAACATTAAGACAACAAAGCTCTTCCTTGGCCGCTAAATTCTGCACAAATGTCCAGGATACTGTGTTGTGAAGACAACCACTTTGCAGTCTGAAGAAGGCTCATGACCCAAAACGTTGCCTATCCATGTCATCCAGAAATGCTGCATCACCCATTGAGTCCCTCCAATAGACAATAGACAATAGGTGCAGGAGTAGGCCATTCAGCCCTTCGAGCCAGCACCGCCATTCAATGCGATCATGGCTGATCACTCTCAATCAGTACCCCGTTCCTGCCTTCTCCCCATACCCCCTCACTCCGCTATCCTTAAGAGCTCTATCCAGCTCTCTCTTGAAAGCATCCAACGAACTGGCCTCCACTGCCTTCTGAGGCAGAGAATTCCACACCTTCACCACTCTCTGACTGAAAAAGTTCTTCCTCATCTCCGTTCTAAATGGCCTACCCCTTATTCTTAAACTGTGGCCCCTTGTTCTGGACTCCCCCAACATTGGGAACATGTTTCCTGCCTCTAATGTGTCCAATCCCCTAATTATCTTATATGTTTCAATAAGATCCCCCCTCATCCTTCTAAATTCCAGTGTATACAAGCCCAATCGCTCCAGCCTTTCAACATACGACAGTCCCGCCATTCCGGGAATTAACCTAGTGAACCTACGCTGCACGCCCTCCATAGCAAGAATATCCTTCCTCAAATTTGGAGACCAAAACTGCACACAGTACTCCAGGTGCGGTCTCACCAGGGCCCGGTACAACTGTAGAAGGACCTCTTTGCTCCTATACTCAACTCCTCTTGTTACGAAGGCCAACATTCCATTGGCTTTCTTCACTGCCTGCTGTACCTGCATGCTTCCTTTCATTGACTGATGCACTAGGACACCCAGATCTCGTTGAACTCCTCCTCCTCCTAACTTGACACCATTCAGATAATAATCTGCCTTTCTATTCTTACTTCCAAAGTGAATAACCTCACACTTATCTACATTAAACTGCATCTGCCATGTATCCGCCCACTCACACAACCTGTCCAAGTCACCCTGCAGCCTTATTGCATCTTCCTCACAATTCACACTACCCCCCAGCTTAGTATCATCTGCAAATTTGCTAATGGTACTTTTAATCCCTTCGTCTAAGTCATTAATGTATATCGTAAATAGCTGGGGTCCCAGCACCGAACCTTGCGGTACCCCACTGGTCACTGCCTCCCATTCCAAAAGGGACCCATTTATCCCCACTCTTTGCTTTCTGTCTGTCAACCAATTTTCTATCCATGTCAGTACCCTACCCCCAATACCATGTGCCCTAATTTTGCCCACTAATCTCCTATGTGGGACCTTGTCGAAGGCTTTCTGAAAGTCGAGGTACACCACATCCACTGACTCTCCCCTGTTAATTTTCCTAGTTACATCCTCAAAAAATTCCAGTAGATTTGTCAAGCATGATTTCCCCTTCGTAAATCCATGCTGACTCGGAATGATCCTGTACTGCTATCCAAATGCTCAGCAATTTCGTCTTTTATAATTGACTCCAGCATCTTCCCCACCACTGATGTCAGACTAACTGATCTATAATTACCCGTTTTCTCTCTCCCTCCTTTCTTAAAAAGTGGGATAACCTTTGCTATCCTCCAATCCACAGGATTTACTCAAGATTCCAGCATCTGCAGTTCCTGGTGTCTTTTTGCAACATCCATTGCCATCAGTTCAATGGGATCACAAAACATCATGATTGAGGGAATAGCCTATCACTGTGACAGATTCTAGCAGGGATTATTTCAGGAAGCAAATATCATAAAAATAAACTTTTTACCATATTGCTCTAAGCACTGAGAATGTTCACATTTAGAATGAACACATTGCAATTAAGGTGAATGCTGTAATATCAGAAATTAAGATGTTTAAATTTAAAATAACGCACTGTGAAATGCCCAGGTGTGGAGAAGATCTTAAGGCACACACAAGAATTTAAGGCAGGATGTTTTGGTAAACGGATAGCTGAGTCCACCATTAAAATTTACCAAGAATTCATGTAACATAGCAAAGATATTTTATGGCAGGGCAAGTTTATAAGTAACTTAAATTTACACTGGTTTGTGTAATTTCCTTTGATTGATCAGAGGAAGGTTTTCAGAAAGTGCAACTTGTAAAGCCACATAAAATCATCGATTTTAAGAAGGGTCTGGACCCGAAATGTCACCCATTCCCTCTCTCCTAGATGCTGCCTGACCTGCTGAGTTACTCCAGCATTTTGTGATACCTTCGATTTGTACCAGCATCTGCAGTTATTTTCCTAAAATCATCGATTGGTTTCAATGTGTGGAAATTCCAGTAGCCATCATTTTCACAACGTGAAGATAAGTTTTGCCATCTTCACCAGTTCAAAACGTCTGAGGTGTAATCTCATGCGCAGTGCTTTATTATGGAGCACCTGTGCTGCTCAGCATTACACGACAACTTCTGGCTTCCTCCAATTACCCGGTTACACAGAAAGTTGCTGTCGCACTTGCCCTGCATGTCCAGACTGATGGGTTTGTTTCCAACCAGCTATGAAATCAAAAACCATGAATGCAGGAAGTCTCGCGGAGAAGCTCAATAGATCAAGTGTGAATTTGAAAGGGAAAGACAAACTGACATTCGAGGTTGGATCTGTCATCAATACTTCATGGCAAAATCTCATCTAAACAGTAAACCACCTTGTCCTTTCAGATCCTGCCTGTGTGTTCCTGCTGTTACATTTTCTGTTTGATGCTTTCAGTATTCATGTGCTTTGATATGTCACGAGCTGAAACTGACTTGGTCACTTATAAAAGATTCATTTCCACAGAATTGAAGGTTTCAGTAGGATAGTTATCACCCATTGCTATCATCAAAACGATATCGCCAAGCTTCTCCTTCCACAGCTGACAATGTAGACTCTCTCAGCAGAATACTTTCATGTTTTCTGATGAGTTGACAGATGTCCAATAGATGTATGCTTTTTGACTGTCGCGATTTTGACTGCTTTTACGGTCAGGTTTTCCGTTTCTGTGCCAGCGTGCCTGGAATTTTGCCCTGTTGCAGGTTCTGTGACTTGAATTACACATATAGTCAACGAGGTCTATTACAGTATGTGTGGACATTTTGTCTTCTGCATTGCAGCTTGGTTTCGGTCTGGTGGTGCGATTGGATGGATTTTCAAAATGGTACTCAGCAAATTGTACACAGTACCTTCAGCTGAATCAGGGGAACAAATCAAAAATCTGATAAATTTCATTCTTCTCTGAAAAGGCACAGACTGTTGTGTGGGAGCAACGTGTTTTTGAAGATAGAATGTGAAGAAAGGAACTGCAGATGCTGGTGTAAACTGAAGGTAGACACAAAAAGATGGTTGTAACATAAAAATTACTCGCAATCTGATAGAAATATGTAAGCTTCACATGAAGAAGTGTCTCGACCTGAAACGTTACCTATTTCTTTTCTCCAGAGACACTGCCTGACTCGCAGAGTTACTCCAGCAGTTTGTGTCTTTCTTCAGTGTAAACCAGCATCTGTAGTTCCTTCCTACATATATTGTACGTGACTGTATTTGGGATTGTTGTCTAGATTTAGAATGACAGCATATTTCCTCTTAAACTGCCACTGATGGCATATCTTCATGTTCTGGATTTGTAGATTTTACAGTAAAATCAATGCTTGGTCTTGTTAAGGAGTAAATCAGACAGTAAAGTCACACATGGTCAATCATACATTTTGATTGTACAAATTGAATTTAGAAGGATGAGAGGGGATCTTATAGAAACATATAAAATTCTTAAGGGATTGGACAGGCTAGATGCAGGAAAAATGTTCCCAGTGTTGGGGGAGTCCAGAACCAGGGGTCACAGTTTAAGAATAAGGGGTAGGCCATTTAGGACTGCGACGAGGAAAAACTTTTTCACCCGGAGAGTTGTGAATTTGTGGAATTCTCTGCCACAGAAGGCAGTGGAGGTCAATTCACTGGATATTTTCAAGAGAGTTTTATATATAGCTCTTAGGGCTAACGGAATGAAAGGATATGGGGAGAATGCAGGAACGGGGTACTGATTATGGATGATCAGCAATGATCATATTGAATGGCGAAGCTGGCTCGAAGAGCCGAATGGCCTACTCCTGCACCTATTGTCTATTGTCTATTGAATTTATGGAATTCTTTGCCACAGAAGGCAATGGAGGCCAATTCACTGGATATTTTCAAGAGTTTTATATATAGCTCTTAGGGCTAACGGAATGAAGGGATATGGGGAGAACGCAGGAACGGGGGACTGATTAGGGATGTTCAGCCATGATCATATTGAATGGCGGTGCTGGCTCTAAGGGCCAAATGGCCTACATCTACACTTATTTTCTATGTTTCTATATATGTGCTGCAGTCTAAGCTCCACCACACCTTGTGAGACTTACCCATAGAGTGTAGCATAGCATTACAGGCATCAAGGGTTTACCCATCAGATTCCTGGAAAACACGTCAGAATATATGAGAGCATATCAGTTCTTGTGTGAATAAAATTGAAGCATACAAATATGTACTGATTATCATCCAAAACTTGTATTGGTCCAATGGTCCTTTATTGTCACGTATGCACTGCACAGTGAAATTATTTTTGCATAGCTCATACATGCACCGGTCGCCGTATTTTGGTGTCTTTTACAATTTGAATATCACTGTACCTTAATTGGTACACGTGACAATAAAATACCTTTGAAGGTCCTAAGTCCAAAGATCCATTTACAAAAGCCCATGAGCTTCATGTGCTGGAGTGGCTCCCCATTCAGGTAAGCCCCAGGCCGCTGCAGGGTCTCCTCCATCACCTTCGACCGGCTTAGCCCGTGTACCTTTTTAGATTTTTTTTTCAGATTTAGATTTGGAGATACAGCGCAGAAACAGGCCCTTTGGCCCACCGGGTCCGCGCCGCCCAGCAATCCCAGCACATTAACACTATCCGAATAAAAATATTTATAAAAAAAAAAAACACTATCCTACACACACTAGGGACAATCTTTACATTTGCCCGGCAAATTAACCTACACACCTGTACGTCTTTGGAGTGTGGGAGGAAACCGAAGATCTCGGAGAAAACCCACGCAGGTCACGGGGAGAATGTACAAACTCCGTACAGACGGCGCCCGTAGTCAGGATCGAACCTGAGTCTCCGGCGCTGCATTCGCTGTAAGGCAGCAACTCTACCGCTGCACCACCGTACCGACGTCCCTCTCCTCGCCCAGCCTCCTCTGTGACTGGGGGGCACCTCCAACAGCTGACTTTGAGGGCACTGGAGGCAATACCTCTTACTTTTACTTTAAATTCCTCCTATTTTTACCAATGCAAAAGGAGAACTCGTCAGGTTGTAAATATTGTTGGAGATGTTTCAAGTTCAGATTTTGTTTAAACTTTTTTATTTTTTGGCTTGTTTATCCTTCACCCTTGGTTCCATCATTCTTTCCCTCTCTTTTGCTTCCTGCATATCATGTGGCTTTGAATGGATTATTACACCTAACATTTCTAGTTTCGGACTTCGAGTATCACGAAAGAGATTGTAAATTCACAGGCCGAAGAGTCAAACAGTCCTGCTCGCTCAAGTCTCAGATTTACTGGAGACACAAGGAACAGCAGATGCTGGTTTGCAAAAAAAAAAGGTATAAAGTGCTGGAGTAACTTAGTGGGTCAGGCAGCATCTCTGGAGAACATGTTCTCCAGAGATGCTGTCTGACCCGCTAAGTTACTTCAGTACTTTGTGCCTTTATCAGACGTACTGTGGTTTGCCCACGACAGTGAATATCCCATCACTGAATTAACCTGTGTAAGTATAATAATTGGTTGCTTTGTTTATTCATTGCTGAAGGCAAAATCCAGACTGCAATCTGAGGTTTTCAGTAACTCATGAGGTGGCGAGACACTAAACAGTGGAATAGCTCAATTGGCTCGAACCCGGGTCTCTGGTGCTCTAAGGCAGCAACTCTACCGCTGATCCACAGTGCAGCAGTCAGTCCTCGTCAATCATCACAGAGCCCATGAGGATGGAGTGAAAGCAAGTCATTCTCAATCCTAAGAGATTAACTTTGTGTTGCTCAGGAGGCCAGAATTGGATGAACACCCATAAGAAGAACTTTAAGGCCCATTTTAATTCATCATTCAAAATAACTCAACTCTCTACCATTGCTACATTTTGTTTCTTAAGTGATTGCTTTATTTCACCTCCAGCTTTCGGTCCAGAAACCTAATTGGTCTTGTGTTTTTCATAGCTTTACTGGTTTAAAAACTGGTCTGTGATCTTAACATACAGAACTGTGATAAAGTCCAGAACAGCATTTCAATCTGTCCTGAAGCATAAAGCAAGTAGTAGACATGTGCAATGAAGGGTCCCATGACAGAAGCTACCATCAACACTCAGCATCTTAACACAAAGGCTCGGTGTCAGATTGGAGCTGTGTCTCCAAGACATCTTTGCAAAGATTGGGGCAGGATTGCAGTGAAGTATCTGAACAAGCAATATTATGTAATTTGAACAATTAGGTCAGATCCAGGTGCATGGTTCCTTGAAGGTCAAGTCACAGGTGTATAAAGTGGTCAAAAAAGCTTTTGGCACTTTGGCCTTCATCAGTCAGAGTATTGAGTATATAAGTTGTAAGGTCATGTTGCAGTTGTATAAGATGTTGGTGAGACCGCATTTAGAACAAAGTTGTGGACACCATGTAACAGGAAAGATATTGTCATGCTTGAAAGGGTTCAGAAAAGATTTACGAGGATGTTGCCAGGACTAGAGGGTGTGAGCTATAGGGAGAGGTTGAGTAGGCTGGGTCTCTATTCCATGGAGCGCAGGAGGATGAGGGGTGATCTTATAGAGGTGTATAAAATCATGAGAGGAATAGATCGGGTAGATGCACAGACTCTTGCCCAGAGTAGGGGAATCGAGGCCCAGAGGACATAGGTTCAAGGTGAGGGAAAAGATTTAAGAGGAATCCGAGGGGTAACTTTTTCACACATAGGATGGTGGGTGTATGGAACAAGCTGCCAGAGGTGGTAGTTGAGGCTGGGACTATCCTATCGTTCAAGAAACAGTTAGACAGGTACATGGATAGGACTGGTTTGGAGGGATATGGACCAAGCACAGGCAAGTGGGACTAGTGTAGCTGGGACATTGTTGACCAGTGTGGGCAAGTTGGGCCGAAAGGCCTGTTTCCACACTGTATCACTCTATGACTCTATGATTGACAAGATTTTTTCATCTTTAGAACTTTTTTAATATCTTGCAATTCTTCCAGTTATTGGTAACAAAATGCTGTATCCTTTTATTGTTACCAAAATGTCATGATATGAATAACTTGATATTGACACATTCCTCCTTTAATCTAAGGACAGAGGTTGGCAATAGGTGGACACAACGAATAGAACAAAATATGCAGAAGCATCAGGTTATTGATTTTGCATTAAAATTGAGTATTTTTCAAAAGGTGAGAGATGCAAAGATGCTGATGTTTGGAGAGAGCTGGGTATCCTTGTGCACAAATTACTGAAAGCTAACATGCAGGTATTGCAATCAATTAGAAAGTCATATGATATAGAGTCATAGAAACATTGAGCCACATAACATTGAAGAGGCCCTTCAGCCCAACTCATCTGTGCTGACCAAGATGCCCCTTCTATGCTTGAACCATTTGGCCATTGATCCTCTAAACCTTTCCTATCCATGTACCTGTCCAAGTACCTTTTCAAATGTTGTTATTGTACCTACCTCAAATACCCCCTCTGGCAACTCATTCCACATACCTACCACCGTCAGAGTGAAAACGTTGCCCCTCATGATGCTATTAAATCTATCCCCACACCTTAAATCTATGTCCTCTGATTTTTGATCCCACTACCTTGCATAAAAGACTCTGTGCATTCACCCTATCAATTCACCTCAAGATTTTTATACACATCCAGTAGATCACCCCTCAGCCTTCTGCACTCAATGGTATAAAGCTCCAGCTCGCCAAATTTCTCCCTATAGCTCAGGCCCTCGATTCCTGGCAACGTCGTCGTAAATCTTCGGCCTCTTGCATTGAATTAAATGCAAGTTAATCCAACAGTTCTTCCTCGCTCCCTCCTGTACTACTGTCCATCCTATCTGTGGAACTTGCTTTCATCGACTTCCAGCCTCTCACCTGCCTCTTTCTTACTTTGGATCCTGTAGCTTTTATTACAAGATTTGACCCAATGGAAAGCCATCATCAATGAAGGAAGTTTCTGTTATAGTTTAACAGAATGAGAGGTGATTTAATTGAAACATACTTTGTGTCGGAGTAATTTCAGGGATAATAATTTTCTTGGCTAGTGACTATTCAGAACAAAAAGAATAAAACTCTTCTCCCAGAGGGTGGAGAGTTTTTGGAATTTTCTGCCCAAGAGACCTGTGAGGTTGCTGTTTAGTTTAGATTTTTAGATTTACGTTTAGAGATACAGCGCAGAAACAGGCCCTTCGTCCCACCGGGTCCGCGCCGCCCAGCGATCCCCGCATATGAACACTATCCTACACCCACTAGGGACAATTTTTTTTTTTTTAACATTTGCCCAGCCAATTAACCTACAAACTTGTACGTCTTTGGAGTGTGGGAGGAAACCGAAGATCTCGGAGAAAACCCACGCAGGTCATGGGGAGAACATACAAACTCCGTACAGTACAGCACCCGTAGTCAGGACCGAACCTGAGTCTCCGGCGCTGCATTCGCTGTAAGGCAGCCACTCTACCACTGCGCCACCGTGCCGCAGTTTAGTTTAGTTTAGTTTAGTTTAGTTTAGAGATACAGAGCAGAAACAGGCTCTTTGCCCACCGAGTCCGCACAGACCTGCGTTCCTCACACACTAACACTATCCTACACACACTAGTGACAATTTAAACTTATACCAAGCCAATTAACCTACAAATCTGTACTTCTTTTGAGTGTGGGAGAAAACCGGAGATAATCCGGATGCAGATCACGGGGACAACGTACAAACTCCAAACAGACGGCACCCATGGTCAGGATCAAACCCATGTCTCTGGCATGGTAGGGCAGCATCTCTACCACTATGCCACCCTGTGATTGGCAGATTGTTGGATAATAGAGGAATTATGGGATGTGGGGAAAGTGCAGGAAAGTTGTGCTGAAGTAAAAGATCTTATTCATCTTATTGAATAGTGGGGCAGGCATGAAGGGCCAAATGGTCTGTTCTTTCTTCTATTTCTTATGTTCCACTTCCACTATCTACAATGACAATTCATTTCCAAAATTTAAGAAAACATGTTCTGTCGTTAAAAATAATAATGAGATATCAGGATGTTTCTGAATTTTCCACAAGAGTCATTTTTGCAAATTCTATCCTGCACTCTTCATGTGATCTTAATCTTGATTTGTTTTAGTGTGGGGAAGATTTAAAAAAAATCCTCATACCCATGATTGAAATTTAGTATTCTCCAACAATCTCTTATTCCCAGAGATTTGTTTCAACATGGCATTTTTATCTCCCATATCAGATATCCATGTATTCCAATTATCAGCAGTCTCACATAATCACTCAAATTTATCTATAAATATTGAAGAAATTGGCCCAGATTTAATTAAAGAGCATTGAAAGACTTCAGGTTTATTGAATTAAGCTTTCATTTGATCTCAAGATAGACAAAAAAATCTGGAGTAACTCAACGGGTCAGGCAGCATCCCTGAAGAGAAGGAATAGGTGACATTTCGGGTCAAGACCCTTCTTATGAGGCCTGTGAGGGAAAGGATTGCTGCGGCTTGCCTGCAGTCCGTCTGTCTTTTGTGTTTTTTGTTGTTTTTGTATGAATTGTAGTTTTAATATGGTGTAGTGTTTGTATGTTATGTGGGGGGGAGGGGGTGGGAGGGAACGGGAACTGTAAAAAAAAAAAATTCTCTCCCGAACGGAGACGCGACCTTTGTTTCTGTGTCGTGTCTCCGTTCCCGCTGCGGCCTACCACCGACCATGCACCTGGGACCACCTGGGGCTCTGGTTCGCAGAGCCCATGGCCCGGACTCACCATCTGCTGCGCTGGCTGCCTGCGGATGCTGCGGGAGCGGCTGCGACTCGTCTCCGGAGGCTCCGGCGCGGGCCGCGTGGACGTCGGAAGCCCGCAGGCCCCTGGGTGGGGGCCGACATCGGGAGCTCTGGCAGAGGCAGCGTGTTCGCCCGCCCCGAATCACGGGGCTTGGGTCGGCCCGCCGTGGACCTTTCACCGTCCGGCGCGGCGCTCCAATTTCGGGAGCCCCGACCGCCCCGACGTGGCAAGTTCAACAGCCTGACCTCGGGAGAAGACGGCAGGGAAGAGAAAATACATTTTGGCCTTCCATCACAGTGAGAAGGGACTGGAGGAGACTCACTGTGATGGATGTTTCTTTTTATTCTTATTGGTCTTAGTGTTTCAACTGCGGGTAATGTTTCATTTCACTACACATTTATGTGTATGTGACAAATAAACGACTATTGACTATTGACTATTGACTTCCCTTGGAGCCCATATACATGGGAGGTGGTCTTGGAGGGGAGGATGCTCCTCAAACTGTGGAGCATTCTGGACAATACAGCTCACCCCCTCCATGACACACTGGTCAACCTGAGGAGTACCTTCAACAACAGACTAGTTCCACCAAGACACAGGACAGAACGCCACAGGAGATCCTCCTTCCCTGTACAACTCCTCCCCTTTCTGTCGTGCGGTTGACTGAGACTGAGACTCACTCCCCACCCCCCCCCCCCCCCCCTAATCTTTGCACATCCCCAATCCTTTCCACTCGTCACTTTAATTTCATGTTTCAAGTATTTTATGTTTTTTCTGTTTTTATAACTGTTGACGGATCAATTTCCCTCCTGGGATAAATAAAGTTCTATCGTATCGTATCGTATCGTATCATATAATCTTGATGGGCCTGCAAAATGTTGTAATGAGTATGTGATAACATGTGAGCGGCATGACACCTTTTTCCTTATCTGTGTCAAAATTTGTTGAATTTAATTTTGACTTTAAATTTGATGAGCTAAATGTTAAAGCAGAGCAGGAGCCAAAAAAAACACATTAATTTGTCTTTTGACCCATAACATAAACTTTAGCATAAAAATACAGTTTAACAATAATTATGAAGGAAATGTCTTTAGAAATCTATTTGGTATAAGAGCCCGTACGTATATGATAGAACTAAATTAGTCGAGACTGTTCCAATGTGTCTGGATATCTAATAAAATTTTAAATAGAGCTTGCAAATTGGTGGTATCATCAGGAAATTTGAGGTAAACTTTAATATTATTAATCAAAAAAATTATGTTTTAACTGTAATTTATGCACATCTTATATTTCCGGTAATCAACAATTTGCAATTGTCACTATTTTTGGGGTCAAGACCTATTCTTATCATCTCCCTATGGTATCACCATACTCCACACACTGTCAACCGTTCAGTTCTTTGTTAAACATTGTGTATCGATTTTTCAGGGCGAGCTTTTACTGCCCTTGGTTGACATCCTGTTGTGAGCCTGTCCTGGATGTATATAAACAACTCATTCTACCGCGACACAGCCATCTGCTTTTAGTGCTTCGAACCATTTATTTCTGTTAAAGTGACTTCGCAGGGATCAATGTCCCATTTATGCGCATGCCATTATACCCAAACCTCCTGGAATGAGTGGATGAATTAAAGGATATTGCCTCCCTCATCACAGTTAGTTCCTAAACGGTTTGACACTTGCCTCCCCTCAAACCTCTGGACCATACACAGCATTGAATGCATTCTGCAAGGTCATGTTAACTTTGCAACAAAGCTGCTACATTAAATTGCATTGAATTTACAGTAGTAAAGCAGATAATTCACTCCCATATGGCCTCTACAGAAACTTATGTTCAACCCTCTGATCTTCCTTCATTAATTCCTTCACTCTCGCCAACTGGCACAGCATTTACTCTCTGTCTATCTCTAAACTGATTACAAACGTGAAATTTTATTTTCAGGACCCATGGCATTGCAAGGTACAGAGTTCAGTGAGACCAATCTGGTTTGGCTACAAAACATGCATGCCGACGTCAGCATTTGAATTATTGATTGGTGCCCCTTGTCAGTAAAGTTCTGCCTTTTATTATCGCATCATAGAATTTAAAGATAAAAATCTCCCCCTCATAGTTACCTTATTTTAGACATCAAATTGTGTGGCTAAGAGCTTATTTAATGCAATGCAAGCTAGTCATTAGTCTGTAGAAACAAGGAACTGCAGATGCTGGTTTACACCAAAAGGGCACAACATGCTATAGTAACTCAATGGGTCAGGCAGCTTCTCTTGAGAACATGGATAGGTGATGTTTCGAATCGGGACTCTACTTCGGACTCTTCATGCTTTCTCCAAACAACCATTCCATCAATTCTACATTGAAAATGGGACGAAGAAATTCATCATTTGTTACAACTAAAGCCATCTTGTTGCTGTAAATTGAGGGTTATCGCCAGCTTTCTTCTCACCCCTCCCTACAATCAGTCTGAAGAAGGGTCCTGACCCGAATCATCACTTATCCATGGTCTCCAGAGATGCTGCCTGACCCATTGAGTTACTCCAGCACTTTGTGTCCAGTCAGTAGTCTCCAGCCTAAAATTTGCATTTACAGCCTGTGCTCTTTGTTTGATTTCAGGAATAAATTTGCAAAGGTGTACAATTATCTAGAATTGCTTGTCTGACTGACGTCTTTGGGAGCAGGTCATCATTAGTATCCATAAGGGAACAGGTCCTAAGGACCGTTATAGTGATTTAACCACTGATGTATCTAATACCAGACCCACACCTCCCAACATTAAGTAAGTGATACCAATTTTCAACTTTACACAACGTATTACATTATAATTTGTCACTCGGCATAGAATCTGACAATGTTTATTGCCATTGATTGATAACCCCAGGGAAATATCAAGGTAAAAATACAGCTCTATAATTTACCAAGCTTACACTATGCCTCTTTGCACCATCAGTCACCTCAGAATGTACTCCTTAAAATTACAACACTACACATCTTTCATCTTGACTTTTCCCTCAGTCTTATGACTTTATCACACCAACTAAACTGCACAACTATAATATATAAAGAAGATAGAATTCAGAATATAAATATCTTTCAAATCTCGGCTTCTCTAATGTTAAATATCAATCTTCTCAAAGTTATTGAAATGGTAAATATATTGATATCAATTCTGTTTCTATGCAATGGGCTTGTACTACATTCTCAACCATGTTAAAGCTGCAGTTCAGGGAATCCGGGACGAGAATCTCAGCAATATGGTGTTGCCATAGTAATGGACACAGTAGAGTTTGGAAGGATGAGGAGGGAATCTCATTAAAATCACCCGAATAATGAAAGGCCCAGATAGAGTGGATGTGGAGAGGATGTTTCCAGTAGTGGAAGGGTCTCGAGCCAGAGGGCACAGCCTCAGAATGAAACAACGTACCTTTAGAATGGAGGAGAAGAGAAATTTCTTTAGCCAGAGGGTGATGACTCTGTGAAATTTATTTCCACAGACAGCTATGGTGGACAAGCCATTGGGTATTTTTAAAGCAGAAATTGATATCTTCTTGATTAGTAAGGATGTCGGGGAGAAAGCAGGAGAATGAGGTTGAGAGGGAAAAATAAATCAGCCATGATCAAATGTTAGAGCAGACTCGATGGGCTGAATGGCCTAATTCTACTCCTATGTCTCATGAACTTATGAGATATTGGTTACTACAAAACTTAATTTCATTGACAGTCATGCATGTAGCTGCATCACCAATAGAGTTGCCAACTTCCTCACTCCCAAATAAGGGACAAAGTGTGACGTCACCACCCCGTGCCCCACGTGACCTCACCTAGCCAGCAGCCAGGTGCTCCCGCTTCACCAATGGCAGCCACCCGGACCGGGAGGCGGGTTGCTCTGCCTTCGGGCTACAGTGTGCGGGCCTACAGCTCTGTCCGGGCCTAATACAGGATAAGGGCGGTCCCGTACGGGACAAACCAATTTAGCCCATAATATGGGATGTTCCGGCTAATACGGGACAGTTGGCAACCCTAATCACCAATCAGAATTGCTTGGTTGGGTCCACTATGCAAATAGGTATGAGATCAATAATTCAATTAGTATCCAGATATTGAACTTTGCTCAATATCAGATTTTATTACGCTCTAAGTCTGAACATTTTTTTTCTACACTGTGTCATGGTAAGACTATGGCAATTGCACTTAATGGTGCTTCAAATGAAGGAAAATACACTGGAAACATATGGAAATAAAGCATGCCTCAAAAGTTGAAACTGGGGGGAAGTGGATGGATGGTCAACAGTTTGATCAAGAGGCAGATCTTAAATAGGACAAGTTTGATGGAGTGACTGATTTAAAGTGGAAATTTCAAAACATTTGGTTTAGTCAGTTGAAGACACAGCTCCAGTGGTTGAGTGAAAGGAAGTGATTCAGTGGAACTGGTCCGAGGAAATATGGGTTCAAAAGAACTCATATCACCGGAGCAAATGGGCGCCACGGTGGCGCAGCGGTAGAGTTGCTGCCTTTCAGCGAGTGCAGCGCCGGAGACCCGGGTTCGACCCGGGCTTGATCCCGACTATGGGTGCTGTCTGTACAGAGTTCTCCCCGTGACCTGCGTGGGTTTTCTCCGAGATATTCGGTTTCCTCCCACACTCCAAAGACGTACAGGTTTGTGGGTTGATTGGCTTGGTAAATGTAAAAATTATACCAGGTGGGTTTCGGATAGTGTTAATGTGCGGGGATCGCTGGTCGGCGCGGACTCGGTGGGCCGAAAGGGCCTGTTTCTGCGCTGTATCTCTAAACTACACTAAACTAATCTAAATTAAATTAAGAAATATGTGTAGGTTATAAAATAAAATTAACATGTAAAAACAACTTTAAATATGAGGCTCTTGGTGTGTGGGGCCCACCACAGATCAGGGAAGTGATTTCTCCAAGTCACAATTGTATCCAATGATATCCAATGATGGCAAATGTATGTGTTTTGCAGGAAGTATATTATATTGCTTTGTTCAACAATAATGTTATTGTATAAATATAATCCTACTTCATCTGCATGTTTGAAAATTATTGAAAAATAAAGCATTGTCACGCTAGATAACTTGACCTAGTCCATTCAAACCGGTCAATCAAATTTTAAGGATGGAAGAAGAAACCGAGTCCTGGAGTAGCTCAGCAGATCTGGCAGCATAGCAGCAGAACATGGATAAGTGATGTATCGGGTTGGCAGAAGCCCCGACCCAAAACATCACGTATCCATGTTCTCCTGAGGTACTGCCTGACCTGCTGTACTACTCCAGCACTCTATGTCTTCACTTGTAAACCAGCAGCTGAAGTTCTATGTTTCTAATTTTTTAGTGGCACTGTGTAAACTTTAGTGATCCTCTGATTCTTAATATGGCAGAAATATCTTCTTTTGCTGTTGCAATTACTTTTGATTCACATTTCTTCAAACCTTCTCATAATTGTAGTTGGGTATGTTAACTGTATTCATTGCCTCATATCATTTTGCTGTGTTTCAAAAAATGTTGAGAAAACGTCATCGATACCTCTTTGTCCTAACAAAAACTCTTCATGTATCTTTGACTTTTCATCCAACACTGACTTCTTTTAACTTTGCATGATGTTCCAGCTCCTTTTGGTTCAATCAACCAAAACTCTGGCATTTATATTCTGCAATAGCTACTTTCCCATCCAGTTTCACTAAACAATGAATCTACTTCATATCTTCTGATAGTAAGTTTAGATTAGTCCTTCAAAACTTGGAATTTGTAGTAAATTTTCCAATCATCTGTTTCCGCCTGCACTTTGAAAGTTATTATACAGTGATCGTGGTTTCCCAGGTGTTCTCCCTTGCAAAATAGGATTACTGTATGTGTAGGAAGGAACTGCAGATGCTGGTTTACAATGAAGATCGACACAAAATGCTGGAGTGACTCAGTGCCACAGGCAGCATCTCTGGACAGAAGGAATGGATAACGTTTCGGGTTGAGACCCTTCTTCAGACTGAAGTAGAGTCTCACTCCAATTAAGTACAACTCCAGGCCTTCCAATATTTCAATCATGCAAGAAGGCAATTGGTGCAGATGTTAATTATTTTAAGATTTTATTTTCACTCAGAGGGTCGTGAGTATATGGAATGAGCTGCCAGACGAGATAGATGGGGCAGGTGCCACAACAACAATTAAAAGACACTTGGACAGGTACATGGATAGGAAAGATTGAGAGGGATATGGGCCAAATGCAGACAAGTGGGACCAGTTTAGATGGGGTACCTTGGTCGTTATGGACAAGTTGGGCCAAAGGGCCTGTTGCTATGTTGTATGACTAATACGGTAAGTACCTAGCACAGAATATAAATGGCATGTTTTTGGTTCATTAAAGGTTTGACTCTAACCAGGTTTTAACTTCTATCTCTTTATCAACCTGTAGTATTTCATAGCCTGCCCGTCTGGAGATAGCAGCTCAACTAATAGTCTCTTATATACCTGCATCTGTATTGTGCTGCTTGACCTTCCTTTACACTGACCCAGGCTCAGAGTTGCTATGGGTATTACTGCCAATCCTGTGCCCTTCAGTGAAGGGATGTTATCTTCAGAACTAACCAGTTGACTATTTGTTGCTGTTATTTGAACTTTCATCGTGTCTGACAGCAATATTTGTTCTGTTTTCTATTGACTGTGTCCACATCCCAAGTGCCTGCACATCTCGCCTAACCCTTTACATGTCTCTGATTGTAAATTTGACGAAGAAAATCCAGGGAAATATGTACCACATCTCAATTTCAGATGTTGTTTATCTCGGGATTATTACTCACTGTAATTAGAGTTAGTGTGTCTGCTCTTCCTTTGAGGTACTCCCCCAATGGCAACAACTGATGATCATATTAGAGTCCGAAGAAGGGTCCCGAACTGAAACGTCAATGATCTATTTTCTCTGGAGATGTTGCTTGACCCACTGAATTACTCCAGCATTTTGTGTCTGTCTTTGGTATAAACCAGTACCTTCACCTCCTAGATTTGACATTGTATTAGAGTCGTTGGGAATTTCCTGACATGCCTACACCAGCCTAGATGGGTCTGTCTTGACTTGAGTTGCCTCTGTGGGTATTTGACATGGGTAGTTTTCGGTCATCAAGACTGAAATAAGATGAGGAAGAGTTGGTGGGTCAGGGGAAGAAGTGCTTTTGGATAGAAGTTAGGCAGTGGTCTGAAAGTTCCAAGCTACCAAGACCATCCATATCTCCAGATTAAAGATTGAGATCTCACATTGCATCTGGTTAAGTTTCCAGCCAGTGGTCATGTTCTCTGAAAGAGCCAGATTTGCAAGATTTTAAGCAATGGTTAGGAAGCTGACCAAGAATTAATCCATTGTAGGGTTAAATTGTAACGCATTGATTTAACCCATAACCATTGTAAAACCATTGTCGGATCACAAAGAACACGAGATGAAATTCATTCTGTTCCCAACACGCACTTCAGCTACCAAAATACGATCAGGCATTAAAATGGCAGTCAGTGCTATGTGTGGTGAAGGGTAGATGATTTGTAAGTCAAAATGATTAATTTTCATGTCCTTTCCAATATTACTGTTCATGAATTAAGTTAAACTGAACACCATCGCCATTCGTCCCAATGTTATCTCCAGCGTCACATTCTCCCATTTGATCTCAGCATTTTCCAAACAGATTTTCTCTCATCCCTGCAAATGACGTTCCTGCGGATTGGTACTTATCTGAATGCAGGAGAGACACAAAAATCTGGAGTAACTCAGCGGGACAGACAGCATATCAGGAGAGAAGGAATGGGTGAGGTTTTGGGTCGAGTCCCTTCAGACTCACTGATGGCATCAGTGCTGGGCCAATTGTTGTTTGTGATTTATGTTAATGCTTTGGAAGGAAATACACCAGGAGTGATTAGTGAGTTTGCAGATGGCACTAAAGTGGACTTTTTCTTAGATAGTGAAGATGATTATCAAAAATTACAGCAGGATCTTGCTTAATCGGGAAGTGGGTTAAGGAGATGTTTAAAGCAGTTTAATGCAGATAATTGTGAGGTGTTGAATTTTGGGAAGTCAAACCAGGACAGGACCTTCACAGTGAAAAGTAGGCCCCTGGAGATTGTTATAAAGCAGAAGGATCTAGGAGTGCAGGCACAGTTCCTTGAAAGAAGCATCATGTAGATAGGGTGGTCAAGGAGACCTTTGGTACATTGGCCTTTATCAGTCAGTGTATTGAGTATAGAAGTTGGGATAGACACAAAAAGCTGGAGTAACTCAGTGGGTCAGACAGCATATCTGGAAAGAAGGAATGGGTGAGCTTTTGGGTCGAGACCCTTCTTCAGACTCACTGATGGCATCTTCTCTCAAGTAGAAGACTCCTGTGAGCTATTAAAGTAATGGGGGTGTTTATAATCCATTCTAGCCTCATGTAAAGGAAGCTGTTCCAAGCAGTTCACATTCGGCACAATGGTCATGTCTATTTAAAACCATCCAAAGCTTCCCTTACAAACCTGACATTTCCCATCTCTCTACTTCATAAGAGAGAATGCTGAAATTAATGTGAAAGAGGGAATTTGTTTAAAAAGTGGCGTGGAATTGTTATTGGGCAGCTCCATGTTAAATAAAGGCAGATTGATGCCAACTATGTAGAAGGCCGTGGAGGACAAGTCAATGGATATTTTTAAGGCAGGTGGTGCAGCGGTAGAGTTGCTGCCTTACAGCGCTTGCAGTGCCAGAGACTAGGGTTCGATCCCGGCTGCAGGTGCCGTCTATACGGAGTTTGTACGTTCTCCCCGTGACCGCATGGGTTTTCTCCGAGATCTTCAGTTTCCTCCCACACTCCAAAGACGTACATGTTTGTAGGTTAATTGGCTTGGTATAAGTGTAAATTGTCCCTAGTGTGTAGGATAGTGTTGATATGCGGGGATTGCTGATCAGTGCGGTCTCGGTGGGCCGAAGGGCCTGTTTCCGCGCTGTATCTCTAAACTAAAACTAAACTAAACTAAGATAGATAGATTCTTGAATAGTACAGGTGTGAGGGGTTACGGGGAGAAGGCAAGAGAATGGGGTTAAGAAGGAAAGATAGATCAGCCATGATTGAATGGCGGAGTAGACTTAATGGGCCAAATGGCCTAATTCTGCTCGTATCACTTACGAACTTATGAACTATGAATTGTATGACAGCCACTTCACCATTGCTGATGACTCTTAACTGGAGCATTGTGGAGTCACCGCACAGAAATTTGGGGCAGTAACATTGCAAGAGCCTATCGCGGGTTATGCTGGAAATGCTAAGGAGCCTGTTTTGCTGACTGTGCACAGGCTGCCCGATCAATCAAAGGAGGTTAAGATGTGAGCCGCAGCCAAATGGGAAAAATGCATCTGCCTGAAAGCTGTCAGCAGGGTGAAGCAGCCTGTAAATTGTCATCATCAGCAGCAGCACACTTTACACGCGCTTAGAGCCTTTTTGTGAAGCTGTTGTTCATCTATCGGCTCATTTTTTCCCTTTGAGATTGAATGTTTTACACTAATTCTGAATGTCACTGGGATAATTTTAAGTTTTCCTCTTTTATCTTTAGTAGAAGTGGAAACATTCGATACAATTTACACCAACAACTAATTACACACACCTATTGTTTCTAAGTGATTATTCATAAATTGAAACAATACCATTAACATTGGCTTTATACCTGAAACAAATCTTTTCAGGCACATGGTACATCTCAGATTCTTTCCTTTCTTTTCACTTCACACTTTTGTTTCTAGCTTTGCATCCCAGTAATCTGTTTTCATGCCGTTATTTATTTTTTATCTCTTAACACAATCTACAACTCTTAAACACAGAGATCACAAATCACCGACATTGCAATCATATCGTCAGATCAGTTTTGTTGCTTCAGTATTCTGACATTAGTACATGACAGAAATGAAGCTCCTACATCTTTCTGGAGCCGCACACAATCTCAGAATGTCATAAAGCAGCCACCGCTTTGACACCCAGAGTCACTGTTGTAATGGAAATGACTGAACTGATATGATTAAACTACTCTGCGCCTTCCACACAAAGCCACGGTTTCAAGCCAATTGAAGCAAAGATTTGACAGAGTCATAGAGTAACACTGTACAGAAGCAGGCCATTCAGCCCAAACTTGCCCATGCTGACCAAGATGCCCCATGTAAGCTCAACCCACCTGCCCGCCCGTGTTTGGTCCACACCCCTCTAAACTTTCCCTATTCATGTGCTTGTCCAAATGACATTTAAATGTTATTATAGTACCTGCCTCAACCATCTGCTCTGGCAGCTTTTTAGATTTAGATTTAGAGATACAGCGCGGAAACAGGCCCTTCGGCCCACCGAATCCGCGCCGCCCAGCGATCCCCGCACATTAACACTATCCTACACCCACTAGGGACAATTTTTACATTTACCCAGTCAATTAACCTACATACCTGTACGTCTTTGGAGTGTGGGAGGAAACCGAAAATCTCGGAGAAAACCCACGCAGGTCACGGGGAGAACGTACAAACTCCGTACAGACGGAGCCCGTAGTCAGGATCGAACCTGAGTCTCCGGCGCTGCATTCGCTGTAAGGCAGCAACTCTACCGCTGCGCCACCGTGCCACCCATCCAAGCTTGTTCCTTATACCCACATCACTGAGTGAAAGAGTTACCTCTCAGGTTCCCATTATACAGTTCCCCTCTCACCTTAAACATCTGTCCTCCGGCTCTTGTTTCCTCTATACTTAATAAAGGACTCTGTGTGCTCTCGCTATCTATATCGCTCATGAGTTTATGCACCTCAATAAGATCATCCTTCAGCCTCTGGCACTCCACTGAATCCTAGCATAATATTTTGGCATAAAATTAAGTATTTTTTAATAGGTGAGAGATGCAAAGTTGCTGATGTTTGGTGACATTTGGGTGTCCTTTTGCACAAATCACTGAACGCTAACATGCAGGTAACGTAACTAATTCGAAAACCAAATGATACAGAGTCGTAGAGACGATGAGCCACATGGCATGGGAACAGGCCCTTCAGCCTAACCTGTTCGTGCTGGCCCATCCAAGCGAACCATTTGACCCTTAAACTTTTCTTGTACATGTATCTGTCCAAATGGCTTTTAAATATTGTTATTGTATTTGCCCCAACCATCTCCTCTGGCAAATCATTGCATGTACCCACCACCCTCTGAGTTAAACTGTCGCCCCTCGGGTACCGATTAAATCCTTCCCCTTCACATCAAACCTACGTGCTTGGGTTCTTGAATTCACCTACTCTGGATAAAAGACTCTGTGCATTCACCCTATCTATTACCCTCATGATTTTATACACCGTTATAAGATCAGCCCCCATTCTCTTTTGCTCCAAGAAATAAAGTCCTGACCTGCCCATTCTATCCTTGTAGCTTTGGCCCTCGAGTCCTGACAACATCCTCGTAAATCTTAAATTCACTCCTTCCAGCTTATTGACATCCTTGCTGTAACAGGGTGACCATAACTGAACACAATACTCCAAATGCAGCATCATCATCAACTGCAACTTAACATCTCCACTTGTCTACTCAATGCCCTGATTGTTGAAGGCCAAATGGACCACCCTATCTATCTCTGAAATTATTTTCAAGAAGCTATGTGCGTTTACTTCTAGTTCCCTCTGTTCTCTTCCCTTTGGCACAACATGTCCCCAATAACCAAGATGCCCCATCTATGTTAGTCCTATTTGTTCACGTTTGGGCCACTAGAGTCCTAGAGTTATAAGAAACACATGCTTTGTACAACCAAAGAGAGAGTGTGTGGACCACATTATGAGATGAACATATCTTTCTCCCCTTCCTCAAGGTGGAAGATTGATCGAGTAACTATGTTTCTGTTTGACTGAGAATGAACTTCATGATTCCCTTGCTCCACAACTGCATACAAATGCATTCTGATAAAAATGCATGTGCAGAAAGGTACTGCTAATCCTGGTACATACCAAAGATAGACCACAAAGTGCTGGAGTAACTCAGAGGTTCAGGCAGCATCTCTGGAGCATGTAGAAAGGAACTGCAGATGCTGCTATCTGTCTATCTGATAAAAAATTAAACCACCATTTCCTTCTTGGAAGCTTCCAACTCCTCTCTGGACTTTCACTAACTTCGATTTTCTGTTTCAAATTATTATTGTATTGACGATGACGGATGGTTAATGATGACACAATCTCCCAGCTTCCTACTTGGTCCAGTTGTATACGAGAAGTTGTAAAGACTTTGAGTCAGTATCTCGCAGTCAGGGATTGGATAAATTGAATGCGGTGCACCACTATGTCTGATATTGCTGAATCCCTTCAAACAATAACTTGCAGTAGATCAATTATTTGTCTCTGGAGACAATATGTTACAAGGTAGTCCCAATTGCTCTGATGAGGAGGAAAAAAAACTGCAGATGCTGGTTTAAATCGAAGGCAGACACAAAATGCTGGAGTAACTCAGCGGGTCAGGCAGCATCTCGGGAGAGAAGGAATGGGTGACGTTTCGGGTTGAGTCCCTTCTTCAGACTGAAGAAGGGTCTCTGGTGAGCAATATCACAAACCAAAACGAGAGCTCAGAAGAAAACAAGAACACAAGAACACAAGAAAATAGGAGCAGGAGTAGGCCAACCGGCCCCTCGAGCCCGCTCTGCCATTCAATACGATCATGGCTGATCCTACCCCAACCCCCTTCCCACTATCGCCCTTCTTCCCACCCAAAAGAACCATGTGATCTCCTGGGAGAGGCGAAAAACCGGATAAAAACCCAGGCCAATTTGGGAAAAAAATCCGGGAAATTCCTCTCCGACCCCAAGCTAGGCGATTGAAACTTGTTCTTGAGATTACTCAGGTCTTACTATACTAACCATAGCTCATGTCCACTTCCCTGCCCGCTCCCTGTAACCCCTAATTCCCTTGTCTATTAAAAATAATCTATTTCTGTTTTAAATTTATTTAACGTTCCTGCATCCACAGCTCCCTGAGGCAGCAAATTCCACAGACTAACCACCCTCTGAGTGAAGAAGTTTCTCCTCATCTCAGTTTTAAAAGAGCCCCCTCTTATTCTAAGACTATGCCCCCTAGTTCTGGTCTCCCCAATCATCGGAAACATCTTTAGCGCAGAAAGATAGCACTATCCACAATCTAAGGATAACTAAGCTGAAGTAACTGTTATAAACACAGCAACTAATTTGCATCGTCGTTGCTTCACTAAACAAAAACATGATATGTGGAGTGGATATTTCCACCAGCATGAGAGTCCATGACCAGAGGGAACAACCTCAGAATAAAGGGACGTACCTTTAGATAGGAGATGAGGAGGAATTTCTTTAGCCATAGGGTGGTGAATCTGTGGGATTAATTGCCACAGATGGCTGTGGAGACCATCATTTTTAAAGCGGAGATTGATAGATTCTTGAAATGGTGTCAAAGGTTACGGGGAGAAAGCAGGAAGAATGGGGTTTAGAGGGAAAGATACATCAGCCATGATTGAATGGTGGCGTAGACTTGATGGGCCGAATGGTCTAATTCTGCTGCTCTGTCTTATGAACTTATGAACCTGGCATAGGAAACGGATCCTAAATTGAGTTATGGAGTTATAGAATTATGCAGCACAGAAACAGGCCCTTCAGCCCAACTCGAACATGCCAACCAAGATGTCCCCTCCAAGCGAGTCCCAATTGCCCACCCCTGACCCAAGTCCCTCTGAACCTATCGCATCAGGACGAGAACGAGCTCCAGTTGTGGAAAGCCATGGTTCCCAGTTTAGCTGTCCCTGAATGCTGTCTAAAATCTTTCAAAATTTCTGAATTCTTTCAACATGTAGAAATGATCCATAAACCTTCTAAAACCATATCCATTTTTATTGGTAGCTGGCAGCTGTTTTCTGGTAATTGCTTGACTCTGCTCCAAATCTGAATTCCTCAGAGTTCCTTAAGCTGTGGAATCAGTGGACAGGAGGTGGCACGGTGTTGCAGCAGTAGAGTTGCTGACTTACAGCGCCAGAGACCCAGGTTAGATCCTAACTAAGGGTGCTGTCTGCATGGAGTTTGTACGTTCTACCTGTGATCGCGTGGGTTTTCACCGGGTGCTCCAGTTTCCTTTCACGCTCCAAAGACGTACGGGTTTGCAGGATAATTGGCTTCGGTAAAATTGTAAATTGTCCCTAGTGTGTCGGATAATGTTAGTGTCGAGGGTGATTGCTGATCAGAGTTGGCTCGGTGGGCCGCACTGTATCACTAAAGTCCCAAGTCCAAAGCATAGAAATACGATCACACAGCCAGCCTTAGCCAGCTGAAGAGAGCGGGAGCCCCCACACCCATCATGTACACTTTTTACCGAGGCGCCATTGAGAGCATCCTCAGCAGCTGCATCACCGTGTGGTTCGGAAGCTGCACAGCCTCCAGCCGTAAGACCCTGCAGCGCATAGTGAACACTGCTGAGAGGATCACTGGTGCCTCACTCCCAACACTCCTGGTCCTTTACACCACCCGCCTCACCCGCAAAGCATTGAGCATTGTGGGTGACCCGTCCCACCCCTCCAACAGCCTCTTCACCCTCCTGCCTTCAGGGAGAAGGTTTCGCAGCCTGAGGTCGAGCACCACCCGACTAAAGAACAGTTTTTTCCACCAGGCTGTCAGGATGCTGAACTCTCTCCCCTCCCTTCCTCCTCTCTCCCCTGCCCCTATGGGACCTGGACTTTAACACCCCACACACACGCACATCCAGCACCAGACACTTTTTTAACGTTGCTATGGACAGGTTTTGCACTACTGTTCATTATTTTTTATTGTAATATATTCATCTTCATCTTTTTTTCATTGAAATGACTATATTTTATATTGATTGTTGTTTGCTGTGCCTTTTTAATTTTAACTTAATTTAATGCACTTTATTCCTCGGGATTATGGGAAACGGTATTTCGATTTTCTGTCTGTAAACTAACTGAAAATTGACAATAAAGTTGACTTTGACTTTGACTTTGACTTTGACTTTGACTTACCTGATGTTAAAATGGTTTTTTTTTATTTTGAATTTATTTAATTAATTTTATCGAGTTTTGAACAATACTATAAATGTTGAAGGAACATTTAAAGCTTTTAGACAGTTCTCACAGCCAGTTAAAGCAATAAGTGTAACTTTTCATGGGTGGAGTATACAGCATGCATGCCGCACCGGTTTCTCACCATTGAATCAGGCAAGGTAAATCTGATATAGACACAAAATGCTGGAGTAACTCAGCGGGACAGGCAGTATCTCTGGAGAGAAGGAACAGGTGACGTTTCGGGTCGAGACCCTTCTTCAGACTGATATCGGGAGAGTGGGTGGGACAGAGATGGAATATAATCAGAGACTGTAAGACTTTTGAGAGAACTGGGAAGGGGGAGGGGATGGAGAGAGAGGGAAAGCAAGGGCTATTTGAAGCTCGAGAGGTCACCGCTGGGGTGTAAGCTACCCAAGTGAAATATGAGGTGCTGTTCCTCCAATTTGCACTGAGCTTCACTCTAACAATGGAGGACAAATCTGATCACTATTTATAGGTCTGATGAACCAAGAGGATTGTCCGAACAGAACCTTGTGCTTTTCATATAATGTATCAGAGAAACGATATGGCTCATTGTCAAATATTTTCATAGAGCTGAAAATATTAAATTGATTGAAAGATGTTGCATTGGAACAGGCCCTTCAGCCCACAAAGCCCATGTTGACCATCAATCACCTGTTCAACAAGTTGATCCGTGTTATTTTCAATTATATTTCCAGATCAGCTGAACTTTATCGTAGTTTCTGCCCTTTATGTTTGCAGACGTTCCATTAATTATTTTAAGCCCCTTTATTCTGGACTTTTCAATTACATTGTACTTTATTGCACACAGTTATTTACAGCTGGATAAAAAGATATTACCTGATTTCTTCAATCACAACCTTTGCTTCGTGTCCTATTCCTTCACCATCAACCATTTGTCTAAATCAGCTTTCTCAATCAAGTAAAGACAACAGCATTGGCAACGCACTATATATATTTATTTTCTAAGGATTAAAGGGCCTGTCCCACTTAGGTGATTTTTTAGACGATTGCCGGCGACTGTCAAAGTCGTAGCAGATCGCCAAAATTTTCTTTTACCTGACGACAATGACCACGACAATGCCGAGTCAGGTCGAGATTACACCGTCTTCAGAAACATCGCAAAATTCCCACGCTGTCAATGCTTCTCCGGCGTCCTAATTTTCGCTGAAATCACTGAAGTCAGTAAGTACGAGAGTTTTGAAATATAACATCTTGCCCGGGTTACTTGAAAACCAAGCTTCACGGTAACAAGGCATAAACTGGATTGACTTCCAGTTTACTAATAGCAGCATTAAGAAATTTAATTTTAAGAGTGGTTAAATGGATTTTTGTGAAAAGTGTGTGGGCATTCTTTGAAAATGTACAGGAGATGCATATCTAGTTTCTGGGTTGCATATCTGGGTTGGGAGCTTAATTTAAATGTGATCGCTGATGGCCATAAACATCGCAAAAATTCCCAGGCTTACCTGACCGTCAAACTGTCGCCTCCAATCTACCTGTTAAATGTCCTGACGGTAAATAAATTGGTTAAACACAAATATTTTAATGGTATCTTGAAATGACTTTACTTATTTTAATATTATGTGCTTCTAAATGCATCTAAGAGAACCTAGCAAACCTGGGGACAGCATGCGACAGCGCCCACAATAAGCAACCATACCTGGCGACAAGCCAGCTGTCGCCGAGAAATTTCATACAGGTTGATTTCTCAGCGACACGCTGAGATCCACTACGACTCTGGGAAGACTCCTCGCGATCATGCCCGCGACACCCCGGTGAACTGTCGGCGACAGCCTAGTCGCCAGCAGTCGCCTTAAAATCGCCTAAGTGAGACGGGCCCTTAACTGTCTGCAATGAGGAGATAGAATCTGTGATAGACCAGTGACAATTTGACCCCTTTACACGGGAGCAGGTGAGGTTGTTATGGACAAGGCATTCATCTTATTTAGGTAGTTTTATCACAACTTTCCGTGCTGCCTTGTCCACTAAATATGCGGTAATGGGTGATTTTACAAACCATTAAACATGAGGACTGCACTTTGTGAGCCATCCTCAGACAGGCCTCCTCAGCCGATTGCTTCCTATTACACCACAGTGACATTGCTTGTTCCTTGCACATCAGGCCTTTCAATGACAGGATGCGATTTTAGCCCTATTACTCCTGGATGACTTCAAACCAAGTTCACAGAGGTCGCAGAGCATCTGAGCTTGCTCCCGGGACTTCAATTAAGTTGGCATCTGAGGGCAAGACTGAGGGGGAAAGGCACGGTGGGAGGTGCCATCGTCCATATGAGATGTGAACCTTCTGCCCTCTTAATTGGATGGAAAGGATCCCATGGCGCTACTCGAAGAAGTGAACTGAAGTAATGGCCTAGTTTTATCCTCTAGCAATGTCACCACAACACATTAACTGCTCATTTATGCCACTGCTCATTGTGGGATTCTGTTGGGTGCAAACTGGACATCACATTTGCCTCCACTAAAGCTGTGATTATTCTGTTATAGATCCTCACCAGCTGTGAATTACTCTGGGTGACCCTGATGACAGGAATGGTCGCACATTAAAACAAAATCTTTCCCTCTTGTTGGTGCTTTTGACTTAAATGTTCATAATCAGATTTCTTCGCTTTCCTGTTATTTAAAAGTAAAAATTGTGTGATTGGCTTCCTGCCCTTAACTGCACTCAAGTGTTTGTTAATGGCGTACATGATAAGACACCCACGTGTACAGCTTCTGAGATTAATTGGGGAGAGACGGAGCGGTGGAGGAAGTGAGAGAGGGAAGGAGAGAGACACACGCACACGCGCACACACACACACACACATACACACACATACACACACACACACACACACACACACACACACACACACACACACACACACACACACACACACACACACACACACACACACACACACACACACACACACACACACACACCACTCTCACTCTCACTCTCACTCACACCACACACACCACTCTCACTCACACTCACTCACTCACTCACTCACTCACTCACTCACTCACTCACTCACTCACTCACTCACTCACTCACTCACTCACTCACTCACTCACTCACTCACTCACTCACTCACTCACACAAACACAATATATGCATCTAGAGTACTATCTATATAGTGGATACAATGTATATGCAGCTGAAGATATTACATCATGAAGACATAGGTATACGCAAGAGTTAACTGGAAAGTGGACTGCTTCCAATCCACTTTCAAACTATGTTCTCAGCCATAGTTCCTCACTCTCGACTGCTTTGCCCTACATTGTGATTTCCTCAGAAATCTTTGGGTTTGTGAATTTCCTGTTTCCTGCCTCTCAATAGGAAGTATCCTGACTCGTTGCGCTGGCACGGCAGTTTAAATACACAGGGACATGAGAGGCTGCAGAGAGGGCTGGACCCGGCCCAGTAATCCCATGGGCACCACACAGCCCTCCCCATCATTTTGCAGAGTCAATTTATGTACAACTTAAGTGTGATTTATGCTTTTATGAACTATTATGAGTTAATGTTACTGTGAATTTGACCTGCTGAACCATGGAATAAGCTTGTGTAAGAAAATAACTGCAGATGCTGGTACAAATCGAAGGTATTTATTCACAAAATGCTGGAGTAACTCAGCAGGTCAGGCAGCATCTGTTGAGTTACTCCAGCATTTTGTGAATAAATACCATGGAATAAGCTTTGTATGCTTCTTCTAAGAAACACTGAATTCACTACTTTTGTTGCAGATGTAGTGGCCAAGTATAAATGGATAGATGTATACTGACTGTGTCGGAAGGAACTGCAGATGCTGGTTTAAACCGAAGATACACAAAAACCTGGATGATGTAGAGAGATTAAAAAAGGTGATGTAGAGAGATAAAAAAAGTAATGATGATAAAAGAAACAGGCCTGTTTCCTTTATCATCGTTACTTTTTCTTTAATTCATTGTTCTTTATCTCTTTACATCGCTGTCTCTATCTCTCATTTCCCTAACTAGCCTGAAGAAGGGTCTCGACCCGAAACATCACCCATTCCTTCTTTCTAGAGATGCTGCCTGTACCTTTGAGTTACTCCAGATTTTTGTGCCTCTCTTTAATTTACACTGATTATTGGGTTGTTCAAAATTTTCATGTCGATCATCAGAATCTTGTTCCCAGGGTAGAAATGTCAAAGCCGAGGGGGCTTAGCTTTAAGGCAAGGGGGGGCAAACTTGAAAGGAGATGTGCGTGGTGTTTTTTTCACACAGAGGCTGGTGGATGCCTGGAATGAGCTGCCAGAGGTGATGCTGGAGGCAGACGAAATGGCAGCACTTAAGAGGCTTTTGGATAGGCTCATGGACATGTCAAGAATGACCGGATACGGGTCATGTGCAGGCAGATGGGATGAGTTCATCTTGGTATCATGTTTGGCACAGACATTTGTTCCTGTGCTGTACTGTTCTATGTTCCATGTTCAGGGAGCATCAGAGCACAGATGTCCACCAGGTTCAAATCCTTCATGTCAATAGGTTTTTGTTTGGACAGTTCACTCTGTAAGTGAGCGACATTTACATGGCGACAACTGTTATGAGAACGGGAGGCCATTCCGTCATACAGTTTATGCTGTTCCTCCCCCCCCCCCACACCCCCGAACAATCCCATCAGTCCCACTTCTGTTTCCCTTGCCATGAGTTTTGTGCTTAGTCTGAGTTGTTGATCTTGAGTTGAACAAAAGCTGTGTTGGCGTGCTGATGTAGTGGTGAATTTCATCATTGATATCAGCCTTCACGAAAAGTATTTTTTTAAACGTTCTTTAACTTTTTTTTTGTTCTTCGTGTTATCTACGTGCACTGTGTTTACAGTCCTCTTATGCTGCTGCAAGAAATAATTTCATTGTTGCGTTATGGTCCATATGTCAATTAAACACTCTTGACTCTTGAAGTATCCTGAGACTGGGGATGTGGCCCCTGTTTCAGGTTGTACATGTGAACACTTTATTGTGGTAGAGTTACACAGCTGTTTGCATATTGTCAGGACATTTGTTTTCATGAATGTGATTTTTGAATGTGAGGTGCCAGGTTCCACTGTTCGAGGAGCTGCCACCCTATGATCGCTTCGACTGATATTTAAACTTATTGGCATGATGGCAGGAATATTACTGCAGTGTGTTGGCTGCAGGATGTGTGAAGTCAGGTGTAGCGGTCAGCTGGTGTCACTGACCACTACACCTGTGGGAACCGTGTCCAGATGCAGCTCCTCAAAGACAGTGTTAGAGAACTGGAGCAGCAGCTGGATGACCTGCGGTCCATCCGGGACAACCTACAGTCTCCCGGACAGGACCTACAGTCAGGTCGTGACTCCAAGAGTACAAGAGGTGCAACAGTTAGAGACGCAAAGGAAAGGGATGAAACTAGTGCAGGAGACCACGGTGGAAGTACCTCGTTTAAAATAGGTACACCCTCTGGGGAGCTGTCGGGGCAGACGACGCTTCCAGTCAGAGCGGCGGACAGATCTGTGACTCGAAACCTGCCACTGAGGCTCGACCGGCGAGACCGACATCAGGCAGAGCCATAGTGGTGGGTGACTCCATTGTCAGAGGTGCGGGCAGGAGATTCTGTGGCGAGACTCGAGGAAGGTGTGTTGCCTCCCTGGTGCCAGGGCCCAAGATGTCGTGCTTAGCCTTTGAGCATAAACAAAGGCAACCTTGCTTCTTACGGCAGCTAAGACATCTGAAATACAGATTGATTATTGAATTGCTCTTGCTCATTTTTTGCTCAAATGTCTTGTGCTATTTTACACAGTTTTCTTTATTTTAGGTCTATTATTCTCACATATACTGAGATACTGTGAAACGCTTTGTTTTGCATGCCATTCAATTACAGTCTATCAGGTAATTACACAAATACAATCGCATCAAATTCAAGTACGATAGACAAAGTAGAAGGGATGAAAGAGAGTGCAGAATATAGTTCTCATCATCGTAGCGCAACAATTTCATAGACAAAGCCCAAAGTCTGCAATGGGGGTAGAGATAACAAAGGAAAGGAAGCTGTTCCTGAATCTGTTGTGGCACGTTTTCAAAACTGTACCTTTTGCCTGATGGAAGCAGGGAGAAGGAGGAATGACTGGGATGGGACAAGTCTTTGATTATCATATATCATATCATATATATACAGCCGGAAACAGGCCTTTTCGGCCCTCCAAGTCCGTGCCGCCCAGTGATCCCCGTACATTAACGCTATCCTACACCCACTAGGGACAATTTTTACATTTACCCAGCCAATTAACCTACATACCTGTACGTCTTTGGAGTGTGGGAGGAAACCGAAGATCTCGGAGAAAACCCACGCAGGTCACGGGGAGAACGTACAAACTCCTTACAGTGCAGCACCCGTAGTCAGGATCGAACCTGAGTCTCCGGCGCTGCATTCGCTGTAAAGCAGCAACTCTACCGCTGCGCTACCGTGCTGTTACCTAGTAATATTTTACCAATATGTAGGAAGGAACTGTAGATGCTTGTTTACACCGAAGATAGACACAAAATGCTGCAGTATCTCTGGACAGAAGGAATGGGTGACGATTCGGCTCGAGACCCTTCTTCAGATAATATTATGTCAAATTTATGTATCATTTATTTTTGTTTGCCTGAATCTCCGTGCCTGTGACAGTGCTGGTCGTTGTACCTGAACCTCACTGTGCTTTTACATCTGACAATAAACTCGACTCGACTTGACTTGACTTGATGATGCCTGAACTTCGCTGAAGCTACTATAATTAGAGCATTTGGATCACCCAGGCAGCAAAAGATTTAGGTGAACAAAGAGTAGAGATAAAAACTGGCATCATTCTGCCTTCTGCATTAATTAACTAAACTATTCGTGAAATATGTAGACAGTGCCTTTTATGTAACCACTTTATGGCCAGTAATGCTCAATTGATTAATTGATTAATGTTGTTTACTCGTGCTAAACCATACGTACATAGATGATTATTACCACATCCAATAGAGTATACATAAGCATTTATTTGGGAGATTTAATGTGATCCTCAGAATATCTGATGTCTGTGCCTACAGAGCCGTGCTAATATTTTGATGAGAGTTTTGACTTGTTTTATAACCTCTGTAGATATGCGTCGACTGAAAGAACTGATCAGATTACACTAAAAATGGTTTTAATCTGGCATTATATATTCAAATAGCCAGCATTTTTAAGATCGAGGAGACAGTTTTCAATTTTGAAGTGTAAATTACACATACATATTTAATATTTATTCAAAATATAAAATCAATAAATTTAGCCCGTGACTGACTGCAACCTTCAGAAGATGTCGGAAATCTATTTAACAATTAAAATGAATGTCACTGCTTTGTTTCCACATCTTTTTGAAAATCTAAATGGGATTTATGTTGTGTGAGCATTTCATTCAGAGCACCGCTGCATGTTAACTATTGTGAAGTTCCTCAAGGTCATTTTGGGGCAGGGTGAGGTGAGGGCAGGGAGCTTCTTTCAGACCTGCCCCTCCCCACAAGAGCTCTGACCTGATTCTGACATCCATCATCTAATGAAATCACTGGGTTTGGCTTGCACGACAGAAGATAGGTGTGTGCGCACACACGCAACCTTACACACACAGCCTCGCACATGCACGCTCTCGCACACAGCCTCGCACACAGCCAAAGATACTAGAGGAACAAGATGGACCACTCCGTTGAAATCGCCTATACTGAAGTGTAGTACGCAAAGGAGCCACTTTAGTAGGCAAAACCCACCGTTCGCTATGCCTCTCGCAGTGAAATCAGTGTTTTGGGGAACTTTGGGTATATGTGATGATACCTTTAAAATGCAGAATATATCTCATCTATCAATTCACAGATTTTTGTTACTTTTATTTTTTAATATTTCTGCAAGTTTCTGCCTACTAAAATGACGTATTACAGTTTTTAGGCTCGACTGGTCTATCTTGTTCCTCTAGTATCTTTGCACACAGCCTCACGCACAGCCTCGCACACACGCATACACTCATACACATACTCATATGCACACTCCCGCACACACAGATACACACAAACATGCACACGCATACACAGACAGACACGCACACACTTGCACTCACATTCACTCTCACACTCGCACTCATACTCACGCTCACACATGCATATGCACACTCTCATACACTCACACCCACTCATCCAGATACTTACACACACACACATACACAAGTATGCGCAGATACACACAGTCACACATGGTTACACGCATGCACGTATGCAGGTGCACACACACACACACGCAAACTCAAACAACCACTTTGGCTTTACTGCAGAAAGGTTTCTTGGTATGACGATGCGTGCAAGTATAGGCATTTGGGGGAGAAAAACAGCACTCATGCTCTCAGATCTCCCATAGCTCTGCAGGGATTGATACCCTGCATATATTTCCAATTAGGTGCCCTTGTAAGCATAGTTGATGCAAGTTCCAGAATGGAGGTTTTCAAGTTTATTTTGTTTGGAGATATAGTGCGGAAACGGGCCCTTTGGTCAACCGGGTTCGCGCTGACCAGCGATCACCCGTACACTAGTTCTATCCGCACTCGTGACAATTTACAGAAGCCAATTAACCTACAAACCTGCACGTCTTGGAATGTGGGAGGAAATTGGAGAAACCCTAGGAGGTCACAGGGAGAATGTGCAAACTCCACACAGACACCCCCCGCAAGTTAGGCCTGGTCTCTGATGCTGCAAGGCAGCAACTCTACTGCTGCGCCAGTCTGCTGCCTTCCAAGTGTTTTGGGAAAAATAAACTTCAAGAAAATCTGTTGCATTTTCTAAAAATGTAAAGCGCCAATCTTTACAAAGGTTTAAAATTACAGATTTGAAAACATCGTATCATTTTTCATCTAATCCATTATATATTTCTGGGAGTGATTCTCCCTTTTATACCTCCACTTATCATCTTATGTTTCTATATTTGTCAATTGCCAATTTCTATTTGTCCTCATTTATTATGGGGCGGCACAGTGGCGCATTCATAGAGTTACTGCCTTGCAGACCTGAGATCGATCCTGACTACGGGTGATGTCTGTACAGAGTTTGTACGTTCTCCCCTTGACCGCATACGTTTTCTCCAAGTGCTCAAGTTTCCTCTCACACGTCAAAGACGTACAGATTTGTAGATTTGGTAAAATTGTAATTTTTCCCTAGTGTGTAGGATCGTGCTAGTGTATGAGGTGATCGCTGGTCGGCACAGACTCAGTGGGCCAAAGGGCCTGTTTCCGCACTGCCTCTCCAAAGTCTAAAGTCCAAAGTTATCTCCTTCTTGCCACCCCATTGCAAACTCTGCCTTTATTTCTCTCCTTGCCCCACCCCGCTTTCACTGCACCATAAAGCCTGTTCAGCTCAAGCCTTTCACTCATCAAGAAAAGTCACCAACTTGAAGCAGTGAGGTGGACCTTTGATTGAGCAGGGAGCTGCTTGAGTGTTCTTCCCCCGCATGGAGGAAATCTTTAATTGAGTCTTTCTGAGAGACAAACACTCATCGCCACAAGCCGATAATAAAACCTGAAAGTCATCCTGAAAATTACAACATTTGCATGTTTGTAAAAATAATCAATATTTTTACATCAAATTAAATAAAATGATCTACTCGCTATTATGTGGATCGCTATTTCTTCCCATTGATGGGAA
Source organism: Rhinoraja longicauda (assembly GCF_053455715.1). Lineage (NCBI taxonomy): Eukaryota > Metazoa > Chordata > Chondrichthyes > Rajiformes > Arhynchobatidae > Rhinoraja > Rhinoraja longicauda. The sequence continues at coordinate 19,460,533 of NC_135984.1, read as the reverse complement.
TTGGGATTCTCTACTTGACCCGGACTCATGAGGATGAATGTTTAGCCCCGTCTATAGTTTAAGGCATCCACACATTAGCTTCAGTGTCCTGACTATGTCAGAATGTGCCAGTAAAGACTCCTTATTTAAGCACTTTGCACAAGTCATATGTACTTTGCTGATCTTCACTCAGTTTAAAATTCATATGACAGTCTGGTCTAATTGTACTGACTTTCTACATATATGTGTGGGGAGGTGATATTGATTCACTTTATCTACATTTTTTCAAGTGTACGCAAAAATAAGTCAAACATTGGGAAGTATTTGACTTCTCCAATTCTGGGTAAAGATCTTAAAATGTAAGCCTCTTAAAGGGGGTTTAGAGTTTTGAGAAACAACGTGGAAACAGGCCATGCCAATCATCGATTCTATGCACTAGGGGGCAATTGCATTCTACGCACTAGGGGGCAATTTACAGAGGCCAACTAATCAACAAACCTGCATGTGTTTGGAATGTGGGATGAAACCAGAGCACCTGGAGAAAACCCACGTGGTCACTGGGAGAATGTACTAAATTCACACAGACAGCACCCGAGGTCAGGATCGAACCGGGTCTCTAGTGCTGTGATGCAGCAGGTTTACCACTGCACAACTGTGCCACCCTATTGCACATCGTTGTGCAATATCATGGGTATTGTACATCAATATCATTGTGCAATATCATGGGTATTGCACAATCTGTTCGAACTCCTTCCATCGGGCAGACGATACAAGACCTTCTACGCCCACACCTCCAGACTCGGGAACAGCTTCATCCCCAGGGCCATGGCTGCTATGAACCGGTCCTGCTGAGCCGGATGGTCACATCGCACAGTGATCCGGCACAGATCTACTTAAATTCTGTCTTAAAACTGTTACAATTTGTTTTGCTGGGTTGTTGTTATTTAAATTAATACTAACTAGCTAATTAAATTATTGCATCGTATGGGAGGCGCATTCCCAATCTCGTTGTACCCCTGTACAATGACAATAAAGATATATTGTATTGTATTGTATTGTAATGATCAGCCATTGAAGGGTCATTTTAGTATTAATGTGTAATCAAATAACCATGGGTACTGTAGAAGTATTGAGTTTAGTTTAGTTTATTGTAGTCGCGTGTACCGAGTTACAGTGAGAAGGTTTTGTTGCCGTGCTTTCTAGTCAAGGAACAGACTGTACATGCACGCCATCCACAGTGGACGGATAAGGGATAAAGGGTACAACATTTTGGGCAAGACAGCCCGATTAAAGATGATTCAAAGGTTTTCAATGAGGTAAATGGGAGGTCAGGACCGCTCTCTTGCTGGTGAAAAGACGGTTCAGTTGCCTGATAACTGGAAGAAACTATTCCTGAATCTGGAGTTTCTCTTCACATCACTTCTCATCACTTTGGAGCATAAGGAATAGGAGTAGTATTAGGCCATTCGGCCAATCAAGTCTACTCCGCCATTCAATCATGGCTGATCTATCTCTCTCTCCTAACCCCATTTTCCTGCCTTCTCCTCATAACCTCTGACACCTGTACTAATCAAGAAGAATCACTCTCCTCGAGACCCATTCTGCCCTAGAATGTGCAGCTCACAGTACACCATCCTATCAGTGAATATGGTACCAGTCTGCATTCACATTATGTGGCTTTGATATTTGTCGATTTATGTGTACCTTGCAATCATTAATACCATCATCAAAGATTTCTCCATATTCTCAACATGAATTTGCAGATGTTTCCTGGACACTGGACATATTTTTCCACTTAATCTTTAGCTTTCTTGGCTAATCCTTTCAAGTTAATATAATTGATCTCTGCATCAGCTAGATCTATAAGGCAATTAATCGTTGGACATCTGAACTTTTTGTATTTGTTCTGTGCCAGACATTAAATTTGTCTTCTGTCAAAAATTGAGGGTTACACTTCCTGCTCTGGGTGTCTCTACCCATGATAGAACAATCCACTGCTGTATCTATGGTCGTTTAGAACATAGAAAATATGCAGAACAAAGAACAGTACAGCACAAGAACAGCCCCCCCCCCCCCAGCCCACAATGGCCATGCCCAACAGAATGCCAGCAGTTATAATGGGTGACTTCAATCTACATATAGATTGGGTGAACCAAACTGGCAGGGGTGCTGAGGAAGAGGATTTCTTGGAATGTTTGAGAGATGGTTTTCTAAACCAACATGTCGAGGAACCAACGAGAGAACAGGCCATTCTAGACTGGGTATTGAGTAATGAGGAAGGGTTAGTTAGCAGTCTTCTTGTGCGAGGCCCCTTGGGCAAGAGTGATCATAATATGGTAGAGTTCTTCATTAGGATGGAGAGTGACAAAGTCAATACAGAAACAAGTGTTCTGAACTTAAAGAAAGGTAACTTTGAGGGTATGAGGCGTGAATTGTCCAAGATAGACTGGCGATTGATGCTGAAAGGGTTGACGGTGGACATGCAATGGAAGGCATTTAAAGGTCGCATGGATGAACTACAACAAGTGTTCATCCCAGTTTGGCAAAAGAACAAACCAGGAAAGGTAGTGCATCCGTGGCTAACAAGGGAAATCAAGGATAGTATTAAAACAAAAGATGAAGCGTACAGATTAGCCAGAAAAAGTAGCATACCAGAGGACTGGGAGAAATTCAGAGTCCAGCAGAGGAGGACAAAGGGCTTAATTAGGAAAGGGAAAATAGATTATGAGGGAAAACTGGCAAGGAACATAAAAACAGACTGCAAAAGCTTTTATATATATGTCAAGAGAAAAAGATTAGTTAAGGCAAATGTAGGTCCCTTGCAGTCGGAAACAGGTGAATTGATCATAGGGAACAAGAAGATGGCAGACCAATTGAACAAATACTTTGGTTCTGTCTTCACTAAGGAAGACATAAACCGTCTGCCGGAAATAGCGGGGGACCGGGGGTCTAAAGAGATGGAGGAACTGAGGGAAATCCAGGTTAGTCGGGAAGTGGTGTTAGGTAAATTAAATGGATTAAAGGCAGATAAATCCCCAGGGCCAGATAGGCTGCATCCCAGAGTGCTTAAGGAAGTAGCCTCAGAAATAGTGGATGCATTAGTGATAATTTTTCAAAACTCTTTAGATTCTGGAGTAGTTCCTGAGGACTGGAGGGTAGCTAATGTAACCCCACTTTTAAAAAAGGGAGGGAGAGAGAAAACGGGGAATTATAGACCAGTTAGCCTAACATCGGTAGTGGGGAAAATGCTAGAGTCAGTTATTAAAGATGTGATAGCATTACATTTGGAAAGTGGTGAAATCATCGGACAAAGTCAGCATGGATTTACCAAAGGCAAATCATGTCTGACGAATCTTATAGAATTTTTCGAGGATGTAACTAGTAGAGTGGATAAGGGAGAACCAGTCGATGTGTTATATCTGGACTTTCAGAAGGCCTTCGACAAGGTCCCACATAGGAGATTGGTGTACAAACTTAAAGCACACGGTATTGAGGGTTCAGTGTTGAGGTGGATAGAAAATTGGTTGGCGGACAGGAAGCAAAGAGTGGGAATAAACGGGTCCTTTTCGGAATGGCAGGCAGTGACTAGTGGGGTACCGCAAGGCTCAGTGCTGGGACCCCAGTTATTTACAGTGTATATTAATGATTTGGACGAGGGAATTGAATGCAACATCTCTAAGTTTGCTGATGACACGAAGCTGGGTGGCAGTGTTAGCTGCGAGGAGGATGCTAGGAGGCTGCAGAGTGACTTGGATAGATTAGGCGAGTGGGCAAATGCATGGCAGATGCAATATAATGTGGATAAATGTGAGGTTATCCACTTTGGCGGCAAGAACAGGAAAGTAGAGTATTACCTGAATGGTGACCGATTGGGAGAAGGGGAGATGCAACGTGACCTGGGTGTCATGGTGCACCAGTCATTGAAAGCAAGCATGCAGGTGCAGCAGGCAGTGAAGAAAGCGAATGGTATGTTGGCATGCATAGCAAGAGGATTTGAGTTTAGGAGCAGGGAGGTTCTGCTGCAGTTGTACAGGGCCTTGGTGAGACCGCACCTGGAGTATTGTGTGCAGTTTTGGTCTCCTAACCTGAGGAAAGACGTTCTTGCCTTAGAGGGAGTACAGAGAAGGTTCACCAGATTGATCCCTGGGATGGCGGGACTTACACATGAGGAAAGACTAGATAGACTGGGCTTGTACTCACTGGAATTTAGAAGACTGAGGGGGGATCTTATAGAAACATATAAAATTCTTAAGGGGTTGGAGAGGCTAGATGCGGGAAGATTGTTCCCGATGTTGGGTGAGTCCAGAACCAGGGGTCACAGCTTAAGGATAAGGGGGAAGTCTTTTAGGACCGAGATGAGAAAACATTTCTTCACACAGAGAGTGGTGAGTCTGTGGAATTCTCTGCCACAGAAGGTAGTTGAGGCCAGTTCATTGGCTATATTTAAGAGGGAGTTAGATGTGGCCCTTTTTGCTAAAGGGATCAGGGGGTATGGAGAGAAGGCAGGTACAGGCTACTGAGCTGGATGATCAGCTATGATCATATTGAATGGCGGTGCAGGCTCGAAGGGCCGAATGGCCTACTCCTGCACCTATTTTCTATGTTCTATGTTTCTAATCTCCTCTGACTGCACGTGATCCATATCCTACCATTTCCTGCATATCCATATACCTATCCAAAAGCCTCTTATGTGCTATTATCATTTCTGTCTCCACCACAACCCCTGGTTGTGTGTTACAGGCACTCTCCACTTCTGAGCAAAAACAACTTTCCCTGCGCATCTATAGTGCGCTGCTATGGACAGGCTTTGCACTACTGTTCATTATTTTTTATTGTAATATATTCATCTTCATCTTTTTTTCATTGAAGTGACTATATTTTATATTGATTGTTGTTTGCTGTGCCTTTTTAATTTTAACTTAATTTAATGCACTTTATTCCTCGGGATTGTGGGAAACTGTATTTCGATTTTCTGTCTGTGTAAACTAACTGAAAATTGACAATAAAGTTGACTTTGACTTTGACTCTATACACTAAAACTCTCGTTTGTTTGTTTGTTCCTGAACTACAGCCAAAACTGTACACGATAGCGCGACAATTTTAGGCCCACCTTACTCACCGTCGTCCCTTTGGTGCTAATGGAAGAAGTTTCATTGAAATGGGTGTTATATTTTTTGTTATTCACATTTTAAAGTTTAAATTTATCTCCTAGGGAGGGAAGGAGGGAGGGAGGGAAGGGATGGGGAGAGGGGAATGGGGGGGGGGGGGAGAGGGGAAGGGGAGGGGGGGAGGAGAGGGTACTGCACCAATGCAGGGGAGGTTTGGGCCCAACGCGTCCACTTGGTCTAGTCTCCTTTAATCTTTACCCCTCTCACCTTAAATTTATGCCCTCTGATTTTTTTCATCCTGGGAACAAGTTTCTGGTCTATCCTATCTCTTCCTCTCATAATTTGATAATCTTTTATGTGGTCTTGGATGCTCCAGGGAAAACATTTCAAGTTTGTCCAACTTTTCCTATTTGTACTTTATCGTGCAATCTTGCTGCTTTTGCCATTCCCACAAGTAGTGTGAGGACCACAGCCATCAGGCTACTAAACTCCACAACCTTCATCAAGCTCTGAACTACATAGACTATTATTCTTGTTATGGCACAATTATTGTTTGTTTTTTTACGTGTGCTTTTGTGTATGTGTGTATGTATACATGTATGTATGTGTGTATGTATACATGTATGTATGTGTGTGTATATGTGTGTGTATGTGTGAGTATGTCTATATATATGCACACTGGACTTTCTCATTTATTATACTGTTTACAGTATACTATGTTTACATATTCTGTTGTGCTGCTGCAAGTAAGAATTTCATTGTTCTATCTAGGACATCTGACAATCAAACACTCTTGACTCTAAACAGTTTAGCTTTACGCAATGTGAATGAACATTGTTGGTTCCCTGTTGAAGGAACATTCTCTGAATGCATAGATTGCATTGAGAGCAACACTCTGGTCAGTTAGTCTGGGTTTGGATCAAATGTTGTTGATATATGTCCTGAAACAAATAACATTTGGCCACCTTGATGGAGGAGACAGCTGTCTTTGCATCAGGAAAATAAAAATTGCCACCAGTTACACTAACATCGTGCTGAGATATCAGGTATGGAGCTTTCAGCTTTCATTTCTGCCTGATTATACGTTTCAAAAATATTTGTGCCAGATGATGGATGAATTTCTCTGGCATTTTTCGTTGCCATTTCCATTGAGGTTGCAGGTCTGCAAGCCAGTGAGACTGCATGCTTAACGATTTGGATGATATCCATTTGTCATTTTCACCAAGCACAAATCCACCCTGCAGTGCACAGTTTAAGAATTCGCTGCAGCTTCAGCATCTAAATGCACACTTTAATGAAACAAGACAATCACTTTCTCCTGCAACAAGCCATATTTTTGCCTTCTGCTATTTTAAACAGCTGGGGTTGAAAAAATCCACCCATCCCTGTATTACTTCAGTGAATGAAACCCATTTGGTTTTCTTCTGGGCTAGAAAGTGTGCAGTTGGTCTCAGGTCCAATGTTGGCAATGGAATAGCTTTACAATCTCATGTAGCAGTACTTGGGACCAGAGCATTTTCAATGCCATTCCTTATGGTGTGAATATTATTGGGAATAAGGAAAACTTCCACTATTTTCATTGCGAAGAACAGTAAAGCTGACGATATATCATGCCTGAATGTGAGCCACCATTTTGTCTTGTTTCCCATCTAACAGTGGTGTGTCTGCCTTTTCAGCCATATGCTCAATGTTCCTGTATATTTATTTCTCCTGTTACTGGTGTTTCTAGGCCCAGGAAACTGCAGATGCTGGGATCTTGATCAAAACACAAAGTGCTGGAGGAACTCAGCAGGTCTGGCATCAACTGTGGAAGGAATGGACAGGCACGTTTTCAGGATGAGGATCCTTTTGTTAAAAATTTCTATCAGTCCCACTCCTGTCTTTGTCTGTAACGTTTGCTGCCAGAGCTACAATGCCTGAGCCATTTTCTCTTGCCTGCCTGTGGAGGTTTGATATCCTGGGATCAATGCTGCCAATCAGCAATGTTCACATGGTACATTGCAAAGTTTCTTCAAACCATCAGTCCTTTTACCCACAAACAAAAGCAGTGGAGGCCCGCAGCAGGTACTGAGGATGGGAGTCCAGTCAACTTAATGAACAATGTAAGCCATCAGACTCATGGTGGGTGGAAGTAATAGAAGTAAGGCGGTAAAAAAGGTTACGAGTTTCATGAAGTTGGGAAAGAAAAGTCAGTGGTGACCCATCAAGTCAAAGCCATGAATCTGCTTCAATTGCCTGCCAAATAATGGTTAACAACTCATTTGAATTCTTCAGAAAGGCAACAACAGTGCATTAACAGCTGAGCCTGCAAGAAATATTGTTTACTATGATTATAGTACAGAAAAAAAGCTCCCATCTGTTGCTGGTGTAGAAGTACTTGTCTACCCAGCAGGAGATTCCTATCAGGCTGCTATTCTATCAGTGATTGGTGCCAAATGCCTGCTGTTTTCCACAGGGAAAAGGAACTCAAATACATAGGATGGTTGGAGATGTAACACCACCCACAGAGATCACATTCACATCAGGATATCGCAAAGCCTTTGATATTGGGTACAGGATCGGGTGCAAGCCCACTCCTTTGAATGTAATTACCTCCAAAATATAAAGGTGTTTTGCTTACTTCTCATTGCTGTGCATGGTGTGGTTTATCTTGAAACAGGCTGATTGTGGCTTCTGATCACAGTGTGTGGTAAGCCAAGGCTTCTTATTGTGACAGGTCAGGATTCTTTGGTTTAAAGAGAGCTGTGACGAAGAACAGCTAAATGTGCAGAAAGTAATTTTGTTAAACCGATGAGCCATAGGAAAACAAACAGTGAAATGCATGTTAGAAATAGACACCAGTGATGTGTACATTGGATATGTTATAGGGAATCACCAAGCATTCCTAATCCACCAGGTTAATCAAAAATACTTCTGATGGTTCTAGATTAATGGTAAATGTCCAATTACAAAACTCCACTAAACATATTGGGGCCTGTATTGGACTTCGAAACTTTCATTTTTTAGAATGAAGGAAGCCTTTAATTCTCCAAATAATCTGGTGATCTTATTTCTTTCAACCACAACCAAGGTGTATGCCAAATATTTAGAGGATCTAGTGCACTAGTTCAATGTCATCCCACTCTCAATTTACAGAGGCCATTTAACCTACAAACCTGCATGTCATTAGAACATGGGGGGAAACCGTAGCACCTGGAGAAAACCACACGGTCACAGACATGATCTCCAATGAAGTAGATAGTAGCTCTGGATCCCTCTCCAGGCATTGATAAAATGGTTCAGTTGCTTGATAACAGCAGGGGAACAAAACTGTCCCTTAATCTAGAGGTGTGCATTTTCACACTTCTATACCACTTGCCAGATGTGTAAGGGGTTTCTGCGCCGAGCTTTCGCCCGACCTAAGGTCCCCGTGCCTTGCTCTGATCCCTTGACCAGGCCGTGCACACTGGTTCCCCGTGAGTGGTTCGACCCACTCACCCCTTACGGTTCTAGACACTGGACTTAGATGCAGGAGCTCTTATAGTGCAGAAAAAATTCAACCAGACCAGATTTCAAAACCAGGGTTTAAATGAAAAAGGCTTTTATTCAGCACTTGGGACTATTGTCCATGAATACTTATACAGTTCTATAATACATGTCTATGAAACACATACCGAATCACACGAATACTTATAACTATGAATCATAAAACACACACAGTTCTATAAGACATATACACGAATACCTTTTACTTATGAATTCTTAACACACACAGTTCTACAAGACATATACACGACTGTAAGATGGGGAACGTACGACGCATCGCAAAATTGACCAACACATATTTTAATACACACCCAACGTTTATTCACAACCACCCTCCCCTCTACACTAAACTATGTCCAGGATATGTAGGATTTGGAATGCATGCTCACCATGGGGCTATTACTGGGGTTACTGGCTGTTCGTTTTGCAGTATTTCTTCTCGAGTTGCGTGCCTGTTCCTCTCTCTTGCATCCGTTCTCCTTGCCTGTCGTTTCTTCCTCCTGCATTCGTTTGACTTCCTTCTGACTTGCCTGCTTGCGTTCCCTGCAGGTTTTCTTCTCGAGTTGACTTGAACTTGACTTAACTTTTTCACCCAAATGTAGTGGCCAGTTATACTGTTTCTGACCCGTCCTATCTCCCGCCAGATCTTGGAATCTCTTTGTTCAAAAAGATATGTATGAGGTTTTCTTCTGATCTGCGCTTATGTTCGGGGATACCGGGGATGGCCAGACGGTGTAAATTGGGATTTCATTGTGAGGTGATGGATGTTAACTGGTTTCCCATCACCTACCAGGTAGTTTTCTATGGGCTATTGTGCCCCCTCACTGAGATGAACTGTTTAGGTCAGCTTGGGGCATTGTGAGTATGCTGATGTCAGCGCCCCAGTGTCTGGACTCCGACCTGGTTTCGTAGGTTTCTGCATGGCCAATACCCATCCTTTGTTCTGGCCATGGCTTTGCAGAAAACCTAGAGACTGGGATGTAAGGTTTTTTACCTTTTGTGGCTGGTCACGAGGTCCTGCGGCCATTTTAGGACCCACGGATTGTGACATCCTTTGTTAATCTGACCGCAGCCTTTCTCCGCTATCAGCCCCAGTCTCTTGTTTAAAATGTCCAAACTGCAGCTCTTTGGTTTGGTGTTGCTTTCAGAATGAGGGAAAACTTCTCAAATCTTACAGATGGGAGAGGAGAGAAGAGAAAGTGGCAAGGGTGAGACTCATCCTTGATTATGCTGCTGGGCTTGAGGTGTAAATTGAGTCAATGGAAGGGAGGTTGGTCCGTGTGATGGTCTGGGCTGCGTCCACAATTCTCTGCAAGGTATCCTATTGGCGTTTGCCTTTGTGCATCTGTGGGTAAATGAAGAGAGGCCATGCAGAGCAGGATAAGGTGCAAGAAGCAGGGGGAGGGGTGAGAGCTTTCAGCAGGAGACCAAACTACCAAAGATGCCAAAGGATCACTCCTCTTCCCTTCAGTTCAAGAGCAACCAGTGCCTGAGATGGCTGTGCCTGACTAAAGAGCCAGTGACCTAAATCTGTCACCATCAGCTGCCACAAACCCAGGCACAGAGTTGGGCAAGAACCAGATTATTTGTGGCCGTCAATGTGACTAAGACTCTGAAATTGTATTCACCTGGATGCTTCTGGGCTGCTGCTCGAGGGACAGGTGTGACTACACAAGCAGGGGGTACAGAGAGAGGGGCACACTGAGGCTCTCTGTCCAAAAGAAACAGCTTCACCTCATTCTCTCTTTCCAGATTCAAACAGAAGCCAGGACAGGAGTTCACAAGAATGTTGGGCGGCACGGTGGCATAGCAGTAGAGCTACTGCCTTACAACGCCAGAGACCCGGGCTAGATCCTGACTATGGGTGCTTCTCTGTACAGAGTTTGTGCATTCTCCTGATGACCTGCGAGGGTTTTCTCAGAGATCTTGGCTTTCCCCCCACACTCAAAAGACATATAGGTTTGTAGGTTAATTGGATTGGTATTAATGCATAAATGTAACATTTTCCCCAGTGAGTGCAGGGTAGTGTTACAGTGTGGGGATCGCTGGTCTCGGTGGGCTGAAGGGCCTGTTTCCGTGCTGTATCTCTGAACTAAATTAAACCACAGCTTGTTTCCTGCCTTTGACTTTGCACGCGCGCACTTCACATCAATTTGCCAGTTTTATGAATCAGACGGCGTTTCAATCCACAGACATGAAGCTGGTGAGTGATTGTAAACACCGGTTCATGATAGCCATGCAGAGGTCCTCTGGGACAATTGCACTTCAATCATGACATCCCAAGGAGTGATTACTCGACAGCAAGGATAATGAACGTGACACGGTTCGTGACTTCAGTGCACAGCAGACAGACAACGAGAGACATGGCACCATGGGGAACATTACAAAGCAAACTGTAGGCATTCCCAACTGATCTCTCTGATGCCTGATCTGCTCTGGAATACCCTGCTGTACTCAGTGAAGGAACAATTAAGATTTTGTAGAGAAATATTCGCATTCTGCATAATCTCGTCTGCACAGGACGCCAGCATTTGTCATCACATATTATATCACAGGAACAAAGGAATAAGGAGGCGATGGGGGAGGCAGTGGGAAGGAGGCGATGGGGGAGGCAGTGGGGCAGGTGGTAAAGAAGGAGGATGATGAAAGGAAGCCAGACAAAATAAAGATATAAAAGCAAATTATTAATGGGCAATTAATAATCTCAAGTGATAGAAACAAAGCTCTGCAGATGTTGGTTTGTACCAAAGGTAGACACAAAACGCTGGAGTAACTCCACAGGGGTCAGGCAGCATCTCGAGAGAAAAAGGAGCTGCTGCCTAACAGAGCCAGAGACCGGAGTTCGATCCTGACTCCTGGTGCTGCTTGTGCCGAGTTGTACGTTCCCTCTGTGACTGTGTGGGTCTCCTCTGGGCGCTAGTTTCCTCTCACAAAGGTTTGTAGGTTAATTGACCTGTAAGTTGTCCCTAGTGTGTCGGAAGAGGGATAACATAGAAGCAGTGTATGTATGGGTGATCGATGGACGGTGGGCCGAAGGGCTTGTTTCCATCCTGTACCTCTAAACTCCTCTATTCCAGCAAGTTAGTGTTACCTTTCTCCCAACTCAAGTCCCAAGGCGGGTTCCTAGTTTCCAGATTCCAGTTTGAGTCTATGCTCTCATTACATCTGGTGGAATTAGTGTTGGTTTGTTATTGTCACGTACACTGAGATGCTGTGCTGTTATTAGAGGCGGGGGGGGGGGGGCGCAATTGTGATATTGAATGACCACAAGGCCTCAGGTTCTGACTGTTCCTCTGCTGCCTGAGAAATGCTTCAGTTCTTGTGGAATTGAAATGGAAGAAGGGCAAGGATGGAATCCTGATAAGTGACGTGCAGAAACTGGTCAGCTCATGATTACATCTTTGGTGGCTTCACAGTCCGAAGGGATTGAGGGAAAATAAATGTAAGGAATTCTATTTACATGGAAACATAGAAAATAGGTGCAGGACTAGGCCATTCGGCCCTTCGAGCCAGCACCGCCATTCAATATGATCATGGCTGATCATCCACAATCAGTACCCCATTCCTGACTTCTCCCCATATCCCTTGATTCCGCTAGCCCTAAAAGCTCTACCTAACTCTCTTTTGAATGCATCCTGTGATAGATCCTTTAAACATACATTTTGACACTGATCTCTTCATTATCTCTTAAAATTGCTTTCCTGATATTTCTCCATTGTACCATCTCTTTCTTGAAGACCCACAATGCAGTGTACAAGCTTCTACTGCCTGCATTTTCCTGGTTAAGCCGTTGTTGATTCATGTGATTTTCCAAATGGTCTTAGCATGACCAAAAACCAGATGCTCCTCAGATTTTAAGTGCAGTAGCCTAGCTTTAAGCATTGAAGATAGACAGACAATGCTGGAGTAACCCAACGGGTCAGGCAGCATCTCTGGAGAAAAGAAATAGGTGATGTTTTGGGTTGAAACCCTTCTTCAGACTGAGAGTCAGGGGGGAGGGAAACTTGATGTATGAAAAGCTTCCGAATAAATTGGAGCTGGCACCGATGACCAAGGAACGGTGGAGCCCACAATGGTCCATTGTTGGCAGTGGAAGAGGTGATAACAAAGGGAATTGATGGAGGCAAACAGTGGAACTGGCAGGACGCCAAGGGCGGGGGAAGGGTGGGGTGAGAGAAGGAATGCAGGAGTTACTTGAACTTAGAGAAATCAACATCTTACTGCAGGGTTGTAAGCTGCCCAAATGAAATATGAGGCGCTGTTCCTCCAATTGGCTTTGAGCGTTGTCAGGCACTGGCTGTTGATGAGTGCTATTGCAGAGCAGTCAGAGGAACAATGGCTGCAGACCGAAATGTTACAACTCAGAAGGCATCGCCAAGAGGCAGGCTCCACTGTAATGAATGTACATGGACTAATGGTGGCGTCTTCCAAAAGCACAACAATTCACATACTCTGAAGTAGTTTTCTTTCTTTACTCTACCAACAGGGATATTTGATTTAGTTTTGGTTTAGAGACTACGTGGAAACAGGCAATTTGGCCAACCGTCCCCAGACAATCCAACACAGAAGGGACAATTTACAATCTTTACCGAAGCCAATTAACCAACAAATCTGTACGTCTTTGGAGTGTGGGAGGAAACCGGATCGCCCGGGGAAAACCCACGTGGTCACGGGGACAATGTACAAACTGCATACAGACAGCACCTGTAGTCAGAATCGAACCCAGGTCTCTGGCGCTGTGAGGTGGTAACTCTACCCCCACGCCATTGGCGTTAACTTGTTAACATGTGCCTGTGATGCTAGGCTTCTATATGTTCCCTATGAACACTCTTACCCACATAATGAGGAGAAGTGCAAACAATTCTAAGATAAATCATTCTCTTTCTATGGTCCACGCTCTTAAAATTAATGTCCAGATGAGTTTTAAAATCCATAATTTATGATGATGTCTGCCATCCCTAGCTTCAGTTTGGATTGCATGATTAGTATTGCTCTGCAAAAGTTTACACTGGATTTTTTTTTGTCCTAAATTGACAGTGTCATTTTTTTGAATGCTAAACATATGGGAACAACATTTTAAGATGCCTTTGAGCTGATCCAGCTAAAATTGATCAAGGAACTTGTGTTAATCGGGCAGGTTGTTCTATGCTGTAAAGGGTTTTCTGTATCGGTGAGTACAATTTTGGAGCAAGAATGGAAATAGGGAGAACCCTCTTCATCTTAAATGTGTTGAGTCAGCTTTGTAAATGCGTTGACTCAGGCTTAGAGTTTGCAATTCAGTTGGAAATATAAAGCTCCAGAGTTTTCCGGGAGTTGCTGTTCTCCATTGATATATTCAGAGACACTCATGGCTACATTTACTAGTAGCTCTTGTGGCAAGTTGAGTGTAAAGTCCATACAAATGAAGGAAGTATTAATCATTTGTGATGTTATTAGTCAAAGTTATTGTTTGCAAATTTCAGGTAAAAGAGCAATATGGCATAACTACCAAATGAGTTATTACCCTGGCAAGCAGACATAGCTATAGGCTTAGAAGCAACAATCTTCTCCATTGTATACACTGGAATTTAGAAGGATGAGAGGAGATCTTATTGAAACGTATAAGATTATTAAGGGGTTGGACACGTTAGAGCCAGGAAACATGTCCCCAATGTTGGGGGAGTCCAGAACAAGGGGCCACAGTTTAAGAATAAGGGGTAGGCCATTTAGAACTGAGATGAGGAAAAACTTTTTCAGTCAGAGAGTGGTGAATCTGTGGAATTCTCTGCCTCAGAAGGCAGAGGAGGCCAATTCTCTGAATGCATTCAAGAGAGAGCTGGATAGAGCTCTTAAGGATAGCGGAGTCAGGGGGTATGGGGAGAAGGCAGGAACGGGGTACTGATTGAGAATGATCAGCCATGATCACATTGAATGGCGGTGCTGGCTCGAAGGGCCGAATGGCCTCCTCCTGCACCTATTGTCTATTGTCTATTGTCTATTCTCAAGCTTGGGACTATGAATATACAACTTATTCACTTGTAAAATGATCTGTTGGTCTAGTAATTAAGGTAAAGTTCATTTTAAATTAAGAGATGTGGTATACTAGTTAACAATGGTACTTAAGTCATTTATTAATAACCCCAAACTGCTCTAAAACTGCTTTAACTACTTCTAAAGAAGAGTCACCCATCCATTCCCTCCACAGATGCTGGCTGACCCTTTGAGTTAGTTTTAGTTTTAGTTAAGGGATGTAACGCGGAAACAGGCCCTTCGGTCCACCAAGTCCGCACCGGCCTGCGATCCCCACACATTAACACTATCCTACACACCAGGAAAAATTTACAATTTTACCAAGCCAATCAACACACAAACCTTCTTTTGGAGTGTGGGAGGAAACCCTGAGCTCCTGGGGAAAACCCACGCAGGTCACGGGGAGAACGTACAAACTCCACACAGACACCATCTGTAGTCAGGTTCGAACCCGCATCTCTGGCACTGTGTGGCAGAACTCTACTGCTGTGCCAGTGCCGCCCTGCCATACCGCATCGCCAAGCTACTGCATCACATCATGGTTTGCTCAAGATTCTAGCATCTGGACTTCCTTGTGTCTCTGCTCTAAAATCTGCCGCCTTCCTTGCAGCTGGATAAAAATAACTTTATTATCATTGTGTTTCATTTTAATTAATTGTATGCATTTTTATTGGCAAGCATGGAATTGAGATTAACCACACCAGGCGTGATAGAGGTGAAACAAAGATGCTTGGCAAAAATCTGCTGGTTAGCATCAACAGTGCTCAAACCAAATGGGTCCAAACAGAATAACAGATACAGAATTAAATGGGGGATTGAGATAGAGAGTATATTCTTCCAAAAGTCGACAAAAGGAAAATCTTTATGCAAGAAATGAGCACCATCAATGTACGTGGCATGTAACCATCAACTAAATCAAAGATTCTGTCCTTAACATGGAGTAGAATACTGAGTGTAATATGATAACATATCTCAGTGTCAAGATTATGTTTACAAACCCGTGATTGTTTTTACACTCAAATGTTTACAATGTCACTAAGACTTCTATTCCACTGCTGTAAGCATTACAATGTAAACCGTGTGCTATAATTTTTTTTAAATGGAATGTGTACTGCTGGGCACAACACAGCTTTAGGCACCCATTAATCTCGATTTCTTCATTTGATCAAAGCCACTTGTCGTATTTTGTTGTGGTTTATGTTGCATAGTAATGTAAGATATCAATCACTTCAGTAAGTATGTGATGAGATGATTGACTGCTCTGAGAGTGTGCAGATGTTGGTAAATGCTGCCGTGGCCAAAAGCACACTACAGCTAGTTTTCATTCCAGCTTTAATTTCACTCTCCCTTTAAAGGCACTCTCACACACTGACAACCAGAATGTCTCTAAAAAAAACACTCAACGTGCTGGAGTAACTAATTGTCACAGTGTCGCAGCGGTAGAGTTGCTGCCTTATAGCGCTTACAGCGCCAGAAACCCGGGTTCGATCCTGGCTACAGGTGCTGTCTGTACGGAGTTTGTACCTTCTCCCCGTGACCGCATGGGTTTTCTCCGAGTCCTTTGGTTTCCTCCCACAGTCAACAAATGCATGTTTGTAGGCTAATTGGCTTGCTATATATATATATATGTGAATTGCCCCTAGTATGTTTAGGATAGTGCTAGTGTGCAGGGATCGCTGGTCGGTGCAGACTTGGTGGGCTGAAGGGCTTGTTTCTGTGCTGTATCTCTAAACTAAACTAATTGGGCCAGGATTGGTGAATTACTCCAGCACTTTGGGTCCTTTTTTGCCTGACTTGGTGAATTACTCCAGCACTTTGGGTCTTTTTTTGGTTAACCAGCATCTGCAGTTCCTCGTGTCTTCAGGAAATATCTCCTCCTGGCCAAATAGAAGGGCACTGCAGTGAACCTCAACTCAAGTTGTGCTGTATTCTACGGTTCAAGTAATCAAGATATCTGTTCACAAATTCCTTTTCATCTCCTTTCTAAAAGTGTATCCTTTTATTCTGAGTCTGTGGCCTCTAGTCCTACACTCTCCCACTAGTGGAAACATTTATTGTTAACGTAGAGCTAGATTAACTGCTTTCTTTCTGGGACATAAAGGTGTTATATCTGGGAGCGTTCCCTTCACTTTATAAGGTTAACTAGAAGATTCAATTTTGATTAACGGTTCCTGAGGTTAAGTTAAAATGTTTAACTGATTCGGGAGAACAGACCTGGTAGTGTTAATTTACCCCATGGGAAATTCCAAAATGAGGGAGAACAAATCTAAAGTGAGAAAGAATGTAGAAACAAGGAATAGCAGATGCTGGTTTATAAAACAAAGGAGACAAAGTGCTGGAGTAGCTCAGCGGGTCAGGCAGCATCTCCGTTGACCATAGATAGATGACATTTTGGGTCGGGGACCAATCTTCAAATAGGCACTCAGTTCTTAAAGTGAGAAATGGGTTATTCAATGGAAGTAAATCCTGGAATTCTCTCTTCAAAAAGATCACGAATGTTGATTGATTTTCATTTGCTTAACAGAGATAAATAGATTATTTGTCCAGGTAGGGTATGGAGTATGGAGATCTATTGTAGCTAGGATGCCAGTCATCCATGACCTAAATAAACAAAAGGCCACGTTCAAAAGCTAGAAAGTTCCAATATTTTTGTAAACAGCTCTCGTGATACGAAACACTAAACCATGATGGGCGGCAGGGTGGTGCAGTGGTAGAGTTACTGCCTCACAGCACTAGAGACCCAGGTTCGATCCTGACTACTGGTGCTTGTCTGTACAGAGTTTGTACATTGTCCTTGTGACCTGCGTGGGTTTTTCTCTGAGATCTTTGTTTTCCTCCCACGCTCCAAAGACAAACAGGTTTGTAGGTTAATTGGCTTGCTTATAAATGTAAAATTGCCCCTCTTGTGTTTGTGTGTGGGTAGTGTTAATGTGTGGGGATTGCTGGTTGGTGCAGACTCGGTGGGCCAAAGGGCACTGTATCTCTAAACTAAACTAAAAGCTAAACTATTAAAGTAATTAAGTTATAATTTCTAATAAAATAGCGCACCATGGGAGCACTTATAAATATCTTGAGTATTTATGGTTCAAATGTCTGAAGATGGGTCCCATCCCAGAACGTTGCCTATCAATGACATAGATACTGCCTATCCTGCTGAGTTACTCCAACACTTTGTGTTATTAGATTTGTAAACAAACATCTGCAGTCCCTTGTATCTTCATCAGATGGAATAGATCCTAAGAAGAGAAATAAATGTTAACAAGGGATAAATGGGATGACACTGCCTAGTTTATGTGGAGAGAAATACTAAGATAGATGTAAACAACATTACTTGTGTTTTGTATCACTCAGGGATCTGTGGCTGCTTTATTCCATTCTACTTGAAGCCGAGCAGATGAATAATGGAAATAATAAAATTACCATTCTTGATGAGGCATTATGGATAAAGGATTTGTCCGGTGGCAGGGAGTTCAATACATGTAAAATTATTCAAGAGTTTGACAACATAGATGTGGGAATTGATGTTTCTCACGGTTAGGGTCTTCAGAACTAAGGGTTACATCTCAAAATAGGTGGTTGGCCATTTAGGGAAAGAGCCGAGAGTGATAAAGTAAATTTGTCCAGATTACAGTAAATCTTTGGAGACCTGATAGCAGTATATAAAATTATGACATGGTATATCATCGACAGGGTAGACAATCAGAACCTTTTTTTCCACGATTTAAAATGTTTAAAAAAAACAGAGGATATGGTTTTAAGTTGAGAGGGGCAAAGTTGAAAGGAGATTTACATGACACGTTTTTTTTTTACACAGAAAGTGGTGGGTGAAAGGAATGCACTGCCAGGATTGCTGGTGGAGGCAGACATGATAGTGGCATACAAAAGGTTTTTGGATAGTCGTATGGATGTCGTGCGGGCAGAGGAGATTAGTTTAACTTGGCATCATGTTCAGCACCAACATTGTGGGCTGATGGACCTGTTCCTAGATTGTTCTAGGTTCTAAACCAATGTTAGATACTCAATGGCTGAGGATGTTTAAGACAGTGAGTTTTAATTATTACTAGACCAAGTGGACCCGTTGGGCCCAAACCTCTCCTGCATTGGTGCAGCACCCTGTCCTCCCCCACTCCCCTCTCTCCTCAAACCCTCCTCCCCCTCCCTTCTCCCCCACTCCCCCCTCCTCATTCCTCCCCTCCTTTTAAAAGTCCTTTTAAACTTTAAAATGTGAATAACAAAAAATATAAGACCGATTTCAATAAAACTACTTGCATTATCACTAAAGTGACAATGGTGAGTAAGGTGGGCCTAGAATTGTCACGCTATAGTGAACCGTTTTGGCTGAAGTTCAGTCACAAACAAGATAACAAACGAGAGTTTTAGTATATAGATGGGATGTACAAATGGAGCAGGAAAGCAGATAAATGATTAGTCACGATCTTTCTGAATGGTGCAGCAGATATGAGAGGCTGAATTGCTTACAAGGACCCCTGCTCCCTAGTCTACCAGGCCTCCACTAATCTTGGTTAAGAGAATCGAGAGACCAGAGAACAGCTCTACCTTATGCACAGTGATCTACA
Organism: Rhinoraja longicauda; assembly: GCF_053455715.1. NCBI lineage: Eukaryota > Metazoa > Chordata > Chondrichthyes > Rajiformes > Arhynchobatidae > Rhinoraja > Rhinoraja longicauda. The sequence goes on along the minus strand of NC_135984.1, from coordinate 19,441,335 downwards.
GCACAAAGGGAAAGGAAAACACCATTATGTCAAATAAAAATACAATCAAGACAATATTTAACTACCAGCCCCATACCGCTATGAGTTTATATTAATGATTTCAAATCTTGATTCTTTTGCATTACCTGGTTATTCATTGTGATTTGAAGGTTCATTGTGTTTTGAATATCTGTTATTATTGCTGTGAACATGGGCCATGAAACAAAACCCGAACTAAGTAGAGTTCACATCTGAAGCCATTTACTCAATCAGCAGGCTGTTGCCTGAATAGAATTAAATACTTGCCACCGTATTAATCTGAATCCAGCAAAATCTTATCTTAGAACTACATCACTGATACAATGAAATGACAAAAAAACTTAAAAATCGAAATCTAACACTTCTTATCTGTGGATCAAATTATCTATTGCTGGTGACGTTGTATTTTGTCAAAATTAGAAGCAGCTCTTTTTTATCAATTTACAATTTGAGTTCAAGCACACAAAACAAACAGAAAGGTTAAGTCATTGCCTAAAACAAGCAGGGTAATGAATTAAGAGTTAAAACTGGTGGGGGGGAAAAAAACTTATGCTTGTCGCTAATTGGTTGCTCTGGTAATTTACTGCAATGAAATTAAGCATGATCATTCATGTCATTTGAATTATCAGTTGACAACACATTCCAAACTGAACCATAAAATCAAATCAGATAGCCAGTTAGCAATCTAGCCCAAAATAGAGCACATGATCTGGTTAACACTGCTCTGTGGAGCTGAGAGAAAACGAGTCATGAAGAGATAGATCATTATGAATTTTAATTGAAGTGGCATTTCAGTGAATGTTTCATCGAAAGCTCTGCTGCATACAGTAGAAGAGCGTTTAGCTTTACTGCCACTTTCAGAATGTCGCCCTGCCCTGCACTGCCTGCACTTGGATTCCTGAGAATTTCATGGTGGGACATGTTTTAAAGAAATGTGGGTTTTTACAATGATGTGCACTCCCATGTTAGCATTTAGTTACTGTCTGAAGGAGAGAGAATGTCATCTGCAGGTCAAGTTAGCATATACATGTGGACATAATGGATATCAAGGAATAACCATGATTTATTAACAAAAGCAGAATATTTAACACGCACACGCACACGCACACACACAGATATATCTGGTTCTGGTTGATACTGCGCAAACACCTCAAAAGTAGTTATCCCGCGCAGGTATATATATATATATATATATAGTGTGTGTGTGTGTGTGTATTCCCTGGTGTTTTCAAAGTTGGCATTCCTCTGATAGTGGCTAAGATTTTCACTCTCCATTACTTCAGCATGATCTACTGGGAACGTCCGATAAATAACAAACAGCTGGAGTAACTCAGCGGGCCAGGCAGCTTCTGTGGGGGGAATGGAAAGATGACACGGTGGCCACGGTGGAGCAGCGGCAAAGTTGCTGCCTTACAGCGCTTGCAGCGCTGGAGATTCGCGTTCGATTCCGACTATGGGTGCTGTCTGTACGGAGTTTGTACGTTCTCCCCGTCACAGCGTGGGTTTTCTCCGAGATCTTCGGTTTCCTCCCGCCCTCCAAAGACGTACAGGTTTGTAGGTTAATTGGCTTGGTGTATGTGTAAATTGTCCCTAGTGTGTGTAGGATAGTGTTAATGTGTGGGGATTGTTGGTCGGTGCGGTCTCGGTGGGCCGAAGGGCCTGTTTCCACGCTGTTTCTCTAAACTGAACTAAATGACATTTTGTGTCGGGACCCTTCTTAATTCTGACCATTCTCCCATGGAGATGCTGCCTGACCCATTGAGTTCCTCAGCAGTTTAATTCTTTTCTGACTGTCCCTTGGGTCTCTATTTTAATACTCTGCATGTTCCAGCACTCTCTACACGGTAGCTCCTGACCTGCTGCATAAAAGTCTGTTACAGCAGCTGAGAAAGGGGGGCTTAGGTCGCTGTGTGCCTTGTTGTTATGAGTTGTGATAAATGGTAGTGAATAGTGAAGCAACACACAATGATAAGATTTCTGAAACCTCAAGCATTGAAAACAGAGGTTGAAAACAGGACACAATGGCACGGTCTGAATTCAATGGCACGGTACAAACGCTGTGGACGTTTTGTTTGCAATCGTGTATAATCTTTTTGCTGACGGGAAAAGCTTTTCACTGTACCTTGGTACACATGACAATAAGAAACTAAACTAAGCAGACACTTCGGTAGATGATTCATTATCCAACCTTGCACTATGCGTTCCTCGTTTGCTGTGAAGGAAATTATATTTTGCCAGCAACAAAGAAAACATACAATACCTACACTACTATGCAGTAGGGATGGGCCTGATGTCAGAAAACAACAACCAAACAAAGGCATTGAAAACATGCGTTATACAGGAATATGAAGAGGTAAAGGGCTTTGATGAAGTCTATTCTCAATGACTGGGCCAATCCAGTTGTGTTGGTTTCAGGAAACAGATAAAACAGTCAAGACCTCCAGCAATGATAAGTCATAATCAAGCAGTAGATGATGAGGGCTTTCCATTGTGCAAATTGATGTTTAAAGATTGTTGACTACCCCAGTATTTCCACGTGTGCATGAGATAAATCTGACTTTGTAGAGATTGGGGAGGCAACCAGTTACACATGTTGGACACTCACGAAACAAATAAGGACTCATCCCACTGAGCTTGGCAAAGAATAGTCTGTAACAGTGTCAGTCTTCATCTCAATGTGCTGGTCATCGATTAACTCACGTCTTGAAATCCTAACCCACCCACTTTTTAGTTTGCTCACTGACAACATACACACTGCCTGGGCTATTTCATTATTATTCCTGTTCACTTTGCATATCGATAGTTTCGATGGTTATCGAAGAAACAAAATGATCTAATAACAGGTTTAAACACTCAACACATACCTAAACACGAAGAGCTTCAAGAAACAAAATATAATGAAATCACTGTCCATTTTGGTTGCAACCAGCACACACTGGCTCACACTGGCATCTGTTAAAGTGAGCTGTTTTGAATGTGCAGGGATGATCAAGGTGATTGGGATTGCAACTTATCCAGACATTTTTTTTCCCTGCAGGCTCCAGTCAATCATGAGTTTATGGTGCAACATGAGGCAATTGGGATGGATGATGCTCATTGTCATAGAGTCTTAGAGTGGAAACAGGCCCTTCAGCCCAACTGGCCAACACCGGCCAACATGTCCCAGCTACACTAGTCCCACCTGCCCGCGTTTGGTCCATATCCCTCCAAAACTATCCTATCCATGTACCTGTCCTATCCATGTACCTGTCGAACTGTTTCTTAACTGTTGGGATGGTCCCTGCCTCAACTACCTCCTCTGGCAGCTTGTTTCATACACCCACCACTCTGAGTGAACAAGTTACCCCTCAGATTCCTATTAAATCTTCACCCCTTCACCTTAAACATATGTCCTCTGGTCCTACAATTTGGCAAGAGACGCTGTGCATGCTATTTTGTGTTCAACTCCATCTCTTCCTCGATGTTGCTACTAGACAGCATCTCTCAGGCCTAAGCAAAGGCACACACAATGGCTTTGTTTAGATCCTTTAATCAACAAATCAACCTATCTCTGAGGGCTCTGTTAAAAATCTGTGACAGTTGTGATGTAATGAGTGACCCTTCAATCCCACCATATAATTGCTCACGGATGGACTCACCAAATGTTTATTTCACACTAACTCTTGAGATGTAAGGTTGAAGTTCTCCTTCAATTTTTGCATTACATCTGCATTCATTTTCTTTCAGGGATTGTATACTTCTGATCCAATTGCTTTGATGAATATTTTAGTCTTTTCTTTTGAGTCTAAAACATTGTTAGTCCGAAAATAAATCTCATGTCCTCACTATTTGGACTCTAAATCCTTACTAAAAGGTACAAACTTTCCAAAGTAAGAAAATAAAGTTAAACTGTCTTCCCACACCTTCAGAAAGCACTGGAACACACAAATGCGCAGAAGGCTGATGTCACCTACAAATGTGCAAAACTTTCTGAAGCAAAACACAAAATGTTGGAGGAACTCAACAGGTCAGCCAACATCTGTGGAGGAAATGGATAAACAACGTTTCAGGTGGGGACCCTTCTTCAGATTGATCAGAACTGTCTTGTTGGTTTGGTAATTTTGTTCAGAAGCCATTCTACCTTCAAAACAGCTGTGCTGGTGGAATTGTGGGGCTATAAGGCAACTTTTGGGATCTTCTGCAATTTTTGAACTCTATTCTGACTCCATGTCCATGCACTGTGGTGGTTTCCCTTGGGAATAAAATGCTGAATCTTGAACCAAGTGGCGTTGTCTGATATTACTACCCTTCTCATTGTGATTCCTTCACAACCCGCTTGCAATATTTTTATCGTCCTTCCGAAAGAATGACAACTATTGCTACTATATTTACAATATTGAGGTTTCAGTGTTTCCAGTTCTTCACTGAAAGTGGTGCCTATTTCTACTTCACGTGTGGGTGGGTTATTGAAAAGCACTATTACACACGTGATTTATCCCAAATGAATCAATGGGAAGAACGGTTCAAGTGGTAAGCATATATATCTTTGGATGATGGTGAAATTAAGGGAAAATTAAGGTGCTTTTTGGAACTTGCATTCAAAGTGGTTCGTTTTCATTAAAAGAAAACATATTTTCTAGAGCAGTATTGTCCTGATGATGATGTGTACAGCGCAGGGGGTATCCATAATGTTCATAACTTGTGTGGAGACAATCTCTCTGTCAGTGCCAAATCGTGGTGACACTTGCGTACTGCCTAGGTGAGGTCTGTCACGTAATTTTATCAGGTTGCGTGCAAAACAAAGCATTTCACTGTATCTAGGTACAGGTGACAATAAAGTATCAGTGAATTGAATTATTGAATCAAATACTCATCCTCTCTATAATCCTTGGATCTCACTCACCTTCAAATATTAAGACAATATTTCTTAAAGTGTGTAAGGAGGAACTGCAAATGCTGGTTTAAACCAAAGACAGAGGCAAAAAGCTGGAGTAACTCAGGTAGCATCTCTGGGGAAAAGGAATAGGTGACGTTTCGGGTCGAGATCCTTCTAATAAACAGCACAAAAAGTGAGGAAATTTGTGTTTGGTAGATTATTTCTTTGTTGTAACAATGCTTCTTGGCAATAAATCTTATACCGTTGGAAAGCCTGTTTATTTCCCTTTTAAATGGTGCCACATTTGTAAGGAACATGCATTTGTGGGATGAGCAGCAGAGCTGAGTATATGGGTTGCGCCCATGAAAAATTTGCCAAATCTTCTCTGCCAATGCCAAACAGCTTATTCTGCCATTGACTCTTGTTTGGTGTTGTTTGGTGGATTGAATGATTGGTCTGAAGAAACAAGACATATTGGCAATTTAACAATTTATTCATTTAATAAACAGGAGCCACAGTAGCGTGTGGAAGAACCATACACAGCCATAACAGCCTGGCACCTCCTCCTCATGCTGGTCACCAGCCTGGTCACACACTGTTGTGGGATGGCATCCCATTCTTGTCAGCACCTGGGGGTACCAGAAGCTCAAAACAAGAGTCAATAGCAACAGCAGAATAAGCTGTTTGGCATTGGCAGAGAAGATTTGGCAAATTTTTCATGGGCGCAACCCATATACTCAGCTCTGCTGCTCATCCCACAAATGCATGTTCCTTACAAATGTGGCACCATTTAAAAGGGAAATAAACAGGCTTTCCAACGGTATAAGATTTATTGCCAAGAAACATTGTTACAACAAAGAAATAATCTACCAAACACAAATTTCCTTACTTTTTGTGCTATGTTTATATCTATCGTTCCCCTTTCCCCTGACACTTGTCTGAAAAAGGGTCTCAACCTGAAATGTCATCTATTCCTTTTCTCCAGGGATGCAGCCTGACCCGCTGAGTTACTCCTGCTTTTTGTGTCTTTCCTTGAAAAGGTTCGGTCTCTCAACCATTCCCCATGGCAAGTATTGTACTCCTGAAGGCATTTCTCTCTGCCATCCTTGTCATTCTCTTAATGAAAATCTCAGATCAATAGAACACAACAGAAATTCAGATTCTTTCCCTGAAATGAGATCAGCATGTGGCAAACCACAGAGGTAAACCATTGAGATTGCCAAGTTAAATACAGTTATGTAAATCTTAATGTTTTGGAGTAATTTTACCACATTTAGAATGTAACTGAAACCCACTGACAGCCATACCCAAATTAACATTATCTGTATTTTCCCACTTAAGTCTTGTATACAAAATGTGTTGAAAGAAACTACAGATGCTGGTTTGAACCGAAGATAGACACAAAAGGCTGGAGTAACTCAGCGCAGGGCCGTCTTAACACATGGGCCTGATGGGCACTTGCCCGGGGGCCCACGAGCATAGGGGCCCCATGCTGATCTGTGTATGTTAAGTGACTTGCAATAAATAAATACTACTTTAAAAATGTAGGTTCAATAAGTGCTTTTTTCGCAACATTTTCGGTCACTAAGTGCTTCTCACAGCGATCTGTAAGTGCGTTTCGCAACAATGTAGCACCCTAAGTGCTTTTCGGTAAGTGCTTTTCGCCGGCACGACAGGGGGGGCTGGTAGAGAAAGGGGGGTGGGGGAGAGTAACGGTAGGGGCCCCAGTACACTGCTTTGCCCGGGGGCCCATAATGCTGTAAAAACGGCCCTGACTCAGCGGGACAGGCAGCATCTCTGGAGAAAAGGACTAGGTGATGTTTTGGGTTGAGACCCTTCTTCAGACATGAATGAATGAATGAATGAATGAATGAATGAATGAATGAATGAATGAATGAACAAGGGTCTCGAACTGAAACGTCACCTATTTAATTTCTCCAGAGATGCTGCCTGATCCATTGAGTTACTCCAGCTTTCGTATCTGTCTTAAGTCTTGGTGAGAAATATCAGTGTTTGGATACAGAGCACATTCCATACTTAATATCAAACATCTTGAACAGGAAAATTCAGGGTTTGAGAAAGAGCTAGACATAACCCAGTTTCAGATTCCTATTAATTTATTCCAAAAAATAGCCAGCAAGATAAATTTTATACATGTTATACTTGTGTATTGTTTTCAAATTGAAATTGCTCAGAATATGCTTGTGTTGGCAGCAGTGAAAAATTAACACAATCCACCTTCAATGGCAAGGTAATCCTTTAATGCTCTTCAAACAAGTAATGAGCCATTTAGCCTGTATAAATATTGAGAAGTCCATTAACGCAGACCTAGACTCCACGATGATAATAGAAAGAGCCTTAAGTCCAGCTAAATAAATTCATGTGATAGCATCAGGGCTTGCTAAATCCTGTGGAGCTTTGTACCGGAAGGTGAAAGAGTCTTCTCGATGTAACAAGCTTCCCGTCGCAGCTGCGGCTTGCCTGCAGTCCGTCTGTCTTTTGTGTTTTTTGTTGTTTTTGTATTGTGAATTGCAGTTTTAATATGGTGTAGTGTTTGTATGTTATGTGGGGAGGGGGGGGGGGGGGGGGTGGGAGGGAAAGGGAACTGTAAAATTCTCTCTCCTGAACGAAGACGCGACCTTTGTCTCCGTTCCCGCTGTGGCCTACCATCGGCTATGCACCTGGGACCACCTGGGCTCTGGTTCGCAGAGCCCGCGGCCCGGACTCACCACCTGCGGCGCTGGCTGCCTTCGGAGGCTGCGGGAGCGGCTGCGACTCGTCTCCGGAGGCTCCGGCTCGGGCCGCCTGGACGTCGGAAGCCCGCAGGCCCCTGGGTGGGGGCCGATATCGGGAGCTCCGGCAGCGGCAGCGACAGCGTCTTCGCCCGCCCCGAATCGCGGGGCTTGGGTCGGCCCGCCGCGGACCTTTCACCGTCCGGCGCGGCCTAAAATAGGCCGCGGGATTTTTCTCCGCCCGGCGGGGGCTTCAATGTCAGGAGTCGCGACCGCCCCGACGTGGCAACTCCATCAGCCTGACCGCGGGAGAAGATGGCAGGGGAAGAGAAAAATACATTCTGGCCTTCCATCACAGTGAGGAGTGGACTGGAGGAGACTCACTGTGATGGATGTTTCTTTTGTTTGGTGTTAGTTTATGATTGTATGTGTTATTGCATTTTTATTGATTATTCTTATTGGTCTTATTGTTGAACTGCGGGTAATTTTTCATTTCACTACACATTTATGTGTATGTGACAAATAACCGACTATTGATTATTGACTATTTTCAGCTGCATCTTTCTCTGGTCCTCTATTCCGATTTCGACCCCTCAGACAAACTATAAGGCATTACCACTTTACTTGCCAAAGCAAGGTACATTGCTGTTGGACTCTATACTTCCTTGTCTCGACTCACAACTACAAACTAGAATTCAGCACATACTCTGATGCTTCTGTTTTTGTTTCTGATCTCCCTGGCCACCAACCTTTCAGACAGTAGATCTTTTTGTAAAGTCAAAGGAAAAAAATAGATCGTTATATAGTTCTTTGACTCTTTTATGAGATGGGCAGTTGGATGATTGCCATTGACTTGTCTTCAACCCACCTCTAGGTGTAGAAAGTGGCACACTGAAGCATTGTATATTCAGTTGATACTTCTTAACCCTGATATTGATGTGATTCTGCCCCGTTACAATTATCTGAATGGTGTCAGATTAGGAAAAGGGGAGGTGCAACGAGAACTGGCTGTCCTTGTACATCAGGCAATGAAAGTAAGCATGCAGGTAGAGCAGGCAGTGAAGAAAGCTAATGGCATGGTGGCCTTCATTGCGAGAGGATTTGAGTTTAGGAGCTAGGATGTCCTACTGCAGTTGTTCCACACCTGGAGTATTGTGTGCAGTTTTGTTCTTCTAATTTGAGGAAGGACATTCTTGCTATTGAGGGAGTGCAGCGTAGGTACACCAGGTTAGTTCCCGGGATGGCAGGACTGACATATGATGAAAGAATGGGTCGACTGGGCTTGTATTCACTGGCATTTAAATTGATGAGAGGGGATCTTATAGAAACATATAAAATTATTCAGGGATTGGCCATTTAGAACTGAGATGAGAAAAAAACCTTTTCACCCAGAGAGTTGTAAATCTGTGGAATTCTCTGCCACAGAAGGTAGTGGAGGCCAATTCGCTGGATGTTTTCAAGAGAGAGTTAGATTTAGCACTTAGGGTTAACAGAAACAAGGGATATGGGAAAAAATCAGGAACGGGGCACTGATTTTGGATGTTCAGCCATAATCATATTGAATGGCGGTGCTGGCTCGAAGGGCCAAATGGCTTACTCCTGCACCTATTTTCTCTGTTTCTGTTACTCCTTTCTGACCTGAATCTTTCTTGAGCCAATAACTTGTCCATTCTCCAGCATGAAAGTGTCCAGTAACTATATACATTAAATCTTTCTGCAAAATAGCTTCCAAAGTCGGTCGTTCCAGTCCTAGGAATCAAACAATGGAGATTCCTTCAAGAAATCTGGGTCACAATATCAGCCATTCTGGTCGAGCTGCATTTATCTCTAATTTAAGTCTTTAGGGTCATTTATGCAACAAAAGTGGTAGTTGGGAAATGCAAGATTCTGGAAGACACCCTGACTTCTTATTAACAAACCCGAACTGCAGTGATTACTGCTTTCAGCTATAATTAATCAAGAGCACCAGTTACATTCTGAGTGATTAATTGCAAAGCTGTAGCTTGGAGTTTCCACATCTACATCCAGCCATTGGTATTCAGATTGCTTTAATTATAGTGAAACTTCTTCCCTTCCCTCATCACGCACCTGAATAAAAATGAGGAATTTAGCAGTCTCGCGAATAAAGGTCACCCTTAAATAAAAGAAGATCACTGGCAGATTTTGCTTTCTCTCCATGCCAATGACATTGATAAATTGGAAGGTTCTCCCTGTGTTTCCTTGCGTTCACAGCTCTCCTCTTGCCAGGACTTCGATGATGTGAAAGTTTCCAAGAAAAAAAAAAGGCAAGGGACAATGGTTAGTGGAAATGTACTTTGGGGAGGTCAAATAATGGTCAACTGAATAGAGGGATAGAACAGGTAAATGCAACTGAGGAATGGGTCATCCAAATGCACAGAGTTTCTTGCCCAGAGTAGGGGAATCAAGAACCAAGGGACATTGGTTAAGGTGAGTAGGGAAAGATTTACACAAAGGGTGGTGAGTGTATGAAACGAGCTGCCAGAGGGGATAGTTGGGGCAGGTATTATCATTTAGGAAACATCTGGACAGATACATGGATAGGGCAGGTTTCGAGGAATATGGGCCAAATGCAGGCAGGTGTAAATGGGACCATGTTGGTCAGTGTAAGCAAGTAGGGCCGAAGGGCCTGTTTCCACGCTGAATGACTCTATGACTCTACGAAGCCAAGGTAAATAGCAATAATGACCCTGACCTCACAATGTTATCTTCTGAATAGATAGTAACCTGTTTTGGCTCCAGCTTCAGGGATTTCCACTGGAGATGTTGATTGCCCTGAGGCTGGAGCAGTTTTATCCCATTCACGTCCATTTCCAGTTTAACCTGAACCTCTGATACGAAAGAACCCTCCCATCTGTATGAAAATAAAACAAGAAAACCAAGAATATGAGTAAATAAAATATAGCAAAATACAAAGCATGAAAAAGAACATCAAACTGCTTTTAAACAACAATTACCACCAATTTATATGGGCACCCATTTCATAATACATTTACGAGCACTTATGATATATTTATCTCTTTCTCTTGCCTGATGGGTGTAATGTTCAATCGAGTCACAGGGGACTATAAATACTAGAATCTGATGTAGAACACTAAGTGCTGTTGTAATTTGGCGGATCAGGCAGCATCTTTGGAGGACATGGATAGGCATCCTTTTGAGTTGGGACCCTTCTTCAGATTGATTGTCGTGGGGGATGGGTGGGAGATAAAGTTGCCAAAGAGATGGTGGTGGGAGGGAGCCTGGCAAATGATATGTGGATATTGGTGAGGGGGGTTTTGATGGGACATAGGTTAGAAGACAGATGGAAACGTACACTGGGGGTCATATAATGGTCAACTGAAAAGGTGCCCCAGCATTGAATTCTGCAGCAAGGAATTGGACAGGACAACATTTGGACATAATTTAGCTAACTCAATAGCTATGCAAGTTAGAAGAATAGTTCAACTCAATAAAGTGTGTGTGTGCGCGCGCGCGTGTGCGTGTGCGTGTGCGTGTGCGTGTGCGTGTGCGTGTGCGTGTGCGTGTGCGTGTGCGTGTGCGTGTGCGTGTGTGTTTCCCCCCCCCCTCTCAAATTGTTCATCTTTTTGCTCTTTTCATTTGGACATAATTTAGCTAACTCACTAGCTATGCAAGTTAGAAGAATTTTGGGAAGTCAAATCAGGACAGGACCTTCACAGTGAAAGGCAGTGTGTTATAAAGCAGAAGGATCTAGGTGTGCAAGCATATAGTTCCTTGAAAGTAGCATCATGTAGATAGGGTGGTCAAGAAGACTTTTGGTACATTGGCCTTTATCAGCCAGTGTATTGAGTATAGAACTAGACACAAAAAGCTGGAGTAACTCAGCAGCATCTCTGGAGAGAAGGAATGGGTGAAGTTTTGGGTCGAGACCCTTCTTCAGAGGTTGGGATGTTATATTACAGTTGTACAAGACATTGGTGAGGCCACATTTGAAGTATTGTGTTCAGTTTGGGTCACCCTGCTATAAAAAGGATATTGTTAAGCTGAAAAGAATGCAGAGAAAATTTGTGCGGATATTGCCAGGACTTGAGGGCCTGAGCTATCTGGAGAGGTTGAGCAGGCTAGGACTTTATTTCCTGGAGCGCAGGAGGATGAGGGGTGATCTTATAGAAGTGTACAAAATCATGAGAGGAATAGATCGGATAGACACACAGTATCTTTACCCAGAGTTGGGGAATCAAGAACCAGATGACATAGGTTTAAGATGAGAAGGGCAAGATTTAAAAGGAGCCTGAGAGGCAAATTTTCACATTGAGGGTGGTGCCTATATAGAATGAACTGCCAGAGACAGTAGTTGAGGCAGGTACTACAGCAACATTTAATAGCCATTTGGACAGGTACATGGATAGGAAAGGTTTAGAGGGATTTGGGTCACACGCGAGCAGGTTGGACTAGTGAGGAAGGGGCATCTTGGTCTGCATAGGCAAGTTGGGTCAAAGGGCCTGTTTCCATGCTGAATAACTTAAGTTTAAAACCGAAGATACTGAAAATGGTCCATGGGTCAAAAACATCTCTGGTGAGCTCACAATTCAGACTTGTAAGCTTCCAGTGGAACTCTTGCTTGTTTGTATTTGGAGACCAAGCCCAAATGAAGTAACCCAAGAGTAATTCTTGTTGGGATCAGCTAACTGTGCGAAAACTGGCTATCAAACCATGGAATTCAATCGAGATGAATATTTCCATGTCGTTCAGATATGTGTGTTTAAAATCTCAGCCATGATCAAATCAGAATACTATTCAAGACCCATAGATATTGGTTAATGACTTTATCGAGCATAGAGTTTTTGTTTGTGCTATTTACACTTATTTCACTTTAAAGATACTGTGGCTTTTAACTGGCCCTGTTGCTTTTGATGAGCAGTGAAAGCAACATTGGGCATTATAGCAAAGACTGACTTTTATAAACCTGGTTCAGCATTCTGAGCACACAATGTGAAATTCTGTTTAGTTTAGTGCAAAGTTGCTAATAGTAAGATGAGGAGCAAGACTGAAAAAAATGCATTAGTGAGCAAAAGTGGCAACAGACCAGCATATCTTAACTGCAAGCTTTCAGCTGGGAGTTGATGGATGAGGTGAGACTCGTTGAGTTGTATGGGCAGATTCCGAAGTCATGATCATACTGGGGCAGCACAGTTACAAGCGTCCATTCAGATTAAAATTAACTTCTCTACTCTTATCCAATTCCCCTCTTCCTCTTTGTTTCTAAATTAATCCACTGATGTCATAACCATTTCAATCTACTCTGATATACCATATTCATTTTCTCACATTGGTCCAGGAATACACAGTGACCAAGTGAAGAGTAGATGCTTGTTAATTATGATGAAATATGAATGGTGTCAAGTTAGGAAAAGGGGACGTACAACGAGATCTGGGTGTCCTAGTGCATCAGTCACTGAAAGGAAGCATGCAGGTACAGCAGGCAGTGAAGAAAGCCAATGGAATGTTGGCCTTCATAACAAGAGGAGTTGAGTATAGGAGCAAAGAAGTCCTTCTGCAGTTGTACAGGGCCCTAGTGAGACCGCACCTGGAGTACTGTGTGCAGTTTTGGTCTCCAAATTTGAGGAAGGATATTCTTGCTATTGAGGGCGTGCAGCGTAGGTTTACTAGGTTGATTCCCGGAATGGCGAGACTGTCATATGTTGAAAGACTGGAGCGACTAGGCTTGTATACACTGGAATTTAGAAGGATGAGAGGAGATCTTATCGAAACGTATAAGATTATTAAGGGGTTGGACACGTTAGAGGCAGGAAACATGTTCCCAATGTTGGGGGAGTCCAGAACAAGGGGCCACAGTTTAAGAATAAGGGGAAGGCCAATTAGAACTGAGATGAGGAAAAACTTTTTCAGTCAGAGAGTTGTGAATCTGTGGAATTCTCTGCCTCAGAAGACAGTGGAGGCCAATTCCCTGAATGCATTCAAGAGAGAGCTAGATAGAGCTCTTAAGGATAGCGGAGTCAGGGGGTATGGGGAGAAGGCAGGAATGGGGTACTGATTGAGAATGATCAGCCATGATCACATTGAATGGTGGTGCTGGCTCGAAGGGCCGAATGGCCTCCTCCTGCACCTATTGTCCATTGACATACATATTTTATTTTGCTTTTCTTCTTCAATATTTTTCAGCTGCCTCAAAGACATTGATACTTGCCTTGATGGACCTTGATTTGCACAGATAAAGCAGTTCCCATTTGATTTGAGCAAGAATGGGTAGAATAAAGTGGGATTAGTGCAAATGGGTGCTTGATGATCAGCACAGACTCGATGGCTCAAACAGCCTTCCTCTGTGCTGTTTAACTCTATGATTTCTTTATTTGAATTAAATTTATGCCTTGAATGTTCTTTTTGTTTTGGCAACGAGGTGGTAAGTGTGAAACACCAGCATCTGTACACAGGTTCAGGGACACAATCAGCCGCTCGGGACCAGCATTCCAGTTTGTCGCTGTCACCAAATGTTCTCCGCCCTCTTTAAAAGTTAATCGGAGTGCGCCAGTTTTTGTCCAGCTGAGACCAAGAAATTTAGATAAAGGCTGCGTTTGAACTTGAAGATCCTCAAAATTACTTTGGGCAATTCCGTTAATTAAGTGTATTGTTTCATCCGGCATTGCCTCCTTTAGTGCTTTTTGATAGGCACCACGGGCATAATATTACAAGTTAATTAGCCGTGTAATGTGGACATTGATATTTGCCTCGGTGATGGCTGTGTGTTGTGTAATGGCCAGTGTTAGAGGAGCACAGATTTGTCATTCCTTACACCTGCGAGCTCCCATTCAACCTGTAAAATTGATGTCGAAAGAGGAAACAGGTTGACTGTTCTGTGGAAGGCTGGTTCCTACCACCTTCACTTACAGTTACCGGTGCTGTGTCGACAAAGTGATCTGGGTTAGGGATGTGGGAAAGGTGGAAATGTCAACATGTGTCATAAGGATAGGCTTTGATTCATTACTGAGGCTCCAGTCTTTGGATCAGATTGAAAATTATGTCAGCTGCAAGGCAAATGGCACATTGCAAATTTAGAAAATGTTTGACACCATTTCATGTCAAGGTCTCCTGTAATGCGGATTTCCTGTCACACTTCGAGAAACGACCAGGAAAGAGGCAGTTGGAACTCTCCAAATTCGACTGAGGAAAGTAATGAAATTTGTCATTTCAGCTGATGTTTTTTATTCATCACCCCTCTCCCCTTTCTGTCTTGAACCTCTTCTTTGGTTATGATCCCTACTATCTCAGAAGACATAGGAACACCGAAGCATAGAAAATTGGTGGAGGAGTAGGCGATTCAGCCCTTCGAGCCAGCACCACCATTCTATATGATCATGGCAGATCATCCAAAATCAGCACTCCATTCCTGCTTTCTCCCCATATCCCCTGATTCTGTTA
Source organism: Rhinoraja longicauda (assembly GCF_053455715.1). NCBI lineage: Eukaryota > Metazoa > Chordata > Chondrichthyes > Rajiformes > Arhynchobatidae > Rhinoraja > Rhinoraja longicauda. The sequence goes on along the minus strand of NC_135984.1, from coordinate 19,426,314 downwards.
GCCATGGGAGCAGAATTAGGCCATTTAACCCACTGAGTGTGTTCTGCATTTGATCATGGCTGATCTATTTTTTTCCTATCAAACCCTTTCTCCTGCCTTCCCCCCTTACCCTTTGACGCCCTTACTTTGAACCTATCAATCTGTGCTTTAAAAATACCTAATGATTTGGCCTCCACAGCCGTCTGGGGCAATGAATTCCACAGATTTGACATGCTCTGGCTAAAGAAATTCCTCCTCATCTCCAACATAAAGGTACGTCTTTTCATTCTGAGGATATGCCCTCTGGTCCGAGACTTTCCCACTGCTGGAAACATCCTCTCCACATCCACTCTATCTGTCTTCCAGTATAACACTCCAGTGATATGCTTTCATGAGTAAGTCAAGTCAATAGAACTTCAATAAGTCTCTAATTTCTGTCCATTTTAACAGCTGATTTTTTTGGGGGTGTATTTTTGAGGAGACAGGGTACCTTTCTTGCTTCTATAGTCCATGGCTCCAATGTGTCCTGTGATTTTCAAATGTACTGTGGTTATTTTAATAGACCAGCAATCTCGAGCATGAGACCCATAATGCAAGGAAAGTTAAAGAAATATAGATGCTGGAAATCTAACCAAAGAAAAACAATAAACATTAGAAATATTCAGTCAGTCCTTTGAAAAGCCCGGGATCAGAAAAGTTAACAGCTTCTCTTTCCACGGATGCACTCTGACCTGTTGAATGTCTCCATCATTTTCAATCCTATGAATGCAGTCTGAAGAAGTATCTTGACCCGAAACGTCATCCATTCCTTCTTTCCTGAGATGCTGCCTGACCCGTTGAGTTACTCCAGCATTTTGTGTCTACCTATGAATGCATGTTCAAATCACAACATAACAGAACATGTAAAATTGAATGACATATATTTTGCCAAATTAAAGTGAATACATTTAATTTGTCAAATTAAATGAATAAAAGTGTCAGAAGGTCAGAAAATCACAATTGGTTTGTTATTCAAAAGAAACCAACTGTGTTATTTTATCCAGAATGGCCTTTAGGTGACTCCAGTCACATAATAAGGTGATTAACACTTCACCACCCTTTTAAAAGTGGACACTGCCCTTAATTGCATCCATGGTGGCCAGTCCATCATTGACATTGGTTTAAATTCTGAAGTGGGTCTTCCTAACTGTTTGATGGAGTCCTATCAAAACAAGTCCTGCAGCAGAAGTTATAAGGTGCTTCCCACCATCTCACCATCTTCTCAATGGCATTGATGTGTGCACAATATATGCTGGTGGGGCAGAAAGGCAATGTCTAAACCGTTGCAAGTGTATTCATTTGTAAGTGTATTCTGTGTAAGTATATCCCAGTTTTAAATGTGAGGTTGATATTTGTGGCGCTGCGATTGTTTGATGATGGTTTAGTTTAGTTTCGAGATACACCGTGGAAACAGGCCCTTCGGACCACCGAGTCTGCACCGACCAGCGATCCCCACACACTAACACTATCCTACACACACAATGGACAATTTACATCACCAAGCCAATTTACCTACAAACCTGTACGTCTTTGGAGTGTGGGAGGAAACCAAAGATCTCGGAGAAAAGCCAGGGGGAGAACGTACAAACTCCGTGCAAACAGCACCCGTACTCGGGATCGAACCCGGGTCTCTGGCGCTGCAAGCGCTGTAAAGCAACAACTCTACCGCTGCGCCACCTTGTGTGGAAGACAGGATGCAAATGTTCAGCATGTGTAAGAGTGAATTAATTATCAGTAGTTTCCGTTGCTTAGGAGATATTTACATAGTTAGCTGCTTAGTAGTGCATATTGGCAGCATAGGTGGTGAGAGCAGGTATTGAGGGGGGTGGTTCTGGGATGCTGGAACGAACTGTTGAGACTTCCTGAGGTGTTGTAGGCCTAACTCAACGAAATGCCAGTGAAGGGAAGTGCCAACCTGATAACCCCAATGATATAGTGTCATCTAAACAATTAGTTCTTACATGCTTGTTAACATGTAGATAGGTTATTATTGAATATGGAGATAGTTATTGTCCTATAGCATAAGCATGTTTAGAGGCTACTTTGGCATTGGGCTTGGTTTTCTTGGTTGAGCACTCATCCTGCTGTTACAGTACAAGTACTTTGGATTTTACGGTGGTAATTTGATTGCTCGAAAGGTGCTCCCACTCCATGGGAAACATACAGTAATCTCGACTAGAAAGCCTCTCTTTCATCAACTACTGCAAACTTAATTTAAGAAGAATACAACAGAAGGACCATTTGATTACAATCTGGATACCAGTTTCAGAAGCACCAGAGAGCATTCTGCAAAGTTCTTATTAATATGCAAATTATATTCATAATTATATTCTTTTTGCAGGGGTTATTTGACTGCTGTGCCTTATATAATTTGCCTATAACATTCAGAATATATTTAGGCATTTCCTTTTTTCGGGGAGATATTGGACCGATCTTGAATGTACATTCATTTTCAGATAGCAATTTTATAAGGAACTTAATCTCATTAAATAAATCTCCAACATAAACTATTGCTGAGACAAAATGCTGGAACTCCCTCTCAAACTGTGTTGTGGGTGCAACCACCGTGATGGTTCATCAGGCAGCTCACCACTGTCAGTGCTCACCACTGAACACTTCAACTCCCCCTCCCACTCCCAGTCTGACCTTTCTGTCATGGGCCTCCTCCAGTGCCATAGTGAGGCCCACCGGAAATTGGTGGAACAGCACCTCATATTTCACCTGGGCAGCTTGCAGCCCAGCGGTATGAACATTGACTTCTCCAAATTTAGATAGTTCTTCTGTCCCTCTCTTCCCGTCCCCCTTCCCAGATCTCCCTCTATCTTCCTGACTCCACCTATATCCTTCCTTTGTCCCACCCCCCTGGCATCAGCCTGAAGAAGGGTCTCGACCCGAAACGTCACCCATTCCTTCTCTTCTGAGATGCTGCCTGACCTGCTGAGTTATTCATTTTGTGAATAAATACCTTCGATTTGTACCAGCATCTGCAGTTATTTTCTTACACTGTCTTCTGAAGGGCAATTAATGGGTGGCGCAGCGGTAGAGTTGCTGCCTTACAGTGCCAGAGACCCAGTTCAATCCGGATGGGTGCTGTTTGTATGGAGTTAGTATGTTCTCCCCATAACCACATAGGTTTTCTCCGGGTGCTCCAGTTTCTTCCCACACTCCAAGGACGTACAGGTATGTAGATTAATTGGCTTTGGTAAAAAATTATAAATTGTCCCTGGTGTATAGTGATAGTGCAATCGCTGGTAGGCGCGGACTCGGTGGGCCAAAGGGCCTGTTTCTGGGCTGTATCTCTAAACTAAACTAAAATAAAACTAAACTAAAGATAGACACAAAAAGCTGGAGTAAATTAATGGGTCAGACAGCATCTCTGGAGAAATGGAATAGGTGACGTTTTGAGTCGAGACCCTTCTTCAGACCCGACCCGAAATGTCACCTATTGCATTTCTCCAGAAATGCTGTCTGACCCGCCTAGTTACTCCAGCTATTTGGGTCCATCTTACGTTTAAACCACCATCTGCGGTTCCTTCCTACACCAGAAAGATACAATCAGGTGCCAACTTGGTGAAAGTAATTTGCCTTCCATTGCATTTTGTAAAACTAAACTAATGCTGGTTCTGCCTGAGAAGCCCTTGAATGGATAAAAAAAAATACATTAGGCAGGCAATGACTTTTCCATCCTTTTAGGATCTCTTCTTTTGACAGGGGTAGGACAATCAGCCCATCAGATCCTTGCTAGCTCCTGGGGAACTCTCCCAATTGTTCTATGTTCTCCTGATTTCAATAGACAATAGACAATAGGTGCAGGAGGAGGCCATTCAGCCCTTCGAGCCAGCACCGCCATTCAATGTGATCATGGCTGATCATTCTCAATCAGTACCCCATTCCTGCCTTCTCCCCATACCCCCTGACTCCGCTATCCTTTTATGCCTGCAAGTTATTTTCTTTAATGGAGCCCCATCAACTCCATCCTGATTCTTTTGCTGTTAGCCTCCATTAAAGGGTGATTTACAGGAATTAATTAACCTATCAGCACATCTCAATGTTAATATGGGTGGAAATCGGGAGCACTCCATGTAAAGCAATGCAGCCACAGTGGTACCTTGCAAACACTGCAAAAATGGCATCCAAGATAAAAATCAAACCCTTGGCTCCTGGAGTTATGAGGCAGCATGCTACCTGTGTAGGAGAGGAGATGTGCTCAGTTCAACAATAAACCTCTCAAATGTTCTGTATAAACCACACAATCAATGGCATCTGAAAGGTGCTAAGATGAAGTCCGAAGGGACGCTAGAATAATACAGGAGTAATTTAAAGATGGACACAGATCAATTAATGCAGAAGAAGACCAATGCTACAGAAGTCCCCTTTGTCAAGCATCTGGCATGGGAGGACATATAAGCAGCTTGGATATACGTGCTGTGGGTATTCATAGGATGGATCATTTTATAAGGCCGAGTGCAGTACTGGACTCATTCTTCTTTCATATTCTTGCATTCTTCCTCAATATCTAATATTGGATCTGCAGGTCATGTTCGTTGTGACTATTCACCGCCTCTTCTTGCCACTGGCCAAAAATATCAGATTGGGTCCAGCCCTTATTCTGCAGAGGTGCTTGAAGAAGAACACAAGAAAATAGGAGCAGGATTAAGTCATCAGGCCTTAGACAGTGTAGGTCCAGACAGTGTAGGTCCAAACAGTGTAGGTCCAGACAGTGTAGGTCCAGACAGTGTAGGTCCAGACAGTGTAGGTCCAGACAGTGTAGGTCCAAACAGTGTAGGTCCAGACAGTGTAGGTCCAAACAGTGTAGGTCCAAACAGTGTAGGTCCAGACAGTGTAGGTACAGACAGTGTAGGTCCAGACAGTGTAGGTCCAAACAGTGTAGGTCCAGACAGTGTAGATCCAAACAGTGTAGGTCCAGACAGTGTAGGTCCAGACAGTGTAGGTCCAAACAGTGTAGGTCCAGACAGTGTAGGTCCAAACAGTGTAGGTCCAGACAGTGTAGGTCCGATGGCCTGGGCGCCGCCTAACGGAGGTTGCATAGCAACCCGCATCCCGGCCCGGGCGTCCTCCATTGGTGGAGCGGGAACACGTGGCCGCTGGCTGGGTGAGGTCACCTTGTCCCTTATTTGGGAGTGAGATAGTTGTCAACCCGAGTTGGGCACCTTCTTAGAAGTTGTTGGTGAGTGCCTGTAAAGTGCTGCTGGGGGTGATGGTGGAAGCAGATACAATAGTGGCATTTAAGATCGTTTTTAAATAGGCACATGGGTAGGCAGGGAATGGAGGGATATGGATTAGTTTAATTTAGTTTAGTTTAGTTTAGTTTAGAGATACAGCGCGGAAACAGGCCCTTCGGCCCACCGGGTCCGCGCCGACCAGCGATCCCCGCATATTATCACTATCCTACACAAACTGGGGACAATTTGTACATTTATCAAGCCAATTAACCTACAAACCTTTATGTCTTTGGACACATTACACAACTGAGCTTCAAGGCCAAGGTAGAAAGATGTGGAGAACGGGAGGCAATGTGTATGTGGCAAAAGAACAGTATAGTTCTATTCCTGGGGAAAACAGAATTAAAAGGTGAAATTGCCTCTGCTTGCATTCACTTTCTTCAGCAGGCTATTCAATTTTGCTCAGGCATTGTAGCCTGGTCTTCTGAATTGGAACCATTAGCGTAGCCAGCCATATGCTGCCAGAGTTGTTATTTATCTGCTTTGCTAACCTTGCAGTTTGGGTGGAGTATACAATTGCAATCCCAAATTGCTGCACGATCACTGCCTCTTCATCTGATGCTGCCTGCCATCTTCCCATTGTAATAAGTAGCCTGTATCTGAACAATCAGGGTAAAATCAACAGAGAGTAAGGATGCCATTGTCCCCTACAAACAGGAGAGGTGCCGGACAAACACAGAGATCAAACTTTCAAAAATGGAATAAGTACGATATGATACGATACGATAAAACTATTCATCCCCAGAATGAAATTGGTCTTGAATGTTTGTTTTGAGTGTAAAATTGAACAAACATTAAATCTTTCTTTGACATTAAGGTTTTTTTTGACATTAAGGCCCCTATAAAATTGCCCCTAATGTGCAGAGAGTGGATGAGAAAAGTGAGATAACAAAGAACTAGTGAGAATAGGATATCAATGGTCCATGTCGACTCGGTGGGTTGAAAGGCCTGTTTCTGTGTTGTATCTCTAACATTTTCTGTTAAAATCCACAATGTCCCTCAAATGTTTCTTTGAACTGCATTGCAAGCATGTCCCATGGCAATTCCGTGCTTTTGAGGTATTTAACAGTTTGAAAATAGGATCAAAGTGAATGAAAACATATAAACATTGAGGTCCCGAATGTGTATGAAGGAACAGCAGATGCTGGTTTAAACCAAAGATAGACACAAAATGCTGGAGTAACTCAGCGATACTGAAGGTGGTTATTCAAGATATGATATCTCCGTCTGAAAACTCAAACTGTTTTAATTCCAGCCTCTCATTTACGATCTTTCTCTGAAAGATTTCCTACCTAAAGCCGAGCTGATGGAATGACAACGGGAAATTAGGAGAAAATTTGACTGCTCCTGAAACACTGGAACAATGTCCAGAGAAAGATAAGCAAGGAGCAGACTTATTGCAAATGGAACAGGAATGTACAAGGAGAGAGAAGACCTCCTTATTTTCAAACAAAGTAACTTGCATTCCACCAACTATCCAACATCCATTTCTTCACAATTTTCCATGCATCCATCCATCAATACCTGTTCTGCCATGTGCGTTTCCTCCAGTTCTTTTCCCACATTAATTAGCCACTGTAAATTGCCCCGAGTGTGTAAAGTGTGGATTTGTAAGTGGGATAACATGGAACCTGTGTGAACGTGTGATTGATGGTCAACTTAGAACAAAGGGCCAAAGGGTGTTTCCAAGCTGTATATTTCAATCAATCGATCAATCAATTCACCCCAGACGTTTTTCCATCTCCCCAAATTCTGCCAATGGTCTCACCCCCCATTTCACACATCTTATACTCCACTCAATTCACTCACGCCTAACCACAACAACCTGAGGGAAAGGTTTCAGGATTGCCACTTAGGGTTTGGTCTTGAAGGTTTTGCTGGTAATATGTGAGTTTTTCGGTTCTGGAGGTTATGAGGGCGCATGATTAGTATTGCACAAACATTAAATCTTTCTTTGACATTAAGGTTTTTTGAAGGTTAATTGGCCCCTATAAAATTGCCCCTAAAGTGTAGGGAATGGATGAGAAAAGTGGGATAACAAATAACTAGTGAGAATAGGATATCAATGGTCCATGTAGACCTGGTGGGCTGAAAGGCCTGTTTCTGTGCTGTATCTCTAAACTGAAACTAAATATTTTCTGTTAAAATCCACAATGTCCCTCAAATGTTTCTTTGAACTGCTTTGCAAGCATGTCCCATGGCAATTCCGTGCTTTTGAGGTATTTAACATTTTGAAAATAGGATCAAAGTGAATGAAAACATGAAAAACATTGGGGTCCTGAATGTGTATGAAGGAACAGCAGATGCTAGTTTAAACCAAAGATAGACACAAAATGCTGGGGTAACTCAGCGATACTGAAGGTAGTTATTCAAGATGAAGAATAAGTGCAAAAGTTTGAGCCACCAAAATAGGTTGAAGTAAATAAAGTTACTCGATCAAAGCTTCCAATCCTTTAAATGTGTGTGGCCAAGATTTTGGTTCAAATCGTTATTGCACTGAAATTAGTTTCTTCTGTTGACTAAATCTGCAGGAAGAAACTGCAGAGGCTGGTTTACACTAAAGTTAGACACAAAATGCTGCCTTCTATCCAGAGATGCTGCCTGTCCCGCTGAGTTACTCCAGCATTTTGTGTCTATATTCTGTTGACTGATTCAGCCAAGATGTCAGCCGGACTGTTTTTCTTAATTAATACTTGCATTAAAGAGTGTCCAAGGACATTTTTTACGAAAATACACTGTGCTTATGAACTTGATATCAAAAGCATTCTTTTCTAGACTATGTTTTTAACTATGGTGGATTTCTTCATTGCAATCATTGAAAGAAGATAATTCTGCAGCGAACATTTTATTACAATCTCTCTTATCAGCGAGCACGACATGGATGAGTTGTTCCACAGACGCTGATCTTGCAGTTGTTTGGACAGCTTTCCACTCGCCCAGGGACCTTTTATGAAATCAATAACATTCCAGCACTAAACTTCCCCATTAATAATGAGCAGTATCAGTAGTCAGAATATTAATGCGCATATTAAAAGCTCTGGAGCCATATTATTTTAGCAGGCGAGCGTAGGGGACGGTAATGATCTGGCAGATCTGTGCACAGGTGCTGCGGCAATGTGAGGTAATTATTATAAGGTCTGGTTGGTTTTAATGGAAATAGGAATATTTCGAAATGTATAAAAGGCTCTATTTTAAATAAAATCTTATGGGTGGCTGGGGAACCCATGTGATATCTCCGTCTGAAAACTCAAACTGTTTTAATTCCAGCCTCTCATTTACGATCTTTCTCTGAAAGATTGCCTACCTAAAGCTGGTGGGAATGCGGAAGGAGCTGATGGAATGACAACGGGAAATTAGGAGAGAGTTGGACTGCTCCTGAAACATTGAAACAATGTCCAGAGAAAGTTAAGCATGGAGCTCAGGGTGTCTGAACATTCAGACTTATTGCAAATGGAACAGGAATGTACAAGGGAGAGTAGACCTCCTTATTTTCAAACAAAGTAACTTGCATTCCACCAACAATCCAACATCCATTTCTTCACAATTTTCCATGCATCCATCCATCAATACCTGTTCTGCCATGTGCGTTTCCTCCAGCTGCTCCAGTTTTTCCCCACATTAATTAGCCACTGTAAATTGCCCCGAGTGTGTAAAGTGTGGATTTGTAAGTGGGATAACATGGAACCTGTGTGAACGTGTGATTGATGATCAACTTGGAACAAAAGGTCAAAGGGTGTTTCCAAGCTGCATATTTCAAACAATCGATCAATCAATTCACCCCTGACATTTTTCCATCTCCCCAAATTCTCCCAATTATCTCACGCCCCATTCCACACATCTTATACTCCACTCAATTCACTCACGCCGAACCACAAACAACCTGAAGGGAAAGGTTTCAGGATTGCCACTTAGGGTTTGATCTTGGTTTTGCTGGTTTATGTGAGTCTTTCGGTTGTGGAGGTTATGAGGGCGCATGATTAGTATATGACAAACATTTAAATCATGTCTCTAAGAGAGGTAGGTTGTGGTGATGCTGACAGGAAGTGTTGGGAACATACATGAATCTCCACCCTACGCACTCAGACAAACAAACACCTTTCCTTGAGCATCGTCCCCTTTGATCTGTGTTTTCACACCTTACCCTTCCATATCTCTACGTCTCCCTCTCCCCTGATACTCAGTCTGAAGAGTGGTCTTGACCTGAAACATCACCCATTCCTTCTCTCCAGAGATGCTGCCTGTCCCGCTGAGTTACTCCAGCATTTTGTGGTCTATCTTCAGTGTAAACCAGCATCTGCAGTTCCTTCCTACACCTTCCCATACTACCTTAACTTTATTTCCCCACAGGATGTAGGAGGTTAAAGCACACCTTCGGATTTATTAATCAAAATGAAGGAACACTGTATTTTGATTCACATTAAACCAGTTAAATGAAAGCGTGAAATAGATTGAAAAGAAATGTGCTTCAGCTTGTGGGCATTTACATGTTGCATGGTTTAAAATGATAGACAGTGGGACAAAACATGCATTTCATTCACTTACATCAGTGCAGAAGCTGCACAGTGAAAGTAATGTCACAAATAATGTTTGGGTGGCGCAGTTGGTAGAGCTGCTGCCTCAGAGCAGCGGAGAGCTGGGTTCAATCCTGACCCTGGTGCCGTCTATATTTTGTTTGCACATTCTCCCTGTGACCATGTGGAATTCCTCTGGGTGCTCGAGTTTCAGTCGACCACAAATGCGTGGTTTGTATGTGAATTGGTCTCTGTAAACTGCCTCTAATATGTGGAGAGTGGATGATAAAATGGGATAGCATAGAACTAATGCAAATGGGTTATCTATGGTCGGCATAGACTCGGTGATCAGAAGGATGTTTCTATGCTGTATATCAAATCTAAACTGAGCTACACTGTGCGCTGGCTGATGATCAAACCCACCCAATATTGATTAATTAAAGTGCATAATCACATCATTATTGAGACAACAAGGAGTTTGAGGCAGTTAGATAAAAACATTAGAAAACCTTTGCTTCTTTAAATGTTTGTGCAATGTCGACAATAATTCTTGCCAATATTCCTACACCCCCTGGTGCAATAACCAATGCAAGCAGAATAAAGATTCCCGATTTCTTCTTCATAAAATATATGTGAAAATTAGCTACAAAATGGGCAAACAATTGTCTGGAAGACTCCTTCTAGTATCTTTTGTTGCGGTCGCCTGCACTTAGATTTAAGGTGAGAGGAGAAAAGATTTAATAGGAACCTGAGGGGCAAGGTTTTCACACAGATGGTGGTGTGTCTATGGAACGAGCTATCAGAGGAGGTGATTGAAGCAGCTACTATAACAACATTTAAAATACATTTGGACAGGTGCATGGATAAAACCTGAGGGGCAACCTGTTTACTCATATGAGTATTTGGTGCGGGCTGCCAGAGCAAGCAGTTGAGACAGGTACTAAAATGACATTAAAATGACATTTGGACAGGTAACACAGATAGGAAAGGTTTAGAAGGATATGGGCCGAATGCAGTCAGGCCGGACGAGCAGAGATGGGGCATCTTGGTCAGCATGGACAAGTTGGGCTGAAGGGCCTGTTTCCGCATTTTATGACTCTAGGTCTGCCAAGGAAACCAAACAGATATTGTGGAGACAAGGAACTCCGTGGAATTCTTTGCCACAGAAGGCTGTGGAGGCCAAAGTTTTTTAAAGACAGAGATGGATAGATACTTGATTAGTATGGGTGTCAGGGGTTATGGGGAGAAGGCAGGAGAATGGGGTTAGGAGGGAGAGATAGATCAGCCATGATTGAATGGCGGAGTAGACTTGATGGGCCGAATGGCCTAATTCGACTCCTATCATTTATGACCTTATGACATGAACTGCAGATGGTGGTTTACGCAAAAGGACACAAAGTGCTGGAGTAACTCAGTAGGTCAGCCAGCAACTCTGGAGAACATGGATAGGTGACATTTTACGTTGGGACGATCATTCAGATCTATTGTGTAAGACAGTTACTTCATCTACAATGAAATACTTGTGTTCTGATTCATTCCCATGCCTCGCTCGGCTCTCTTGGCTCTCCAGATTGTACTCAGCTGTGGGATAAATACCACAATGCAAATGCAGATGATTCTTTGATCTTGTTTCAAGTCCAGATCTCTTATTCATATGCATCGGGTGCATCTCCATATATTACTTGCAAGAAGCAACATATATCTACTTTTTTGATTGATCTGAAAGCAAAAGCATTTGTTTTTCTAAGTTACCACTGAGTTAGCCCCACCTTTAATTCAGAGGCTCTGAGACTAATAATAGCACGTCTCATTGCTACCTCTAAACGTGACTAGATCATCATAGAAACTGACAGGTGAAACTGAAGCATGTCTCTGGGTGTGTGTAACTCAGTGTGAAGCCTCTGTGATCAAAAATTAACCTCTCCACATCACACCGTGGCGGCGACATGGAATTTATTTCAATTCATAGATTTGGTTTCTTGTTTCCTATTGTATTTTCTACAATGGAATGTCTGTTCATTTTGCCGCTGAGTATTAGCAGTGCAATAAATAGAGATTTGCAATGACTCATTAAGTATGAGCTCCAATTCATTACTGCGAAATTAACTTAGACTCCTCAGCAAACTGATTTAGTGAGAGGCCTTATTAGCTCCCAATCTTCGGACTGCAGTATCTACTTTATTGAGCCAGAAAACATTTGGGTTTCCAGAAATCGTCTGTTACACTCTACACATCTTGATAATGAAAGATCCACTGCGCTGTTCTTACTGAAGTTTTATTGAGTTCTTAGGAAAAAAAATACAAACCGCAGTTGTGCAGAGACACCTGCACACATGATTTTCTGAAGTACTTTCGCTCCATCTTGCCAGTCGCTGACAATCAGCCAAATCCCCACGTGCTCCTTGGCAGGTTTTTAAAGCCCCTGTTAAAATATGACATTTTCTCATTATTTAATTAGTGCTCATTTGTCCAATTACCTGTCATCCCAATCGCACAAACCACCAGATTTGAATACGATGATATCTCTGATCTTCATGCTCGTTTTAATAAGAGAGTACAGATTCAGTAGAATTTTTAATAGCCAAGCAAATTAGGCCCGGAGAGAGGGAATGGTGTGTTATGGTTGGATCAGCCCCTTCCAAATTTAACTGCAGGACTGGATTATCACATTTTTTTATCTCCATTTGCCAATTACCGCTCTCTGTTTTTTGAGCATGGTCAGTGTGGTTCAGATAATGAGAGGAATATTATATAGAAAATAACTGAGCAGAACGATAAATGTATGAGAAGGGAGGATGAGAGGTGAAGGTCATGGAAGATTAGCTTCAAGGTTTTCAAGATTCCCTTTACGATGGCAGCGGCGTCCAGAAGAAACGATGGTGGCCGGTGAATGTTCTGGGAGCTTAACATCCGCACCTTTGAAGGCACTCTGGGTCAGTGGGAGAGGCATCCCAGGGCATGGAGGTTGAGCAATGGCCATCAGAGGCGAGGGACCGAGCGTTCACGGGCTGATGTCGAGGAGGCTCGGGAGTGGCCAAGTCGGCAGAGTGGACCGCTGGAGGCCTTAAAGCAGCCTGAAGCTCCTGTAGATCAAATGCCCCTCTGGGTGGCCAAACGGGCAGAAAGGATGTGGCCTGCAGCAGCACAGAGTGGTGGAGTGACGGTGGGGAACATCGACATATCCCCTGGCCAGGCCGATCCCTGTAACTCCGACCCAGTGCCGCAACCAGGACCATGGGCCCTTCTGGCCAAGTTAACATTCTAACGTTTACAAAAATAAAATCGGACTTGACAGGTACAAGATGATGCCTAAAACGTGGCAACTCTTGTGTACAGTCTCTGCGTGGTCTATTGTCTTTATACTCTTGGTATAATTGTAGTATAGTGTATATACTAGGACCGTCATTGAACTACATGGAAAGAAAGTATTTCACTGTACTTGGGTACATATGACTATAGAGTCCCATTGAGTCATTGATGTTAAAGAGATATCTCAAAGATAGGAGATGAGTGGCATTGGATTGGACCTGAAGGGGGGGATACAGATTATGCTGGGAGGTATTTTTGGCTGATATGAACATGTTGAAGTAGGGTCTCTGCACCACTACAGGTGACCTCAACGTACGATGGGGTTACGTTCAAAGAAATCCATCGGAAACTGAAAATATCGTAAGTCGAAATGCATTGAATACACGCGATCATGTGGTCAGGATCGAGCTGCAACTCATGTTATCTGGAACATATTCAGATGGTCATGCAGCTTGAAAACAGAACCTCTGACCCAGAGATCCACTCCAACCATCGACTCCCATTTGTACTAATCTAATAACAGCCGAATTTTATTCTCACCACATTGCCATCAAATCACCCTGATTCGGCTACTCACCCACACATCAGGGCTAATTAATATTAGTTTCTTCCTAGCTGTTATTAGGCAACTGAACCATTCTACCAACAACTCGAGAGCAGTCCTGAACTACTTTCTACTTCGTGAGAGACTCTCAGACTATCTTTGGTCGGACTTTACTGGATGTTATCTTGCACTAATTGTTATTCACGTTATTCCCTTTATCGTGTATCTGTACACAATGGATGGCTCGATTGTAATTATCTATTGTGTTTCTGCTGACTGGTTAGCATGCGGCAAAAGTTTCTCACTGTACCTCGGTACACATGACAATAAACTAAACTCAAGCTCAAACTCAATAAGCCTATCACGACAGTAGGAACTTGGAGCAAACTCCAACTACATGGTCATTGGAAGAAATCAAACTGCACACAGGTAACACCAGAAGCCAGCGTCGAACCCAAATTACTAGGGTTTTGAAACAGCAACTGTACTAGCAAGGTATCACAAAATGTTGGAGTAACTCAGCAGGTCCGGCTGCATCTTGGAGAGAAGGAATGGGTGACGTTTCGGGTCGAGACCCTTCTTCAGACTGATGTGACTGTACTAGCAATATCATTATGCCCCTGGGTTTGGTTCTAATAAAATGCAAACTAACAAAAGACTTTGAGGCAATTTGTATGCTTACATAATTGCACAAAAGTTCTGCAGAAAGGAATAGCTAACTTCTGCTAATTCAAATTAATGAGATACCTTCAAATCAGTTTAGGTCCAAGTGTGCTGTATTAAAATAATCAATTAAATGGACTTTGCCAATTAAATTTTAATATCATTAACATAGATTACTTGCAGGGTAGCCTCTTTCAAAAGACATTGATTATTTTAATTTAAAGGATAATTACAATTGTGCAGTTTTACAGGCACTAATCTCTATTTTGTACGTCAATAGATATGAGTCTTTTGTAACTTCTATTCAAAGGGATGATATTAATTTTTTTTAAATACATTAGAGACAGGAGTAAACTATTTGGCCACCAAATAAGTTTTAAGTTCACTGCCTTGCCATCCATACTGTATTGCACAAAACAAAGTTTCGGAACTCAATGGGTCAGGCAGCATCTGTTCAGCGAATGGACAGATGACATTTTGGGTTAGGACACTTCCTCAGACCCTGGTCTGGCCCTGGCAGAATTGCTGGGTGGATTATTTTTTTCCCCTGTACTGTATAGCATGTTTAATCTCTGCTTTAATCACTGGCCTTTGTTTCAACTATCTGCCTCTCAACCCTCCCTGATCTGTGTCCATCTATTACCTGCCATGCTTGGTCCTGCCTCTCCCCTCTCCCAGCTTTCACTCTACCCTCCCCCTACCATCGGTCTGAAGAAGGTCCCCAACCTGAAACATCACCTATCCATGTTCCCCAGAGACACTGCCTGATCCACTGATCCAAAGTTACTCCAGCACTTTGTGTCCAGCACAAAGACGTACTGGAGGAACTCAGCGACTCAGGCACCATCGGTTGAGGGAGTGTTCTGATGACACTTCGGGTTAGGACTATTTTTCTGACCTTGGTCAGATCCAATCTGAACTGCTGGCTAGAATCTTTATATTAATCATTTTCTTACACAGGTTGTGGGCGAGCACAGAGCAAAGGTTTATTGATCCAACTTTAAATGAAAAACTGCCTGCCCTGTACAAAATCAGAATGGGACATCTTATTTCCCTTGGCACATAGAGTTTATAGGTTGACTCCTTGGCTAATCTGGAGTGCAATCACTCAGATTGCAGTATTTGCCCTGGTGTCACTGAGGAGAATTCTGCATTGTTCGTTTTCTGTTGACATTTACAATAATTTTAAAAAAAGCAACTTTCCCAGTTTGTTTTCAGGAACCACTCGGTGGATTTATTTTGGTCTTTTTGTTCAGGATGTGAACATTACAGGCAAGCCGTATATGTATTACTTACCCTTGAAGGCCCCTGGACAGTGTGGCTTGCTGGGTGACTTCAGAGGATGCCCAATGATCAATCACTTCATTGTCCATCTGGATCAGCACATAATCAAGACTGAGTAAGAATGGCCGATGCTTGTCTTTGACAATGAAATGGTTGTTTTTTGTGTGAAGCACTTCTAGATTATTAACTGAATTTATATCATGGTGGGAGTTGAACTCAGGTCTTCTGCGACTGTTAGTCTCGGCCTCAAAATTACTGGTCCAATAAATGAACCTCTTTGCCACCATCATGGGTGGGGTCTTTTCTGGTGGGGCTCAGCAAGTCCTACACAGATTAAATCCTGCCTAAAGTGGCTTTGATAGCCGATAACAGATTGAAGAGGTGGGCGAGAGAATGGAAGATGGATCAAAAGAATAGGAAGACAGGGAGTGCAGGGTTGAGGGATAGAGAGGGAGGGATAGATGTGAGGAGCAAGGAGAAGGAAAGTGGAAGGAAGGATAGGAACGGTTGCTTTAACCTACCAGCCTGTACGTCTTTGTGATGGGAGAAGGAAACAGAAGAACCAAGGAAAAACCAATGCAATTACCGGGAGAGCATGCAAACTCCACACAGATCAGTATTGAGGCAGGATCATCCGAGCTGTGAAGCAGCACCTCCATTAACCGCATTGATGTGCTGCCAAAACATGCCCTTCTTTGAATTCAAGCTCATCCCTAATTGCAATCCACAATTTGTTGCATCTCCTGTTAACAACAGTGCTCGCCAGTCAGTCAAGACAATTACCACTTAGATTTGCAAAATGGAGTGCTGGATGATATTGGCCTCCACTGAAAAGTGTTGCATTTGCTGTAGTGTAGAAACTGAGAGAGTTAGCAACATGAGACTCTGTCAGGCTTGGCTGGAAAACACAAAGGTTTGACAGAGAAAGAGAGAGAAAAATGTGTCCAGAATATTTTATTGATTATCGAATATATGAGACATTTACTTAAAATAAGCACACCTGCAAAGGTTGCTTCAATTTTCCTTGCCATATTATTCAGTTTCCAAATAGTTTTTTTACAATCTAAGGAATCTTCCTGGAGTGCAATGTTGTGAGACTTCGGGAACTTGACTACAGTACTATGCAAGGCACTTCATCTGTGGATGGCATTACACTTCTCTTTCTCTTGCAAGCTTCAAGTGGTCTGTTTAGTATTGGTTAAGGTTGGTGTGGGGAATTGATAGACTTCAGGTCAATTGAAGCATATCAGAAGGCGCGATGCATTACCTGAGAATTGTTTCCCTTCAGTGAGTCAAATGCACTATTTATCCTGGACCAGCCACACTGAAGATTGTGGAACAATTGTTGTTTTGTTAATGTGATGGGATTGTTATTCGAAATGTGTTCCTCCCATTTTTACAAAGCATAGTTTAACTTTGAGATTCCCAGATCGTGCTTTCTTACCTCGAGGCACAGGAAAAATATTTGAAGAGGTTATTTAAAGAGAAATCATTGATGATACAGTGATTCCAAAATTCAAATACAATTAACGAATCTCCCACAGCCTTTCTTAGTCTCAAATTCTCTCCGCATCTCCCCCACCCACCCTAGACTTCCTGCCAGTTCCACTGTTCGCATCAATATATCCCTTCGTTATCACCTCTTCCACAGCCAACAATGGACCATTGTGGGCTCCACCTTTCCTTGGTCTTCAGTGGTTTGCTCTGAACCTTTTTATGCATCTCGTTTCCCTCCCCCCCTAACTCTCAGTTTGAAGAAGGGTGTCAACCCAAAACATCGTCTGTTCCTTTTCTTCAGTCATGCTACCTGACTGCTGAGTTACTCTAGCATTTTGTGTCTTTCTTCGGTGTAACCCAGCATCTGTAGTTCCTTCCCACCCATTCATCCACTCACTTGTGCATGTTTGTTACGCATGAAGTTGTATAAAGAGTTACTTTAGCCTTCTTTCAACACAATCGTTTCTCTGCCTTCTTTAAGTCTTATCCATTGAGAAATGGGAGAGGCACTTGTGGGAACAATTCACTGCATTGTGAATTTCATGTCATTTCTATATGGAATGACATTATCAATGCCCCCGTATAGCCTAAAGTTGATGGGAAAACTGTAACCTACATCCTGTGTAGGAAGGAACTGCAGATGCTGGTTTAAACTGGATAGACACAAGATGCTGGAGTAACTCAGCGGGACAGGCAGCATCTCTGGGGAGAAGGAAAGCGTGACTAGTCTGAAGAAGGGTCTCGACCTGAAATGTCACCCATTCCTTCTCTCCAGAGATGCTGCCTGTCCCGCTGAGTTACTCCAGCATTTTATGTCAACCTACAACCTGTGCTTTTCACACTGCCAATCATGCATCAACCATACATGAAGTGCCAGCTAGGCAAAGTATATCCTGCCCTCCCAATGCATCCATGTTGGGATTTTTACTGAAGCACTGTGCTTCAGTAGTGTCTTTAAGCTTGCAGTGTATTTCAACCACAGGAGTCGGTGCTTCTGATTTCTGCTTGTGTTATAAACCTGTGCTTGGTGGTGGCTTGCCTGGGTGTAACTGTGATAGATGGGGGGGGGGGGGGGGGGGGGGGTGGAACATGAGGCCAGATGCCCAAAAGCATCCTAGTTCCCTGAACATAGAACTGGAGCATTATGTGACAGTTTATACAAGATGTAGGTGAGGCTGCATTTTTGGAGGATTGTGTTCATTTTTAGTCACTCTGCTATACGAAGGCTGTTATTCAGCTGGAATGAATGCAGAGAAGATTTTTGAAGACTCAATGGCCTGAGCTGCAGCGAGGGGTTGGGCAGGCTGAGACTTTGCTCCTTAGGTGCACAGGAGGCTGGGGGGTGATTTTATCGACATGTATTAAGTTATGAGTGGAATATACTGGAGTGAATGCGCAGAGTCAGCTACCCAGAGTAGGGGAATCAAGAACCAGAGGGTACAGGTTTAAAGTGAGAGGGGAAAGACTTAATAGAACCTGAAAGGCAACCTTTTCAAACATGCAGATGGTAGTAGGTGCATAGAATGAGCTGCCAGAGGAGATAGTTGAGCGCAGCTATCACGACAGCATTTAAAAGACACTTGGACAGGTACATGGACAGGAAAGATTTAGAGGGATATGGGCCAAACAGTGGCAAATGGGACTGGTTGAGATGGGGCATGGACGGTTTGGGCTGAAGGGCCTGCTTCCCTCTATAATTCTATGACTCCTTAACTAGTATTAATCATGTCTGTTTTATTTTGTTTACACATGTTTTATGCAGGTACAGTAAACAATTGCAATAAAAAGCAATGATTAGTTAAGATAATGGAAAGATGTTGTAGAGCAGAGAATTCTCCCTAGATATTTTGCAGAAAAAGTTACATACAGACACAAAACCTTCATCACAAGGGAGACCCTAGAATCTTGAAAATAAACATCGTCTTGAGAAACATCGTCTTGAGGACTATTACCAAGTCGAAGGGCTGTCAATATTTTGTGGGAGTTTGTTGTGGTCAACATGGCTGCCCCATTTCCGACATTATGATTGTGACATTATGATTGGAAAATAGATCAGAGTTATTAAACTAAATGACAACCTTACTAAAATCCCCATTCAGTCTGAAGAAGGGTCCTGACCTGAAATGCCATCTGCCCATTCTCTTCACAGTTGTTGTCCGACTCACTGAGTTCTCCAGGCACTTTATGGTTTACCATAATCCCACTTGGATTTAGTAGATTGTGGATGCAAGACCTACTCCAAAGACATCTACATGATCCAGTCTAGTTCCGAGGGGTGTTGCACTGTTAAGTGTTGATATGTGTTGATATGATAATCAGATATTGTAACCTTGTAGATTATCTGAACATTGGAAGGCACTATTCTGTAGGAGAGTGGAGGATTTATTTCCAATTTACTGGAGAATATTTGGTAATATTTCTTGAGCAACATTACGGAAATAGGTTGTTTGGTAATAACCATCATGTAATAATTATGTTGCTTTTGTCAGAGTTTGCTACAATCAACATGGCTGCCTTCTTGTAGTTACAAGGAACAGCAGATGCTTGTTTACCAAGGAAAGATAACATGCTGGAGTAAATCAATGGGTCAGGCAGCATCCCTAGATAATATGGAGAGGTAGCTTTTCTGGTTGGTACCCTTCTTCAGACTGATCTGAAACATCACCTATCCAGGTTCTACGGTGATAGCTGCCTTATTTCCAGCGCTACATTTGTGATCATGCCTGAAAATGTATCATTATCCATAATGTGCTGATTGCATTTGTGGTCAAAGGGTTGTGAATCTTTAGAATTCATTGCCATAGAAGGCTGTGGAGGCCGTCAATGGATATTTTAAGGTGGAGAGTGATCAGAAAGGGTGTCAAGGGTTATGGGGAGAAGGCAGGAGAATGGGGTTGAGAGGGAAAGATAGATCGGCCATGATTGAAGGGCGGAGTAAACTTGATGGGTCGAATGGCCTAATTCTGCTCCAACAACTTATGAACAAAGAATAAAGGTATTGTGTATCTTATTGTTTTTTTACTTAGAATTGTTTATGATTAATATAGAAATGAAAGATTTGTCAAGTAGAAGTTGGCTGGAAGGAAAAACTATGCGCTGTTGGAAATAGTTTGGCATTTGATCAAGGTTAAATCAAACAAGTACCTTCAGCTGTAATATGTTTGCCTTTCATGATTAACATCCAGAGGGTTTTGTTTTATGTGTTGCTGTTCAGTGTACACTTACATATTCAGTCCTTAATGTTCTTGGGCAGAAATCCAGCGACTTGATTTAACAATGTGGAAAGATAAGTCCAAATTCATCAAATAAACTAGGCAATTTAAATTCAAACATTTGAATAAATCTGGAATAAAAATTTTGGGAAGACGATTTCTTTGTGAGCTAACAAATTGTCAGTAAATATTGTCTAATTAATTGAAATGTGCAGGGGAGGAAATCTTATGTAATTTAGCTTAAACTTGATGTCAGACCCTTCGCAATGTAATTGAGTGTTAACTCTTCAGTTCAGACCCAGTGTGGAGTGGGATATGAAGTCTAGGTTTGCATCATATTTTTGAACAGATGATATTTTGGATGGTTTTATGTGGAGAAGTGGTGTTTTTATTATTTTTTTCTTGAGATGTGGGTATCAATTGCTGCTCAGAAGATGGTTATGAGCTGAAAGTCCAAGAAAATAACTGCAGATGCTGGTACAAATCGAAGGTATTTATTTCACAAAATGCTGGAGTAACTCAGCAGGTCAGGCAGCATCTCAGGAGAGAAGGAATGGGTGACGTTTCGGGTCGAGACCCTTGTTCAGGCCAATGTCTAATGTCAGCAATAGGGTAGAAGTGAGTAGGAAAGTTGGCAAGTTAATGGGAGGACTGCTCAGAAACCTGAGAACAAAGGTAACAAAGCTGTTTAATTTAGTTTAGTATGGTTTAGAGATACAGCTTGGAAACAGGGCCATCGGCCCACTGAGTCGGCGCTGAACAGCGATCCACACGCACTAACACTATCCTACACACACTAGGGACAATTTACAATTTTACCAAGTCAATTAACCTACAAACCTGTACATCTTTGGAGTATGGGAGGAAACCAGAACACCCGGAGAAAACCCACGCAGGTCATGAGGAGAATGTATAAACTCTAGACAGACAGCAGCCGTAGTCCGGTTCGAAATCGCGTCTCTGGCTCTTTAAGGAAGCAACTCTGCCACTGCACCACCATTTCTGAATCTAGTGGTGTAAGCTTTTGAGCTTCTGTATCTTCGGCTGGACAAGAGCGATGAGAAGAAGGAATGATGGGCTGGGACAAGACTGATATGTTGGCTGCTTTACCGAGTCAGCATGAAGTGTAGAGGGAGACCAATGGCCTTGATTGAATCCAGTGTTTTCAGGCCATATCTAGAAAACACATGCAGTGAATTGAATTAGCTAAAGGCTGTGATGGTTGTTATTAAAAGTACCCTTCCCCTGACACAATGGGATCTTGTATGTCTCCTTTTTCGTGTTCTTGTTCTATGCCTGTATGAAACTTTGCGAGTCTTCAAGGTACAACAGAAGTCTTTATTACAGTAACTCAATGCTGGCAGCAAGACAACTAAAATGGCTGCAATCCCACACTCCACACTGTGTACAGCCAAGATAACTATGTACAAAACATCTCCCTTTGACCTGTACAACGCCACTTGCTGCACGGGAGGAGCAACGGGTCCTCCCACCCCACATAGTCCATCAAACATCACACATCCTTCGTCATGAGCGTTTAAACAAGTCCTTGGATTAATACGACATCCACAAGACTGCAAGTGAGTAAGTGGCAATGTCTTAAGAATTCAAATCCTCACAATGGGATTAAAACCCTCAATAAAACAAGGCAACCAGCAGAATGGTTTATCAGGAAGGACAGAGAAGGAGACAAAGAGCACTTAAAAATAAGGAATGGTCAGAGAATTTGTGGAGGAACAGAACTGATTAAGCAGCCCAGGTGATAATTCTTGAAACCTGAAGGACATAATCTCTTTTAACAGATGCTGACAGATTTACTACATTTGCGACTGTTTTTTTTTTCAATTTCCAACATCAGCAGAATATTTTTCTTCCAACTTTAAATAAAGAATTACTAGTTTCGCTATCATGAATGTAACTCGGATGTTCTCGAAGTTCCATTTTTTAAAAACTTTTCCACATCACAGTGCCAATAGGCTGCAATTTCTCTGGACCTAATGTTTACAAAGGATTGAATTATCAGATTTGACTCGGTGTGACAAAATGTGTTGACACAATTCTCCTTCTGCATGCTAATACGCAGCAGATGTATTGCAGGAAGAAAATAATGCAGAACATCCTCATTACCTCCAATTATTCAATTCTTGTTTTAATTATAAAACTCAGATTTATTATAATGCAATCATCTGAGGTTTAGGTTTATTTGACTTGCTGATAAATGCATTAGTCAGTTAGGGAGGAGTTTAATTTACAGGAAGCAATGCTTCAAAACAAAACTATTTCATTTGCTTCATTAAGACTTCTTGATAATATTATAATTCAGCACTAGGTTTAATCTCCAGATTTAGATTTAGAGATACAGCGCGGAAACAGGCCCTTCGGCCCACCGGGTCCGCGCCGCCCAGAGATCCCCGCACATTAACACTATCCTACACACACTAGGGACAATTTTTTTATTTTTTTTACATTTGCCCAGCCAATTAACCTACATACCTGTGCGTCTTTGGAGTGTGGGAGGAAACCGAAGATCTCGGAGAAAACCCACGCAGGTCACGGGGAAAACGTACAAACTCCGTACAGATGGCACCCGTAGTCAGAATCGAACCTGAGTCTCCGGCGCTGCATTCGCTGTAAGGCAGCAACTCTACCGCTGCGCCACCGTGCCGCTCTGATGTGCAGAGACTTTCTATCATTGAGACCTGGAGAGATGTGTAGAGGAGTGATGTCTTAATTCTTTGGCTCACAATACACTGGCCACACATGACATGGAATCAATGTCAATAATACTATTGTCTTCATATCTTGCACTAAGTTGGTCTTATTTTAGCAAAAAAAGACCAAAGTGCTGCAGTATCTCAGTGGATCAACCAGCATTTCTGGTCGGGACCCTTCTTCAGACTGATAATGGTGAGGGCAGGGGGATGGGAAGAAAGCTGGAAGAGAGGAGGGGCAGGACAAAGCCCGGTAAGTAATAGGTGGACACAGGTGAGAGGGGGTGGGTTAGGAACATAGAAACATAGATGCAGGAGTAGGCCATTCGGCCCTTTGAGCCAACACCACCATTCAATATGATCATGGCTGATTATTTAAAATCGGTATCCCATTCCTGCTTTTCCCCCATAACTCTTGATTCCTTTAGCCCTAAGAGCTAAATCTAACTCTCTCTTGAAACCATCCAGTGAATTGGCCTCCACTGATTTTTGTGGCAGAGAATTCCACAGATTCACAACTCTCTGCGTGAAATTGTTTTTCTTCATCTCTGTCCTAAATGGCCTTCCCCTTATACTTAAACTGTGACCCTTGGTTCTGGACTCCCCCAACATCAGGAACATTTTTCCTGCATCTAGCCTGTCCAATCCTTTAAGAATTTTATATGTTTGTATAAGATCCTCTCTCGTCCTCCTAAATTCCAGTGAATACAAGACCAGTCGACCCATTCATTCATTATATGTCAGTCCCCCCATCCCAGGAATTAACCTGGTAAAGCTACGCTGCACTTCCTCAATAGCACTAATCTCTTTCTTCAAATTAGGAGACCAAAATTGTACACGATACTCCAGGCGCGGTCTTACCAGGGCTCTGTACAATTGCAGTAGGACCTCCGGAACTCAAATCCTCTCGCAATGAAGGCCAACATGCCATTAGCTTTCTTCACTGCCTGCTGTACGTGCATGCTTACTTTCAGTGACTGATGTACAACACATCCCGGTCTCGATGCACCTCCTCTTTTCCTTATCTGACACCATTCAGGTAATAATTTGCCTTCCTGTTCTTGCCACCAAAGTGGATAACCTCACCTTTATCCACATTATACTGCATCTGCCATGCATCTGCCCACTCACCCAACCAATCCAAGTCACCCTGCAGCCTCATAGTATCCTCATTGCAGCTCACACTGCCACCCAGCTTTGTGCCATCTGCAAACTTGGAAATGTCACATCGTCTAAATCGTTAATATATATTGTAAATAACTGTGGTCCCAGCACCAATCCTTGCGGCACCCCACTAGTCACTGCTATGGTTAATACTCAGATAATTAGACAAGGCCGAGGGGTGAAAAGACAGAAGGTGTGAGACAAAAGGATTGAAGAATTCTGAATTCTAAACCTAAAGGAAGTAATGTCAGTGGAGTGGATGGGGGAGGGGAGATAGAGATGCAAGTCCAGGTGAGGCCAGCTGGAGAGCACGGGTGGAAGATGGGGAGAACAAGGAAGGGGATTTAATAGTCACCCGAAATTGGAGAATTCAATATTGGTACTGCTGGGTTGTACGTTAACCAGGCAGAATACGAGATGCTGTTCTTCCAGTTCGCATTTTGCCTCATTAACTTTTTTTTGTTACCATGGAAGAAATGTAAACATTTCTTGAATGTGTGCTCCAACTTGAAGTTCTCTCCAAAATAATGAGAACTATCTTTTTCTGAATATTTATGGAAGGCATCTTGCAATTCTAAAGTCACGCAATTTAACGTGAAAAAATGTGTTTAACTTCAAGTTGAAGTTTTGTTAGTATGCTGTCTTGAGGCATTTAAACTTACCTCTTGTGATTTCCAATTTGTAAAAATGGAGTAAACCATCAATATGTATCTTATCCATCATCGTTTAGATATTTGATCCTGTTAGGTCACTTTGAGTCAAGTAGAAAATAAAGAGACCAAGGTGTTTAATCTATCTGGGTAGATGGGGTTTTTTTAAGCACAGATTCATTTCACTACTCTGCCAGACTATGATCAAGGCTCCTGTATCACCGATCATGAGGGGAATAGGAGGGTGCGGATCAAAACTCGGCAATCTTCACTAAAATGTGTCTGGGTAACGATCTCTGGCGTGATTCCATTTGGGGAAGTAATTCAATATCAACTGCAATTCTGCAGAGGAAAGGTTCAGATTTCAAAGCCTTTATAAAATTCACAGAAATAATGTCGATAACACTTTTCTCATCTGTATGACTTCCTCAAAAAGACAAATTATTTTAAGTATGGATTGGCTTTTGATAGAGTAAAATGTGCTGTAACCACACCCAGTTGCTTAATGGTGTTATTGCTGTAACAGCTAAGAATTCTTCGTGGTTTGAGTACAACAAACATTTTTTCTTCATTTGATCTCTTTTTGTATGGTTTCTTATAATCAATATTGTACTCGATATTTGTCCACCAAATATGCAGTATCAGATTTATCTATTTCAAAGGGCAAAAGGACACAAAGCGCAGGAATAACTCAGCAGGTCAGATAACATCTCTGGAAAATGTGGATAGGTGCAGTTTCAGGATGAGACCTGACCCAAAATGTCACCTATCCATGTTCTCCAGAGATGCTGCCTGACCTGCTGAGTTACTGCAAAACTTTGTGTCCTTTTTGTGTATTAGTCAGCATCTGCAGTTCCCAGTTTCTATCATTCTCAAGGGATTTTGCCAATGAATGGTCCATTCCTTTAATTTAGATTTAGATTTAGATTTAGAGATACAGCGCGGAAACAGGCCCTTTGGCCCACCGAGTCCGTGCCGCCCAGCGATCCCCGCACATTAACACTATCCTACACACACTAGGGACAATTTTTACATTTTACCCTGTCTATTAACCTACAAACCTGCACGTCTTTGGAGTGTGGGAGGAAAACCGAAGATCTCGGAGAAAACCCATGCAGGTCACGGGGAGAACGTACAAACTCCGTACAGATGGCGCCCGTAGTCAGGATCGAACCTGAGTCTCCGGCGCTACATTCGCTGTAAGGCAGCGACTCTACCGCTGCTCCACCGTGCAGTGTGATTGTTCCACTTCAGCATGTGACACTTGGCGGTGTGTTATCTGCTAATTTAGTTCCATGCTCCCAGAACTGCTGTCAGTTCAATAATAAAGACCGTGAGGTGTAATAAGAGGCTTGATCCTTTGAACTGCGTCATTAGTGGCATCTTTCCAAACTGAACCACACATTACTGTGAACTTTTCTTGGCTGCACGACTGAAGCTAATTCACAATCCATCATTTCAAATTTCCACAGATATTGCTAGGTTCTATCTTGGGAAGTATCCAGTGGCAGCTCAAATCCCGCAGAGAAAAGATTAAAAGTTCATAGGCTCTATAACTGTTCACTAAAATAATGTTGAAAATTAATTCCTCATCTGTGTGACCTCTTCAAATAAAACTCGTAAATTATTTTAAATATGATCCATTTGTTGTAAGATATGATATGGATTTATATTTGCATCCTCCCTCCTCTGAGTTAACCTCAGGGACTTTTCAAATGATCCTTTCTAGTAACTAATAAGACTGTGGAGGTCAAGTCAATGGATATTTTTAAGGCAGAGATAGATAAATTCTTGATTAGTACGAGTGTCAGGGGTTATGGGAAGAAGATAGGGAGAATGGGGTTAGGAGGGAGAGATAGATCAGCCATGATTGAATGGCGGAGTAGACTTGATGGGCCGAATGGCCTAATTCTGCTCCTATCACCTGTGAACTTTGTGGTAATGGAGATGAATTTGATTGTATGGGTTTAAAATAATAGCATCTGAACCTGAAGCCTTATCAATTTTGAGCTTCCTTATTCGATCCAATATAATAAATAATCTGCTTTAAAATGAACAATTCCATTCTTCTGCATTGTCCCGCTCTGGTGACAGAGACCCAGGAGACTGGAGATGCTGCAGTCATCACCACTCTGGCGATGTCTCTGTTCTAAAGCACCATTCTTCTTTTCATATCCATGTGAGACCTTGTCCCTCTTTAAAATCTCTCCTATTTTATGGTCCTTTGTAACTTCAGCACTATTCAGATTCTGACCTCTCGTGCAACTTTGGTTTTAATGAAATCATTGCTGGCTGCCTCAGCAGTATTTCCCCCGATTATTTCTCCACCTTCCTTCCAGAGTACCCGCAAGCCTATTTCTTTGAACAAGCTTTTGCACATCTGTCTTTGCTTATTTTCGTGGAGGGCCTTGGACTGTTATACTATCGTAAAAGGACTAACTAAATGAAAGTTGGTGTCACATTTGGGCAGCATCTGTGGGGAAAAAGGTGGGTCTCGTTTCAGTTTGGGTCCCTTCTTCAGACTCTGAAAAAGGTTCCCGACTCAAAACGCCACCCATCCTTTTTCTGCAGAGATGCTGCCTGACCCGCTGAGTTACTCCAGCACTTTGTATCTGTCTTTGGTCTAAACTAGGGTCTGATTTGTTCTTTTCATGCCTTTCAATCTTTTGTTCTTTGTACCTTTTCTTTCTTTTAAAATTATTTAGTTTTTATTTATCTACTTTACTTGTCATTCCACTCCTGACAGATCATTCCACTCCTTACAGAATGGGATGAAACAGAGTGCCTCTTGGGGCCATAGTGCAATACACATGCAAAACATATAGACAGGGGATGACAGTGCAGTACAATACGATACAGTACAATACAATAATAATAATAATAATAATCCTTTATTCGTCTCACAATGGGAACATTTGCAGGGTTACAGTGGCAAAGTGGATAACAAAAATAGATAAGCATTCATTAAAAATAAAATAACGATAATTATCTTTATTTACTGGTCTTCTGGGAGCAGTGCTGGTTGTGCAGTCTGATGGCAGCAGGAAGGAAGGACATTCGATATCTCTCCTTCACGCACTTGCGGTGAAGAAGTCTGTCACTGAAGGAGCTGCTCAGTGCAGTGACAGTGTCCTGCATGGCGTGGGAGTCGTTGTCCAGCAGCGGTGATAGCTTTGCCATCATCCTCCTCTCTCCCACCGCCTACAATTAGACAGTGATACTAATAGACAATTCATACCTCTGGTTTCCCTCTCCCCTGACTCTCAGTCTGAAGAAGGGTCTCGAGCCAAAATCTCACCTATTCCTTTTCTCCAGAGATGCTGCCTGACCAACTGTGTTACTCCAGCATTTTGTGTCTCTTTGCAGTTCCTTTGTACACACTTGTCACATTTGTAACTTGGAAATTCAAATGAACTCCAGTGAGGGAGCATGAGCGGATGAAGTATCTCTTAACATATGCAGCTTGGAGCAGTGTAATGCAAAGGGATGGATTCTGTCTCCCAATTACACCTTGTTTCAAGGTCCACATTGGATTGTTGCCTTGGAGGAGAATGTGAATATGCTAGACTTTTGCAACAGAGAAAGAGACCAAATCCTTGGGCATCTCATCTCTTGGCTGTTGTTGCACACCTTCTGTTTGCTGGTGATGGTGTAAAACTGGCAAAGAACAGAGAACAGATGTATGTAATTAATTTGCTTTAGGGACTATTTCCTAAAAATATCAATGAGCCTTAAGGCCAGGAGCCCTCTTTTAAATTAAATGAAACATTTTCCTAGCTGTCTTCTCCATTTCGATATTTCCGCAACTTAATTGCCAATTCATAAATTCATAATCAGCAAAAGTGTAGTCATTTGAAAATACTTTTATCTGTTTTTACAAAACTGATAAATTATGCATAATTTTAGAAAGATTACCACAATTTCAACTAACTCCAATTTAGGTACATACTGCTTCTTAGTAATTTGAATAATATAAAAACAGTGAAGAATAGTATTAAATTTTTACAGTGTTTGAACTAATCTGTTATTTAAATCCCTCGGCTTGAATTCACAAGGCAACTGCTTATATTTTTCCCCCGGCCTTTTCAGTTTCATACATTCTATGACTCAACTCTTTACTAATTCATAAAGCAACAACAAGTATCAAATGTTTAAAGCAAAGCCATCCTGATGTTTTACAAGCAACAGGAGATTGAAAGCTATAAATAAGGTCAATGAATTACTCATTCATTCCAAATTCCAACTCGTGTGAGACGTGAAGACAGAGACTTATCTTGGCTATTATCACGCTCTGCACCAGGATATAAAAGATCCCATGGTGATATTTAACGAAGAGTAAATGAGTTCCCTTGGGTATCCAGACCAATATTTATGCCTGACCAATATTTATGCCTCTTCCACCATCCTTGAAACAAACGAGCTCATTGATATTGCTGGAGTTTTCCTATCTCAGCATTGGCTCCAATATTACGGCAATGGCTAAACCAGTGCAGGTATGACCAAATTGTCAATGATAGTGTAAATGATACATTTCCATTGTTTAATATCATAACATTTCATGCCTTAGCCTGAGCAGCAGATAGCCAAGTGAGCAATGGAATCTGAATTACACAGTTTACTGTCAGTTCATGTTATGAACTCCCAGGAACGAAGTAGACTAGAGATTGGTGGACACTGCCTGGACCATCACAGGTACTGACCTTCAAACCATACAAGGAATCTATAGGAGATGCTGCCTCAAAAAGGCAGCCAATGTTATCAAAGACCCACACTGTACTGCTGTGCTTTCTTTTTGCTCCAACCATAGGGAAGGATTATTCCCTTTATCATGTATCTGTACACCTGCGGGTGACTCAATTGTAATCATGAATTGCCTTTCCTCTAACTGGTTAAAAAGCAACAAAAGCTCTTCACTGCACCTCGGCAGTACACGCGACAATAAATTAACCTCAAACTCAAACTCAAGATTTATGGTTGAAAACCATAATCACCAGGTTCAAAATAACTTCTTCCCAGCAGCCTGTTGAACACAACACAAACCTCAACAATGAACCATTATGGACTGTGTCTTTCGTTGCACGATGGGCCTTTTTTTGCACTAGTTTGACTGTTATGAATGTATTGAATTTTAAATATTTATCAATGTTTTGCATTTACAGGCCTGTTAACCTGCTGCAAATAGGAATTTCATTGTCCATTATTGGTGCACAAGACAATTGAACATTCTGGTAGCATGGTAGCGCAGCGGTAGAGTTGCTGCTTTACAGCGAATGCAGCGCCGGAGACTCAGGTTCGATCCTGACTACGGGTGCTGCACTGTAATGAGTTTGTACGTTCTCCCCGTGACCTGCGTGGGTTTTCTCCGAGATCTTCGGTTTCCTCCCACACTCCAAAGACGTACAGGTATGTAGGTTAATTGGCTGGGTAAATGTAAAAATTGTCCCTAGTGGGTGTAGGATAGTGTTAATATACGGGGATCACTGGGCGGCACGGACTTGGAGGGCCGAAAAGGCCTGTTTCCGGCTGTATATATATGATATGATATGACTCTTGACTTGACTTGAATGTTCTGACAACACAGGTTGGAAAAAAGTCAGAACAAAATCGTGTTGCGCCTCCTTCCTTCTTTACGATCCTTTACAACCCCAGTACGTGGTTTTACTGGAATGAGTTCATACCTCTGCAGTGGAAAAAAAAGACTTAAAGTGCTAGAGTAACACAAGAGGTCAGCCAGCATCTCTGGAGAACATGGAATGGTGACATTTCGGGACGGGACCCTTCCGACCTATCCATGTTTTCTAGGGATGCTGCCTGACCCGTTGAGTTACTTCAGCATTTTCTGTCTTTGTTTTTGTAAATCAACATCTGCAGTTCCTTGTATCTGGTCTGCAGTGGACAAGGATGACCTTTCCAACTAGCACCCCATCCCTGTGATCCCCTCAAATATGTGGGCTGGACCTTCATCAGATCCTGACTCCTAATGTATAGGTATTTGATATTGCTGATAGATAAAAACATTTTCAAAACAACACTGACACTATTCTGAACAGATCCCCTGATACTAAATGCTGTTATGTTGTGAGAGATAAAATGTGCTTATCAAAAACATAAACTTAAAGATTCCCAAAGCGTGCAATAAACAGTGGAATATATTGACATACCGTACGATATTCTTGAACATAAAATGTATGCACTTCATTTAATGGGGGTTCAATATAATTGTGAGGCAGGTGCAATAATAATATTTAAAAGTTATTTGGACTGGTACATGGATAGGTAAGGTTCCGAGGGAAATAGCGGGAAAAGGGATTAGCTTAGACGGGGTATCTTCGTCAGCATGGTCTGAAGAAGGGTCTCGATTCGAAATGTCACCTATTCCTTCTCTCCAGAGATGCTGCCTGTCCCGCTGAGTTACTCCAGCTTTTTGTGTCCATCCTCAGCATTGATGAGATGGGCCGAAAAGCCTTTTACCATGCTGCCTGCCTCTTTCACTCCATGACTCAAATTTGAATTTTGCTTCATTAAAATTTCAATCATAATTTCAATCAAAATCCAATCCCCATCTTCAATTTAGATTTAATCCTTAACAAATAAAATGGAACTAATTAAGGGTCATGGAGAGGGGAATCAGTGCAACAAGATTTTATTTTGTCACCTCAATTGGCCTCTTTAACTTATGTTCTCATAATATTCATATATCAAACATAGAAATATACTGCACAGGAACAGGCCCTTCGACCCGCAATGTCTGTGTGAACATGATAGAAACATAGAAAATAGGTGCAGGAGTAGGCCATTCAGCCCTTCGAGCCTGCACCGCCATGCAATATGTTCATGGCTGATCATCCAACTCAGTATCCCGTACCTGCCTTCTCTCAATACCCCCTGATCCCTTTAGCCACAAAGGCCACATCTAACTCCCTCTTAAATATAGCCAATGAACTGGCCTCAACTACCTTCTGTGGCAGAGAATTCCACAGATTCACCACTCTCTGTGTGAAAAAAAACGTTCTCATCTCGGTCCTAAAAGACTTCCCCCTTATCCTTAAACTGTGACCCCTTGTTCTGGACTTCCCCAACATCGGGATGATGCCAAGATAAATTAATCTGCCTGCACATGATCCATATCCTTCCATTCACAAACATCCATAACCATGTGCCTATCAAGAAGCCTCTTGAAATCCACTCTCTCATCTGCCTCTGTCTCTGCCTCCACCACTACCCAAGGCAGTGTGTTCCAAGCCACTTTGGACCAAGCCTAAATCCATCTTCCATTTAAAATTTTTAGTCTGCCTCCTTGTGAAATGATCGCGATGATGAAGACTGCCTGCTGTATCTATCTGCTGTTGTAAATCCCCGTACCTGGAGCATGACTAGTGTCTGATCAGTGACGTATGGTTCATGTCCAACCAAACGTGCATTCATGGGAGAACAGGAGTACCACTCATTCAGGTTTAGACACCACATTCACATGCCTCTTTTCTGTTTCCCCTTGAGTCCTGTTTAAGTTTAGATTAGAGATACAGCGCAGAAACAAGCACTTCAGCCCACCAACCAGCGATCCCCACACACTAACACTACCCTACACACACTAACGACAATCATTTTTGCATTTATACCAAGCCAATTAACCTACAAAACCTGCACATCTTTGGAGTGTGGGAGAAAATCGAAGATCTCGGAGAAAACCCACGCATGTCACAGGGAGAATGTAAAAGCTCTGTACAGTTAAGCACCTGTAGTCAGGATCGAACACGGATCTCTGGCGCTGTAAGGCAGCAGGTCCACCGCTACACCACCGTGCCACCCGTAAATCCACAAATCACGACCTGACTGTTGGAGTAATTCTTCCTATTACTGCCTGTGCGTAAAATAAAAGCTGTAGTTTCACAAAGATGCACTCCGAAACGCTGCAAGAGAACAGCATTGAGCGCCACATTGGTACTGCAGAGTCAACTAATTACAGCATGTTTGCTATCCTGTTTCTGCAAGCTGTTCCAACATGCCAGCTGTTCCTCAATTATTCCTGGGTCAAACTCCATTGCCGTAATCCTTTGTGCCTTTAAAATGTAAGTAATGAGCTGGCTATTTGGAGCTAGCCACAACAAGGCACGTTTTGAATGACACAATCATCCACTGAGGGGCTCGAGCTCATTCATCTGTTACAAATCTATTTGTCTTCTCTGCTCGTTAAGTTGGCATTTCACCCTCCCTTGAAGAACCACCAACAGTGCATTGAGTCATTCATGTAGAGAGAGATGAAGGTTTAATCTTATAGGAAAGAAATGCAGATGCTGGTTTAAACCTTAGATAGACACAAAATTATGAAGTAACTCAGCGGGACAGGCAGCATCTCTGGATAGAAGGAATGGGTGATGTTTCGGGTCAAGATCCTTCTTCAGACTGACCCAACTTCAGACTGGCCCATTCACCCAAACTATCCAAGTCACCCTGCAGCCTCATAGCATCCTCGACGCAGCTCACACTGCCACCCAGCTTTGTGTCATCCTCAAACTTGGAGATGCCACATTTTATTCCGTCTAAATCGCCAATATATATTGTAAATAACTGGGGTCCCAGCACCAAGCCTTGCGGCACCCCACTAGTCACTGCCTGCCATTCTGAAAAGGACCCGTTAATTCCTACTCTTTGCTTCCTGTCTGCAAACCAGTTCTCTATACGTGTCAATACCCTACCCCCAATACCATGTGCTCTGTCCTCTTGTAGACACATAGAAACATAGAAAATAGGCGCAGGAGTAGGCCATTCGGCCCTTCAAGCCTGCACCGCCATTCAATATGATCATGGCTGATCATCCAGCTCAGTAACCTGTACCTGCCTTCTCTCCATACCCCCTGATCCCTTTAGCCACAAGGGCCACATCTAACTCCCTCTTAAATATAGCCAATGAACTGGCCTCAACTACCTTCTGTGGCAGAGAATTCCACAGACTCACCACTCTCTGTGTGAAGAAATGTTTTCTCATCTCGGTCCTAAAAGAATTCCCCCTTATCCTTAAGCTGTGACCCCTGGTTCTGGACTCCCCCAACATCGGGAACAATCTTCCCGCATCTAGCCTCTCCAACCCCTTAAGAATTTTATATGTTTCTATAAGATCCCCCCTCAGTCTTCTAAATTCCAGCGAGTACAAGCCTAGTCTATCCAGTCTTTCTTCATATGAAAGTCCCTCCATCCCAGGGATCAATCTGGTGAACCTTCTCTGTACTCCCTCTAAGGCTAGAACGTCTATCCTCAGATTAGGAGAGACGTATACTGCCAGATTAGATTGTATACTGCCATTCCTACACTCTTGTACTTAAGTATGATTGTGACTATGTACAATAAGTTTATTTTTGAATTGTATGCAAGAAATGGAATTTCAGTGTTTCTGGGTACATGTGACAATAAAACACTGCACCATCGATCTATTGAACCATTTCAGACTAATTAGTGTCAATTGAAATAACGATTCTTGGTGTGTGGCTGACAAATGTCTAAACCTCTTTTCGTCCCACATCAGAGAATTGTGTTTAGCCTGTTTCCATTGCTGTCAGCAGTGCCTGTTCTTTCCCTTACCTGCACAGTGCTCCATCTGTCTGTGCGTGTTCTGCTGTCTTAATGCAGCCACAGCATCTTGTCCAAGAGTGAGTGATGTGATGCAGACAAACACAGAGGGAAGAAGCAATCTCTCTCTTTCACCCAAAGTGCTGTCAGCTTGAAAACAATGATCAGGCATCGGCTTGTAATCAGCGAAATGCGAGTTCAGATTCAGAAGGGTTGGGGGACTTCTGAGATTTGTGACAACTCAAGATGAATGGTGATGCAGTTTGGAAACTCACCTCCGGTGGCCACGATCAATATGTGTGGCATAATCCCAGCAGGGAAGATGCACAGCAAATCACAAACAGTGGCAACAGAAGATAGACACAAAATGCTGGGACAGGCAGCATCTCTGGAGAGAAGGAATGGGTGATGTTTCGAGTCAAGACCCTTCTTCGGACTGTATCTATCTTCGATTTAAATCAGCATCTGCAGTTCTTTCCTGCACAAACACTGTGAACGGGGTGGGTTGTATTTTATGCAATCAGACTATTCCCCTGTTTTCACCGTTTGCCTTTGCTGCATAAAATAGCCGTTAAATAGATTTGCGAAAGCACACGGCTTGGGAAACTCCGACATGCAGTCTTAAAAATGGAAATTTATTGAACACAGAACAATGCAGCACAGAAACAAACCCCCTCGGCCCACAATTTCTGTGCCGAACGTGATGCCAAGATAAACTAATCTCATCTGCCTGCACATGTTCCATATCCCTACATTCCCTGCATATCCATGTGTCTAGCTTCTTAAATGCCCCTATAGTATCTGTTTCCACCACAAACCCTGGCTGCATGATCCAGGCACCCACTATCCTCTGTGTAAAAAATAAACATGCCTCACACATCTCCAATACGTTTTGCCCCCCTCACTTTAATGAAAAGGTCAGTTATCTCAATTAAGTTCAATTTTAGATAAAATATATTCAATTGCCAGCATATTTCACTCATTGGATGAGCCACCTCAGAGAGCCCACCAGTGCTGTTTGTTGCCTCTCTGAATATTCTGAAGATTAATTAATGTTGTGGCATATCTGACAGTGCAAATCAGTGAATAAAGCATTGGGATGCACCCTGCAACCTCTGGACCTCAACATCGATCAGATTCTCTCTATCAATTGTCCCATTTATTCCTTGTGCAATTTAAAAGCTCCTGTTGCAATCCACCTTGCTGTTTCCCTCCAGCTTCCGTGCCAGGGTTTAGCCGTATAACCCGAGGGACAAGAGAATTTCAGATAAGTGAGTTTAGGTTTTTTACTTTAGTTCAGTTTAGAGACACAGCGTGGAAACAGATCCTGCAGCCCCACCAAGTCTGCAACGACCAGTGATCCCTGTACACTAGAACGATCCTGCACACTACGGACTATTTACAATATTTACCGAAGCCATATTAACCCACAAACATGTACGTCTTTGGAGTGTGGGAGGAAAACGGAGTGCCCGGGGAAAACCCATGCAGTCACAGGGAGAACGTACAAACTCCGTACAGACTGCACCTGTAGAATGGATCGACCCTGAGTCTCTGGCGCTGTAAGGCAGCACTACCACTGCGCCACCGAGCCAAGCCCTTAGCTCCTCCCAGTGCAGTGTTCCATTTATCATCCACCCATATTTGTGACCATGTGTGTTCTTTTATTTTTCACATTCATTCATTCTTTGCGAACATTGTTTTAATCTTCTCTGACTCCAGTGTTTCCAGTTATTTCCTGCGCTTCGTCAACCTTGTACGTCCTTTATCTCCCCGATAAGTCAGAATGATTTGGTTTAGGAAATTTATTCATTTCGCTTTGTAATTACTGTGGTTTCTTATTGATGATTTTCAGAACTCAGACTTAAAGGGCAGGTTATGCTTGACTAATTTAATCGAATTTTTTCTCCAGCGAGCTGCTCAGCGAATAGGCTGAAAGGACTGAAGTAGATAAGGTACACGTGGACCTACAGAAAGACCTTGTACAATCATAACAGAGGCCACCTGCTGCAAAACTTATGTGAACAAAAAAGAAAAAGATCCTTGAACAAGCGGGCATTTAGAAGGAGGAGAATGTAGGTGACCATTTAGTTTAGACAATAGGTGCAGGAGGAGGCCATTCGGCCCTTCGAGCCAGCACCGCCATTCAATGTGATCATAGCTGATCATTCTCAATCAGTACCTCGTTCCTGCCTTCTCCCCATACCCCCTGACTCCGCTATCCTTAAGAGCTCTATCTAGCTCTCTCTTGAATGCATTCAGAGAATTGGCCTCCACTGCCTTCTGAGGCAGAGAATTCCACAGATTCACAACTCTCTGACTGAAAAGCTTTTTCTTCATCTCAGTTCTAAATGGCCTACCCCTTATTCTTAAACCGTGGCCCCTTGTTCTGGACTTCCCCAACATTGGGAACATGTTTCCTGCCTCTAACGTGTCCAACCCCTTAATAATCTTATACGTTTCGATAAGATCCCCTCTCATCCTTCTAAATTCCAGTGTATACAAGCCTAGTCACTCCAGTCTTTCAACAAATGACAGTCCCGCCATTCCGGGAATTAACCTAGTAAAGCTACGCTGCACGCCCTCAATAACAAGAATATCCATCCTTAAATTTGGAGACCAAAATTGCAAACAGTACTCCAGGTGCGGTCTCACTAGGGCCCTGTACAGCTGCAGAAGGACCTCTTTGCTCCTATACTCAACTCCTCTTGTTATGAAGGCCAAAATTCCATTGGCTTTCTTCACCGCCTGCTGTACCTGCATGCTTTCTTTCAGTGACTAATGCACTAGGACACCCAGATCTCGTTGTATGTCCCCTTTTCCTAACGACACCATTCAGATAATATTCTGCCTTCCTATTCTTACCACCAAAGTGGATAACCTCGCACTTATCCACATTAAACTGCATCTGCCATGCATCCGCCCACTCACACAACCTGTCCAAGTCACCCTGCAACCTCATAGTATCTTCCTCACAGTTCACACTACCACCCAGCTTTGTATCATCAGCAAATTTGCTAATGGTACTTTTAATCCCTTCATCCAAGTCAT
Organism: Rhinoraja longicauda; assembly: GCF_053455715.1. Lineage (NCBI taxonomy): Eukaryota > Metazoa > Chordata > Chondrichthyes > Rajiformes > Arhynchobatidae > Rhinoraja > Rhinoraja longicauda. The sequence goes on along the minus strand of NC_135984.1, from coordinate 19,388,893 downwards.
TAATGTATATTGTAAATAGCTGCGGTCCCAGCACCGAGCCTTGCGGTACCCCACTAGTTACTGCCTGCCACTCTTTGCTTTCTGTCTGTCAACCAATTTTCTATCCATGACAGTACCCTACCTTCAATAGTTTAAACTACCTCCTTTAGTTTAGAGATACAGCAGAGAAGCAGGGCCTTTGGACCCACCGGGTCCGCACCGACCAGCGATCCCAGAACACTAGCACTATCCTACACATTACAGTCAATTTACAATTTTTATTTTGAAGCCAATTAATCTACAAACCTGTATGTCTTTGTAAGGTGGGAGGAAACCAGAGCTCCCTGAGAAAACCCACGCGGTCACTGGGAGAGCGTATCAACTCCGTGCAGATGGCACCTGTAGTCAGGATCGAACCTGGGTCTGTCGTGCTGTTAAGTAGGAACTCTGTGCCACCGTGCCGTGATGTGTTCAGATATTTAATTGGAAGTTTCTTGGGTGTGGTGGCGTGTTTAGTGACAACTTTGAATGCACTGTCTTCTAGTTTCAATGCTTTAATAGCAACGTTGCTGATGCTCTCCATTCACAGTGTTGATTACCTTTCCTCTGCTAATCCTCTTCCACCAACAAACAGTAACTGCTTGACTATGAGGTTTTCAGGGATCCCAGGCACAGCAGAAACTTGAAAGATATAGAACATGGAACAACCCAGCACAGGAACGGATCCGTCGGCCCACCATGTTCATGCCAAACATGATATCAAGTGAAATGGAACTCATCTGCTTATTCATGGTGCATATCCCTCTATTCCTCACAAATCCATGTACATATCTAAAAGCCTCTGAAATGCCACGACAGTTTCTTACTCCACCACCACCCTAATGCGTTCCAGGCCCCCACCACTCTCTTTTAACAAAAGATTTGGAACACCCTCTTCATAGGTGGAGTATTGACGTCAAGAATGAAATGGTCTGTCATCTCAGCAAGTTCCCCTGTGAGATACATAAATACTCTGACAACACTTTATGGTAAACAATGCCATAGTCATCGTTACATACCTTGGAAATCAAGGTTCTCATGAAAATGTCACTAGCCAACTTGCACACAGCAGGCTTAGCAACCAATGGAATAATGGGAGATAATCTATTTAGGATGGAGCAATGGCACAGCTGGTAGTGCTACTGCCTCATAGCGTTAGAGACCCAGGTTTGAACTTGACCTGCGGAACTGTCTGTGTCGAGTTTACACATTCTCCCTGTGACCACGTGGGTTTCCTCCGATGCTCCAATTTCCTCCCACATCCCAAAGATGTACGAGTTTGTAGGTAAATTGTCCTCTTGTAAAATTGCCCTTAATGTGTTGGTAATGGAGGAGAAAGTGAGATAACAATAAACTGGTGTGGACGAGTAATTGGTGGTCGGCATGGTCTCAGTGGGCCGAAGGGCCTGTTTCCATGCTGTATCTCTGAAACTAAAACGATTTCTACTTTTCCACTGAAGAATATGGAATGCCCAGCACACTGGTAATAAGTTCCTGCTCTTTGAAATAGTGCCAAGATATTTTATGTTCAGTTGAAAGAACCAGCAAGGACTGAATTTAATGATCCATTTATCACCCAACACTCAGAGCATACAACTTGCTCTTATTATTGCACTGGAATTTTGACCTGCACGTTTACATTCAAGTCCTTTAAGTTGAATTTGAACCCACAACCATTCAGCCTGAAAGCAGGTGTTTTCCCAAACAAGTCACACTCAAAATAATACCGTTAAAATCAGGCAGCATCTGTAGAAAGGGAAACGGATCTTCCACCTGAAATGTTAACTCCTCTTCTTTGTTATACAGCTTGTTGTGTGTTTCCAGTGTGTTTACGGTCTCTGAGCATTATCCAGCATTTGCAGTTTAGTTTTGGGATTTTGGTGAAAAATCTGTCTGATGTACATCATTTTTTTAGTTTAGTTTAGTTCGGATTAGAGATACAACACGGAAACAGGTCCTTCGGCCCATTGAGTCCATGTCGACCAGCGATCCCCACACACTAACACTACCCTGCACACACTAGGGACAATTTATGTGGGAAAATAACTGCAGATGATGGCACAAATCGAAGGTATCACAAAATGCTGGAGTAACTCAGTGGGTCAGGCAGCATCTCAGGAGAGAAGGAATGGGTGACGTTTCAGGTCGAGATCCTTCTTCAGATTTATAATTATACCAAGCCAATTAACCTACAAACCTGTTTGTCTTTGGTGTGTGTAAGGAAACCGGAGATCCCGGAGAAAAGCCACGCTGCTCACGATGAGAACGTACAAACTCCATACAGACAGCACCCGCAGTCAGGATCAAACCCAGGTCTCTGGCGCAGTAAGGCAGCAACTCTACCATTAAGCCTCCACACCATCCCTGCTACCAAGCATTGTTCCAGCATCTGCAGTTTTGCTTTGCGATTTTAAGCCATGGTGGAAAATTTGTGTGATGTACATCATATGGCAGTTTAAGAGACTGTGGAATCCATTATCAAGACTGGGTAACAAAGCTTAATCATTCTCTTGAGTTCAAGAGAAAATTAAATAAACACTGTAAGTAAAAAATTGATTAAAGAACTGAGCAGGAAAATAGGAGTGGACTAGATAGCTCTGATAAGAGCACTCTACTATTCTGAAATTTCCAGTCTGAAGAAGGGTCTCGACCCGAAACGTCACCCATTCCTTCTCTCCTGAGATGCTGCCTGACCCGCTGAGTTACTCCAGCATTTTGTGATACCTTCGATTTGTGCCAGCATCTGCAGTTATTTTCCTACATACCTCTGAAATTTTCATGATTCTGTGACCCAATCCTCGGTGCATCATTTCCACTTAGATAGCAGTTCACTTTGTGTTTTATCAAGATCTTACATTATCATAGTGGTTGAGATGGTCTGTGATATAGTGACAGGTTCATTGCATTTGATGTGAGTTGACAATTTGCTCTGAGTTTATTTTCTCTCTGGAGGTCATAAAAAATTCATGTGTTCTTATTTCCAAAATGCAGCATCCGAAGTCCCAGTCTCAGAAATGGCCTTTCCTCAGCAATGCACATGGGCTTTCTCTTTACAGATATTCACATCTCTCACCAATGTGTGTAGAAAGATTCCATTTATAGCTCCTAAATAGTGTATGAGCAGGCTGGAATGTGCGTTAGTAACAGTAATAAATGTTGATCGGATTTCTTGCTGTAAAAATTTGAGTTGCACGAAGACAAACATTTGAAAGCGGAAAACAGGGCTAATTTGATATTGGTTCATTTGCACCGATGATCATGGAGTTACGTGATGTGAATTGCACTCAAAGGTAGCTGCACGCCTTTCTTCCTGTCAACATCTTAATGGAGGTAAAAACATTAAAAATAATCGAGTGGCTGTCCATTGAAAGATCAAAAAAGCGACTGCATACTGATGTACAAAGAGAATACCAGAGCCTCAAGATCTACAGCAAATGAATAATTTGGACTGTAGTTAAGGTTTGGAAACACCTTTATATAGATGGTGGGTAACCTCAACCCTTCTGAAAATGGTATCCAACTCAGGCACTTATACCTCTGTCAAAAACCAGATACCATCTTTATAAGTTGTTACATGCACAGCCTAAAGAGCGGAGCCAGCAGGCAGGTTATAACATGGATGAAAATCAGTTAATAAATTGCAGGTGCTGAAAATCTGAAGTAAAAACAGAAAGCCCTCAGCAGCTCAGGCAGCATGCGTTGCAAGAGTCACAGACAGGTGTCAGGCGAAAGACTCTTCAGTTTATGTCACCATTCAATGTCCGCATTGAGTTGATGTCAGCACTTCCAGTTTTAATATTCCACACCAATCTGTGCCATCTTATCCTGAAAACTGACCACAATTTAAACAAGAGCTCTCCCCCACCCCCCACACCAGAGCTACGTGAAGGGATTATGAACATCTGAAGAAGGATCTCGACCCAAAATGTTACCCATTCCTTCTCTCCAGAGATGCTGCCTGTCATGCTGAGTTACTCCAGCATTTTGTGTCTATCATATGAACAATTGGCAGGTATGTTGCTGGATTATCGCTCTTGTTAATGCATAATCTTTCTCATTCTTGATTTTAAAGAGATTGGGTAGGCTAGTGGTTCATAGAATAGTGTGGATTTGGAAGTTAGCATTGAAATAAATTGCTTCCAAACATTGACTACATGTTAGTCGCCATCTAGGAATTTAATAACCTAGAAGAATAATGGATCCATTGAACACACTGATCAGAGTGGGAGGATAAGAAGTGAAATGTAGCATTCCACAAGAGATCACGCCCAATGTGTTATTAGGCAGCGATTAGCTTACCTTTTCGAGAAGGACTAATATTTGAGGTATCTTACAAAAAATGATGTTACTCAAACTTGCCTTCTGTTGCCACCACAATGTAGGACAAAGGCAACATTCTCGGAGTGCTTGCAGTGTGCTGTCAGGAGATACAATCATATCATATCATATCATATCATATATATACAGCCGGAAACAGGCCTTTTCGGCCCTCCAAGTCCGTGCCGCCCAGCGATCCCCGTACATTAATACTATCCTACACCCACTAGGGACAATTTTTTACATTTACCCAGCCAATTAACCTACATACCTTTAATGTAGATACATTTAACCTACATACCATACAATGGCAGATACAAGCAGATACAATGGCAATATTGAAGAAGGATTTACAAAATGATATATGTACAGCAGAGAATGCAGGGATATGGACCACATGGAAGCAGATGGGATTAGTTTAATTGACCAAAATGGGCAGCACAGGCATTGTGGGCCGAAGGGTCTGTTATTGTGCTGTACTGTTCCATATTGCAGTGGATCGGAACGTTTATTTACATGGCTTCCAAGCTACTGCTGAAGGCATAAGTAATGCAGTGTTGTGTAATTTGTTGTACATTAAAGGGAGTTGAATTATAACAACAAGCACGCACACACGCACACACATAGAGATGGGCAGATTTCTCTCATTCTCTCTCTTAACATGCCTGAGAAAGTGAAGTGACATAAACGTTTGCAATGGACTGACTGTAGGCTTTCCCACTGTGCAATCCTCCACAGCTTCATACACCTTTATCACTTTATCTGCCACCTTGTGTACACTGGCTTTGTCGTAAACCCTTATGTGGCAAATGTTCTGTGACCATGAGCAGCAAATCATGCAGGAGTTTCCCATGATGATACAAACAGAGAATACTGGAAGTACCCAGCACACCTGACAGCACCTGTGGTGAGAGAAACAGTTCTATTTGCTGTCCCTTTTCCAGGTAAGGATCTAGAGAGGGCATTGAGTGATCTACTCCAGAACTTGTGCCAGAGGGTCTGATGACAGGTCCTCATCCAGAAATATTGATTTTGTTTGATGGACACAAAATGCTGGAGTAACTCAGCAGGACAGGCAGCATCTCAGGAGAGAAGGAATGGGTGACATTTTGGGTCGAGACCCTTCTTCAGATTGAGAGTCAGGGTAGAGGGTCTCTAGAGATGTGGAAGAGTAAGGTGTGAAAACAACAGATGTCCACCTTCGATCAAAGCAGATGAAGATAAGGAAATGTAGAATGGTTCATTGTTAGCTGAGGGGGAGATGAAAAGGAGGCATGCAACCAGTAAAATTAATCAGGACAGTGAAACTAGTCGGAGAACTAGGATGGGGGAGGGATGGAGAGAGAGGGAAAGCAAGGGTTACTTGACATTGGAAAAATCAGTGTTCGTACCACTGAGTTGTAAACTACCCAAGCGAAATATGAGGTGCTGTTCCTTCAATTTGTGTTGGGCCTCCCTCTGACAGTGGAGGAGGCCCAGGACAGAAAGGTCAGCGTGGGAATGGGAGGGGGATTTAAAGTGTTTTGCAACCGGGAGATCACATAGCCCAAGGTGGACTGAGCGGAGATGTTCAGCGAACCATTCGCCGAGCCTGCGCTTGGTCTTGCCGACATCCAGGAGAAGTTTGATGCTGCCTAAGATAGACACAAAAAAGCTAGAGTAACTCAACGAGACGGGCAGCATCTCTGGAGAGAAGGAATGCATGATGTTTCGGGACGAGACCCTTCTTCAGAGGCTTGATGCTGCCTAACAGGCTGAGTATTTCCAGAACCACATATTGTAATCTTTTCCACTTGAAGATTTGTAAAGCTCGTTTGCGGTATCAGTTAAAGACTGAAGCCAGACTAACTCAATCTTCTCTCTAACAACGTCTTGCACAGTGTCTTGTTTCCTCAATATTTGTCTTTAAATTCTGTGGCATGTGCAGATATTTCCACAATCAGCAGTTTCTAGTAATCTCATCCTGCTACATTATCCCTGTAGGTTCTATCAATTCATACATAGATTGCTGCACAGCATTGTGAGTGAGCAGACCAATCTGGCTATTATTGCCGCATTTATAAAATATGCATTTTGCTTTCCCTGGAAACATTTAAATGTAAATCAACCTCCTTGCAAATCTCACAGGTCAGCATCTGTTAATGACATCACCTGACAAGAATGACAATGGGCCATTCTTTATCATCGTAGCATTCATGATGAGATGGTGCATTATGAGGTTTATTCAGTATATTATGAGTAAATTGCATTGTATTATAATGATGATACTGACAAAAAAAAAGCCAACTTGAATATTTGGAAAGAGCTCGCGCAATGGAACAAGATGTATCAAAATGATTTCATTCAATATCTGATTGCAAGAAGGTTAAACCCAAGGTCGTTGTGATGGGAATATGAAAGCTTTTTTCTCATATTGAAGCATCTTATTCTCTCCACAGCTGTGTTATCCTTGCACACTGTATGCTACTCTTCTACTCTATTTTACCTTCTGAATTATTCTATTTTCAACCAATTGAAAAATCAACACAAATTTACAAGCATTTAAGTGCTTGGTGTCTGACCAGGAAACATGAAATCAGAAGATAAAATCGGAAATGCGTTATTAAATGTTTGTTGCTTGGCTTTGTGGAACTAAACACATATGCCTATCCTAACTTTCAACGTTGGTGCAGGTACAGTTCCTATCAATTGGAAGGTGTTGACCATTGTTGGCTTCTGGACAGTAGTTCCTCAAAGGTTATGAAACCAAAATCTGGGTTATGTCAACTGTGTATAATCCTTAAACTTGGGTCAGAAGTTGAATCTCTTTAACACAAGTCATTGCTGTTTGCAAATTTAGAGAGAACCATGATTCAATTTGCCTTTTATTAAGTGCAGAAGTCATGCTGACTAATGGATTTGCAGTTTGATTTGCTTAAAATGGGAATCTCTCATATGTGTGATCATTTAGTATCTGCTGGGTAAAGGTTAATCAAAATGAGCAACAGATTTTTTTCCATTGGACTTTACTGCTGCTGACTCTTAACAAGGGAAGCAGATTGTGTTTTAAATAGAACACCAAATTCTGTTACATACAGAGGACAATGGTTAAATTTAATCTCGCTACATTACAGTATGCATGTTAAATTGCGGAAACAAACAGCCTATTGCCAGCATGACCCAAGTTGGATTACATTCTGCACCGGCTGAATATAATTACGATCAATTTTCAGTTTTCTTTATTTTTACATCTACCATGAATAACTTGTTTTGCATTTTCAAAGATAGGGTGAGAAAATGAATGCAATTTAATTAGACTTTAGACTTTGGACTTTGGAGATACTGCACGGAAACAGGTCATTCTGCCCATCAAGTCTGCGCCGACTAGCGATGCCCATATACTAACACTATCCTACACACTAGGGACAATTTATGATCTTACTAAAGCCAATTAACCTAAAAACCAGTAAGTCTTTGGAATGTAGGAGGAAACCGGAGCACCCGGAGAAAACCTACGTGGTCACAATGTACAAATTCCACACAGACAGCATCCGTAGTCTGGATTGAACCCAGGTCTCTGGTGCTGTAAGACAGCAAATCTACTGCTGCGCCACTGTCCCAAGCCACGTCCTTGATGTAATCAGCACTATTGAGCCTGTAAAACCTTTCAAAAGCAGTTAAATGCAGCATCTATCTAAGTTGCATTTAAACAGAAGACATTTTAGCAGATTTCTACCACCATCTACAGTAGATGTTCACCTGATGGTATAATCTCAAGAACATTTAAACTTCGAATTTAACTCAAAGATTCAAGATTCAAGATTCAAGATATCTTTATTTGTCATCCAAAAAACAAGTTTTTTGGACGAAATTTAGTCACCCACAGTCCAACAATAAAAGCAATAAAATAAGCAAATTACACAACCCCAACCAACACATAAAAAAAGAAAAAAAAAAGAAACATCCATCACAGTGAGTCTCCTCCAGTCCCCTCCTCACTGTGATGGAAGGCCAGAATGTCTTTTCCCTTCCCCTGCTGTCCTCTCCCGCGGTCAGGCTGTTGTGGTTGCCACGTTCCAGGCCACGCCGGACGGTGAAAGGTCTGCGGCGGGCTGACCGAAGCCCCGCGATCCGGAGCGGGCGAACATGCTGTCGCTTGCCACTGTTGCTGCACGTCGGGGCGGTCGTGGCTCCCGACATTGAAGCCCCCGCCGAGCAGAGAAAAATCCCGCGGCCTATTTCAAAGCTTCATTGCTTGACACCACCATCTCATCAACGACTTCCCAGACCTTTATTTTCTACTTTTCCTAGAAATACTTCCTAAGTTAAGTAATTCTACAATTCAATATTCCATTGGGATACTGAAAGAAATCCTGAGATTATGTAGCATATGCACATTTAACACAAATACTAATTATTAGTCCTGCCACTTACATACCAGTCCCACCACTTCTACCAGCTATCTCCCTGATACTCCATCAGTCTGAAGATAGGTCCCAATCCGAAGCATCCAGTTTTCCACCACAGATGTTGCTTGACCTGCTGAGTTCTTTTTTTTTTCAGTTTTTTTTTTCTCTTTAGATTCAAGCATCTGCAGTCTTTTGTGTCTCCCCTTTAAGTTTTAGTTTAGTTTAGTTCAGAGATACAGCAGGGAAGCAGGCCTTCGGCCTACCGAGTCCACGCTGCCATCAATCATCTGATCGTACTAATTCTATATTTTCTTGTCCACCCCTTACACACTACACACTAGGAACAATTTACAGAAGGCAATTAACCTACAAACTCACACGTCTTTGGGATATGGGAGGAAACCCACGCAGTCCCAGGGAGAATGTGCAAACTCCTCGTGGACAGGACCCAAGGTCAGGATCGAACCTAGGTCACTAGTGCTGTGAGGCAGCAGCTCTGTGCCACATTTATGCACCACCATTCATTTAAACCTTATTTACTGCTGTTATGAAGTCAAATACATCATGATCTTCAAATAGTCATTGTTTGAATGGTTGATGAACTGAAATGTGAGCAAACATATTTGAATAAACTTCCCTTTGCATGGTAAAGTGGGATCAAGGAAAACCGATGCCTTAAAATAATACCATCCATACCAACTCTCTCATTACTGTGCTCCCCTCCGTTGCCCACCCATTTCTCCCACTATCCTGCCCTTCTTTCCTCTGGGCACAGAGAGAGTGGATGTGGAGAGGATGTTTCCACTAGTGAGATAGGCTAGGACCACAGGTCATCGCTTCAGAATTAAAGGATGCTCCTTTAGGACGGAGATGAGGGGGAATTTCTTTCGTCAGAGGGTGGTGAATCTGTGGGTTTCATTGGCAGAGAAGGCTATGGAAGCCAAGTCAATGGATATTTTTAAGGCAGAGATTGATAGATTCTTGATTAGTGCGGGTGACAGGGGTTATGGGGATAAGGCAGGGAATGGGGCTAGGAGGGAGAGATAGATCAACCGTGATTGAATGGTGGAGGCGATGGGCTGAATGGCCTAATTCTGCTATCATTTATGAATTTATGAAGCCCCGTCCTCTTCCACCTATATTCCTTCCTATTTTGTTTTGGAAACACTTTTGTTTCCTTTTTCACCTCCAGCTTTTGTCATTTACACCATCTATCTACTAGTTGAACCTGTATCCATCTGTATCCATCTGTCATTTATCAAGTTTTTCCCACCTCACCTTTCCTTTCTGGCTTTCTCCCTCGTACTACGATCAGCACGAAGAAGGGTCACCAGTCCATCTCTCCATGGATGCTGCCTGACCCATTGAGTTATTCTAGCACTTTATGTTTTGCTCAAGGTTCCAGCATCTGTAGTTCCTTGCATCGGCCCTAAATCATTTTACAGACAATGTTGAGAACGTAAACCTGGTGCAATTTTGGAATGACTGGAGTGCACATATCTGCTCTCTTCAGAGACCATTCATACGCTCCACAAGCCCTGCCGCTTGCGGGTAATATGGGCTGTGGGGAGTCCACTGCACCCCACTGTCAGCTGCCCACTTTGTTACCTGTAAAGTGGGACCCGTTATCAGACAGAATTTCCCATGGGGTGCCATACACGGCCATTAGCTGTTGCAGGCCATGCAACCTGTGGTCCTGCTTGACCTTACAGGCAGGGACAGCTATTAGGACCCCAGAATAAGTGCCCACCAGGGTCAGAGCACATAACCTTTTCTGACACATGAACATTGGGCCACTATAGTCAATTTGCCAGATTCTTCCTGGCCCAGTTCTCCGCTCAGTCTATCCCACTGCCCCAGCAAGGCAGCTCCGGGGGCTTCACTTCCTGACATACCGCACACGACTGGATGGCTGTTAGTACCTCATCCTGGGAAAGGGCCACCCCCCTGTTAGTCGGCCCACTTACATGCCCCCGCTATGCCCAGGAGGCTATTCGTGCGGCATGTGCACCGGCGGCCAAATGCCCATCCGCGGGGCGAGGTGACCGTTCGAATAAGTGCCGCCTCTTCCACTGCAGTATTGAACAGGGCCTCAGCATCTCTCCCACCAGTGTGCGCGTTCACATGGTATACCATGATGGTTCCACAGTTGGGCGCTTCCCATATCCTGATCCACAATGACTGTCCCCACACCCGGCGACCATATCTCTCCCACCCTTGGGACTACCACAGTGTCATCCATACAGCCATACCAATGGCAACCGCCCAGGAGTCGGTGTACAGTCGGACTGGAGTATTGTCGTCGGTCAAGGGAAGGGAGGCCACCACAAGCTCGGCCAGTTGGCTCAAGTCGCCAGTGCCAGAGTCTCGTCGGTCCTCAGACAGATTGTAAGATTGATATTTTATTCATCTTGGCTGTGCTTAAGTATTGGCAAGGATACTGGGTTTTAATGTCCTGTTCTTTTTCAAATAGAATCTTAGAAATCACCAAATAAAGAGGTTGGTATCTGAGGTTGCTGTCTCATCTAAAAGACGAGGACAGTGCATCCTACTATGTAGTAAACTGCAATGCCCACCTCAAATCTATGGTTAAATTTGTGAGGTGGAATTTGAACCAATGGACCTCCGAAAAAAAGACAGAAAGTGCTGGAATAACTCAGCGGGTCAGCCAGCATCCCTGGAGGACATGGATAGGTGATGTTTCGAGTTGGGATCCTGCTTCAGGATCCTCTTCTGAAGAAAGGTCCCAACCCAAAATGTGACCTATCCATGTTCTTCAGAGATGCCACCTGACCCACTGAGTTACTCCAGCACTTTCTGTCTGTTTTTCTAAACCAGCATCTGCCGTTCCTTGTATCCAAAATGAACTTCTGACTTGGATAAGAAAGGTGTCACTGAGTTTCGGGTAAAACCTAAGGTCCATTTAAGTTTCAGCTTAACCCAGTAAGTGATAACATTGAGAATGTGAAGATCATGTATTGGTGCTCAGAGTTCCAATGTAAGTACATCCTTAGGCAGAGGTCATAGAAAAGCTGATTAGATGGCATTTCAAAACTGGCTGCACTCCACGAGGAGTAAGAAAGGCTGCCTAGTCCAGTTTGGTCCATCCTACTTTGCTAACAGAAGTAAATGCTGTCGCTACCACGTTGTAATCATGCTCAGATGTGGGAGGTTATCAGAGGACTGTGGGATTCCATCCATGCTTAAAGGAAAGTAAGGGGATAATCCTGGTGATCCCAGGTATGCTATGCCAAGGATGATAGGGGAAATGTTTAGCACCAATGATCCGACACAAAATCTATTGGAGAAACCTAGAAATGAAAGGCAGGACAAATTTATTAAAAAAACAATCATATATTGCTACATTGTCTCATATATTTGATTAATAAGGAAATATGTGTGATCTTATGAATATTGACATTAAAAAAATATTTAACAAATCGTGCACTGCATAATGACAAATGACAAATGAAACCCATAAAATCAAAGGATTGTGGCAAGATAAATATAGTGTTTACTGAGGGATAAAAACAAGGCAGCACTAATAATATTTCAGACTTGAAGGGAAGTATGCATTACAGAGACCCACAGATTAGGTTTGAAAACATTGCCCTTTAATATATATATATATATATCCCCAGGCATATGGGGCATAATTCAAAATGTCAGGTTAATCAAAACTTGTAAACATGGTAAACATTGACAAAGGTAATAGAAGAACTCAAGAAGATATGGAAATGTAAGGTTGATAGATGAGTGAGAGATGAGGTAGATTATTGTGGTACGAAGAATGAGGATACCGAAGATAAAGGTTAAAAGGTTCAATAGAAATAGACGCAAGAAAGTATGTAAATAGAATTTTTAATGCAGTTAATTATAATGCATTGCCTGAAAGAGATGGAATTTGATTCAATAGTATGTGTGGATGCAGCTTTGATAAAGGAAAAGAAATGCCGGACTAGTGGTAAAGTGGTAGAGTTGCTGCCTTACAGTGCTAGAGACCTGGGTTCAATCCTGATTAAGGGTGTTGCATGCACGGAGTTGTACTTTCTCCCTGTGACTGCGCTGGGTTTCCTCCCACATTCCAAAGACGTACAGGATTGTAGGTTAATTGGCTTTGGTAAAAATTGTAAATCGTCCCTAGTGTGTCGGATAGTGCAAGTGATCGCTAGTGGGCATGGACTCAGTGGGACGTAGGGCCTGTTTCCGCACTATATCTCTAAACATAAAACTATGGAAAAGTGCAAAAGGCTGAGACTAATTGGAAAATATCACCGATACAATGGGATGTACGAGTTCTTGCTCAGAATTGTACAATTGTTCATAGATGTGCTTGGGGCTTAAGAGAAAATTAAAAGATCTTTGAGGCGCTAACCAGAGTTGATAGATATTGTTAGCAATACCAGAATGAATGAAACGGAGAAAGAGATTCCAAGAGCTAACAAGGTACATTGCCTTGCCCAAATTGATTTGTCACATTTTCTTAAGTACAATAATTGAACGCAGTAGGAAAGTAATTTATTAATTTAAAGGCAGTTTGTGGCATCCAGTGGCCTAAACTACACAAAGTAGAAAGAATATTTCCTATTTATTTATCAACATTTTGGGTCAATCCATGTACGTTGCAATGGGTACATGGACAGAAGAAGGGTCCTGGCATGAAATGTCACCTGTCCATGTTCTCCAGAGATGCTGCCTGACCCGTTCAGTTACTCCAGCACTTAGTGTATTTTTTTGTCAACCAGCATTGGTGATTCCTTGTTTCGATCCTGCGATGAATTGATAATAACTGAAGAGAGGTGGTGAGGGAATATGATGACAATAATCCCAGCCAGAGTAGAAGATAAAGGAATTAGGCAGAGGGAGTACTCAAGTCTGGCACGTAACAATACTTAACTTTTCCCAGAGGATCAGCAAACTGATTAAAATGATTGAATTTGCCATTTAATGAAATGTTAAAAAAATCTGTGCTCCAAGGTTACTTGTGAAACAGCATGACTTTGAAAAGATGTGTGGAAAGGAGTTAGAAATTAAGGAAGTAACGTCAAGAATGAAGATAACTTTACTGTGTGTCAATGAGAAAAAAAAATCAACATTAGTCAATCAATTCCAACCACTGTATTTCACAATATCTGAATTATTCCTTTCCAATGGGGGAAAAAACCCACCAGATAGTTGGTATGCAGCATTTGTTACTGAAATGCTCGACGACATCACATTCAGATTATTGTTGGGGCAGCTATTCATATTTTTACACTGATATTTTTCATAACCATGATTCTGACCTTGGCAATTGTGGTTACCTGTTACTGCAGAAAATCGCATCACGACCAAGTATTATCTTTCAGCTGGACAGGGCAATTTGCAACTTCCACTTACAGTCAACAGTGAATTCCATTAGTAAGAATGCCACCGGTATTTTATTGTGTCTGCTGGCTATGGCCTTGGTGCCATGTGGCGTAATTTTGTTTGTCCTTCCAAATAAATATTTGTCTATGTGTTTGGGCAGAGAGTTAACTCAAATTTTTCTGAGAAGCTTTTATTTATTAAACTGTGCGTCATATCCTGCTGCGAATATGTCTCTGTGGCATGCTAATATTGACAAATATTAATTTAAAAATAGAGAAGCATGCCTTTCATAAATCACCTTTCTAATCACCGCAGTGGAGCAAAGAAAATTCTTGACATCGGCGAAACCAAGCGCAGGCTCGGCGATCGCTTCGCTCAACATCTTCGCTCAGTCCGCCTTAACCAACCTGATCTCCCGGTGGCTGAGCACTTCAACTCCCCCTCCCACTCCCAGTCTGACCTTTCTGTCATGGGCCTCCTCCAGTGCCATAGTGAGGCCCACCGGAAATTGGAGGAACAGCACCTCATATGTCGCCTGGGTAGCTTGCAGCCCAGCGGTATGAACATTGACTTCTCCAACTTTAGATAGTTCCTCTGTCCCTCTCTTCCCCTCCCCCTTCCCAGATCTCCCACTGTCTTCCTGTCTCCACCTATATCCTTCCTTTGTCCCGCCCCCCTGACATCAGTCTGAAGAAGGGTCTCGACCCGAAACGTCACCCATTCCTTCTCTCCTGAGATGCTGCCTGACCTGCTGAGTTACTCCAGCATTTTGTGAATAAATTTCTAATCACCACAGGTCATTCCAAAATGTTTAAAGCTGTCAAAGTCTACCTCTTTCAAATATTTTTTGAAGCAGGTGATACATAGTTCTGGTAGAGATAAATAAAATCCAAGCAAATTGAATAAGAAAATTAGAAATGAATGACTAATGTTTAATTAAAAGTCAAAAATACTAATGTAGGAATGCAAAAAAACATTAGAATGAAGTAGCACTTTTGCCTAGCACATATTGTAACTATACTTAACTTTATCCAGTTGATCAGCAAACCAATTACAAACGATTGAAGTTGCCTTGCCCTCACTTTCCTCAGTAGTTTATGCAAAGAGGCTGCATGCAAAGTGTATGTGGCTCGGTTGTCAGAGTTACACCACTGGGCTAAATATTAGCAACAAAGGGAACTTCAAGGCAATCTGTCCTTCTGCTTTTCAACACACACAGAAACACAAAGTGTCTGTGACATCGAGTGGCTGAAAGCTCCCTGTTTCTTACAGAAATGGCAGCTCCAGATATGTGTGAACTGGACTTTTCAATTCCATCAAGTCTTAACCTCAAGTCTTAACCTCATCCTTGATATCAACAACGTAGAAAGCCAGTAATCAGATGTCTCAGCTTCATAAGGCCAAAAGGGCCTATTTTTGTGCTGTCGGACTCTAAGAGTAGTCGTTTATTGTAAAGGTATTTCCACTAAACGCCACAGTGGTGCAGCGGTAGAGTTGCTGCCTTACAGCACCAGAGACCCATTTCGACCCTAGGTGCTGTCTGTGCGGAGTTCGTATGTTCTCTCTGTAACCACTTGTGTTTTCTCCGGGTGCTCCGGTTTCCTCCCACATTCCAAAGACGAGTAGGTTTGAAGGTTAATTGGCTTCTGTAAATTGCATCTAATGTGTAGGATACGAAAATGTGATAACACACAACCAGTGCATGGGAGATCGATGGCCGGTGTGGGCTCGAAGGGCCTGCTTCATGCTGTATCCATAAACGAAACGAAACTCAATTTTAGGGCAGAATGTGATTTGTCTATCGTTTAATCTGGGTTACTACGTTTACAGACAGATTTGAAAACTCAATGATGCATGAGTGGCCTTATTGCCCATGTATTGTTCAGATCCTCTTTGGAACTGCCCATGGTCAGCTTATCGTGAAAGATGACAGCTTTTTCACAGAGCACTCTATTTGTAAGAATCCCCAACAAATGGCAAAAAAAAAATGGTGGCCGAGCATTGAGAAAAGACTTCCTGATCCACAGAGCATCTTTTAGCATTATGCTCAAGGACTCAGCAATTTGTCTCACCATTACTGGAATTTTGTACATGTTAAACACTGCAGCCCCCTCTACCAGTTTTGAAGGATTTGCTGTTTTGGTGATTGATGAGGAACTGTTAAAGTCGTCTGTTTTGGCGTTGAGCTTCTTGAGATTTGTCGTGTCTGGTCTCATCCAGGCATAGAAAGAGCAACCCATCATAATCCTGATCTGTGTCTTGCAGACAGTGAAAAGGATGAGAGGGGATCTTATAGAAACATATAAAATTCGTAAGGGATTGGACAGGCTAGATACAGGAAAGATGTTCCCGATGTTGGGGGAGTCCAGAACCAGGGGCCACAGTGTAAAAATAAGGGGTAGGCCATTTAGGACTGAGATGAGGAAAACCTTTTTCACCCAGAGGGTTGTGAATCTGTGGAATTCTCTGTCACAGAAGGAAGTAGAGTCCAATTCACTGGATGTTTTCAAGTGAGAGCTAGATAGAGCTCTTAAGGATAGTGGAGTCAGGGGGTATGAGGAGAAGGCAGGAACGGGGTACTGATTGAGAATGATCAGCCATGATCACATTGAATGGTGGTGCTGGCTCGAAGGGCCGAATGTCCTCCTCCTGCACCTATTGTCTATTGTCTATTGTCTATAAACCTGCATCATGACTGCCTGACTCTTATGCTCAATGCCCCGATCTATGAAAGCAACCCATGAAATGCCATCTTTATCACTCTATTTACTTGTGTCAGCACTTTCAGGGACTTATGGACTTGGACCTCAAGATCCCCCTGTACATCAATGCTGTTAATGGTCATGCCATTAACTGAAGATTTTCCCCTTATATTTGACCTCCCAAAGTGCCACATCTCAGTTTTCCTCAGAATAAACTTAATCTGCCATTTCTCCACCTATTTCTGTAGCTGTCGCTTCTATATCCCGCCTGACACCCTTCCTCACAGTCCATTACTCCGGCAGTCTTGGTGTCATCTGCAAACTTAGTAGCCAACCCATCTATATTTACGTCCAAGTCACTTGTACACATCACAAACAGCACAGGTCCCAGCACAGATCCCCGTAGACATCCACTGGTCACAGACCTCCAGAATATTGCCCTTCCACCCCAACCCTCTGTCTTCTATCAAGAGCCAGTTCTGAATCCATACGACCAAGTTACTGTTAATCCCACACATCTTAATCTTCTGGATCATCCTACCATGGAGAATTTTATCAAATGCCTTGCTAAAATCCAGGTACATGACATCCACCTCCCTATCCTCATTGATCACCTTCATCACCTCCTCAAAAAAACTCAACCAAGTTGGTAAGACACGACTTGCTGTGTGTAAAGCCATGCTGTCTGCCCCTAATTAACCCATTCTCTTCCAAATAGTAAATCCTATTCCAAAGAATCCTCTCCAATAGCTTCTCTGCTACGGATGAGAGGCTCACTGCCCTAGATTTCCTTGGATTCTCTCTTTCCCTTCTGAAATAAAGGAACAAAATTAGCTACTCTCCAGTTCACCAGGACCTTGCCTGTGGGTAGAGAAGATGCAAAGATATTTATCAAGGCTCCTGCAATGTCCTCTCTTGCCTCTCTCAATAATCCAGGATAAATCCCAACAGGTCCTGGAGATTTATTTACCTTAATGCCCTTCAAGAACTGCAACTCCACCACCATCTTAATCTCAAAATGCTCTTTCATATTAGTATTCTCCACATTGATCTCACTGTCGTCCATGTCCTTCTCCTCTGTGAAAACATTTAGAAACTCATTTAGTATCTTGTCTGCATTCCCAGACTCCAAGCACAAATTCCCTTCTGGATCCTGGATATTTTCTCCCTGGTTACCTCTTATGGATTTACGATCCCTATCCCCAAAATGCTCTTCCACTGAAACGCATGGCCAGACTCATTTCGCAACAGAAGACCAGTGCATTCCCTTCTCAGTTTAAACTATCCACATACTTCTTCAAGAAGACCTCTTGGATACACCTCACAAATTCTGCCCCCTCGAAACTTTGGCATTGAGCAAGTCAATTCAATATTGGAGAGGTTAAAGTCACCTACTAAGCCAACCTTGTTGCTTTTGCATCTTTCGGTAATCTGTCGGCCTCTGTCTCCTGCTTGCTATCGGGGGCCTTAGTACAATGCCATTAGAGTGCTTGCGCCTTTCTAAACTCTATCCATATCGCATCGATGGATGAACCCTTCGGTATGTGTTGCCGTGACAGGCCCCCCTGATCAGTAGTGCTACTACTCCACCTGCTTTGCCTCCCACTCGATCACGTCTGAAACATTGAAACCCCAGAACACTGAACTGGCAGTCATGTCCTTCTTGTAACCACATTTCCACAATGGCTACAACATCATTAACCCCAAGCACTGATGTAGGGTCTATGTTCATCTGCTTTCTCTTCAATACTTGAAACAAATACACTTCGGCCCATCAGCCTCACCATTTTCCTTCTCCTCTTCCTGCCTGTCCTTCATTTGAGACTTACTGGTCATGGCCTCTACATTCCCATCCTCCTACCAATTTCTGACTCTCTACACTGGTTCCCACCACCCTGCCTCTCTCTAGTTAAACCCTCCTGAGTATCACTCGCAACCCTGCCTGTAAGGATATTGGTACCCCTCAGTTCAGATGAACTGGAAGCAGGAGGGGGATACTGACAATTTATGGGAGCTCTATAATGGCTGTATCACAAGCAAAACAAAACATGTACTCTCGGTTGATGAATTAATTTGACAACTTATTTACTGACCTTAATCTGTGACAAGACTGGGCAAGTGACAAAAACAATGGAAAAAGTACATTTGCATCTCATGCATTAAAAAAAGTTGAAAGGTGACCATCTTAACAGTACAATCAAAATGGAGGACGTCTTTCATAGGTCAAACAACTCATACACATGGCAGTATGATCATCCTAACTGTTTAATTTCAATCAGGATCTCAGAAGAACAAAGAAACAGGGCCTTGAGTAGGTCCTACAGCTCTGTGAATCTACTTTAGAATTCAGGAGATAGACACAAAAAGCTGAAGTAACTCAGCGGAACAGGCAGCATCACTATAGAGAAGGAATGGGTGACCTTTCGGGTTGAGACCGTTCTTCGGACTAGTCAGGGGAAAGGAAAATTAGAGATATGGACGATGATGTGGAGAGATAAAGCGGTAGAGTTGCTGCTTTACAGCGAATGCAGCGCCGGAGGCTCAGGTTCGATCCTGACTACGGGTGCTGCACTGTAAGGAGTTTGTACGTTCTCCCCGTGACCTGCGTGGGTTTTCTCCGAGATCTTCGGTTTCCTCCCACACTCCAAAGACGTACAGGTATGTAGGTTAATTGGCTGGGTAAATGTGAAAAATTGTCCCTAGTGGGTGTAGAATAGTGTTAATGTACGGGGATCGCTGGGCGGCACGGACTTGGAGGGCCGAAAAGGCCTGTTTCCGGCTGTAAATATATGATGATATGATATGATATGCAAAAAAGTAACGATAGCTGTATGCTGGGTGAAATCGAGAAGCTAGTGTGAGATGGGTGGGGGGAGGGGGTAGAGAGAGAGGGAATGCCAGGGTTATTAGTCATAGAGTCTTTACGTGATACAGTGTGGAAACAGGCCCCCTTGGCCCAACTTGCCAACACCAGCCAACATTTCCCTGCTACACTAGTCACTGTGTTTGGTCCATATCCCTCCAAACTTGTCCAATCTATGCACCTGTCTAACTGTTTCTTAAATGTTGGGATAGTCCCAGCCTCAACTACCTCCTCTGGCAGCTTGTTCCAAACACCCATCACTCTTTGTGTGAAAAAGTTACCCCTCAGATTCCTGTTAAATCTTTTCCCCTTCACCTTGAACCTATGTCCTCAGGTCCTCGAATCCCCTGCTCTGTGCAAGAGATTCTGTGTATCTACCCGATTTGTTCCTCTCATGAAGCGAGATAAATCAATATTCATACCACTGGGCTGTAAGCTGCCCAAGCGAAATATGAGATGCTGTTCCTCCAATTTGCATTTAGCCTCACTCTGACAATGGAGGAGACCTAGGACAGAAAGGTCAGAATTCAGGATCACAGCTGAAATCTTGCATTAACTCGAATTTTCCATTCTGAACCCATTTCCCCTTAAATGGCTAAAACTATATCAATCTCAGGCTTGAATAAGCTCAATGAAAGAGACCTTCAGGGCTTCTGAGGAAAGAAAATTCTGAAAATATTTTAATAGTCAATGATGTTGAGAAGATTAGGCTTGGAACTAAACACCTCAGCTTCTTTTAAAAATCAGATCAATTAGTAATTTCACAGCATGTCATGTCAGTTCATATATTGACTTTGTGTTCATCTATTTACAAAGTGGGATAGGACTTTGCAAATGTTTGAAGAGATTTTGCTCTATAATTAACTTATTAACAAAGTAGATATTTCATACACATTTTCATAACATGTAGAATATTTTATGTTAATGACATAAAAGCACCAAAATATTAGAAATAGAAGCAGGAGTTTCATTCCTTGTGCTTGCTCTGCCATTCAATAAGATGTTCTTCTACCTCATGGCATTTCCCTGCACTAACTCCATATCCCTTTATTTAAAACGATACCAAAATCTGTGTTGAATATACTCACCACAACACTGAGTTTTCACAGCCCTGTTACGTAGGGAATTTTAACTAGTTTTGCCATTAATGAATATTTTCTTATCTCAGTCCAGCACTTAGTTTGAGATAGCCATTGTTTTTTGATCTACAGCCAGATCTACAGCTCTGACAAGCCCCATATCAATTTTGTAGTTTTCAATGAGATCATCACTCATTATTCTCAACTCGAGTAATAATCTTAGTCTACCTTATTGCTCATCGAACTCATTTCGGCGAAGCTTCACAATACTCCCTGCTATCGCAAGCATATCCTTCCTTAGGTCAGGAGATCAGAGCTGTAGACAATATTCCAGAGCAAAACACAAAGTGCCGGAGGAACTCAACAGGCCTGGCAGGATCCGGGCAAGGAAAGGACAGTTGATGTTTTGGGTCCTGTCCATTCCCTGCCTGGCCCTTTGCGTTTCTCCAGCACTTTGTGTTTCGCTCAAGATTCCAGCATCTGCAGTTTCTTGTGTCTCAGCAATATGCCAGGTGTGGTATCACCAAGTCCATATGTCATTGGATCAGGGATTCTTCACATTGGCACACTTGTACACATCTGTCTTAACACTCACAAAATGCTGGAGTAACTCAGCAGGTCAGGCAGCATCTCAGGAGAGAAGGAATGGGTGACGTTTCAGGTCGAGACCCTTCTTCAGACTGATGTCAGGGGGGCGGGACAAAGGAAGGATATAGGTGGAGACAGGAAGATTGAGGGAGATCTGGGAAGGGGGAGGGGAAGAGAGAGACAGAGGAACTATCTAAAGTTGGAGAAGTCAATGTTCATACCACTGGGCTGCAAGCTGCCCAGGCGAAATATAAGGTGCTGTTCCTCCAATTTCCGGTGGGCCTCACTATGGCACTGGAGGAGGCCCATGACAGAAAGGTCAGACTGGGTATGGGAGGTGGAGTTGAAGTGCTCGGCCAACGGGAGATCAGTTTGGCCAACGCGGACCGAGCGCAGGTGTTGAACGAAGCGATCACCGAGCCTGCGTTTGGTTTTGCCGATGTAAATAAGTTGACATCTGGAGCAGCGGATGCAATAGATGAGGTTGGAGGAGGTGCAGGTGAACCTCTGTCTGGAAAGACTGTTTGGGTCCTTAGATGGAGTTGAGGGGGGAGGTAAAGGGACAGGTGTTGCATCTCGTGCGGTTGCAGGGGAAAGTGCCCGGGGATGGGGTGGTTTGGGTAGGAAGGGACGAGTGGACCAGGGAGTTACGGAACGCAGGTGGACAGGCGGAACGCAGAAAGGGGAGGGGATGGGAAGTTATGGCACTCTGTCTTAATACTGAAATATCTCAAACATCCCCAATTCAAACATTTAGATGAATATTTGGGATGAAAAATTCTCATTACTCTGTCCATTGCAACAAATGTATCATGGAAGAGGTGATTTGTAAAATAACAGAACACAGTGTTGCTGATAAAGTAAAAATGTTCTCATCATGAGAAAATAATTATCAAAACAACATCAATTCAAAATTCAGTTAATTTCTGAAAGGTCTGAAGACATTCTTGAATGCAACCGAGAAACTTCAAATGATGCATTATTTGCATTTTATTTTAATTCCCTCTATAATTTTGAATGCGGCAAAAATGTGAAGAATAACAAGTTGCTGGTGGGCATAATACAAAAATCATTCTTTTGTTCTTTGTTTTATAATGGAAATCCCACTTTGTCATGACCATCAAATGATGCTTTTATTTCCTTGCAGAAGGAAACACAAAGTAGAATTTCACTATGAGATTGTGTAAATTAGATGACAGCAAATCTACAGCAGCCTTATATCTTTTGGACTGATTGAAATAGATGCAAAGTCGGCAGAAGATTTGTTACGATCCATTTTAGACAATAGACAATAGACAATAGGTGCAGGAGTAGGCCATTCAGCCCTTCGAGCCAGCACCGCCATTCAATGCGATCATGGCTGATCACTCTCAATCAGTACCCCGTTCCTGCCTTCTCCCCATACCCCCTCACTCCGCTATCCTTAAGAGCTCTATCCAGCTCTCTCTTGAAAGCATCCAACGAACTGGCCTCCACTGCCTTCTGAGGCAGAGAATTCCACACCTTCACCACTCTCTGACTGAAAAAGTTCTTCCTCATCTCCGTTCTAAATGGCCTACCCCTTATTCTTAAACTGTGGCCCCTTGTTCTGGACTCCCCCAACATTGGGAACATGTTTCCTGCCTCTAATGTGTCCAATCCCCTAATTATCTTATATGTTTCAATAAGATCCCCCCTCATCCTTCTAAATTCCAGTGTATACAAGCCCAATCGCTCCAGCCTTTCAACATACGACAGTCCCGCCATTCCGGGAATTAACCTAGTGAACCTACGCTGCACGCCCTCCATAGCAAGAATATCCTTCCTCAAATTTGGAGACCAAAACTGCACACAGTACTCCAGGTGCGGTCTCACCAGGGCCCGGTACAACTGTAGAAGGACCTCTTTGCTCCTATACTCAACTCCTCTTGTTACGAAGGCCAACATTCCATTGGCTTTCTTCACTGCCTGCTGTACCTGCATGCTTCCTTTCATTGACTGATGCACTAGGACACCCAGATCTCGTTGAACTCCTCCTCCTCCTAACTTGACACCATTCAGATAATAATCTGCCTTTCTATTCTTACTTCCAAAGTGAATAACCTCACACTTATCTACATTAAACTGCATCTGCCATGTATCCGCCCACTCACACAACCTGTCCAAGTCACCCTGCAGCCTTATTGCATCTTCCTCACAATTCACACTACCCCCCAGCTTAGTATCATCTGCAAATTTGCTAATGGTACTTTTAATCCCTTCGTCTAAGTCATTAATGTATATCGTAAATAGCTGGGGTCCCAGCATCGAACCTTGCGGTACCCCACTGGTCACTGCCTGCCATTCCGAAAGGGACCCATTTATCCCCACTCTTTGCTTTCTGTCTGTCAACCAATTTTCCATCCATGTCAGTACCCTACCCCCAATACCATCTGCCCCAATTTTGCCCACTAATCTCCTATGTGGGACCTTGTCGAAGGCTTTCTGAAAGTCGAGGTACACCACATCCACTGACTCTCCTCTGTCAATTTTCCTAGTTACATCCTCAAAAAATTCCAGTAGATTTGTCAAGCATGATTTCCCCTTCGTAAATCCATGCTGACTCGGAATGATCCCGTTACTGCTATCCAAATGCTCAGCAATTTCGTCTTTTATAATTGACTCCAGCATCTTCCCCACCACTGATGTCAGACTAATTGGTCTATAGTTACCCGTTTTCTCTCTCCCTCCTTTCTTAAAAAGTGGGATAACATTTGCTATCCTCCAATCCACAGGAACTGATCCTGAATCTATAGAACATTGAAAAATGATCTCCAATGCTTCCACTATTTCTAGAGCCACCTCCTTAAGTACCCTGGGATGCAGACCATCAGGCCCTGGGGATTTATCAGCCTTCAGTCCCATCAGTCTACCCAAAACCATTTCCTGCCTAATGTGGATTTCCTTCAGTTCCTCCATCACCCTAGGTTCTCCGGCCCCTAGAACATTTGGGAGATTGTGTGTATCTTCCTCAGTGAAGACAGATCCAAAGTAACGGTTTAACTCGTCTGCCATTTCTTTGTTCCCCATAATAAATTCCCCTGCTTCTGTCTTCAAGGGACCCACATTTGCCTTGACTATTTTTTTCCTCTTCACGTACCTAAAAAAACTTTTGCTATCCTCCTTTATATTATTGGCTAGTTTACCCTCATCTTTTCTCCCCGTATTGCCTTTTTAGTTAACTTTAGTTGCTCTTTAAAAGAGTCCCAATCCTCTGTCTTCCCACTCTTCTTTGCTATGTTATACTTCCTCTCCTTAATTTTTATGCTGTCCTTGACTTCCCTCGTCAGCCACAGGTGTCTCTTACTCCCCTTAGAGTCTTTCCACCTCTTTGGAATAAATTGATCCTGCAACCTCTGCATTATTCCCAGGAATACCTGCCATTGCTGTTCTACCGTCTTCCCTGCTAGGGCCTCCTTCCAGTCAATTTTGGCCAGCTCCTGCCTCATGCCTCTGTAATCCCCTTTGCTATACTGTAATACCGACACTTCCGATTTTCCCTTCTGCCTTTCCATTTGCAGAGTAAAACTTATCATGTTGTGATCACTGCCTCCTAATGGCTCTTTTACCTCTAGTCCCCTTATCTGATCAGGATCATTACACAACACTAAATCCAGAATTGCCTTCTCCCTGGTAGGCTCCAGTACAAGCTGTTCTAAGAATCCATCTCGAAGGCACTCTACAAACTCTCTTTCCTGGGGTCCATTTCCAACCTGATTTTCCCAGTCTACCTGCATGTTGAAATCTCCCATAACCACCGTAGCATTATATTTTTGACACGCCAATTTTATCTCCTGATTCAACTTGCACCCTATGTCGAGGCTACTGTTTGGGGACCTATAGATAACTCCCATTAGGGTCTTTTTACCCTTACTATTTCTCATTTCTATCTATACTGATTCAACATCTCCTGATTCTATGTCACCCCTTGCAAGGGAATGTATATCATTCCTTACCATCAGAGCAACCCCACCCCCTCTGCCCACCTGTCTGTCTTTTCTATACGTTGTGTACCCCTGAATATTCAGTTCCCAGCCCTGGTCCTCTTGTAGCCATGTCTCAGTGATCCCTACAACATCATACTTGCCCATGACTAACTGAGCCTCAAGCTCATCCACATTATTTTTTATACTACGCGCATTTAAGTACAACACTTTAACTTCTGTATTTACCTCCCCTCTCACATCGGTCACAATTGGCCCTGCCCTTAATTTCTTTTCCCCTCTAGAACTTCTGTTCCCATTCTTTCGAGGGTCTTTTGCAATATCTCCTGTATTCCCTTTTACCTCATCTTCATATTCACAATTTGTTAACCCCTCCCCCCCACTACTTAGTTTAAAGCCACAGGTGTCACACTAGCAAACCTGCCTGCCAGAATGTTTGTCCCCCAAGTCACCCCTAGCCCAGAAGAGATCCCAGTGGTCCAGAAAACTAAATCCCTGCTCTCTGCACCAGCCCCTCAGCCATAAATTCATACCCTCTATCTCTCTGTTCCTGGCCTCACCAGCACGAGGTACCGGTAGCAGTCCAGAGATAACCACCTTCGACATTGTAATGGATGTCAGGATCTGTCCCAAAGAGTTGATATTATTATAGTGCTGTGGAAATGATGAGCAGACAACAGCACTCTTCACTTCATGACAACAATGATTTGCTTCACTCATGCTTCCCTCCTCTCTCTTTATCACTCCAAGGCGCCATTTTGAATGGGGAAATGTGTATATGGAGCCTGGGGATATGAGTGGAATCGTCAGTGAATGCTTCTCATTGATTCTCACCCAGGGAGAAGGGTGTGGAGGCTGGAGAATTAGTGGGAGGGGTTCACTGATATCCTGGAACATATTTGGATCAGGAAGGATGAAGTGTTAAATTTCTCTACACAGATTAAGGTGGATAAATCCCCAGGGCCTGATCTATTCCAAAGTGTAATGGGAAACAAGGGGAGGGATTGCTGGGACTCCAATCAAGATTTTTGTGACATTGCTAGCCTCGGGTGATGTACCAGAAGACTGGAGGGTGGCAAATGTTGTTTTATTCTTCAAAAACTGGGGTGGGGATCCGCCAGGAAACTGCATACTAGTGAGCCTCACATCAATCACAGGGAAATTACTGGATAAAAATCCTGAAGGACAGGAGTTATGTTCACTTGGAAAGGCAGGGACTGATTAGGAGAAGTCAGCATGGTTTTTTTACATGGGAAGTCTGTTTCAAATCCACTTGAGATTTTTGTGAAGTTATCTATTGTGAATGTGACTGAATTACTGAAGATTGGACACTGAAGTTGGTGAATGTTAAAGATTTTTGTTCATCACAACACTCAGGCATTCTCTTGAAGAACATCTCAAACATCTCAAAAGAGCCTCTCTGAACTCAAAATACATTGGGGGGTTTTTTATACTCTGAAAACAAAGATAACAGCAGGTGATTCAATACAATTTCAATAGCTACGGTGACATTATTTACTTCTGTACTTTGAGTCTGACAAATGGTTGTTTTGAATTATCTGTTTATAAGATGAACACACTAAGTGACAAGGCACTCTGAATATTGAACAACCTTCGCTGGGACAAAATAATTCACATGGATGGTCCAACGATTTCTGAGGACAGGGAACCCGAACACCCAAAATTAGTCCCTGCCCAGGTACTTTCTCCTGCAACCACAGAAGATGTAACAATTGTCCCTATACCTCTTCTTCTGCCTTCATCCAGGGACACTTGCACCTCCTTGCACTTGCACCTCCTTTGTCCTCATCTACTGCATCCGGTGTTCCTGATGTGGCCTTCTGTACATTGATGAGACCAAGCGTAGACTCAGCAGCCATTTTGCTGAACACTTGTACTTCGTCCACCAAAGCCTACTGGATCTCCCAGTTGCTAATCATTTTAACACCCCTTCCCATTCCCAAACTGACCTTTCTGACCTGGGACTCCTCCATTGTTAGTGTGAGGCCACACGCAAACTGGAGGAACTGCACCTCATATTCTGCTTGGGTAGCTTACAACGCAATGGTATGAATATTGAATTCTCCAATTTTAGATAGCTTTTACAACTACCTCTCTTCCCTTCCCCAAAGTGCCCAATTCTGTGCTTGCAGCTCTATGACCACGTCACCATTACTGCCAAATACAGGTTCAAGCACACTGGAAAAAGACACAATGCCAATTTCCAAGTTTTAGATCCACATAATTCCTTTGAGAACTTTCACAATGCATTGTGAAGTGCAATCAAAAAACAGATGTACCAAGCAACTATTAAATGCTGTTCACTCGTCTCTGCAAGTTCTGTCTACTGATGCTTCAAACTCAATAAATGTGACTCAACGCTGCCTGAATTACACTATAACATTTTAGAAACAAAGAAACTCTCTTGGTTCTTATTCTTGAAAAAATGATCTAATGAATTATATTCCCTAGCCTGAATAGTTATTGCAGTTCAGAAGTTCTTGGAGCAGAATAAGGCCATTCAGTCCATCAAGTCTTCTCCGCCTTTCAATTGTGGCTGATCTACAGTATTTATTCTTCTCAAACCTATTCTCCTGCCTTCACCACATAACCCCTGACTCCCTTACTAATCAAGAATCTGTCAATCTCCACCTTAAAAATATCCATTGACGGCCTCCACAACCATCTGTGGCAATTAATTCCACAGAGTCTCCACCCTCTCCCTAAAGAAAATCCTCCTCATCGCCTTTCTAAAGGTACGTCCTTTTGTTCCGAGGTTATGGCCTCTGGTCCTTGGCTCTCTCACTGGTGGAAACATCCTCTCCACATTCACTCTAGCCAGCCCTGTTCATTATAATTCTTGTTATAATGAAGGGTTTCCAGGAGCAGGGAATCCTGGAGTGCGTGCAGCATAGGTTCACTAGGTTAATTCCCGGAATGGCGGGACTGTCGTATGTTGAAAGGCTGGAGCAATTAGGCTTGTATACACTGGAATTTAGATGGATGAGGGGGGATCTTATTGAAACATATAAGATAATTAGGGGATTGGACACATTAGAGGCAGGAAACATGTTCCCAATGTTGGGGGAGTCCAGAACAAGGGGCCACAGTTTAAGAATAAGGGGTAGGCCATTTAGAACAGAGATGAGGAAGAACTTTTTCAGTCAGAGAGTGGCGAAGGTGTGGAATTCTCTGCCTCAGAAGGCAGTGGAGGCCAGTTCGTTGGATGCTTTCAAGAGAGAGCTGGATAGAGCTCTTAAGGATAGCGGAGTGAGGGGGTATGGGGAGAAGGCAGGAACGGGGTACTGATTGAGAGTGATCAGCCATGATCGCATTGAATGGCGGTGCTGGCTCGAAGGGCTGAATGGCCTCCTCCTGCACCTATTGTCTATTGTCTATTGTCTATTGACAGACATGTTGAGGCTTTGGTCAAGAAATAGAAGGAGGTATATATCCGATATAGGCAATGGGGATAAAGGAAATCCCTTGAAGACCACAGGAGGGGTAAAAGTACACTTAAAAGTGAAATCATGAGGGCAAAAAGGGGGTATGTGATTGCTTTGGCAAACAAGATAAAGGAGAATCCAGCGAGATTCCAGAAATATGTTCTCGAAAGGATAAAGAGCAATCTATGGGAGAATGGAACTCCTTCAAAATCACAGAGGTTATCTACATGTGAAGCCATTTGAGATGGGCAAGGTGCTAATAGAATATCTCTCATGTGTATTTACTATGGATAAAGACTTTCTTGGTAGGCTCAGGAAAGTTCAAAGGGATGTGTTGAAGAGAGCCCATGTTACCAAAGAGGAGGTCCAGGAGGTCTCTTAAAACACATAAAAGTAGATAAATCCCCAGGACATGACCATGCGTCCTAGGACATTGTGGAAAGCTAGTCAAGAAATTGGGGGATCCCTGGCAGGGATATTTGTATCATTGATAGTCAGGGGTGAGGAGCGGGAAGGCTGGAGGGCAGAATGAAGAATCCTGGAATCTACAGCCTGGAAGCCTAACAGTAGTGGTTGGTAAGTTTTGGTCGAGATTCTGAGATAGAGGATCGACATGGATTTTGAAAGGAAAGGGCTGACTAGGGGTACGCAGCGTGGTGTGTGTGGGAAACCGTGTTTCACGATTTTGATTGAGTTTTTTGAAGAGGTGAATAAAAGGACTGACAAGGGCAGTGCAGTCGCTATGGTTTACATGCGCTTTAGCAAATCCTTTGACAGGACACTGCGAAGGGTCTCGACCAGAAACATCACCCATTCCTTCTCTCCTGAGATGCTGCCTGACCCGCTGAGTTACTGCAGCATTTCGTGTCCATTGCTTGGTGGACTGGTCTGGAGGATTAAATCATCTGGGATCCAGGGTGAGTTTGCCAATTTGATACAAAATTGGCTTGAAGGTAGGAGACAGAAGGTGGTGGTAGAGGGCTGTTTTTCAGACCGGAGCCCTTAACATGTGACATACCACATGGATCGTTGCTGGGTCCACTGTTGTCCGTTATTTATAATTAGAGAGTTGGATGACATTATTGGTGCAAGGCTAGCGTATTTGTAGATGACACTAAAATTGGTAGTATAGTGGACAGTGAGGAATGTTATCTCAGATTACCATGGGATTTTGCTCATCTTGGCTAACAGGCCAAAAAATAACACGTGGAGTTTAATGGTGTTTAGTGGAGCTTAGTGGAGTACATGTGAGGTGTTATATTTTGGTAAGAATAACCAGGCAAAAAAGACAAACCCAGTAAAAGGTAGTACTACGGGGAATGTTGCACAATATGCAGATGCAGGGGTGCAGGTTATAGTTCCATGCAAGTGTCAACACAGTTAAGCAGGGTGCTGAAGAAGGCATTTGGCATCAACCAGTGTATGGAGTTCAAGGGTGGGGATATCATTTTACAGCTGTACAAGACTTTGGTAAGACTACATTTGGAGTACGATGTACAGTTCTGGTTACTCCGCTGTATAAAGGATGTCAATAAAATCATGAGGGGCATAAATAAAGTGAAGAGTCACAATCTTCTTCTCAGAGTCAGGGAGTCTAAAACTAGAGGGCAGAGGTTTAAGGTGAGATATAGAAAAAAGCTGAGGGGCAACTTTTTCACACAGTGAGTGGTACATATTTTAGATTTTAGATTTTTAGATTTTTGATAGATTTTTGATAGATTTTTGATAGATTTTTGATAGATTTTTGATAGATTTTTGATTAGTACAGGTGTCAGATGTTATGGGGAGAAGGCAGGAGAATGGGCATAGGGGGGAGAGATAGATCAACAATGGAGTAGACTTGATTGGCCAAATAGCCTAATTCTACTCCTATCACTTATGACCTTATGGTCTTATATAGAACGAGTTGCCAGAGAAAGTAGACTGTGGGTACATTTATGTCGTTTAAAAGACATGGATAGATACATGGAAGGTTTGGAGTGATATGGGCAAGGTGCAGGCAAGTGGGACTAGCTAGGCTAGGCAGCTTGGCCAGCAAGGATGGGTTGGGCTGAAGGGCCAAAGTCCGTGCTGCTTAGCTCCATGACTGTGTGACTTTAATCATGACCTCTAGTAATGCGATTGATCGATATCTCTAAAATGTAAGTCAGCTGGTTGAACATGTTATTTTGTGGACGTACATGACATTGCCTCTTGTCTTCCAAATGAATAATTGATAAACATCTTGGTAAAGGAGTTTATCAAGAATCTATCTATCTCTGCCTTAAAAATATCCACTAACGGCCTCCACAGCCTTCTGTGGCAAATAATTCCACAGATTTACCACCCTCTGATAAAATAAATTTCTCCTCATCTCCATCCTAAAAGAATTCATTCAATACTCAGAAGACAAGTGAAGGTGACAAACAGCAAGAATATGATGTTTCTTAGGGCTGGCCATCATGAATCCAAGACACAGGATGAAGACGTGGGCAGTGAGCAGGAAATGAAACAGTAAAGTTTACTTTGATCAAACTGCTCTTTGCTCATTACATCAAAATCACTATTAGTACTATATTTTCTGTAAAATTCACAGACATTTTCACATTCTTGTCTGCATCATTTCTCAAAGGAAAAAGAACAGATTACCATAAATTCCTCTTGTAGTTCATGCTGAACCTATGGGTTTCAGATTGAACATGGCCAGATATGAATGAAGGCCTTTTGCTCTTTGTGAATGTAATTCATGAATCGGTTGATCTATATTTTATTACTGGCAGCTCAAACTATAATTTTTCCTTTACCAATATTTTTATTACTTTTCTTTATTGACCTTTCTTGAAGACAAATTAAATGAGAATGGAGTTCTGAAAGGAAAGATGACCTATGCTCCCTCATCGAGATAGTCATTCTTCATTGGAAAGAAATGCCACTGAGGTATTTTCAACCAACACTGCATCTTTCATTCTCCATTGCACACCTATACTCATTTTTATATTGGCACCATTTTATTTCAGATTCTGGTGACCACCATCCATCAGACAGTGCCTAGTATTTACACCAATAAACCAGTTTCTTTACTTCGGCTTTTAATGCATTTTAGGATCAAATGATTGCATGGAGTCCAAGAGTTATACAGCATGGAAACAGGCCTTTCAGCCCAACTTGCCCACACTGACCAACATGTCCAATCTACACTAGTCGCCTGCCTGCATTTGGCCGATACCCCACTAAACCTCCTATAGTAGGAATAAAGGCATAGACTATTTTCTAAATGGGGAGAAAATCCAGAAATGGGAGGTGCAAAGGGACTTGGGAGGATGTTTCCAGAGTGGGCCTGGGGAGGATGTTTCCCTCAGTGGGAGAGTCTTGAACTAGAGGTCATAGCTCAGAATTAAAGAACATTCTTTTAGGATGGAGATGAGGAGAAATGTATTAGGTCAGGGGGTGGTAAATCTGTGGAATTATTTGCCACAGAAGGCTGTGGAGGCCATCAGTGGATATTTTTAAGGCAGAGATAGGTAGATTCTTGATTAGTACAGGTATCAGAGGTTATGGGGACAAGGCAGGAGAATGGGGTTAGGAGGGAGAGATAGATGAGCCATAATTGAATGACGGAGTAGATATGATGGGCTGAATGGCCTAATTCTACTCTTCCTATGACCTTATGACCTGATCCTTATATTTCTTGTGTTGCGACAGTCCCTGCCTCAACCACCTCCTCTAGCAGCTCATTCCATACACCCATCACCCTTTGTGTGAGAAGGTTACCCTTCAGGTTCCAATTAAATCTTTCCTCCCTCACCTTAAACCTATGTCTTCTGCTTTTTGATTCTCCTACGCTACGCAAAAGACTGTGTGCATCTACCCGATCTCTTCCTCTCATGATTTTGTACACTAATCTCCCAGTAAGTGACCAGATCACATGTGTGGGACTGATTCCAGAATAAACCCAAGTGATTCTAAATGTATCCGAGGAGTATCTTCATTAACCAAAATCCCAAATACCACAAATGATTAGATCAACTAATTCACTGAACAAATAATTTATATCAGGTTTGTAAAAGTAATTAATTATTTAATTGCATTGAACGATGTTGGTGATTTACTTGCGGTATTGACAGATATCTCTCCAGTGGAACATTTCCCAGTGTGTGGGAAGGAACCGCAGAAGCTGGTTTAAACCGGATAGACACAAAAAGCTGGAGTAACTCAGCAGGACAGGCAGCATTACTGGAGAGAAGGAATGGGTGACGTTTCGGGTCGAGACCCTTCTTCAGACATTTTCCAATAATGGTCGCATTATACCGTGAAGAGATAGAGAAAGCAATGACTAGATATTCACCCACCAAGTGCTTCCAGCTCAAAGGTGAAATGCATTTCATGTTAGGTATTGGGACCTCCCCATTACCTCTTTGGGAAAGTCTGTGATGATCTAGGGAAATGTTTTTCTCCCAGTTGTTCACTGATGTAGGAAATCATGGCCAATAAGCAATCGCGGTCAAGGGCACTGTAAGAAAATAACTGCAGATGCTGGTACAAATCGAAGGTGTTTATTCACAAAATGCTGGAGTAACTCAGCAGGTCGGGCAGCATCTCAGGAGAGAGGGAGTGGGTGACGTTTCAGGTCGAGACCCTTCTTCAGACTGAAGAAGGGTCTCGACCCGAAATGTCACCCATTCCTTCTCTCCTGAGATGCTGCCTGACCTGCTGAAGAAGGGTCTCGACCCGAAACGTCACCCACTCCCTCTCTCCTGAGATGCTGCCTGACCTGCTGAGTTACTCCAGCACTTTGTGAATAAATACAGTCAAAGCTACGCTCATCTCACTGAAAGTGTTGTATGAGTAGTGGAAACGAGAACCAGAGGTCACAGGTTTAAGGTGAGGGGGGAAAGATTTAATATGAACTTGAGGGGCAACTTTTTTTACACAAAGGGTGGTAGGTATATGGAACGAGTTGTCAGAGGAGGTAATTGAGGCAGGCACTATCACAATGTTTAAGAAACATTTAGACAGGTTCATGGACAGGGAAGGTTTCGAAGGATATGAGCCAAAAGCAGGCAGGTGGGACTAATGTAGATGGCACATATTGGTCGGCCTGGGCAAGTTGGCCGGAGGGCCTGTTTCCACGCTGTATGACTATATGACTCCATGATTAAATGTGGTTAACAGAGTCAGTGACACGATTCCCACAGTTAGTGCCAATATTCTTTGCTTGTGTAATGGAAAGATGTGCCAAAGCAACCAATGCCTCCCGCTGGAAAATGCAGAATAATGCGCAAAGAATGCTCTTCTTCACAACTGGTAAAACGTTGTTGTGGAGCAAGGAATTATTCACATATGTCCATTCTTGAATGGAACAGATGATTTATTTAATCCACCTTTCACCTGCAAGTGAGTGAGTGCCCTTTCACATCGTTTCTTTGGTCCACTCAGTCTCTCTGATAGGACAGTGCTCAGCAAATTTTCAACATGTTCAGAGGTAATAACATTACAATGTTAGGGAAAAAAAACTGCAGTTGCTGGTTTAAAGCGAAGGTGGACACAAAATCCTAGAGTAACTCAGGCAACGTCTCAGGAGAGAAGGAACGGGTGACATTTCGGGTCGAGACCCTTCTTCAGACTGACGTCATGGGAGGGGGCGGGACAAATATAGGATGTAGTCGGAGACGGGAAGACTAGTAGGAGAACTGGGAAGGGGAGGGGATAGAGAGGGGAAGCAGAGACTACCTGAAGTTAGAGAAGTCAATGTTCATACCGCTGGGGTGTAAACTGCCCAAGCAAAATATAAGTTGCTGTTCCTCCAATTTGCGCTGACAGCACCTCATATTTTGCTTGGACAGTTGGTGCATGCCGATCGATCTGAAGTGGGCCGAATATTTTGCTGTCCCCAGTATGCAAGTTAACCTAATGTTACACATAGTTTGCAGTGTCCTTCTGCAGAGTCCTCTTTCACTTCTTGACCCAAGGACACCGTAACCAAATCTATAACAATCAGTCTGAAGAAGGGTCCCGACCTTAAACATTGCCTATTCGTGTTCCCCAGAGATGCTGCCCAACTTGCTACGTTGCTCCAGCACTTTGTGTTTTTATTTTTAAATGAGTAAGCATCTATTGGCAAAGACTGAAGAATGGAGCCTTAAAAGGGAGCACAGGAGGCATACGTTCAATCTTGATCAATTGAGCAAAACCCTCATTCAAAAAGCATTTGGCACAGATAATCCCACATTAGAGCATTAGAGAGATGTACTGTATTGCTTAACTCCAGTAGTGCACAAAGGCATTTACCACTGGGTGATTTCAACCGAGCGATGACCAGGTAGCTCATCTCTCAAGTACTTCAATAAATAAGTGCAGTAGATTACACAGCTCCTTGATTGCAAGCCAATGACAATATATTGAGTCATTATTCTAGTCATTGTTCTTTTGTTTTGTTGTGTTTCGCATTTAAAACTGTAAAGATTTCCACTCTTGCTTTATGATGTAATAACAACAATGACTAAATTGTTGCTTTGAGACTCGCTGCCAGTCACTTACTATCTCATATTTAACGACTTGTAATATTAGATTTATATGTTTCAATGAAGTCCCCCTCATTCTTCTAACCTCCAGCGAGTGCAGGCCCAGTGATGACAAACACTCATCATAGGTTAACCTACTCATTCCTGGGATCATTCTTGTAAACCTCCTCTGGACCCACTCCAGAGCCAGCACATCCATATGGTGCCCAAATAAAGGATGTAATAACAATAACAACTAAACTGTTGTTTTGAGACCCACTGGCAGTCATTTACTCTCTCATATTATGTGGTAAGTGGAGGGGTGCTACCTCCTGCACCCACGCAGAACTCATGGACTTCATCAACTTCACCACCAATTTTCATTCTGCACTCAAATTTACTTGGACCATCTCCGACACCTCCCTCCCCATTCTTGATCTCACAGTCTCCATCACAGGAAATAGACTATTAACTGACATCTATTACAAACCCACTGACTCCCACAACTATCTGGACTACTCTTCTTTCCACCCTGCTTCCTGCAAAGACTCTATCCTCTACTTCCAATTCCTCCATCTACACCACATCTGTGGCCAAGATGAGATGTCCCATGTTAGAACATCCGAGATGTCCTCATTCTTTAGGGAATGGGGTTTCCCCTCTCCCATCATAGATGAGGCCCTCACTCGTGTCTGCTCGGTACTCCGCCGCTCTGCCCTTGCTCCCCCACCCCCTAGTCGCAACAGAGACAAAGTCCCACCCCATTTTTTGTCATTGTCGATGTTAAATGTACGTTTTGTTTTATTTTTAATTCTGTGTATGTAGGGGGGTGGTGGGGGGGTTGGGGGAAACCTTTTTTAAATCTCCTCCTCAACGGAGATGCGACCTTTACCGTGTCGTATCTCCGTTCGCGCAACGGCCAACATCGTGGAGTCGGCGGCCTCCAGCTGGGATCGACCTCAAAGACTCCGGTCGCAGGGCCTGGACTTACCATCTCGGAGGCTTCGGACGTAGGCCCTGCAGACCGCAACATCGGGAGTTCGCAGGTCCCTGGCTGGCGACCGGCTTTTGGGAGCTCCAGCCGTAGCAGCTTCGACCGGCCCGAAGCGCGAGGCACGATCAACCCGCTCGCAGGCCCTTCATCACCCTGCGTGGCCTGGCCGCAGCACTTTACATCGCCCGGTGGGGGCTCAGGACTCTCATCGCCCTGCGTGGCTCGGCCGCGGCATTTTCCATCGCCCGGTGGGGGCTTCAAGGGGTTGGGAGCCTCGACTGCCTCGTGGCGCCACGGGAGAAGAACGAGGAGGAGATAAGACTTTGCCTTCCATCACAGTGAGGGTATGCCTAGAGCAATCACTGTGATGGCTGTTTTGTGTAAAAAATTGTATCTGTGTGTCTTGTGCTTTTTAATGTCTACTGCCGGACCCTGACGTGAGAGGACGCTGGCGTTGTGTTTTCGCCGCTTTTCCGTCAGGATAGTTTGTCTGTTTGTCTGTTTGTTTCTATGTTAATTGTATTTGTAAAGCGCTTTGAGCATGTGTTAAGGCGCTATATAAAATAAATATATTATTATTATTATTATTATTATTCTTTAGGGAACGGGGTTTCCCCTCTCCCATCATAGATGAGGCCCTCACTCGTGTCTGCTCGGTACTCCGCCGCTCTGCCCTTGCTCCCCCACCCCCTAGTCGCAACAGAGACAAAGTCCCACCCCATCAGCCGTTGCATACAACACATAATCCTCTGAAATTTCCGCCACCTCCAACGGATCCCACCACTAGCCACATTTTTCCATCTCCACCCCTTTCCGCCTTCCGCAGAGACCATTCCCTCCGCAACTCCCTGGTTAACTCATCCCTTCCCACCCAAACCACCCCCTCCCCAGGTACCTTCCCCAGCAACCGCAGGAGATGCAACACCTGTCCCTATACCTCCTCCCTCGACTCTGTCCAGCGACCCGTACAGTGCTTTCAGGTGAGGCAGCGGTTCAGTTGCACCTCCTCCAACCTCATCTACTGTATCCGTTGTTCAAGATGCGGACTCTTATACATTGGTGAGACCAAACACAGACTGGGCCATCGTTTTGCGGAACATCTTCGCTCAGCCCGCCTGAATCAACCTGATCTCCCGGTTGCTGGACACTTTAATTCTCCTTCAAATTCCCAGATCTTTCTGCCCTCAGTCTCCTCTATTGTCAGAGTGAGGCTAAATGCAAATTGGAGGAACAGCATCTGATATTTTGCTTGGGCAGCTTACAGCCCAGTGGCATGAATATTGATTTCTCTCACTTCAAGTAGCCCTGGCATTCCCTCTCTCTCTATCGCTCCCCACCCAAGTCGCACTAGCTTCTCATTTTCATGCTATAAACAGCTTACAGTGGCCTGTTTCCTTTATCATCGTTACTTTTTTGCATATCTTTCATTCATTGTTCCACCATTCATTCATTCATTCATTCATTCATTCATTCATTCATTCATTCATTCATTCATTCATTTCATTCCACCAGCCAGCGGATCCAACACTCATTCTCACCTTCCACCCCACCAGCCAGCGGATCTAACAAATCATCCGCCAACATTTCCGTCACCTACAAAGGGACCCAACCACTGGCCATATCTTCACATCCCTTCCCCTCTCTGCGTTCCGCAGAGACCGTTTCCTCTGTAACTCCCTGGTCCACTCGTCCTTTCCTACCCAAACCACCCCATCCCTGGGCACATTCCCCTGCAAATGCACGAGATGCAACACCTGTCCCTTTACCTCCCCCCTCGACTCCATCCAAGGACCCGAAACGTCACCCATTCCTTCTCTCCTGAGATGCTGCCTGACCTGCTGAGTTACTCCAGCATTTTGTGAATAAATACCTTCGATTTGTACCAGCATCTGCAGTTATTGTCTTATATTATTCATTGTTCTTTATCTCTTCACATCACCGTCTATGTCTCTAATTTCCCTTATCCCTAACCAGTCTGAAGAAGGGTCTCTACCTGAAACGTCACCCATTGCTTCTCTCTAGAGATACTGCCTGTTCGGCTGAGTTACCTCCGTTTTTTGTGTCTATCTCATACTTAACAACGTTTATCATTAGATTTATTGGTCTGGAACAGAAAGTGAAAGATACATTCCAACAATGTTCTTTCTAAATGACTATGGAAATTAGCTTAAACCAACACCTCAAACCTTTAGTCTTACATTAGAGAACAATGTGTTCACTTTGAATGGCCCCAGAACAAATTAACTTGATTAAATTAGGTACCTCAAACTGGAACTTGGTTTCCTCAGATTTTATAGGACAATGCATTTAAAATGACTGAAAGAAGACATGTCTGTAATCAATGTCTTCCAGTTTTGTTGATCTGAAAAGTTAATTTGTTTCTCTTCACAAATGGATTCCGTTTATCATTGAAAAAGGAAATATTTGTGCAGACCGCTCAATACATTGCAATAGTTTAGTTTGGAGATACAGTGTGGAAACAGGCCCCTCGGCCCACCGAGTCCGCACCGAACAGCAGTCCCAGCAGAGCAACACTACCCTGCACACACAAGGGACAATATTTTGCATTTATACCAAGCCCATTAACCTACAAACGTGCATGTCTTTGGAATGTGAGAGGAAACCGAAGCTCTCGGAGAAAACCCACGCTGGCCAAGGGGGAGAATACAGACTCCGTACAGACAGCACCCGTGGTCAGGATCGAACCTGGGTGTCTGGCGCTGTAAGGCAGTAGCTCTACCGCTACGCCACCATGCCACCCGAAAGGACTATTGCAATAAAATACCGGCAAAATGCATGTGTCATGTGTACACAAAGCAAACCTAGCCAGTAAGGACACTATACTTCCATGAATCTTGAAACAAAGAAGGAGTTATCTTCAGAGAGACCACCCACTGACTCACTGAAAGAAATGATTACATTGCAATAACTGTGTTGATGAACCATTAAATTAAATTTAAATTGTTCAAATGATTATAGTGGGATATATTGCTTTAATTGAAAAATATTCCTGAGCTGAATAACTTTGAAATGTTGAAATAATTTGTATTGATCTATTGGCAGTCAATTGGTTTGGAGTTTAAAAATGGCCAGATTACAGGTAAGAAAACTAATTCATGATTAAAAAGATGGTAAATGACATTTTATTAAATGTAGTCATTACTCCTTTATTCGGGTAGTTATTTGTTTATTTTCTGGGATGTATTCCTCTGTGAACCAATGCAACAATTTTGTAAATACATTATCTCAAAATTATTTGCCGGTGCACTAAGGAAATCTTCACCTTCCCGTATTAAGGAATCTTCCGAGATCACATTTTTATATTGGACACAGAAAGCTGGAGTAACTTTGACCCGAAACGTCACCCATTCCTCCTCTCCAGAGATGCTGCCTGTCCCGCTGAGTTACTCCAGGTTTTTGTGTCTATCTTTGGTTTAAACCAGCATCTGCAGTTCCTTCCTGCACACCCATATACGGTATTATGTCTTGATCAAGGAGAACATAGATCTGAATTGTGAAAAAGGTCACGATAATAAACATATCTTCACACTGTCTTTGGACTCAGAAAACTTTCCCTTTCAGATTGCTTTGTTGCTTGTGTGAGTTGTCACAATGTTTTGTGATCCAGAAACTTGTCTTTACCTTTAACAGCTCATTAAAGGGCTATTGCATATCAGCAATGCCTGGTTTGTTCACGGGTCTGGAATTTCAATGGAGGACCAAGATATCAGTGTGAGATCAGGGCTGCAGGCCATCAGTGGGCCTAGGGGAGGTGGAGGATGGCATAGTTTAAGGTTGGATGCCTGACAGGAACAGGCAAGTTAACCAAAAGGCTCAGACCTGCACACAATCGACAGCAGATGCAGATGCCTGACTCACTGAGTTACTCCAGAACTTTGTGTCCAAAGAGACTCATCTGGATTGGGTTCCTAATGCTGTGGAAGGATCCGTTCAAGCGGTCTCCTTCAAATAGCTTGTAATGATGTGAACTAAACACAAAGTGCTGGAGTAATTCAACAGGTCCGGCAGCATCTCTGGAGGGAATGGATGGATGGCATTTTGTGTCTGTACCCAGCTACAGACTGATTGTAGTGGGGAGATGAGAAAGCTGGAAAAGAAGTGGGGGCGGGACAAAACCTGATAGGTTGATACACGTGAGGGGGTTCAATTGGCAGATAGGTGGACAAAGAAAGGCTAGAGATGAGAAGGAGATAAGAGAGTGTCAGCTAAGCCGAGAAGAGGGGTTAAATTTAAAGCCAGAGGGAGAGATATAAGTGAAGGGGGTGGGAGGAGGTGGGTGAAAGGGCAGGATGGTGGTGGAAATGGGTGCATACAGAGATACCAGGGACACAGGAAAGAACTGACAGATAGACACAAGATGCTGGAGTATCTCAGCCAGACAGGCAGCATCTCTGGAGAGAAGGAATGGGTGGGAAGGAACTGCAGATGCTGGTTTAAACCGAAGAGAGACACAAAATGCTGGAGTAACTAAGCGAGACAAACAGCATCTCTGGAGAGAAGGAATGGGTGACGTTTCGGTTCGAGACCCTTCTTCAGAAGGAATGAGTGATGTTTCGGGCCGAGACCCTTCTTCAGAAGGAATGGGTGATGTTTCGGGCCGAGACCCTTCTTCAGAAGGAATGGGTGATGTTTCAGGTCGCGACTCGTTGCAGAGACCCCCTGATGCCTGTCCCTTTATGTTACTCTAGCATTTTGTGTCTATCTTCGGTTTAAACCAGCATCTGCAGTTCTTTCCTACACATGTGAACTGACAGGTTCAGCTCCCCAGCCAGCCCACACTTCAGTTTGAAGTTCAGAATTATTAATCACAACAGACGTGTCTTAACATTGTTTTCATTCATCATCATTCTTCGCTGTCTTCATGTTTTGT
Organism: Rhinoraja longicauda; assembly: GCF_053455715.1. Classification (NCBI taxonomy): domain Eukaryota; kingdom Metazoa; phylum Chordata; class Chondrichthyes; order Rajiformes; family Arhynchobatidae; genus Rhinoraja; species Rhinoraja longicauda. The sequence goes on along the minus strand of NC_135984.1, from coordinate 19,347,817 downwards.
TTCCTCTACTAAACCTGCCATTGAATCTAATTGTATTTTACTTAAGAAAAAAAACTGTATGTGAAGCTATGGCAAGCACTTCCTGAGAATTGGAGTAAATTCAATTCTCTATTTATCTCCTTACTGTGCTGTAAATGTGGCATGAACAAATAAGCAACAATTGCCCCTTATTTCTTGTTTATATTGCTGGATTTTATTACATCTGGTCAAGGTACTTCCAGACATTCTTATTTAATTTCAACCACTTTACTGCTTTCATGATACACAATAGAATTGAAGATACCATTTCATCAGTCTTGTTCCAAAGATTGCTGTTGAGTCGATTTAGTCTGATTTTCTGTGTTACTTCTATACATCTGATGTATCGTCTGATATGCTTGTAGCACCAATGATCTACAAAATCTACATAATCCTCTTTGGTGTTGCTGTTTCTAACAGTTATTCGAATAACTTTAAATGGGTTTTATCTATATAATTTCCCAGCTTAATTTCTGACTAGCAGGAGGAAATATCAAGAAGGGTTCCGATCCAAAACATTACCTATCCATGTTCTTCAGAGATGCTGCCTGACCCGCTGAGTTACTCCAGCATTCTCTGCCTTTCTCAGAAGGAAATATCAACTCTGTTTGTGATGTCTATGAAAGAAGCTTCCTACTTAATACCACAACTCTGCTGTATTTAAATCTTTCCTTGAGCAATTTTTATCCATGACTGATACTTTAACGTGAACATGTTTTGCACAGTGATTGCCAATTCACCAAGAAATTGAATATTTTTCCTTTTGCCTCATCTGCATCACAGATAATGTTCAACATCTCCACAGGATCTCATTCCAACCTTCACTCTGCTCCTTGCTAAAGACTCATGAATGCCCTGAAAACTTTTGCCATGGGCTTCTTATAGAAACATAGAAACATAGAAAATAGGTGCAGGAGGAGGCCATTTGGCCCTTCGAGCCAGCACCGCCATTCATTGTGATCATGGCTGATTATCTTCAATCAGTAACCTGTGCCTGCCTTCTCCCCATATCCTTTGATTCCACTAGCCCCTAGAGCTCTATCTAACTCTCTTTTAAATTCAACCAGTGAATATGCCTCCACTGCCTTCTGTGGCAGAGAATTCCACAAATTCACAACTCTCTGGGTGAAAAAGCTTCTTCTCGCCTCAGTTTTAAATGGCCTCCCCATTATTCTTAGACTGTGTCCCCTGGTTCTGGACTCCCCCAACATTGGGAACATTTTTCCTGCATCTAGCTTGTCTTGTCCTTTTATGATTTTATACGTCTCTATAAGATCCCCTCTCATCCTTCTCATCCTCAGATGTTTTCTGAATTGGATTTTCAAAATAAATATCCAGCGGATTATCAGAACCTCAGAAGTGGCACAGTGGCAGAGTTGTTGCCTTACAACGCCAGAGACCCAAGTTCGATCCTGACTATGGGTAATACCTGTGCGGAGTATATACGTTCTCTCTGGGACTGCACTGATTTCTCCGTGTGCTCCCGTTTCCTCCCACAGTCCAAAGACGTACAGGTTTGTAGGTTATTTGTCTTCTATTATGTAGGATAGTGCTAGTGTATGGGGTGATGACTGGCCAGTGCAGACTCATTGGGCTGAAGGGCTTGTTTCCGTGCTGCATCTCACCCTAGACTTCACAAATTCCTCTTTCAACACCAAAGTAAAAAACGGAGAACAGGCAGTTTCCAAGGAGAGAGAAAGGGAAAATCCAGTCACCTGAAATTGTTAAATCTTGCCTTGAGTACTGAGAGATGCTGTCTCCGATGACTTAAGGTGAGATGTTCACTAATTCATTTTCAGCTGCCAAACTCACAATGGCCAGTGAGAGTAACACTATTACTCTGAACTCATTGCCTTAATAATTCTCATACATCAACCTTTATTTGCGCACAAGGCAAATGAATTTTATCGAAAGCTTGATCAAGGATTTCTGTTTTGGTACACATGCCAATAAAGCACTCGTGACTCTTGTGATGCTGTTGCTCAACCTGATGCTGGGCTTTGTTGAAACTTTGGGGTGAACCAAGGGTCCTGTGGGAGTGGGCAGCAAGAGCTAGAGACCGAGGTACAGTCCTGACCTCCAATGTTACCTGGGTGGAGTTTGTATATTCTCCCTGTGGATTTCCTCTGGTTGCTCCAGTTTCATCCCCACATCCCAAACACAGGCAGGTTAGGATATTAATTAGCCATTGTAAATTACTGGTGAATGAAGACATATATTTCTTCCTCCAAACAAACACGTTATGTTTCTAAGAGAGTTGTGGGGGTGCCAGCTTAGAAGGTCTTTTGCAATCTTTATTTCCTATTAAAATGCTGTCAAATGCTTTGAATTTTGGTCTATCATTAACTGGCCATCTGTGTTTTATATTCCTTCCTCCAGCCCTTAAAACCGCGTGCAGTTTTATAACCATACGAATCCCAATTCACATTTGCGCCCCGTGATTCACTGAATTAAGATTTTCTCTCATTTGTGACTGTTCTTCTCATTAAGCACACCTTGTACTCATCCAAGCAAGATCCAGCATTATGGACCTCCAATATTACCTCGTGTGATTTATGGGAGAAAATGATTCTGTCTTAAAACCTTGCATCTTTTCTGAGTGTTGCTTTCAAACAGTATGCGTTAAGAGAGTGTTTTGATCCATGACAAATCCTTCCAGTACTCGTTCCCTTCGACATGGTTGCACGTATAATAGAATCTGCACCAACTGACGCTTTTAAGACTATTATTTTTCCATTAAATAAATTACGAGAATCTCCATGGACTTCACAGCAGAATGGGTTCATCAGACTTCTCACTGAGTTATTTCCCACCAGTTGAATGTCCTTTACGGATGGATTAATACATCTCTCAGTATTTACTTTGATAAAGAATGTCATTACTTTTTTTGAAAAGGTCTTAACCAATAATTATTATTGGTACATTGCAAATGATTTGTTGCCATTCTCCCAAATTGAACCACTTGTGACAAGTCTGTATGTGCCTGTCTTTTTAATTCTAGGGACTTGATCTTCATACAAAAAGCAACTTACTGTCAATAAACTCCTAGCTGCACAGTTTGCAAAAGATAAAATATGGACAATGCACTGAATCATACAGGTATCATAAACATTTGGCTTGGTTTCCCGACAAATTAATGTGCATTCATGCCATGTGTGTGTGAGTGTGAGTTTGGGCTCACTTTGTTTGATTCTCATCCATACAAGACTCGTAATCTGAGACGTAGAAACAATGGTTCAATGGTTCAATGGTGCTTTCTTGGTCACATGTGCAACTGCACAGTGAAATTCCTCTTGCATATTTACACATGCAGATGCCGCCATGTTTTGGCGCCATTTCCAAAGTCGGGTCTGCCTGCACACTCGATCTACGTGGACCGGTTCCTGATCCAGGTAAGCCCTAGGCTCCTGCATGGCCTTCCTCCATCACCTTCAACCAGATCCGCCCGCAAACTGAAGTCGGTCTCCTTGCCCAGGCGTCTTTGTGCACCACATGCAGCCGACCTTGAAGGCACTGGAGGCATTACCCCTGAACCAAATAACTGCTGATGCTGGTTTATACCAAAGATAGACACAAAGTGCTGGAGTAACTCAGGGGGTCAGGCAGCATCTCTGTAGAAAAAGAAGGGGGTTGGGCCTCTTCATCAGACCCTTCTTTATCCCCAGAGATGTTGCCTGACCCGCTGGGTTTCTCCCGCACTTTGTATCCGTAATCTGAAACAGCAGTCTCGTGTCACGCCTCGATAACAGATTGATGTCGAGAGTGTGACCGTTTCATCTTTCTTTGCTCAGAAGCTGTTAGAATATTCTTTATTTTTGTTTGGAAGAAGTGCACATGACTAAGAAATGAAACAAAAAAATCGCTGCAGCAACTCAGCGGGCCAGGTAACATCTCCGGAGGAGGTGGATGAGTCACGTCTCAGGTTGGGACACTTCAGAGATTGTTGAGAGATTTTGCGTGGAATCAGGCTCTTCGGCCCACCCAGTCCGCGTCGACCACCGATCACCCTATACACTGCATTATCATACACACTAAGGACAACTTAGAATTTACAGACGCCAATTAACCAACAAACCTACATGACTTTGGAGTGTGGGTGTAAAGCATCCTGAGCATCCGGAGAAAACCCACACGGACGCAGGGAGAACGTACAAACGCCATACAGTCAGGATTGAAGCCGGGTCTCTGGCGCTGTAAGGCAGCAACTCTACCGCTGCACCATTGTGTCGCCTTCTATTTATTGAGACTGACTGTAGTAGGGGGGAGAAAACTGGAAAAGTGCTGGGGGCAGGACAGAGCCTGGCTAGCGATAGGTGGATACAGGTGAAGGGGGATTTCATTAACAAGATGAGTGGACAAAGGCTAGAGATAAAAATGTTTTCACTTTCATTCCTCCCCTCTCCTCATCTTACACCCCAAAACATCACCCCGCCATGTCCTCCAGAGATGCTGCCTGGCCCGCTGAGTTACTCCACCACTTTGTGTTATTTTTGTAAACCAGCATCAACAGGTCCTTGTATCTCCAAGAAAAAAAGGTTTTATAGAGGGATATCTTCCACACAGAGGAGTCACACCTTCATAACCACCAACACTCAGAAAATAATTAAGCAGGGTATGTTCCATGCGATACTGATATAAATCGTGAATCAAAATAGATGCATGAAGTTATATTCATACAGTTATACCAAACACAAATTGATGCCTCTGTCCATGACAACCCTGTCTCTTCTATGTCCATTTACACTGATCACATTGGCCAGCTTGAGAACCATATCCCTCTGTGCCTTGCAAATTATAGTGTCTGTCCAGATGCCTCTTAAAGGTAGTAATTGTATCTGAAATGTTTTTAATTGTTTTCAGTCTGGGTTTTTTAGTCTTTCGACATTTGGATCTTTAATGATTTTGATTTATTTAGCTATTAAAATTTTTTTGAACAGGTCTCAAAACAGATCATTCAATTGAATACAGACACAAAATGCTGGTGCATTTTGGGACAGGCAGTATCTCTGGAGAGCAGGAATGGGTGAGTTTCGAGATGAGACCCTTCTTCAGACTGAGAGTCAGGGTAGAGGGGAACTGGAGGTCTGGAAGGGGGCAAAGAGAATGAAAGCTGTCGGACATTCTTTTGAACGTTTGGGGTTGTCAGCAGCAGTCCCAAAGCTGCTGACAGCTCCCTACAGTGCTGGGCGCTCAGATGTCTGGGGTGGGCCCAGGCAGAGCCACAGAGGAAGGCAATCAGTGGTGTCAGGGTTAGTGGCAGATTGGTGGCACAGTGCTCAGCATATCCCAAGATGATTTACCGCTAACAAGGTATTTTGAAGTGCAGTTACTGTTGTATTGTACGCACAACAAATAATTTACACATAATCAGGCCCTATAACCAAATGAACCAATGATCAGAAAATTTGTTTTTAAGCATTGGTTTAGGAATTGGCCTGAGATTATTTCTTGCTCATGTTCAAAATGGCAGCCAATAGTGGAGGGAGAGTATCCGATGGAGGATATTTCGTGCTCCTTTGGGGGTAGTTTGTTCACCTTTAGTCCCCACCTGGCAGCCACCTCTCACCTGTGAGCATACGACAGTGGGCACACCCTGGCAAACCGCTTTGGCTGGCGGGCTACACCAGGTGAGGGCTACACCAGGTGAGGGCTACACCAGGTGAGGGCTACACCAGGTGAGGGCTACACCAGGTGAGGGCTACACCAGGTGAGGGCTACACCAGGTGAGGGCTACACCAGGTGAGGGCTACACCAGGTGAGGGCTACACCAGGTGAGGGCTACACCAGGTGAAGGCTACACCAGGTGAGGGCTACACCAGGTGAGGGCTACACCAGGTGAGGGCTACACCAGGTGAGGGCTACACCAGGTGAGGGCTACACCAGGTGAGGGTAGCCGGCGGGTCTCGGACCCTTGGTGAGTTTAGGGGCTTGCTCAGCCCGGCATGTGGAGACTGTTCGGGTGGATTGGGCGGAGAAAAATCAGCGGGGGGGGGGGGGGGGGGGGTTAAACGGCCAGGAAGGCAGCTCAGCAGCGCACTGTGGAGTGCAAAGGGCATGTCAAAGCACGAAAGAAGACAAGACCATCCACTGCAGCCTGGGGAACTTGCAGCCGTAACGTCGAACCGCTCCACTGGAACCCACCTCCTGCGGCCGAGAGGGTGAGGTTGCTCACGTGCAACAGCCTCTTCACCTTAATCTCCCCCACACACAGGTTTTTGTGCAAGTCTTGCACGACCATGTTGGCGTCATCTACGACAGGCCACCGCCATCGATAGGATTGAAGATAATCCTGCTACATCTGCGCCAACGGTAGCTCACAGAACGTCTGGGGCAAGCCTGTCTCCTTTAACATACATCAACGCGGTTCTTATACACAAAACATCTACTTCCAGTCAACATAACAGTGACATCACCATTATACCATTAATTGCACAAAAACCATTTAAAAATGCCTCAATGGATTGGAACTTTGCAAATGTTGAATTGTCTTTATTTGCCAATCCTTTAGAGACTAAGATTGGATGCCAAAGGAAATAAGATGTCACCAGTGCCTCGTACAACAATGGAGAGACAAGAGACTGCAGAAAGACACAAAACGCTGGAGTAACTCAGCGGGTCAGGCAGCTTCTCTGGAGAGAAGGAATGGGTGACGTTTCGGGTCGAGACCCTTCTTCAGACTACAGATGCTGGAGTCTAGAGTGCAGAACAAAGCACCAGGGAAGCTCAACAGGTCAAGCAGCATCTATGGAGGGTGTAAATCATGGGATAATATTCCACAAAGGGATGATCCATATTTTGCGTCAAGAATCTACACGAGGACCCAAGACGTCAATCATCCCTTTGCTTCCACTGATTCTGCTTGACCAGCTAAGTCCCTCCAGCCGCCTGTGTTTTGTTCCTCAAGGGGCAATCTTTGATTTCTGCAGGGAGTTGGAGCACACAATTAAACATTCATTCTATCTGACCTTGACGTGATAATGGATTTCTCCCTGTCACTGGCATACCTCACCTTGATGAGCACAAACATTCGGAGAATAATTAAGCAGGATGCAATTTTGTGTGATGCCGGTGTCAATTTTCAATGTGAATATTAAAACATTAAATGCAACAACTGCTAAGAGTATGTGTCAAGCAGCTAAATCTGTTTCATCACCTCAGACTAAAATAAGTCCTCTCCCCATCATCATAATTGTGCACTTCTGCAATTAATCACAGTAATTGTGCACCTAGGAGTTGGAAGAAGGAAGTTAACTCTTGGCTGCTGCAGGAACAAACAGCCTTGAGAAACTGGAGTGGGTCCAGGATGCTGGGAATCTAACTGCAAAGATATGTCCGAGTCGCAGTTACTCAATATTCTCATCACATCTATTCGAGCAAACACTGCTGAATACACAGCAGTGATAACTTATAAAGCATAAGAATTTTCTCTAGCTCATGCAAGCAGCAACCAAATGTGCTCATCCTGACCGGGAGTTTTTATAAAGCTTACTTCAGCAAGACAAAGTAACAGACCATGATTGAGGGAGGTGGCCAGATGGTAAAATGGAGACGGAATGGAGGCCTTTGGGAGGTAGAAGGACAAGAGTGCGGCATGGTGGCACAGCGTTAGAGTTGCTGTCTTACTGTGCCAGAGACCCGGGTTCGATCCTGACCACGGGTGCTGTCTGTGCGGAGTTTGTACGTTCTCCATGTGACTTGCATGGGTTTTCCCTGGGAGCTCCAAAGAAGTACAGGTTTGTAGGTTAATTGCCTCGAGACCCTTCTAAAGACCCAAAACATCACCCATTCCTTTTCTCCAGAGATACTGCCTGACACGTTGAGTTACTCCAGCATTTTGTGTCTATCTTCAGTGTAAACCAGCATCCATGGTTCCTTCCTACAAAATCCTTATCAAAATATACATACTGCTGCACTGTATGTAACCCATCCCGCCTTGTCCTTCTTGAGCTGTCTGCAGTTCAAGTCTGGGGTGAATGGAAATGCCTCAGCAGACTGAGAGCTGGTGCTGGTCCTTGTAAAGCGACTCTCAAGAAGTGGGGTTATATAGACACTGAAGACGTCATCTGCATATGTGGCACCGAACCACAATCTATGGAGCACCTATTGAGATGTCCTCTATTGGAGCACAAATACAAAGCTGAGGACCTTGCAGGGAACAATAATATTGCTAAGAGTTGTGTTCAGTTTTGGCTGAAACACAATATTTAGCATTTGTGGACACGATAAGAAGAAGATTAAGTCTTCAATTAGTCTGAAGAGGGGTCTTGACCTGAAACACCACCCATTCCTTCTCTCCAGTGATGCTGCCTGTCCCGCTGAGTTACTCCAGAATGTTGTGCCTATCTTCGATTTCAACCAGCACCTGCAGTTCTTTCCTACTCATGCAGTTTATTAAGGTTGACCACAATCCCACCCACAATCACCATCCCACCTGAGTCCACCATCATCCAGGTGGATGGATCACAGTTATTTGCTTCGCTTAAAATCTATCCAATTGACTCAAGAGAATTAGCTGCAATGATTTCCCTTCCTCTGGTCACGTCATTAACTCCACTGTCCCCAAGGGCCTTAGCCTCTTTCAATTATCCATCATCCAGCCAGCATCTATCATCAGCCGAATATAGGGAGAGCAAAATGATCGCACACAGTTCCATTTCACTAGCACTTCTTGTGACCTCTCTGTCTCCACATTGTCAGAGTAGTTCCTGGAGATTATCAGGCCCCCATCAACAAGCCTTCCCTGGACATTGATACCGTCCCTTGTCCTGGACTCTGCGGAAACTAATCTACTATCTTGAAGTTTAGAATTCACGTTAGACTTTACGCTTTAGGGATGCAGCAGAGAAACAGCCCCATTGGCCCACTGAGTCCTTGCTGACCAGCGATCACCCCGTACACTGGCATTATCCTGCACACTCGGGACAATTTACAATTTTACCGAAGACAATTAACCTGCAAACCTGCAAGTCTCTGCAGTGTGGGAGGAAACCAAAGCACTTAGAGAAAATCCACGCGGTCACCGGTAGAATGTACAAACTCCACACAGATAGCATCCCTACTTTCAAAAAGCTTAGAGTATGATATTATTCCACAGAGATACACGTGAGTTATAGTCCTTCCTCGTTTGTGATTGTTACTGCCGACAGACTCAATGGGAACATAAGTGCCATTAATTTGACATATTTTGAACCAAAGTTTGAGACCAACAAAGTTGATTACAAGCTGGGTTTTTTCCTCTCTGCAGAGTGTATTATCTGCTGAGCAAAAGTTAGTTTCTCACCGTCGTTTTCAAGATTGTTGGTGAAAGGGAACAATGGTTACAACAGTGTAATGTGTGACACTACAGCACACCAGTTTAACAGGGAATGAAATACAGATACATTAATTTCTTGGCATGTCAGCTGTTAATGGAACAATTACATAAAATAATCGAAAATGAAGTGCAAAGCAGCCTATTAAATTTAAATTCTATTACAATGAGGAAAGGAATAGTCAGTTTGGCTTGCAAAAAGAAAAAATATATATTACTTTGCTTGTACATTAGACATATGATTGTACTGGAGGAGTGTACAGAGGAAATATACTGAACATAAGCTATCAGGTTAGAGGTGAGATCTTATCGGTTGGGCTCAGAGCACAGGATGATGATGAAGGACCTGCCAGAGGTACACAAATTATACAGGACAAAGGGTAGATAGTGAGAAACTTTTCCCTATTGCACAGATAATAGGTTGACGGAGACACAAAGAACTGCAGATGCTCAGTCCAGTTTTAGTTTATTGTCACGTATACCGACGTACAGTGAAAAGCTTTTGTTGTGTGGTAACCAATCAGCGGAAAGACAATACATGATTACAATCGAGCCGTTCACTATCAGTGTGAGGTTATTCACTTTGGAAGTAAGAATAGAAAGGCAGATTATTATCTGAATGGTGTCAAGTTAGGAAGAGGGGATGTTCAACGAGATCTGGGTGTCCTAGTGCATCAGTCACTGAAAGGAAGCATGCAGGTACAGCAGGCAGTGAAGAAAGCCAATGGAATGTTGGCCTTCATAACAAGAGGAGTTGAGTATAGGAGCAAAGAGGTCCTTCTACAGTTGTACCGGGCCCTGGTGAGACCGCACCTGGAGTACTGTGTGCAGTTTTGGTCTCCAAATTTGAGGAAGGATATTCTTGCTATTGAGGGCGTGCAGCGTAGGTTCACTAGGTTAATTCCCGGAATGGCGGGACTGTCGTATGTTGAAAGGCTGGAGCAATTAGGCTTGTATAAACTGGAATTTAGAAGGATGAGGGGGGATCTTATTGAAACATATAAGATAATTAGGGGATTGGACACATTAGAGGCAGGAAACATGTTCCCAATGTTGGGGGAGTCCAGAACAAGGGGCCACAGTTTAGAACGGAGATGAGGAAGAACTTTTTCAGTCAGAGAGTGGTGAAGGTGTGGAATTCTCTGCCTCAGAAGGAAGTGGAGGCCAGTTCGTTGGATGCTTTCAAGAGAGAGCTGGCTAGAGCTCTTAAGGAAAGCGGAGTGAGGGGGTATGGGGAGAAGGCAGGAACGGGGTACTGATTGAGAGTGATCAGCCATGATCGCATTGAATGGCGGTGCTGGCTCGAAGGGCTGAATGGCCTACTCCTGCACCTATTGTCTATTGTCTATTGTCTATTCACGATGTACAGATACATGTGTAGGAAAATAACTGCAGATGCTGGTACAAATCGAAGGTTTCACAAAATGCTGGAGTAACTCAGCGGGTCAGGCAGCATCTCTGGTGAGTTGGAATGGGTGAAGTTTCGGGTTGAGACCCTTCTTCAGACAGATACATGTACAGATACATGATTTTTTAGATTTTTTAGATTTAGAGATACAGCGCAGAAACAGGCCCTTCGACCCACCGAGTCCGCGCCGCCCAGCGATCCCCACACATTAACACTATCCTACACACACTAGGAACAATTTTTACATTTACCCAGTCAATTAACCTACATGCCTGTACGTCTTTGGAGTGTGGGAGGAAACCGAAGATCTCGGAGAAAACCCACGCAGGTCACAGGGAGAACATACAAACTCCGTACAGATGGCGCCCATAGTCAGGATCGAACCTGAGTCTCCGGCGTTGCATTCGCTGTAAGGCAGCAACTCTACCGCTGCGCCACCGTGCGTCCACCATGCAAGATGCTTAGTGCAAGATAAAGCCAGTAAAGTCTGATCGAAGATAGTCTGAGGGTCATCAGTGAGGTAGACAGTGGTTCAGGATGGTGTCAGTCTGAAGAAGGATCTCGGCCCAAAATGTCACCTATCCATTCTCTCCACAGATGCTGCCTGACTTGCTGAGTTGCTGCAGCATCATGTGTTTTACAAATAGGTTTATAGTAAACAGTAAGAAGGCTTGATGGTGTGTGAAGATTTCTTTTTCACCCTGAAGGTGGTTGCAATCTGGAATACACTGGCTGAGCAGATAGTGGAGGCAGCACGCTCATATTATTTAGAAGGTATCTGAGCAAGAACTTGAATTATCAAGACATAGAAGTTTAAGTGCCAAGAGTTGGTAAATGAGTTAGTGTTGATGGGTACTTCATGGACTGAAGGGTCTGCTTCTGTGCTGAATGACTGTATGACTCAATTGTAAAGGGAAAATATACATATTTTAAATAAATCATAATGCTGATGCCAAACAATGGAATGTGATACTTTTGTGATAATCCGCTTTATATGAAAGCTATGTATTATGTAAGTAATGCAAAAAAAATAAGACATGAAGACGTGACCAAAAAGGGCAGAGCTGTGGATGTTGTGTACATGGGCTTCAGTAAGGCATTCGACAAGGTTCCGCATGGTAGGCTGCTCTGGAAGGTTGGATCGCATGGGATCCAAGGATAGCTGAATGGATAGCAAATTGGCTCCATGGAAGGAAGCAGAGGGTAATGGCAGAAGGTTGCTTCTCAGACTGTATGACTGTGACTAGTGGGTTTGGTGCTGGGCCCGTTACTGTTAATCATCTATATCAATGATTTGGATGAAAACATACAGGGCAAGATTAGCAAGTTTACTGATGAAACAAACGTTAGTGGTTTTGCAGATAGTGAAGATGGTTTTGAACGATTGCAGCAGGATCTGGATCGATTAGCAAGGTGGGCAGAATGGTTGATGGAATTTAATACAGAGAAGTGTGAGGGGTTGCATTTTGGGACATCAAACAAGGGCAGGACCTACACATTAAATAGTGGGTAGTGTTGTGGAGCAGAGGGATCCAGGAGTACAGGTGCATGGTTCCTTGAAGTTCGAGTCACAGGTAGATAAGATGGTCAAAAAGAGACCACATTTAGAATATTGTGTTCAGTTCTGGGCACCATGTTATAAGAAAGATATTGTCAAGCTTGAAAGGGTTCAGAAAAGATTTATGAAGATGTTGCCAGGACTAGAGGGTGTGAGCTATAGGGAGAGGTTGTGTAGGCTGGGTCTCTATTCCATGGAGCGCAGGAGGATGAGGGGCGATCTTATAGAGGTATACAAAACCATGAGAGGAATAGATCAGGTAGATGCACAGAGTTTCTTGCCCAGTGTAGGGGAATCGAGGACCAGTGGACTTAGGTTCAAGATGAAGGGGAAAAGATTTAATAGGAAACCGAGGGGTAACTTTTTCACACAAAGGGTGGTGGGTGTATGGAACAAGCTGCCAGAGGAGGTAGTTGAGGCTGGGACTATCCCATCGTTTAAGAAACAGTTAGATAGGTACATGGATAGGACGGGTTTGGAGGGATATGGACCAAGCGCAGGCAAGTAGGACTAGTGTTGTTGGCCAGTGTGGGTGAGTTGGGCCGAAGGGCCTGTTTCCACTCTGTATCACTCTATGACTATGTAGCTTTACAATACTGTTAAACTATATTTTGCACTCTGGTATATTTCTCTTTACACGGCCTGTTGTATTTGTGTATGGCTTGATTGTACCCATGCATAGTACTATCTGATTTAAATGGTTAGCTTGTAAACAAAAGCTTTTCGCTGTTAGAATATACTCAGTGGCCAAACTTCCACCACCGTCTTTGTCAGTGAATTCCAAAAATGCACAAGATTTTGACTGATTAGATTTCTGCTCATCTCAAACCTTGAATGATCAGCTCTCTGTCTGTACGGAGTTTGTACATTCTTCCTGTAACCTGCGTGGGTTCTCTCCGAGGTCTTTATTTCCTCCCACACTCCAAAGACGTACAGGTTTGTAGGTTAATTGGCTCGGTATATATGTAACATTGTCCCTCGAGTGTGAAGGGCGGTGTTAATGTGCGGGGATCGCAAGTCGCTGCAGAGTCAGTGTGCCGAAGGGCCTGTTTCCACGCTGTATCTCTAAACGTAACTAAACTAAACTAATTACCTCTGAAAATAAACACATAAACACAAATGTATGTTTACACTCATTGTTCAAACGATAAGAAGGTGTATACATGGTCCTTTAAAAGAGATTACGTCCTCCCTTTGTTCCCATGCATAACGTCTTTTAATTAATTTAGTTGAGGTGGGAGTCACTGACAGGATAACAATTACTTTCCACTCAGAAATGCACTTGAATCAAATAAATTGCTTGGCAATTTCAAAGGACAGTGGGCGTGAAGTCACATATAGGTCAGACTAGATAAGGACAGCTGATTTCCTAAATGAAAAGAATTTTCCATGAAAAAACAATTTTGCAGTTTTATAATGACCAACTGTTCTTTAAACCATATTATAAGAGCTGATTTAAATTCACCAGTTGCCATGGTGAGATTTGAACTCTTGTCTTTGGCTTAATAGTTTAGGCTTTTAGTTTTCTGAACAGTAACTTTAGCATCCAGTGAGGCCAATGTAATAATTAAAAGGGCACAGTGGCATAACTGTATAGGCCGCACAGTGGCGCAGCAGGTAGAATCTGTTGCCTCACAGTGCCAGAGACTCGGGTTCGATCCTAACCTCGGGTGCTGTCTGTGTGAAGTTTGCACGTTCTCCCTGAGACTGCTTGGGTGCTCCATTTTCCCAAAACATCTCAAAGACGCGGTGGATTTGTTGACTAACTGGCCTCAGTAAATTGCCCCTAATGTGTCAGTGTGGATGGAAATGTAGAACAACGCAGAATGAGTGTATACCTGGTTATTGTTAGTTGGCACAAACTCAATAGGCCAAATGACCTGGATACATATTTTATCTCTAAATTCTAAACTCTAATATCTTTCATTGGTGCATGTGAATCTTTCATTAGTGCATGTCTTCAAGAGAGCGTTAGATATACTGCAGCTCTTTGGGCTAACGGAATCAAGGGATATGGGGAGAAAGCAAGAACAGGGTACTGATTTTGGATGATCAGCCATGATCAGATTGAATGGCGGTGCTGGCTCGAAGGGCCGAATGGCCTACACCTGCACCTATTTTCTATGTTTCTATAAAGTCAGAACAAGATGCTTAAATTTAAGCAATGTAAATGTAATGTTACTCCATTGTTTTATCCCGTAGTTTTTTTCATAGCATCCTTTTACTTTGGCATTACATTTAAATGAACTGTGGTCTCACAAGAAGCAGCATTCAGTTACATCCTGCTACTCAGCCCAGGATTGAGATTAAACTGTAGCTGATTATTCTCAGCCAACAATCCTGCTGTATCTTTCCAAGTCACACATCATTCTGACATTGACCTACATTGGCATTTCTTCAACGCTGATCAATCAAAATCCTTGCAGAAAAACAGACATACCTACCCTTGACCGACCTCACAGACGAACGCCAGGCCATCACCTCCCTACTGTTTCTGATCTCATCACCTTTGGCAATCTCCCCTCCACAGCCTCCAACTGCACTATTCCCCAGTCGAGCACTTTTATCTCCTTCCCAAAATCTACAAACAGAATTGCCCTGACAGTCCCATTATTTCTGTCTGTTTCTGCTCCACAGAACTCATTTCCAAACTCCTAGATTCCATCTCCTTCTGACCTGTATCCAGGACTCCTTACATGCCCTTCAACGCTCCAATAACTTTCAATTTCCAGGCCCTCATTGCCTCATGTTTACCATGAACGTCCAGTCCTTTACACTTCCACCCCCCACCAGGAAGGTCCCAAGGCCCTCCATTTCTTCCTTGAACAGAGACCCAATCAATTTTCTTCCACTAACACTCTTCTTAGCCTGGCAGAACCTGTCCTCACATTACCAACTTTAGGTAGCTCCCAACTACCCCCTTCCCCACTCCACCTTTCTTTACCCCTCTCTCTCCCCTGTGTCCCATCTGGACTTGCACCTATTTCGCACCTCCCCCTCCCCTTCCATCTACATTCCTTCCTCTTGCTTCACAATTTCCAATTCTTCCATCCTTTTGTCTCACGTCTTCGGTCGTTTCATCTCTGGCCTTTGTCCAACCATCTGCCTATTCAAACCCCCTTAGCCAATATCCACCAGTCAGTCAGCAGGCTTTGGCCTGCCCTGCTCCATTCCAGCTTTCCTCCCCTCCCCTTCCCTCCTCCCCTCCCCCCTCCACAATCAGTCTGAATTAGGGTCCCAATCTGAAATGTCACCCATCCATTTTCTTTAGAGATGTTGCCTGGCCCATTGAGTTACTCCAGCACTTTGTGTCTTTCCCTGTTTCTGCAAAATCCTTTTAAGGATTATCCTTGGTAAAATCACTGCACAGACTACCACAACACCACATCTCCTTAAGGACAAATGGTCTGGATAATAAACAGTGATGTTGACACATGGAACTGTAGATGCTCGTTTAGAAAAAAATATCAGCAGATATTATTATTTTTGTTAGGAAACCTTTGATTTATTTTAAGTAGAGTATGCCAAGATTTATTGTCCATCATTAATGCCCATGGGTTAAGTCAACTCAGAGGGCAATTAATGCTCAACCATGTTGTTCAGTCTGGAGTCAAATTAACCCATCAGGTAATAGCTGCACATTTTCTCACAGAAATGATTCAAATTCATTTTTATAGATTTAAGGACAGCATTGGTGACACTATCTTTCAATTCAAAATTTATTTTTCTGCCCAATGGATTTCAGTGTTTGACTTTAATGTCCAAGCTTCCATTGTGGGACTTGAACTCGTGTCACCTGTCAACACAGCCGCCCATTGGCTCATTGCCTCCAGCAATGTCCAGGTTACATCCCTGCAATTTTCCAGGCTAAATAACTTTTCCAGGCTAAATAACAGGACCAGCATGAGCTCTCTGCCACTCACAGGATTCTGGGAGAAAGGGTGAATTTGGGACACATCACAATGATATAATAAGCTCAACTGAGACCAATCAAAGCCAGAATTTTCCACAGGTGTGAATCTGTCCAGGTACTCCGAGTATCCTAACAGGTTGAGTGATTTTATTTTACTTGGTTGAATGAAAGATACTGTACAGCTTGGAACCAGGCCTTTCAGCTCACAGAGGCCACACTGACTATCAATCACCCACACACACTAGTGTTATCTCACTTTTGCATCCATTCCAGCACACTTGGGACAATTTACAAAGCTTATTAACCTATATACCCACACGTCTTTGGGATGTTTTGTTTTGCTTAAAGAGACAGCATGGAAACAAGCCCTTTGACCCACCGTGACCATGGTGACTCTCTGTCACCCCTTCACACTTGTTCAATGTTGTCCTACTTTCTCACTCCCTATACACCAGGGGCAATTTACAAAGGCCAATTAACCTACAAACCCTCAAAGCTTTGAGGGTTTTGACCCTCAAAGGTCAGTCTGAAGAAGGGTCTTGACCCGAAACGTCACCCATTCCTTCTCTCCTGAGATACTGCCTGACCTGCTGAGTTACTCCAGCATTTTGTGAATAAACACCTTCAATTTGTATCAGCATCTGCAGTTATTTTCTTATACAAACCCTCAAACCATCTTTGCAATGTGCGAGGAAACCAGAGCATCTGGAGGAATACCACACCATCTCAGGGCAAATGTGTAAAGTCCACATAGACAGCACCCGAGGTCAGGATCAAACCTGGATCTCTGGTGCTGTGAGGCGGCAGCTCTACCAGCTGCTGTGCCAACCCATCGTTGTGAAGACTCAGTCATTGATTGATATTGTGATTGATAGATTTCTGTATTCAAATCGTCCAGGAACCACAGTGGGAAAGCTGCCTATGTGGATATAAATGATTGTGCATTTCAAGTGAAGTCATTGGTACAGGTGATGGGTCAATTATCAACATACTGCATTGCAGTTCTATAAGAATCAATGTTATACTTCAACATCAAGACTAGACGCTGATGGACAAATTTATTGAGCCATTAGGCTGTCCATCCCATGACTGCACCTTCTTGGAAAGAATCATTGAATTGTTACTTAATTGATTTGGGAGCATCATACTTTTTTCAACATTGCAAACCAATGTCACTGCATTATAAAGAAGGAACTGTTGTGAGACTGCGAAAAAGGATCATGCAGTTTCAAATCAATTAAAGACATTTGATCACACTGAAAAATGTGGTGTGAAATGGCTATATGCTGAGACCCAAACCTATTCCCATTCACATGAGAAATTTGTGTGAGCATTTTTTTTACAGAGGGTTTGGAAACACTTAATACATAGTACCAGGAGTCCGACAGACCAACTGAAAGGTGATAATTGCCTTTAACCGCAGCTGGGGCCATTGCACAGTCGGCTTCACATGGTGGACTAGAAATAACGAGATGCCAATGTCAAGCTTAAAGGGGAAGCACCATGTGCATGTGGGAAGACATGACTAAACTGATCTGAAAGAAAATGCCAGTTACAAGAGATGTGTCAGATCAATGCCATTGTATTGTAGTCTCATCAGCACAAGTAGTTTAACCATTTCATATGCCAATCCAGGTCAGTGTGCTCATCAACAGATCGCCATCTCGTAACTACTTTACTATGGCTGTCTTCCAAAACTCTGTGCATCAAACTTGCACCACTCATTGCATAATCATCTGTTACCTTTCTTTTGTAGAAAACCTCAATGGTGGAACAGGAGGGGGATGGTGGCTGGCCAGCAGATGGAGCACCACAACAGCCGAGAATACGGACGAAGTCTGCAGTGGGGAGAGACTCCCGATTGTTGTGGTGTCCATGTCGGTGGAGCCAGGTCAGCTTCTGCCAGGATCCGTGTGGTGGCTGTCTGTGCACCAGTCTCCCGGCATCAAAAGATGTCACGCACAAATGTCCAGTTGGGGGGACATTACTACTTGCAAAGTCTGTGGCAAGGTAGTGGAGTAAGAAGCGGAAGCATGTCCAATACAGCTTGTAAATTCCATCCCAAGGGTGTAGTCATCAGCCAACTGTTGACGGAGAACTGCCCAGAAATAGCTGGGCAAGGACAAGTAAAAAGTAGGCATTAAGGAATGCAGTAGATAATTTGTTAATAATTCCATGTCTTTGTTGACGATGAACACATGAAGTATTTCGGTGATTGCTATTAGTGGTCAGGATTTGTATTTGCGGTGGATAATAAGTGTTTGGTGGGACGTTCCCACAGAGATTCTCCACTGTTATCAGGCTTCTGAAATCATCCTTCCATAAGCTAGGGTGTTATACGATTCACCTCTACCCGATTGTGGGCATCGGGCTTTGTCTATGGAACTGAGGTGCTGCTATGTTGAGATCTATATTCTGCATTTGTATCTTCCCCTTTGCTCTATCTTTTGTTTGATATGATTGTATTTTTGTAAAATATTTCTGATCTGTTTGAGGAGCATGCAAAACAAAGCTTTTCACTTTATCTTGGTACATGTGACAATAATAAACCTAAATCCTGATTCAAGTTTCTCTTTCCACAGTCATGGGAGGTTGGAGCTGGCAGAAGGTAAGCACACATTGATAAACCTAAATTGTCTTTGACTCCCTGCCATCCAAACCTGATTGTGCTTGCACTGATGGAACGTACTCAACACTGATAGCTTGTCAACTCCAAGGAAGTGAATGAGTGAGTAAATAAGAAAATAACTGCAGATGCTGGTACAAATCGAAGGTATTTATTCACAAAATGCTGGAGTAACTCAGCAGGTCAGGCAGCATCTCAGGAGAGAAGGAACAGGCGACGTTTCGGGTCGAGACCCTTCTTCAGACTGATGAGTAAATAAAATGCACATACCAAGTTAATATGGTACAGTCCTTACCGTACATCCAGCAGATGCTTTGTTACTGTGATTGTTTCCTTCGTCCTTCAAAATCTCAGAGATTGAGCTTTACTTTGCTGACAAGGATATCGGGTTGATTTACACACCGCAGATGCATTATGTCTGTGGTGGACCTCAGAGAACGTTCAGGGTGGTTGTAAGTGAGATGCCTTGCATTGAATGAATCAAACCTTCAGTGACTTTGAGAGGCAGATCGGCGACCACTGCAACACAATGTGACAATTGTTGACGGCTCTCTGTGAAGCTGGAAGGAGACCCTTGCTGCAGACTAAAGGGTTCTTGCATAATTGAGTGACTGAATGGCTGGCCCAGCGTTGTTCTTGGCCACTGGTGAACCCACGAATACAGGGAAAGACTGATGGTAACGATGACGACTGCCAAGAGAAAATTATTATGGGTTTTATGGCAGTGTTAACTTGTCAATTGTTGTCACAACTCTGCTGGCAAGGTATTGTTGCATGGAAACACAGAGTGCCTCTTTGTGTGAGCCCTCATTGGACAGTAAGGGGCCAACATCTGAACCTTAGGGCGGGAAAATGAACCTGCAGAGCATATCCAGAAACAACTATCCTTTGCCAATGGCTGCCCTCTTCCATTTTCCTCTTCTCATTCTTCATCCTCTTTCTCTCTCCTCCCTCTCTTGCTCCACCTCTGACTGATGCTGCAGAGGGCAAAGCATGTGTCTCAAAGAGAGCAGAATCATGGAGAATACAACATATCATCAAACAAGAGACCTTCTTTGTAAAATACTGGAGAAATCTCTGTTTAAGGACTTTGTTTTATTTTGCAGTTCCATATTCAGTCTGTACTAATTTTCTCCAGCACTGTGGTGGCCCGATGCAGAAGAAATGGATGAATACTGATAGATACACGAGTTAGATCTTATTCCTTGAAATTTTCCTTGAGGATCCACAAAACTGCCCCCATTAACGAGTTGGTAGTGGAGAGTTATTTACTTCAAGTTCCTGGAAGTGCACATCTCTGAAGATCTGTCCTGGTCCCAACAAATTAATATCAGAAAGAAAGCACATCAAATTTATGCAATCATAAAGAAAACCTCTAAAGAATGAAAGATTAAAGGAGATTTTGATATGTTGACGATACTCTCTTGAACTTCTACAGGTATACGGTAGAGAACAAATTGACCGGTATGCAACATGGCTCTGTTTGGCTAGTTGAACTCCCAGGAACGAAGGGGCTAGCAAAAAATGGTCAAAACTGTCATGATTGACTTCCCACCATCGAAGGGATCTATAAGAGGCGCTGTAGAAAAAAGAGGCAGCCAGCATCATTAAGGATCTACCATCAGGAAGAAAGCATAGGAGTCTGAAAAATGTAATGTCCAGGTTCAAGAACAGCTTCTTCTTAATGCCTATCAGGCTGTTGAACAATACGAACTACAAACCTGTTATGCTGCTGCTGGGGGTAAAGCCCCTGACCCAGTTCGGCGATTTTATAAGCGACTACAGGCGACTAGACTGTTGCCACACGGTCGCCGGGGTGTCGTGTGTACGGTCGTCAGTAGTCTCCAAAGAGTCGTAGCGTTTTTCTGGTCGCCGCAGGATTTTGCGAAGGCTTAAAAAATTTTGCCGACTGTTACTTTGATGCCAATGAGCGTAGCTTGACGTCTCCTGACGTAGGCGCTGTCGTAGGTTGTCGCCAGGTGACGTAGGTTGTCGCCGGTGCTGACTTCAGCGAATTCCAAGTGCGGACTTGATCTGATCATCCGTCAGTGTGATGTGTCCATAAATGATGGTAGGTTTTGTATGTTTTTGCACTTGTATTCTTTTTAAAGTTTGAATTTTAAAGTTTGAAGTTTGACGTTTATTTAAATTTATTGAAGTTTATTACAATATTTTTGTGTGCACTGTTGCATGTTCTTATCAACATTTAAATTTTTTTTGTCTGAATATCAATAAAGGAAACTCTTGACATTTTGATGGAAAATTGATGTATGAATTGATGTATGAAGTTATTGTATTTCAGGGTAGTTTCTCATGGCATCACTTTCAAATAGTCGTGATGCAGAGTGATTGGAAACCCTACCGTACACCCCCTTTTATAGGAAAAGTGGGTGAAACCTTTCTTTTTTTAGGTCTCTTCCTCGGGGTGCGGCTCGGCTGCGGGACTTTCCATCGCCCGGCTCGGCTCGGCCACGAGACCTTCCGTCTCCTTGCAGGGGCTGCGCGGGTCGGTCGCCTCGGCAGGGGTCGAGCTGTCTGTCCGTGGGAGTGGCATGGGGGAAGAGAGAGGAAGTTTTTTGCCTTCCATCACAGTGAGGGGGTGTTTGGAGGAGTCACTGTGATGGATGTTTGTGTTGGGGTTGTGTGTCTTGTGTTTTTTATGCTCTGTGCTGTTGTGACTGCTGGCAAATGATTTTCATTCAGTTCAAATGAGAATAAAGGTATTCTATTCTGTTCTGTTCTATTAAGAAGGACATTCATTCAGGCCCTATCTGCCCCAGTTGATGCCGGCCCAATAGACCACATGTAACGCACCTGGATTTTTTTTTTTTAAATCAGTTTTTTTATAATGTAAATAGCATGCAGTAATGTGCTTTGTGAATCACACTCAAAATTGTGCAAACAATAAGAATATGTAGCACGTAGAAATCCTGCATTCAGCAATAACGTCTCCACGTGGAGGACTTTCTGGCGGTACATTGTGTGATTCGTTCCTGGGGGGCTCTCACACTGGCTGACGTAGATTAGCATGCCGTCAGTTTGTCAGCTTCATTCACAGGTTGTTCTCTCCAATTATACTGAGACTTTTGTGTCCACACAACATGCGATCCATGTCACACCTGGAGGAAGTACATTATAATTGGGCCGCGAGAATGAAGCCAAACAGCAAGGTTAATTTGTTGGGTATTTTTATTCGGAGTTTGTGACGTGGATTATTTGACTATTTTTGCAACATGTGGTAACAGCTCAGTTAAGCCTAAATTAGATGTTTGAATATCTTCCATTCAAGTTGTTTCAATAATACAGGGTGTTATAAGCACACAGCAATGTGTTGCACAAACTGAGCTCTATTGCACTTTCAAATATACTGTATCTTCATATCTAGTCGATACCAATATCGTGTGGATTCTCAAGCATCCAATTTTTTTTTAATTGCACACATACACTTTTAGAGTCGTGAGAGCAAAAGTGGATTTCAAAGGTATAGACACAGCCAATGCCCATTGGAAAAATCATTTAGCTTAGTTTGTGGTGGCGCAGCACAGGCAGCAGCGGCTTGCCTGCAGTCCATTAGTCTCTTGTGTTTTTTGTTGTTTTTTTGTCTTAATTGTAATGTTTAGATGTGATGTGTTTTTTGTGGTTGTGTACTATGTGTGGGGGGGGGGGGGGGAGGAGTGTAAAATTGTCTCTTCCGAACGGAGACGCGACCTTTTATTCTGGGTGGTGTCTCCGTTCCCGCTGCGGCCTACCATCGGCCAAACACCTGGAGCTGGCGGCCTCCACCTGGGACCACCTGGGGCTCTGTTTCGCAGAGCCCGCGGACCGGACTTACCATCTGTGGAGCTGGCTGCCTTCGGAGGCTGTGGTGGTGCTGCGAGAGCGGCTGCGACTCGCCTTCGGAGGATTCGGCGCGGGCCGCGTGGATATCGGAAGCTCGCAGGCCCTGCCCTGGGTGGGGGCTGACATCGGGAGCTCCGGCAGCGGCACCGTCTTCTCCCGCCACGAATCGCGGGGCTTGGGTCGGCCTGCTGTGAACCTTTCACCGTCCGACGCAGCCTAGAACAGGCCACGGGATTTTCTCCGCCCGACGGAGGCTTCAATGTCGGGAGTCCTGACCGCCATAACGTGGCAACTTCAACAGCCTGACCGCGGGAGAGGACGGTAGGGGATGAGAAAATACATTCTGGCCTTCCATCACAGTGAGGAGGTGACTGGAGGAGACTCACTGTGATGGATGTTTCTTTTTTTGTTTTGTGTTGGTTTGTGATTGTGTATGTTATTGCTTATTTTTATTGCTCTTATTATTGGACTGTGGGCAATGGAATTTCGTCAAAAAAACTTGTTTTTTTTGGATGACAATAAAGGCTATTCTGATTCTGACTCTGATTCTGATTCTGGGTTTAGTATAGTTTAGTTTAATTTAGTTTAGTGTAGAGATACAACGCGGACACAGGCCCTTCGGCCCACTAAGTCTGCACCAACCAGAGACCCCCGTACACTAGCACTATCTTGCACTATAGGGACAACATGCAATTTTCCCGAAACCAATTAACCTACAAACTTGTACATCTTTGGAGTGTGGGAGGAAAGCGGAGCACCCTTGGGAAAACCTATGCAGGTCACAGGGAGAACATACAAGCTCTTTACAGACAGTACCTGTAGTCAGGATCAAACCCGGGTCTCTGGCACTGTAAGGCAGCAACTTTACCGCTGCGCCCAATTCTTCATGAGGCATTTCTTCAATTAAGACTAATGAAAACTGTTGAACCGGGAAGCCACTGACCACTTCAAGAGGATATAGAGAACATTCACAATCCGCAGATTGATCGCACAACATCCAATCTTAATGTACTCTGTTGATCCAGCATTGCAAGTTTTCAGTTATGGAAGAACTAAAGTGGAAGTAAATCATCCTCAATGCCGATGGGGCAATTGAAGAAGAAACAAACTACATTTTGTATGGGTAATCTAAAATAAAGAAAGGAAGCAATATTTAGAGTTGGCTTTGTCTAACACAGCTTGAATTTTACAGCTACAAACTCTACCAAATGGCAGTGGGAATTAACAAGAACTAGAGTAACTTAATGTTACTAATAAATAACATTAAAATCAGAAACCCCACTGGGAGTGCTTGAAGTTTATCCTCAATGAAGAATGAACAGATGGATTACAGGTAGACACAAAATGCTGGAGTACATCAGCGGGACAGATGAATTACAGTTCCATCTTACCAACTAATTCTAACCACAGCCCAGAGATCATAAATTGGCTCAGCTGCTCAGTGGTTTACTTGTGGTTCGGGGAGTATTGTTAAAAATGGCTTTGATGCTGAAATGAATGTTACTCAGGTCTTTCGGAGTTAATGTTGCAACTCCTCTCAGACAGATACCCTTTCGACAGATACTGCCCAACCTGCTGAATATTCCTAGAATTTTCTTTTTTTTAATTTCAGATTTCCGGCAACTTGTGTTCTGCGTATTACAGTTCCATGAAGTCTTTGTTTTGTTATCTTTCAGTCTGCCCACACAGATCTCCCTCAAAAGTATCTCCACAATCTCATCCCTGGTTTGGTTCAACCGTATCTGCTTGGCCCCAAATGAGTGGAAGTCGAAAAGAGTTCAGTCACAGAGTGGCGAGTCAGCAATTCCCTCTGTCAGGGTCAAGTCAAGTCAAGTCAATTTTATTTGTATAGCACATTTAAAAACAACCCACGTTGACCAAAGTGCTGTACATTTGATTAGGTTCCAATAGAAAAAAAAATGAAAACATACAGTAGCACGCAAACAGTTCACAGCGCCTCCTCAATGAGCCTCAAACGCTAGGGAGTAGAAATATGTTTTGAGCCTGGACTTAAAGGAGTCGATGGAGGGGGCAGTTCTGATCGGGAGAGGGATGCTGTTCCACAGTCTAGGAGCTGCAACCGCAAAAGCGCGGTCACCCCTGAGTTTAAGCCTAGACCGCGGGATAGTGAATAGCCCCAAGTCAGCCGATCTGAGGGACCTGGAGTTAGAGAGGGGGGTTAGAAGATTTTTGATGTAGGGGGGGGAGTGTCCATTTAGGGCTTTATACGTGAATAGGAGGAGCTTGAAGTTGATTCTGTACCGTACAGGGAGCCAGTGGAGAGAGGCCAGAATCGGGGTGATGTGGTCCCTTTTACGGGTACCCGTCAGGAGTCTCGCTGCGGCGTTTTGGACCAGTTGCAGGCGGGTCAGGGAAGATTGGCTGATCCCAGTGTATAGGGAGTTGCAGTAGTCTAGGCGGGAGGAAATGAAAGCGTGAATGATTTTTTCTGTGTCGTCGAATTTGAGGAAAGGTTTGATTTTAGCTATGGTTCGAAGTTGGAAGAAGCTGGCTTTTACCACAGCGTTGACTTGCTTATCAAATATTAATGCAGAGTCAAATATCATGCCGAGGTTTTTGACATGCGGTTTGACTAGGCAGGATAGGCTTCCAAGACTGCCTGTTATCAATTTGATGGAGTCGGGGGGGCCGAATAGGATGACCTCAGACTTGCTCTCATTTAATTGGAGGAAGTTCTGTGCCATCCAACATTTTATGTCCTCAAGGCAGTGTGAGAGGCTGTTTAAATGTCCATTCCCCACCCTTCCACTTTATCTCCTAACAAAGGAAGGACCATTGTGAGGTTCATCACAGCAAAGGACCTGTTATGATGGAATCATTACAACTCCATAACTTGATCCACAAATCTATCAATTTCAATATCATTCAATAACTGAGTCTCCACAAGCATGGCCACATTGGCCCAGTGTGATCATGACCTCGGGTACCGTTGTGTGGATTTCTCTCCATGACCATGTGGATTTCCTCTGGGGTGTTCCAGGTTTCCTCCCACATCTCAAAGACATGCAGATTTATAGGTTAATTGGCCATTGGAAATTGCCCCTAATGTGTAGGGAGCAGATGTGAAAGAAGGATGACATAGAACTAAGATGAACAGGTGATTGATTGTTTGAGTGTTTCCATGTTGTATCTCTAAAATAATTAAACTAGTTTAATGGTTTCCAATGAAGCAGTACCTATTCTCAATGCCCGATGTAGTATGAAACAAGGTTGACAACTTTAACCATGCTAACTTATTTCCATTCCAACAAAGGATCTACAACCTGAAACAATAACTATGGTTCTCCTTTCACAGGTGCTGTCCCGCATGCTAAACATTTCCAGTATTTTCTGCTTTCATTTCAGATATAAAACCTCTGAATTTCATTTTGGATTTCCACTAACTTATTTCCCTTTGGACTGAACTTATTGAACATCTTGAACGGTGGGGTCTAAGTAATACTGTATATAACATTGAGTGTCACATCTTACATTCATGAGTAAATGTTTGGAAGTTCTGTGCAGATATTTTAAACTATCAAAATCTCAAAGCGACAATTTTAAGCAATAAGCTATTATGATTTATGATTTGTACAGCCAAAAGAAAAGCCAATAAGCATAGGATGAATGTATTTTCTTTTTAAATGCAAAAGGGAAATGAAAGAGTTGATACATGCTCCACTTTACAGCTCATTCGTCTTCTAAATAGATATTTCATTTTAATAAATATAAAAATTTCCACACTGAAATTGGGACTATTTTTCTGCTGTTTGAACTATTTTTTGGAAGAAAGATGAATGCATTAAATTGTCAGAATAATGCTTCAAAACAACAGCAAGTTTTAATTGGGAAAAGGTTTCTGGGCATTAAGGTGGATCACCACAGATTTTTCACGATGGTTGCAGGTAAGCCTCAACAAAAGACAATGCTTGGATTTTAATGATGCTATTCACAAACCTGGCATTTTCCAAAATGCCTGACAGCCAAAGCAGAATTTCTGACATTAAGGACTGCAAATGTAGGATACCTTGCAGGTAATTTATGCAGAGCTGGCTTTCACAAACAGCAATATGATAATGACCAAATAATGTGTTTTCTTTTAGCATTGTTGGTTGAAAGAAACATCTCGCCCAAGGCACTTGGGAAGAACTCCCTATTTATTCTTCAAAATTGTGTAATGGGCTTACCTACATTTACCTAAGAGGCAGCTTAGGGGGCTTAGGTTTATCATCTGATCTGAACGACACCTCCTCCAACAGTTCAGCCCTCCTTCAACACTCCTCAAACCTTCAGACTGAGTCTCAGATGGACAACGTTCCAAGGGTAAGAGTGGTCCAGTAGACCATAATAGATGACCAGTCTGAAGAAACATCCCAACCAGAATCAGTCGGAAGAAGGGCCCCGGCCAAAGTGAATCTGAAGAAGAGTCCCGACCAGAATCAGTCTGAAGAAGGGTTACCGACCCAAAGTGTCACCTATCCATGTTCTCCGGAGATGCTGCCTGACTCGTTGAGTTACTCCAGCAATTTGTGTGATTTTTTGTGAGTCAGCATGTATTCCTTGTTTCTGCAGATGACCTTCACCTATGGCTCTCATGGATCCAACATGCAA
Source organism: Rhinoraja longicauda (assembly GCF_053455715.1). NCBI lineage: Eukaryota > Metazoa > Chordata > Chondrichthyes > Rajiformes > Arhynchobatidae > Rhinoraja > Rhinoraja longicauda. The sequence goes on along the minus strand of NC_135984.1, from coordinate 19,320,533 downwards.
AGCACTGCTAATTAATTTCACAAAAGAACATTTTAATCAAGCCAAGAATGATTAGGTGAATATCCGCTGGTGTTTGCCAGAGCCCCTCATTGTGAAGGACTGGGACATTCTCAGAGTTGTTCCTATTTCAACATGCAACTTCAAGTTGTATGAACAATTGGCAGTCTCAATGAAAAACAGATCACTACCTAAAATATGCCTCAGCATTACAGAACTCTAAACATTATATTTAACATTGCATTCCGTGTCCATTTGTCAATGGTGTTGGGCAAAAGTTGCCTAATTATGTGAACAGTTGATGTTTAAAACAAGGTGACAGTTGCACATGATAAGTAAATTTATTCAGTCGGCAAACATGGAATTCATTACTGGGGTATGATCAGACTGTACTCCAGATATATGAACTGCAGGGCACAAATGTTCTTCTTTTGTCTCCATGTGTTGAATAACCAAATCTCACTACATGTTATCAGTGAGGTGTTCTCAAACATATTTTTGTTTTAATTTCATCTCCTGTGTTTATAAAATGCAACAGGTTAAAGTAGCAGAAGAAAAATGTTATTCCACTTTTTGATAACAGGTACAATTGCATAGTTTTTGGACGTTTGTCTGAAATTAAAGTGGATTTAAGTGGATAGACACAAAACGCTGGAGAAACTCAGCGGGACAGGCAGCATCTCTGGAGAGAAGGAATGGGTGATATTTTGGGTCGAGACCCTTCTTCAGACCGAGCATCAGTGGGAGAGGGAGTTACAGAGACAAGGAAGTGCAAGAAATCAAAAGAGATGCAGATCAAGGACAATGTAGAATAGACCATTGTTAGGTAGGAGATGGTGACAGACTGGTCGGAGAACTTTGAATGGGGAGGGATAGAAAGAGAGGGAAACTAAAGGTTTATTGAAGTTAGATAAGTCAATATTCATACCGCTAGGGTGTAAGCTGCCCATGCAAAATATAAGGTACTGCTCCTCCAATTTGTCCAAGCAAAATATGTAAGTGGAATTTCTTCACTCTACCTGTCGTACCTGTGTTTGTCTGGATTGGTATTCATGAATATTATTATCCGATTTGATTGAATAGTATGCAAACAAACGTTTTTGCACTGTATCTTGGTGAGAATTCAGTGAGAATAATAAAACTAAAGAGGCAACAATCCTCATTGACTGAACTATATGAACCTATACTCTTTTAAAGACCAGTTATCTTGCACTGCCTAGACACACAGTTCTATTCTTATTTTACTATTGGGTTAACAAAGAGCCGTTTAACTGCTGAACCTGTTTACCCAGATGCAGTTGAGTCATTCATTTGCCAACACATTGGGTTTTTTCAGGCAGTCCTTTAATATTGAGAATAACTTCCATTCTGATTTTGTCAATATTGAGATTAATAAGGCCAATGTGATGAACCACTGACTCTTCTCAGCAGGGAAGGGGTTGGGTGATGAGGTGTGAGGGCAGTTGTGTGAGGTGCCACACTTCTTATGCTGCTTTCCCAGGGCTTCTGTGTGCTCCTGATACATGGACTTGAGGCTCTCAATATCACCCTGAATGCTTCTTCTCTGCTTCGATCACTCAAAGGCCACAGATTTCCGGGAATCAATGTGGCTTTGAGCACATCCTTGAATATTTTCCTCTTTTTGCCTGGTAATAATTCATATATAAAACAGCTCAAGGTGATCAGTCTGCCAATTTACACAAAGTTTCAAATGTTTAACGATCATTTCAATATGCATTTTTAAAAAGAGATAAGCCTATGAGTTGTTGTTCATCCTTCGGGTTCGAAGATGACCATGACTTCACTTTCAGTTGGAGGATTGGTGACTGTGACTGGTGATGCCAATCCAGGCCCGGAAGGCACGCCCACATGTAGGACACAAGTGGATGGGTGCTGCAGTGGAAGTGGAGGTAGCCCGGGCCTTGTGCGTGGTGCGTTTCCTCTGGGCCTCTGCAGTGCATCTGTTCTCTGCTGCACGGGCTCATGTGGTGAGCTTGCTACGCCAGGTTGGACGGTCCAGAGCAAGGGACTCCCAAGTGCTGAGGTTGATGTCCAAGTCTTTGAGGGACACTTTGAGGCAGTCCTTAACCCATTTCTTCTGTCCTCCTACTGAGCGCTTGCCCTGACACAGTTCTCCATACAGAAGCTGTTTTGGCAGTCGACTCTCGGGTATTCTGACGACATGGCCTGCCCATCTGGCTTGGTCTTTCCATAGGAGGGTGTGGATGCTGGAGATTCCGGCCCATTCCAAGACCTCTGGAATTCTGTCCTGCCACCTGATGTGAAGGAGTCTGTGCAGGCAGTTGAAGTGAAAATGAGTAAATATGAGTAAAGAGATAGGCTATGTCATGGCTGTTATGTTACTGAACAAATAATCATGATGTACCTCAGTCCATCACACAGATCAGACTCCCCATCATTGACTCTGTCAGCACTTTGTGATGTTTCGGTAAAGTAGGCAGAAGATTCAGATTTTTAAAAGTGCCAGAATCAGGAATAGCTTATTTCCTTCTGTTATCAAGCTTCTGAACAGTCCTTCCATCAGCTAAAGTACTGTCCGATTCACTTCTAGCCTTTGGCAGACATTGGCCTTTGTCTCTGGATCTGGTGCACTACAATGCTGCGAACTTTGGAGTGTGGGAGGAAACCAGAGAAAATCCACGCAGTCACAAGGAGAACGTACAAACTCCATACGGACAGCCCCCAAAGTCAGGATTGAACCCAGGTCTCTGGTGCTGTAAGACACCAACTCTACCACTGCGTCACTGTGCGCCCCAGCTGAAGTAATATTTGGGAATGAAACAGTTGACATGTGTCGACTTTTTTGCAGATATTGAAGGTGAATTTAATGCAATGCTTGGTACAGAGAACAAAGACAAAGCAATGGCCTTAATTGTATGACTATATATTTTAGGAATAATGATATGTTTTGTAAGCAAAATGAAATAACAGTGGAACTTACTCTGAAAAGATATGTAGCATTCCTAACACATCACCCTCTCCATATTATTATGCACATGATTTAATCATCATCTAAATTTGGAACTCCCTGCTAATAGATGAAATAAAAAAACATAGTAAATTAGTTGTTTAAATGTATACATCCATTAACTTCTAGCAGTGCCTCTTCAAGCAGGAGAAAATAATAGCTATTTGGTGTTTTTATGAGCTCAACAAAACATAAATTGTGTTGCATTCACCTCTTTCATGAAAGAATTCCAGTTTCTGAGTCTATTTGGAGAGCATCAGCTGCATTTGTATAAAATCCTGCTTTATATTCCACCGTCTTTATTTAAATTAATGTAACATCGAGAGCGGGAATAATTAAATAGGTTTGCTGCGTGCGTTTGCTATTTTTGGACAGGGCAGGTCGACTTGTGAAAAATAAAATGCTTGAATCGTTATCTCAAAACTTGCAATGCCAAATATTACTCACTCATCAATATTTATTGGGATTTGAATAGCTGATACCATTAGCCTTAACCTCAGTCCAAATCTACTCTATAAGCAAAGAGATGAGATCCTAATAACTTAGCTGCTAGTAAATGAATATACACAGTTTCACAAATCTGAAAGTAGGTATTTAATGATAGACATTCCCATTCATACATTGCACTACATCTAGACAACGCTTGTTATTAATTGTACAGTTGCCAAAGTGCAACTTCCACATTTCCGTAGAGTAATGTTCAGTCAGTGAAAAGTTAAGTCATCTGTAGGAATGTAATGACATAATAATGCAAACCAAATAGTTTTACAATTGGAGATGAATGAGTCGACCTTTACTAATGAGGGTAACTTATTTTGCACTGATAGTAACTGAAGAAAGGAGTTAAACACACCGACTGAGATGTTGGCCGTATTTTAGGCAGCGGCAGATCTGTCCAAAATTACTCATCAAGACAAAAAGGTGATAACGAGCTGTGAAAGAAAGTTAAGATGAATCAGCTTCAAATTGAGGCAGTAAAATATGAAAATTGTAGATTGGAATGGAGAATAAAGCAACATTTTTGGACTATGGCAGTCATTCTTTCCACTTGACTTGCAGATAGGAGCAAACACTTGGATCACCCTACAAATTCTGTGCCTTTCAATGAATCAGTCAAATTGCCCTTCCCCCTCAAAATATTCTTAATATTTTAATGTGAGCATTGGCTCAGTATTGATTTTAGTATTATACATCAAAGGCATAATTTATAAGTGAACATATAAATCAACGCTAATTTTAACATAGTTTTACTTTAAATTTTAAGGATCAATTATGTCACACTTCAGTTCAATTTATTCTCACATTCTTATAGGTTGATCAAGGCCCACAGTTCAATATTTATTAAGCAAGCAAGTGACCTCGACAGAGGGTGTAAACTTTTGAGGGAGGTGTTTATTTTAGAGACACAGTGTGGAAACAGGTCCTTTGGCCCACTGTTCATGCTGTCCAGTGATTTCTGTACACTAATTTTATCCTACATACTGGGGACAATTTACCGAAGCCAACTAACCTACAGACCTGTTTATTCACAAAATGCTGGAGTAACTCAGCAGGTCAGGCAGCATCTCGGGAGAGAAGGAATGGGTGACGTTTCGGGTCGAGACCCTTCTTCAGACTACAGACCTGCGTGTCTTTGTAGTGTTGGAGGAAACCGGAGCACCTGGAGAAAACCCATGCGGTTTGCAGGAAAATTGTACAAATTCTGTACAGGCAGTACCTATGATCAGGATCGAACCTGGGCCTCCGACATGGTAAGGCAGCAACTCCACTGTACCACACCATTGAACAAAGTGTTCTTTGAAGACTTTACATAATCAATTTTTGACTGCAGTGTGACCGAAAAGGAGACTGTAGACAGTCATTGATTTACAGAAAGCAATTGATTGAGTAAATCTTCATCTTTTATTCTAAACTCCGGGGAATTGGTTTCTTCTGCAATTAACTGCTGCAGCTGAGCCTGACAAGAAGATAGACACAAAGTGCTGGAGTAACTCAGTGGGACAGGCAGCATCTCTGGAGAGAAGGAATGGGTGACATTTCAGGTCAAGATACTTCTTCAGACTGCTGCCTGTCCCGCTGAGTTACTCTAGCATTTTGTCTATCTTCGGTTTAAACCAGCATCTGCAGTTCCTTCTTACACATTGAGTCTGACAAGAAATGGATTAATGCTGATTAGGCACAAATTCAATCAAAGTTTTATCCAAAATCGAAGTCACAGGCGATTGGAGCAGTCTTGCCTCAGAAGATATAAATTTTTTAAAAAGCACGACTTCATTTTTTACATTTAGTGATTTATTTAGCAGTCAAGTACTGGAAAGGTTAGAATTTTAATTCCACTGCAGAATTTAAATTTGGTTAATAATGTAGAATTTTAAGAATATCTTAACTTGGTAATGATGATCATGAAGCCGTTGGCACGTTGTAAAAATCCATCTATCCATCTGATTTACTAATGTCATTTGATGGTGGGGTTGTGGGGGTGGGGGTGGGGGTGGGGGGGGAAGAGAGAATCTTCCTCCTTTACTTGTTCTGACTCTGAAATGTCCATGGGTAATTAGGCTTAGGAATTAAGCAGTGAGCTTAACAGACTCTGAAAAATGAACAAAATGAAAACTAACTTTCCAGTTTAAATATTGAACGAAACATATTAGCCCTTTTAGTTTTAAAAGCAGCAGTAAAAAATAACATTGGTGAAACCAGGAGAAAACACAGGAACTTCCGGAAGGTTCCAGTATCATCCAGTCTCAAAGAAAAGTGTGCATTAAAAAGCATTATTTGATTGAGACACTGTAAAAAAAACTTTTCCCCTCAATGGAAATGGGGAAATTCTTGTTGTTTACTGAAATTAGACAGGAAGAGTAGAATATTGCCACAGTGTTTACTCTTCAGATTGAAGAAAGGCAGGATATAAATTCAAAGCTCATTAGAAATATTATTTTTTACAGGTGAGTGAGGGAATATTTGAGGTCAAATGCAGAGGTCTTGCCCAGCTCACATACATGATGAAGATAAGCATGAACTCTGAAATTAAGTCGTCTCAAGGCCTACATTTCTGAAGTCACAACTGTTACTACTTTCGCAATATTGCCAGGGTAGGTAATATAAATCTTTGAACCGTTCAATTCTTCCTCTATGTGAATTAGATAATTTGATTTTTACAAGGTAATGCCAATATGATATTGATACTATTAAAGATAGACACAAACAGCTGGAATAACTCAGCGGATCGGACAGCATCTCTGGAGAAAAAGTATAGGTGATGTTTCGGGTCAAGACCCTTCTTCAGACCACCTTCTTCTGAAGAAGGGTGTCGACCCAAAATGTCACCTATTCCTTTTCTCCAGAGACGCTGCCTGACCCGCTGAGTTACTCCAGATTTTTGTGTCCATTTTCAGTTTAAAGCAGCATCTGCAGTTCTTTCCTACACGTGGATACAACTGAAGATGGGGGCCATTGATGATGGATATGTGGGGATTTCTTCATCCTCGTCAGTCACTTGGGTTTGAGGATGATTATTTTTGTTGTTTCTGAGGTAGTTAATGGCACCAATGTGGGAACGGCTGTTTAAGGGAGATGTGGATGATGGACAGAGCAGTGGGAGGTTTGTGTGAATGTGTACTCCTTCCACCACCTACACAGGCTTCTGCTTGGCTAGATTCTCAGTGTCATCCTAAATATCCCTTCACTACTTTGAGTGATCCTGGCCCCAGATTCTCAAGAATCCATGTGGGGGTGCTTAATTTCTTCCATGAAGCTTTGAGCAGATTCTTGAAAATATTTTTTTCTGATGACAAAGATCGGACTATTGTCTGTTTCAGAGGTCTGTTGTCAGGCATGCAAATGACTCCTTAGTCTACAAATAATTGCTAACCTGGGCACAGTCAGAAATGTGACATAAAACTGTACTACTAATTGCTGTATTTTGGAAGTGTATATTTGTTTTCCAAGTTTCCTTTCAAATCAATTTGCATTTCACTATATGTAAGCTCTTTTATGAACTAGCAAATCTTCCAGAATTTCAGAATGCTATTTCTTTATTAACCCTAAATCTAAGTCTAATTTTATTTTCTTCATTTTTGCATTTTTAAAAAGTTCTTCATATATTTGGGATAACAATGCAGAAATATAGCAGAAAATGAGTTGACCATAAAAATAAACATATTTACTTTATTTGGGCCTTACGCGAAAGTGATCTGATTTTACATTGAAAGTTAAACAAAATCTGTAAACAACTTGTAATGAAATTTCTCAGAATCATTTAAGAGATGTTGGTATTGTTTTATTACTATCACGTGTACAGAGACAATTTGAAAAAGTTTTTTTTGTGTTTTACCAATCAAATCAGATAATGCTATATATTAATACAATCACACCATACACAATCCAAGAGAAAAATACCAGAATGAAGATTATAGTTTTTCAGCAGTTCCAGAGATAAACTTCAATGTACACAATGTGGTAGGTTGGAAAATCAGAAGTTCCCAAGCTCTTGCATCCCCTGCCTAACAGGAGAAGGAAGAAGAGGGAATGACTGGGGTGGAACTTTCTTCCCACCCGGCTTCCTGTAACGACTCTATCCCCTACTCCCAATTCCTGCATCTATGCCACGTCTGTGCCCACAATGAGGTTTTCCATACCATCGGAGATGTCCTCATTCTTTAGGAAACGGGGCTTCCCCTCTTCCATTATAGATGAGGCTCTCACTAGGGTCTCCTCAATACCCCGCAGCTCCGCTCTTGCTTCCCCTCCCCTGATTTGTAACAAGGACAGAGTCCCCCTTGTCATCAGCCATCGCATACAGCATATAATCATCCAACATTTTCACCACCTCCAACGTGAAACCACTACTGGCCACATCTTCCCATCTCCACCCCTTTCTGCTTTATTTAGAGACCGTCCCCTCCGAAATTCTCTGGTCCACTCTACCGCTGTGCCACTATGCCACTCTTTTTTAGGTCAATGATAAATGATTGTGCTTTTCAACAACTGTTGACGAAGAGTGAAATAAAATGATTGTTTGGGCTTTTGAATTTGGTTCTTGAAGAAAGCACCTGGTGGTCAGATTCTGAACTTTTCTGCACTGCAAACTTACCAACATTTTACCATGACTGATTCAGTGTGCATTCACGGCACAAGACTAATGACATTCCTGGTCTTCCTGTTGGAAATCCATCGGACGTTGTCACTTTGTGCATTGTGCTGCATGCAGCATTTTCAGATGTGATGCTTGTTTTTGTAATCTCTTTGTAGTGAACCTTTTTGCTCTCGGCTAATGGAATTACTCAAGCAAAATCATTTCACTAAATTTTTTTTTTAAATGTTTTGTACAATTTGCCCTTGTGCATAAAACAATAAGCTTGATTTGAACAGCCTCTTTAAAACCTTACTACTAAGCACCGATGATAGAAACTTGCTTATTGCGTTTAATTCAATCTTGGGGCTTTGCCAACTTTGTGGGCAGGCCAACTTCCAGTATGGTGCAAAATATTGCAGAAACTGAGTATGCAGAGACAAAGTTTGCACTTGAATCTCCTTGATCATTTTTTTTGCTGCATTGTGCAATTTGATATGAACTGTGCTCGAGTTATCAGTGTAACCTAGCAGAAATTCTTAATCTATCATGTTCAGCAGTTCTTCAGGCATTCCTTCCTTAAAGGTAGCAATGAGTCAGGACAAATACGCAAAGCGGAAATCGCAGCTGTTCTTTTGGCTAAACAATCTCTAAACTATTTCTACGTCTTAAATCCTGCTGCATTTTAGAAAAAATATGGTTGTAAATTAATGCAATGAGACACGCTACAATGTAAGATATGTTCCACTGCATTCTGGTAATTGGAAAATAATGTCAGAGTCATGCAGCTCGGAAACAGGCCCTTGAGCCAATGTGCTCATGCTGACAAGATGCTCCATCTACACTAGTCTCACCTGTCTGGATTTTTCCCATAACCCTCTGGGAAATATTTTTTATAAAAGTTTACTGCAGGTGCACGTTTATTTAAAAAATAGGCACAAAATCCTGGAGTAACTCAATGGGTCAGGCAGCATCTCTGGAGAAAATGGATAGGTGACGTTTTGGCACTGAGGAAGGGTCTTGACCTGAAATGTCACCTATCCATTATCTCCAGAGATGCTGCCCGACCTGCTGAGTTACTTCAGCATTTTGTGTCTATTTAAGGAGAGAAGGAATGGGTGACGTTTTGGGTCGAGACCCTTCTGCAGACTCGAATAGGTGACGTTTTGGGTCGAGACCCTTCTTCAGACACTTTGGTGATTCAAGAGTAACTTTTGATAAAAAGAACTTAAACTGAATAATGCCATTAGAAAAACAAATACAGTGAAAGAGTCGGAGTACAGAACAATTGGATCAGTCTAAAAATAGACCAAGTGTCAGAAATTGCAAGTTCAGAAATTTGTCCCAAATTCATTGAATCTAAAAGTTGGTAAGAGGGAATGAGGGGAAATCTATTCCCATTCTAGAAGGTAGGAAGATGAGCAAAAGTGTGGGGAAATAAGAGACACATAAATAACTAAATGTATTGTCATCTAAGATGGAGGGAAATCTCAGGAGGGGGCTGAAGGAAGATATCCAAGGCACTAATATGAAAGTTGGCACCATGAGAATAGATGCATTAAATGCAGAGAAACTGGAAGCAGTCCTTAAAGGAAAGATAACACAAAGGGAGTGCAATCAAACTAGCTTTCGGTATCCACAGGTTTGAGGTGGATACTGGTTGTTAACCTATAAATACTGGTCCCTCCTTTAAGTAAACTTTTTTATGAGGAAATTGCCTTTGCTAATAAACTCAATCTCTCTCAAACTTTTGTTTTTGGTGCAGGCTTGTTAGTAAATCCTTTGTTGTGCTTACCAGCTCACATGCTTACCTTTAAACATCATTTATGAAAACAATGGAACCATGCTTAAATTTGTCTTATCAATGGATGATACATTTTTTACAGCAACAGGCAATGACTTCCTTGAAACAGCATGTCTGGATCCAGCAGCCAACAGAGCAAACACTTGAAAGGTCAGGCAGCGTCTGCAGAGAGAAAAATAGAGTTAATCAAGTCAAGTCAATTTTATTTGTATAGCTATATGTAGGAAGGAACTGCAGAAGCTGGATTAAACCGAAGGTCGACACAAAAAGCTGGAGTAACTCAGCGGGTCAGACAGCATCTCTGGAGAAAAGGAATAGGTGACGTTTTGGGCCGAGACCCTTCTTCAGTCTGAGAGTCAGGGGAAAGGGAAACAAGAGAGATAGATGGTGATGGAGAGAGATAAGGAACTAATTAATGAAAGATAAGCAAAAAAGTCACAGAGGGGGTGCAGCGAGAGAGCATGTTGCAGGACTCTCATCGGAGAGGAGAACTTCTTCAAAGTAATTTCTGGCTAAAGATTCCACATCTTCGACCTGAAACATTGTTTGCTTTTCATTCCACACATGCTCCCTGAACTGTTGAAGATTTCCAAAATGTTTGCTTTAATTTCAGATTTGTGACCTTTGCAGTTATTTTTTGATCCTCATTGATGGACAATACTTTCACACCTATTCTGGGCTACAAAAAATAAATAAAATGCATAGCAGGATTAACAATGAGACCATGTAGAGAACAGCAACTTTTGTGGGGATAAGCAACATCAGCTGCAGGGATGAATGGAAAAAAATCTACTGCTCATGTTTGCATAATAACAACCTGTAAAAGGCATTTGGATAGGTACATTTGATAAATCAAGTTCTTTACCTTCAGTCCGAATAATCACACGAATTACTGGATGAGCACATCGGATTTATTCCACAGTGGGGTTCTTCCCGTGAGGATCTCCAAACACAATACTAGTGTCTGAAAAGATCTCAACTCAGGAGAGGGGAAGAACAACTTTTCCACCATTGTTTACTTTTTTCACACAGAAAAGAAAGAGGTGTGACAAAACGAAATCAAGGACCAATTACAATTCTAATACAATTCCCATGGTTACAGAGAAAACAAAATCATTAATACAGGTCACATGCTCGGAAACCAAACCATTAATATAAGTCACATGCTTTCGGGGAAACGCATCAATTTGCCTAGAGTGGATTCAAAACTTTTCCTACTTTCACACGTACATATCATTCATAAAGGGACAAACACATTCCATTCCCAAGGATTTCTGCCACAAGCACCCATCTTACTGCTTTCTACTGAAAATAAGCATTCATGTTATACTAGCTAAAACAACAAAAGAAACCATCTCAACTACAACAAAATATCAATATCTCTAATTAACTATATCAGCTAATAACATAGATTCTCACATTGATGGGAATGGTTTTCAAGGGATATGGGTCAAGCATAAGAAATGTGATGTTTGGATGGGCATCTTGGTTGGCATGGACATGTTTGGCCAAAGGGCCTGTTTCTGTACTGTGTGATTCTCTCGGTTGATGTACACAATATTCTTTGGAGAACATTTATCTTGTACTTGAGTCTGTCAAGGTGCTGCTCAAATGGACGCTCTTGACAGATAGCATCTACAGTCTTAGAAGTCCGATGTGCAGATGTTTCAGATTTGCTGATGCGAGGTCATCGACATAACACATCTGTTTCCCTCTCTGCAGATGTTGTCTGACTTGCTAAGTATTTCCAGTATTTACTATTCTTGCTTCGGTTCAGGTTTCCAGCACCCATTGAATGTGAGATTTCTAATTTGCTGCAAGGTTTGTAACATGGAATCATTGGAGTGAGAAACATTTTGCAAATCTGATTAGGTTTATTAATAGAATCATTCTACTTACGTAATTTAAGTAGAATGATTGATTCAGTTCATTTGGTAACTGCTTCATAAATCATTTCACTGCCTAGTGGAGAATATATTTTGCTTTCTGCCCAGTAGGGAACATTATCCCAGTGAAACACACCTTCAATGAAGGGAAACAGAAATTTTTATCCTATTTTCAATAGGTAAATCTGACTTGTGTGTTGAAAGAAAACACTTAATTTCACAATTGTTTTATTTATCTTTAACCAGTTGAGAATGTTAGATCACATGAATTTTGCAGAGGCATTTTGCAAGGATTGGTAAGTATTCAAAGTAGTATAAGAAAATAACTGCAGATGCTGGTACAAATCGAAGGTATTTATTTCACAAAATGCTGGAGTAACTCAGCAGGTCAGGCAGCATCTCAGGAGAGAAGGAATGGGTGACGTTTCGGGTCGAAACCCTTCCTCAGGCTTGCTTCTGCATGGGAAAGATCACAAAGCATTCAACGTGATCAGTTATTACTCATCTGAAATCACTGTTATTTGCAAGTTGGAAAGCATAATGGTTGAAGTTCTGGATCAAAAAATATTTTGCATAGAAATCTATGTTGCTGCCCCAATGCTGAACAAAGGGAGTTCTGACCAGATTGAAAGGGTTTTCTGAGATCCTGCCCACTCAGATTGATAGAAAACTTAACAGAACTTATGCAGCACAGAGACAGGCCCTTCAGCCCAACTTGTCCGTGCCCTCTAATGCTCCATCATAAAATACTGGAGATCTATTGCTGGTATTTTTTTTTTAAAACACAGTGATGGTTAGATTCCACGTAGGCTGTGCTTTTTTTTGTAGACAAAGATGCTGGTACGCATATCGTTCCTTGCTTTGGGGTCTATGGCAAATTGACATCCTCCAAGCTATTTAACGGCCTGACCACCTAATTTAATTAATACATATTATTTAATTTTAATTTTTAAACTTGAGTAATCGTTTCATAATATATTTTTTTTTTTTTTTAATTACTTATTAGAGCTGCCTGTACACCATACCAGCATCTATCATCACAAAAAGCACTGCACGTCGGTGCCTCTAAAATGTCTTCCAGATGAGCACAATTGATCCTAACTATAACTCTGAAAGGCACAAAGTGCCAGAGTACCTCAGTGGGTCAAGTGCCATCTCTGGAGAACATGGATGTGTGACATTTTGGATCTGGACCTTTCTTCTTCATCATTAAACCAACTATAGCTCTAATGCTGCTTCAAATAATTGCCTCAGCAATCAGAGATATTATTGCGCTCTACTCATCCCTCCCCTGTTTTCTCTGCCACGAAGAACCCATTCATTTTCTTTCATTCTCAGGCCTGATGAAGGGTCTCGGTCCTGAAACATGTTGCTGCCTTATGAAGCGTTCGTGTTGAACGTATTCAAGTTCTTTTCAGATTTTCAAAATTTACATGTTAAATTTTTTAAAATTTGAATTTGGGTATCAGAGGCACTGTTTATCACTGTAATGATCATATGAAGATGCACTCTCATTTACTATGAGGTTGGGTCCATTCCTGGAAGATATTTTGTGAAGTGACATTTTGCGAATTGGAAAGGCTAGACGAGAGAATTTGGAGCATTTTGATATCGCCTGTTCCACAGTTTGCTGCTTCGTCTCCAGGGACGTTGATTCAGTCTCCCCCGCCTGTGGAATCACCTGCTCTCTCCCCGGATAAGAAGAATGGAGATGGTCTCTATTGTACACGTGCTGGTCGTGTTTGCAGACCGGTTGTGAAGTATCCGGACTATGTTTAACTTTCCTCCAGTTTGTCGCCGATTGTTATACATGACGTGCTTAGTTTATGTGTCTGTATCGTTGTTGATTCTTTAAGAGGGGGGATGTAGATTAGTGTAATGGTGTCACTCATGTTATGTATCATGCTTTTGTAGGTACGCCCCTTTAGCTTTTGAGTGACCGCTGCTTGGGTGATTGGGGTTAGTGTAAGTGCAACGTGCAGGCGTGAGGTCATGCTTGCTATGTAGTTAATAAAGTCTTTGGATCATTATCCAGGTGTACGGCTTCTGTTATTATACAGTCAACACAACAAACACAAAGTGCTGGAGTAACTCAGTGGGTCAGGCAGCATCTCTGCAGAACATAGATTATCTGAACATTGCTGTCTGCATGACCTGTTGTGCATCAGATTGTAACTCGTGTTTTAAACATGGTGACGTGGATTACAATTTTAAAAAATACATTGTTGGCTAATAAAATGGGTGGCGCGGTGGCGCAGCGGTAGAGTTGCTGCCTTACAGTGTCCACAGGCCCAGAGACCATTCGCTTCTACCTATGGGTGCTGTTTATATGGAGTTTGTACATTCTCCCTGTAATTGCCTGGGTTCTGTTGACACAAAATAAAATAAGTAATATATTTACTCACAATTACATTTTCTCCAATGGACCAGCCACCTCAGTCAAATGAATTAGATCACTGTTTTGAGTGTGATTAGTTGGTACAAAGCTGAGGGCCAGGTATGAAGTGCATGTGGGTCCTTGGTTATAAGTTCATAAGTGATAGGAGCAGAATTAGGCCATTTGGCCCATCAAGTCTACTCCGCCATTCAATCGTGGTTGATCTATTTCTCCCACCTAACCCCATTCACCCCACAACCTTTGACTGACACCCATACTAATCAAGAATCTATCTATTTCTGCCTTAAAAATATCCACTGACTTGGCCTCCACAGCCTTCTGTGGCAAAAGAATTCCACAGATTCACCATCCTCTGACTAAAGAAATTCCTCCTCATCTCCTTTCTAAAAGAACATCCTTTAATTCTGAGGCTATGACCTCAAGCAAGTTTGTGTAGCACCTTGCATTACCCCAGGGCATCTTTTTAGTATAGTTTAGCAATACAGCGCAGAGGCAGGCCCTTCGGCCCACCGAGACTGCACTGACTACAATCCCCGCACATTAACACTATCCTGCACACACACATGTGGGACTATTGTACATATATACCAAGTCAATTGACTTACTAGCTTGTGTGAGGTAACCAAAGATCTCGGAGGAAACCCACGCAGTTACAGGGAGAATATACAAACTCCCTACGGACAGCACCCATAGTTAAAATCAAACCCGGGTCTCCGGCACTGTGGGCACTGTCAGGCAGCAACTCTGCCGCTGCGTCACCATGCTACCCATTTATTTAAGCCACCAAAGCATTTTTTTGAGATTGTAATCCGTGTCACAATGTTTAAAACACGAATTGCAATCTGATGCTAACACACCAGTTCACGCAAACAGCAATGTTCAGTTAAGCTGTTTTAGGATGTGGTTGGGAGATAAATATCATGTAGAGCTCTGGAAAATATCACCGCGCACTTGTACAACATTGATACAGGTGTTTTATCACTACCTGCAGGGGCAGTTATAAACAACACCAACAAACCACTTTGCATGCAAGGTTCATTGAGTTAGGCTGTTTCTGGAGTTGTTCGACAAAGAGTTTGTTGACTCTGAATTTTATTTGCAGTGTTCTGATCTTCTTACCACTGCCCCTGGAAATGTTGAAAAATCACAGTCAAAATTTTCAGTCATCTTGTCAGAAAAGGGAACTCAAAAAAGGAAGGTATAAAGCCTTGAAGATCTTTTTGTTCCCATTCTCACTGCAGTCCAAATACATCTGTGTTTCCTTTTCCTGCCATTATCAGTTTAGTCAGGTTGTCCACTTGGGGAACGTTTGAACCAGTTTGACTAATCTGGCGCTTGTACAAGGTTAGAATGAGGGGATCCCAATGAGACAGCAACAACTGACTTTACTGGGAAGCATCCAGTTGCAGCAAAACCTGCCTTTTCTTTCTGATCTTGATACAAGGTTCATCTCTGATCACTGATGTGTCAAATTAAACCTCGGGCCTTCCTTGAATGCAGGCGTGGGGGTGGGAGGGGTGAGAGTGTTGGAGAGAAAAGCTCTCCCTATTTGATCAGCCACTTTTTAATCCATATTGACATAATTCATGAAAGCAAGTAGAAAACAACAGGCCAAATGCATAATCTGAAGTGTTTGAGACTGAATAGCATAGACATTTTCAGTGGGTGGCTGCATTCATGAACTTCAATGAGAAATGTTAAAAGGGACTAAAGGATATAACATTGACAATCTTCTGAGTCAGGGAAGTGATCGTCATCGAGTTATAGAATCAAACAGTACAGAAAAAGAGCCCCACGGCCTGCAATGTTTATTCTGAAGTGCATGTCCATTCTAATTTTATTTTCCAGCACTTGGTCTGTAGCCTTGATGCTTTTGCATTCCAAGTGCTCATCTAGATACATCTTAAATATTGTGAGAGTGCCTGCCTCCAACATTCACTCAGGCAGACTTAATGGTGAACCTCTATGAAACAATGATCTGGTCTCAAATAGAGAACTGTGTTCAATTCTATGATACGATGCAGGAAAAATGTTCCCAATGTTGGAGTCCAGAACCAGGGGGACACAGTCTAAGAATAAAGGGGAGGCCATTTAAAACTGAGGTGAGAAGAAACTTTTTCACCCAGAGAGTTGTGAATTTGTGGAAATCTCTGCCACAGAAGGCAGTGGAGGCCAATTCACTGGATGTTTTCAAGAGAAAGTTAGATTTAGCTCTTAGGGCTAGTGAAATCAAGGGATATGGGGAGAAGGCAGGCACAAGTTACTGATTGTAGATGATCGTGTTAATCGTCTATCAACATCTATCTGTCTGAAGAAGGGTCTCGACCCGAAACGTCGCTCGTTCCTTCTCTCCTGAGATGCTGCCTAACCTGCAGAGTTACTTGTTGAGCATTTTGTGAATAAACATGATCACAATGAATGGTGGTGCTGGCTCAAAGAGTCAAATGGCCTCCTCCTGCACCTATTTTCTATGTTTCTATGTTTCAATGACACGATACGATGCGATAAAACTTTATTCACCCCGGAGGAAAATTGGTCTACCGACAGTCACAACACACAAGGCACACGAATACTTGAAATTAAAAGTGCAAAAAGAAGGAAAGGACAAGAGGCTGTTGGCTGGCTGCCTTGTGCACAGCGCCTAAATCGGAAAATCTGGTTTCTAATCTGGTCACCTTGCCATGGGATGAATGTCAATGATACCTAATTGTCACATGTACCTAGATACAGTAAGTGCTTTGCTTTGCATACAACCCTGTAAAATCATGCAGCAGAACTCGCCTAGGCAGCACACAAACGTCGCCTTGTTTTGGGCACCACCAAAGTTACAAAAGTTCACCAAATATTCCTCGGTGAACTTTTGTAACTTTGTCGGATTTTCGAGTGAGTCCAGGAAAGATTTATAAGGATGATTCCTGAGATGAGGGAGTTGCAGTTGAGGAGTAGCTGGAACTGTTTTCTTCAAAGACGAGAAGGCAGGAGGGGAATCTGATAGACGTTTGTAAAATGATCGCAAGGCAGCTAAGGAATTCAGAGAATTGAATAGAGATATAAGAAGATAACTGCAGATGCTGGTACAAATTGAAGGTTTTTATTCACAAAATGCTGGAGTAACTCAGCAGGTCAGGCAGCATCTCGGGAGTGAAGGAATGGGTGATGTTTCGGGTCGAGACCCTTCTTCAGACTGACGTCAGGCGAGGGGGCGGGACAATGATAGGATGTAGTCGGAGACAGGAAGACTAGTAGGAGAACTGGGAAGGGGGAGGGGATAGAGAGGGGAAGCAGAGACTACCTGAAGTTAGAGAAGTCAATGTACATACCGCTGGGGTGTAAACTGCCCAAGCGAAATATGAGGTGCTGTTCCTCCAATTTGCACTGACAGCACCTCATATTTTGCTTGGACAGTTGGTGCATGCCGACCCATCTGAAGTGGGCCGAATATTCAGACTGAAGAAGAGTCTCGACCCGAAATGTCATCCTTCTCTCCCGAGATGCTGCCTGACCTGCTGAGTTACTCCAGCATTTTGTGAATTGAATAGAGATGACTTGTAGCATATCCACATTACCCAAAGAGCAGGTGCTGGCAGTCTTCAAGTACATAAAGATGGGTAAAATCCTCAGGGCCTGACCAAGTGTATCCTCGGTCATTGTAGGAAGATAGGGAAGAAATTGTTTGGGTTCTGACAGAGATATTAGCAGTGGATGAGGTACCGGAGGATTGGAGGATGGTTAATGTTGTACCTTTAATAACGCTTGCAAAGAAAAATGAGGGAACGACAGGCCAGTGAGTCGAACATTGGTGATGGGATTGTTATTGGTGAGGATGCTGAGAGACGGAATCTATCTGCATTTGAAAAGGCAAGGAATGATTGGGGATAGTCAGCATGGGTTTGTGTATGAACAATTATGTCTCATGCATTTGAATGAGTTTCTTGAAGAGGCGATGAAGAGAGTTGATGAGGACCAGATGGTTGACATTGTTTACACGGAATTTAGCAGGGCCTTTGACAAGGTCCCACATGGTCAGCTGGTCGAGAAGGTTAGATCACATGGGATCCAGGGTGAACAAGCCAACTGGATACAAAATTGGCTTTACGGTGGGAATCAGACAATGGATGGTTTATTTTTTCAGATTGGAGGCCTGTGACCAAGGGTTTTCTGAGTCTACTATTGTTCATCATTGATATGAACAATTTTGAGAATGTACTTTTAGACTTTAGACTTTATATGTAGCAGGGTTAATAGGTTTGCGGATAACACCTGAATAGGTGGCATAATGTACAGTGAAGATTTTCTAAGATCATAATAGGATCAAGATTAACTGGAAAATTGTGCCATGGCAATGGTGCATAGAAATTAATTTGGACAAGCATGCAGTGTTGCATTTTGGAAAGTTAAACTAGAGCAGGATATAGACAGTAAATGGCTGGGGCCTGGAAAATGTTACCCTACACTACAAGTATGTGTAGGGAGGTTCTGCAGATGCTGGTTTAAACTGAAGATAGATACCCGTGTCTGGCGTAACTCAGCGGGACAGACAGCATCTCTGGATAGAAGGAATGGGTGACGTTTCAGGTCAAGATGCTTCTTCAGTCTGGTTTTGTGTCTATGTACGCTACAAGTACATAGTTCCCTGAAAGTGATGATCCGAGTACACAGAGTAGTGAAGAAGGCATTTGGAATACCTGCATTCTTTCGTCAAGGCATTGTGTACGAGATTTAGGATGTCATATTACAACTGTCCAAGATATTGGTGAGACCACAATTGGAGTATTGTGTATTCTGCTGGTCACCAAGAATATTGTCAATAAGTTGGAAAATGTCCAGTAAAGTGTCACTGGGATGTTATTGGGACTGGAGGGCTTGATTTATAAGAAGAAACTTGATAGGCTGGGGCTTTTATTCCTGGAGTGTAGGTAACTGAAGATAGATCTAATGGAGGTATATAACATCATGAGGACCATGTAGAATCGCAGTCTTTTCCCCAGGGCAGGGAAGTCCATAACTGGAGTGCATCGATTTAAGGTGACTGGGGAAAGATTTAAAGGAGACCTGAGTGGTAAATTTTCACAAGGAGGGTGGTGGATATATGGAAAGAGCTAACAAAGGAAGTGGCAGAGGTGGAGACAATTACTACATTTAAAAAGCATTTGGACAGGTATATGGATAGGAAGGTTTAGAGGGATATGGGCTAAATGCAAGTTAAAGGGACTAGCTTGGTCAGGCAACAAGGTCGGATGAATGGGTTGGGCTGAAGAGCCTGTTTCTATGCTGCATAACCCTATGATTCTATAATGAGTGGTTTGGACAGAGTAAATAGTGGAAATCCCTTCGAGTTGGTGATGAGACCATCGATGAAAGGTCACAGGGGAAGAGAAATAAGAATGGCATGATAAAATGTTTTATGCAGTGTGTGGTTGCAATCTGGAACACTGCCACAGATGTGATGGAGGCAGGTGACCTTCATGAGGATATTGGATAAATATATAATAGGTAACATAGAAACATAGAAAATAGGTGCAGAAGAAGACCATTTGGCCCTTTGAGCCAGCACTGCCATTCATTGTGCTTGTGGCTGATCATCTACAATCAGTAATCAGTAGCCTTCTCCCCATATCCCTTGATTCCACTAGCTCACAGAGCTCTATCTAACACAGGCCCTTCAGCCCACAACATGTTGTAAGGCTACAGAGATAGGGTCAGAAGATGAAATTAGTGAATTGCTCGGTGGACACGATGAGCTAAATGGCTTCCTTCTGTGTGGCTGCTATGTCATGACTCCACGATTTGCAGTTCCAAGGCGAGTAGGAACAAAATATAAAGTGCCCCCTGGTAGGCTGATCCAATGGTTTAAGATGCACTGGATTCACAGTGGCTTGGTCAGAACTCGCTTACTGATAGAAGACAGAGGCTTGTGTTGGAAGGACAATATTCAGACTGTAGGTTTGTGACCAGTCAGGCTCTGCACAGACCTCTGCTGTTTGTGATATCTATAAATGACTTGGACATAAATGAAAATATGTTGGTTAGTATGTTTACAGATGATATCAAGATTGCTGCGGTCTCGGACTGAGGAAGGCTTTCAAAATATACAACGGTATATAGATCAGCTGTAGAAATGGGCGGAGAATTGGCAAATGGAGATTAATTTGAGCAAGTGTGACAGTTGCTCTTTGGGAGGTCAAATGTAAGGACAATTATACAATTAATAGATGACTCTTCTCTCAATGCCCCGACCTCTACCCCAGGCAGCGTTTTAGTAATTATACTATTATACAATTAATTATACAATTAATGATTAACAGCATTGATGAGCAGAGGGATCTTGGGGTCAAAGTCCATAACTCCCTGAAAGTAGCAATGCAAGTAGAGTGGTAGAGAAGGCATACAGTATTTGTGTTTTCATAGGTCGGGGCATTGAGGTAAGAGTCGGGAAGTAATGATGCAGCTTGTGAGACTTTGATTAGGCCATACATGGTGTATTCCAAGTAGTTCTGTTCGCCCCATTGCAGGAAGAATGTGGGGGAGGCTTTGCAAAAAGTGCTGAGAAGGTTTTCCAGAACGCTATCTGGATTAGTGGGTTTCAGCTGCATGAAAAGATTGGATAGGCTTGGATTGTTTTCTCTGGCATGCCGGAGGTTGCGGGGAGACCTGATTGAAATACATAAAGTTATGTGAGGCATCGATAGGGTAGACAGTCAGAACCTTTTTCCCAGGATGGTAAAATCAAATGCTGGAGGGCATTGGTTGAAGGGGAGAGGAGCAATATTTAAAAGAGATGTACGGGACAGGTTTTTTACACAGTGCCTGGATTGCACTGCCAGGGATTGTAGTTTAAGCAGATACAATAGTGGTATTTAAGGGACTTTTAGATAGGCATTTGGACACGCAGGGAATTAAGGCATATGGATTACATGCAGGCATAAAAGAGTTGGTCTTGGCATCATGTTCAGCACAGAGATTGTGGGCTGAAGGGCCTGTTCATGTGCAGCACATGAACAGGCCCTTCAGCCCACAATCTCTGTGCTGAACATGATGCCAAGACCAACTCTTTTATGCCTGCATGTAATCCATATGCCTATGCTAATGATCTATGCGAATGTCCTCTATGATCTATGCTAATGTCCTCTACCCCAGGCAGCGTTCTGGTAATTCTCTTCTGCAAACTCTCCAAGGCCCCCACGTCCTTCCTGTAATGGGACGACCATTGATTTGGAAAGATGGAACCCCCGAGACAATGATTAGGCTCCACAGTCATGGGTCTTGTCACGTCTAGCAAGGATAATGGGTACAAATGAGCCAGCATCTGCCGCTCACCACATTGCAGAAGTACAGCCAGCTTCATCCTTGCCAATCTACGATTCACTTCCTGAAGACAGCCAAATACTGATGATTAATTTTAGAACCTTCAACTGCAGCCAACATGATCAGTTTGAAGATTTAAACGTGCAAAAAGAAAATCCATTCTGTTTCAGAAGACCACAGCTCATGAAACCTGTCACTGTATCACACATCACTGTGTGACTACAGGCCTCCATCTGCACTGATGGGAAATAATGTTACCGCATTGTGCTTCTACTTTCTAAGCTTGATATGATGCTACCATCAAGTCATATATAAAGCACCTGCACACTTCAGTTCTCATTAGCAAAGGAATATGATAGCAGCTGCAATCAGTCAAGCACAGTAGTGACTTTCAGTGATTACAATGATATCTTAAGTTGTGTTGTAAGAGATCGCTCTTCAAGAGAAGGGAATCAAGGCACCATTCCCCTCACTCCAGGTTCTGAACTCTTGATGAATGGACTCCATGGAAAGTTAACTGGGATTTTTGGATTCCAGGCACCAGGTTTTGAAAATCTCTTGTCTTTTGGAAGTTTTTTTATCAGTGCTTTGAGAAGGAAAATCAAATGATCAGCCGATGTTTGGCCACAAGTTCTCAGCAATCTAATCATTTCCTCTTGAGAGTGAATGGCTCTGAGATTTCACACAGTAAGTTGCTTCAGGGCAGTGACTGAGCAGAGGCGCATCTGAAGACACAAACTGATCAATTCCACTTGATTTGTTGTCACTCTTCGGGAGAGCCAGTCACTTATGATTGCAGATTAACAAGCCTTTGATGCATTTTACAGCAAATCAGGCAAACCTGTGTGAACCTCCCCAATTGGCACTCTAACAGAGAGCACAGAAATTCCCTCATGGACATTTGAAATGGTCTAGCATTCGTTTAGTTTAGTTTAGAGAGATACGCCACAGAAACAGGCCCTTCGGCCCAAAGAGTCCGGACTGACCAGTGAACCCCATACGTTACAAACTAGGAACAATTTACAAATTTTACCAAAGCCAATTAACCTACAAACCTGTACGTCTTTAGAGTGTGGGAGGAAACAGGAGCACCCTGGGGAAATCCCACGCAGTCACCGGCATAACGTACAAACTCGGTACAGACGGCACCCGTGGTCAGGATTGAAACTGGGTCTCTTGCACTGTAAGGCAGCAACACTACCGCAGTGCCACCATGCCGAAAAGTCGAGTGCAGCTTTTGCCGAGCTGCTAAATGCTAAATACACCAGAGATGCTAAATAAAAGTATCCTGCCACATATGGCCTGTCAAAAAACTAAAGCTGTCTGCGCTCAACATGAAAGATGTCAAGGGATATAAACACAACACGTACTTCATGCTGAAAGTGGTGTCACAAGTAGAGAGGGTGGTGAAGAAGGCGTTTGGCACGTTGACCTTTGTCAGTCAGGGCATTGCAGTTGTACAGGATGTGGTGAGACTGCACCTGGAGTAATGCGCACAGTTTTGGTTATCGTGCTAGAGGGAAGAAGTCATTAAGAGTGCAAAGAAGAATAGTCAAAGAGTCTTGCAGCACTGAAATAGGCCCTGTGGCCCAACTCATCCATGCCAACCACGAAGCCCAGTCAATGTTAGCCCATTTTTGCCTATCTCTCTAAACCTTTCCTGTCCATGTACCTGAATTCACAAGTAACTTCAGAGGATGGTCAGGCTTGACATTATTCCACGGAGAGTCGGAGACTGACCCTACAGAGGCGTATAGAGTCATAAGGGGCATAGAAACAGTGAATGCACACAGTCTTTTTCACAGAGGGGGGATTCAAAAACTAGACCAAGGGACTAGACCAAGTGGACCCGTTGGGCCCCAGCCAGCATTAGTGCAGCAACCTCCCCTACCCTCCCCTACCCTCACCCCCCTGCCTCCCCCTCCCCCCTCAACCCCCCCCCATCAGACAAGGTTGTGGGAGAAATATCTGTATGAGCATTTGAATTTCCAAGCAATAGAAGGTCGGGAACATGGGCTTGTACACAGGATTATTATGGATGTGCACAAGATGGTTGGCATGATGATCAGAGATGATCTGTTTGTGAAGTTAATGGGCCAGCATCAATTGTTCCCAGTATAGCTGGGTGGCAAGAGAAATGGAGGAATGGATAAGAATTAGTAGGGGAATTAGATGAGTGGGTTACTGGATCGTCACAAGGACATGAGCGATAGGAGTAGAATTAGGCCATTTGGCCCATCGAGTCTGATGGATGGATGGATGGATGGTTAGACAGACATTGTAGGGAGCCACCACTGCTTGATGTGATATTGGCTAATCATTTTATGATAATTAATTCTCTATACTTAATCCGGAGTCATAATACTTAATCCTTAATACTTAATCCGGAGTCTGCCTTTCTCCATGGAGACCTTGATACCCACAAATTGGCTGCTGCATCTCCACCATTATATGCGTACAGTTTTGGTCTCCTAATCTGAGGAAAGACATTCTTGCCATAGAGGGAGTACAGAGAAGGTTCACCAGATTGATTCCTGGGATGGCAGGACTTTCATATGAAGAAAGACTGGATAGACTCGGCTTGTACTCGCTGGAATTTAGAAGATTGAGGGGGGATCTTATAGAAACTTACAAAATTCTTAAGGGGTTGGACAGGCTAGATGCAGGAAGATTGTTCCCGATGTTGGGGAAGTCCAGAACAAGGGGTCACAGTTTAAGGATAAGGGGGAAGTCTTTTACGACCGAGATGAGAAAAAAAAATTCACACAGAGAGTGGTGAATCTGTGGAATTCTCTGCCACAAAAAGTAGTCGAGGCCAGTTCATTGGCTATATTTAAGAGGGAGTTAGATGTGGCCTTTGTGGCTAAAGGGATCAGGGGGTATGGAGAGAAGGCAGGTACGGGATACTGAGTTGGATGATCAGCCATGATCATATTGAATGGTGGTGCAGGCTCGAAGGGCCGAATGGCCTACTCCTGCACCTATTTTCTATGTTTCTATGTTTCTATTCGGGTCAATACTTCATTGGCAATAAAGGTCATGGAGGACACAGTGAAAAACGCTTTCTAGTTGGAGTTTTTAAAAATTACCGATGTCACCGTTTCTCACCAGTTCCTGCATGAATATTTTTTGTTTCGTTCCTGCCCTGACGTTGCAGTCTTCTCGCCTTCAACGGGCTGGTCTGGGCTGATCTGGTCTTTGACCGCAATTCAGGTCATGCTCGGGGAACACTGAATCTCCCCCCACGTGAACGGCATGCAAAGCAAAGGGAATGATAATTCCAACCGAACGTGAGAACGTAACTGTGGATCGTTGTGCAGAAACAGGGGGCAACCTTTACAATTGTACAGAGCAGAGAACAGTGCATGTTGAGAATTGAACTACGGTCCTGTCATTTCAATTGACGGTGAGATACAAGCAAAAGGAATTGGCCGGAATCATTGTCGGATTAGAATCGAATTGGCAAGAGATTTGATAGAATTTCCAACTGCTGATCTGATGAAATGTGATTACTTGCAATCTGTCACATTTTGTTTTTTTCATAAGAAAGCCTGCAGTGGTCAATATAACGGCAACACCATTAAAAAATATATATATATATTTGGCAGTATCGGTGGAGCTGATTGTACAACTGAGTCTCAGTCCGCTGGCACCGGACAGCGCTGTGTGGGGACCACTGATATTCACCTGACGAGTCCCGGCCGTGAACCCTGGACTTGGGGGTTGCAAAGTCGACCACTCCGTTCTGCGAGAAGAGCGAGCATTTAGAGTTGGGAGGAGGTGGTGGAGCAGAGAACAGTGGGGGGGAAAGGAACAGAGTGTAGAGGGGACACAAGGACTATTACACACAGAGAGAGGGAAGGTTGCAGGAAGAGGGGTCGGACACAGGAGGAAAGAGGAGAGGATAGTTAGTGAGACAAACGCAAGACAGCAGAAAAGAAACCAGCAGATAAGATCATAAGTTTGTGTGCGGGACTATTCTGCAAATGGCAGATTAACAAAAAAATTAACAGAGATGACTGACTCACTTTTGAGTAGAAAGGAAAATATCAGTGTGTTTGAAATTTGAAAACAAGAACAGAAAAAGCTAGAAAAGTCTCAGTAGGTCAGATGACATCGATAATGAAATAGACGCCCTTCATATCTATCTATGCCAATTAAAACATGAAACATATTCCGATAACATAATGCAGTCATTTTGAGTTCCTAAATTCACCGCGGCAATCTGATACACCTTGCCTTTTGCATAGAAACACCTTGCCTTTTGTAGGATGCTTTTGCTTTGCTTTAATATTAATTAAGCTGATAATGGTAAATAAATGCCGTTCAATACTATCTCCTTTTCCTTCAAGGATGCTGCTTTCCTGGGCCAACCTCTTATGTGACAATAAAGTTGTGAAGAACTCTTGAACTCTTGAATTAAGATATTTGACGTAAAGTAGTGCAGACAATTCATGAATTAATTTAATTTTTTGGAGTTTTTGGAGTTTGTTGCATTCTCCAATATAAAGCGGAAAGTGGTAGAAACATAACCCTGATTCAACACTGTGATGTTGGAACATTGCTGACGTTCGGGGCTTAATCCAGATGAAGAAGCTAATGTATTATACTTTAGCTCACTCTTCTTACAGAAGTTACAATCCACCAAAAGGTTCCCCAACTATTTATAATGATTTGATAATTTTATAATGATTTGAATATTGGTGCTCCATTATTCTAACGAGAAGGCCAAGAATCCAAGTCATCACCATGACAAATCTATTGTTGTCTCTCACCAACGTTAACTTGCGGATCTTTAACTTACTAGTATAGTTCATATAAAGTAATGTCAATCCATCAATGCCCACCTTGC
Organism: Rhinoraja longicauda; assembly: GCF_053455715.1. Taxonomy (NCBI): domain Eukaryota; kingdom Metazoa; phylum Chordata; class Chondrichthyes; order Rajiformes; family Arhynchobatidae; genus Rhinoraja; species Rhinoraja longicauda. The sequence goes on along the minus strand of NC_135984.1, from coordinate 19,294,231 downwards.
GATCTATTATGTGATTAGCAAGAACTTAATCATTAGAAATTACAAGCATAGAAAGGGAACATTTTTCCCATCATGTTTGTCCCAACTCAAGTCAAGTTTATTTGTCACATACACATACACGATGTGCAGTGAAATGAAAGTGGCAATGCCTGTGGATTGAGCAAAAAAAAGTTACAATTACAGCATATAAATTAAAATTAATACAGAAAAGAAAATTTAGTCCCTGGAGTAGTAATAGTTAACAGTCCTGATGGCCAGTGGGAAGAAACTCCATCTCATCCTCTCTGTTTTCACAGCGTGACAGCAGAGGCGTTTGCCTGACCGTAGCATCTGTAGCAGCTGGAACAGTCCGTTGTTGGGGTGGCAGGGGTCCCTCATAATCTTGCCTGCTCTTGATCTACACCTCCTGATGTATAGGTCCTGCAGGGGAGCGAGTGTAGTTCCCATGGTGCGTTCTGCCGAACGCACTACTCTTTGCAGGGCCATCCTGTTCAGGGCAGAGCTGTTCCCAAACCAGACTGTGATGTTGCCGGACAGGATGCTCTCTACAGCCCCAGAGTAGAAGCATTGAAGGATCCTCAGAGACACTCTGAATTTCCTCAGCTGTCTAAGATGGTAAAGGCCCTGCTTTGCCTTACCCACCAGTGCGGCAATGTGTGTTGTCCATGTCAGATCCTTTTTGATGTGGACTCCCAGGTATTTAAAGCTCATTGGGAAGACAATGTGTGTTGTCCCACTTCTTAGCTTTTCCCCATTGCCCTGTATATTCTTGATCATTAAGCATTTATCCAATTACATTTCAAAAATTACTCTAGACCAAATAAATTTGTTATGTTGCTTCAGCCTGAAGTGCTTTGCATTATCCTTTGGATGCTTCTCTGCATCACTTCAATACAGTACCAGGGTTCAGTACTTCTGAACAGTACAGTAGTGGAACAGATAGTGCTGTGGTCTCACAGCTCCAAAGACCCGCTTTCTCTCCTTACCTTGGGTGCTGCCTGTGTGGAGTTTTCATGGACTCGCTGTGACCACCCTGATTTCCCATAGGTGTTCTGGTTTCATCTGGTGATCCATTAATCAGCGACAGAAATTACCACTAGTATAGGTGATGGCAGGAAAACTAGATTAGTGAGGTCTTGGTACACAAACAGCTGGAGTAACTCAGCGGGACAGGCAGCATCTCTGGAGAGAAGGTTTCGGGTCGAGATCCTTCTTCTTGGTACACCATCAGCTGGCAAAGGGAGATGCTGGAGATGTGAAAAAGAGTAGGTTGCAGGGATATGTGTAGGAAGGAACTGCAGATGCTGGCTGGTTTAATCCGAAGATAGACACAAAATGCTGGAGTAACTCGGTAGGTCAGGCAGCATCTCGTCACCCGTTCCTTCTCTCCAGAGATGCTGCCTGTCCCGCTGAGTTACTCCAACATTTTGTGTCTATCTTCAGTTGCAGGAATGGGACAGATGGCATTGCAAAGGGGCTACTTACTGGCAATGCACGCTGTTAGCTTAGACTTGATCGGCTGAGTAGCAATCTAAATCTTAAGAAAAGATTATTCCTAAACTTCACATTGTCTTGAGGGCATTTTCTGAGGAAAAATTAAAAGAGTGGAATTGAAAAGGTTCTTTGCTTCGGGCACCTCTAGAATTGTGGAAAGCAGGTTGTGGTGTTCCAGCCTCATGTTTAAATGTTGTGTGCGCTAACATTCAGATGGCATCAGGTGAGATGGAAGAGCTTAAAACTTAATTGATGTAAAAAGGGCAGTGTGCAAACAAGGCACTCGTTGTACTTAATGGCACCAAAGTACGGCTATAATGATGTTCAACAAGTAAATATTTAATGATGTGAATATTTAAATCTCTCATGGCTAAAGTCATTTCCTTTTCCATTTCACAATCGCTCATTAAACGCTGTTCTAAACCTTGTGGAAGTTGACCATTACTACAGCGGATTAATCAGAACTTTACAACCACCACAAAATCAGTTAAACGGTGTGTTTAAAGGAAGCTGTTCTTCAATATTGAATCCGCTATATCTTCCCAACCTGCAGTTAAAATAATGGATATACATGCAGGCTTCTCCTTGATCCACAGTGTCAATGAAGGATGCTTATTTGAAGTTCATTGGAAGGCCCATGTTTACATGACGCTCAGTTACTGCAAAGTCGGCCAAGGAATGGTCAAGAGTCCGAAACGCTTATTTTCTATTTTGCACTAAATTAAGATCTCCATCAAGTTCTATTTAAACTAACAAAAATTATGTTGTGCATTGGTGTGGCTTCTTGGTGTTCAACGTAGATCTTGTTGGCCAAAGGACTTGTTTCTCCCCTCATCGTCCTGCGCTCCATGGAATAGAGACCCTGCCTCCTCAACCTCTCCCGAAAGCTCACACTCTCTAGTCTTGGTAACATCCTCGTCAATCTTTTTTGAACCCTTTCAAGCTTGACAATGACTCTTGCCACCTCTAACACTTAATTTTGGAACAAAAAATATGTCAAGAGTCAAGAGTGTTTTATTGTCATATGTCATAGACAGAACAATGAAATTCATACTTGCAGCAGCACAACAGAATATGTAAAAACAGTGCTCTGTGAACAATATAATAAATGAGAAAAAAAAGTTCAGAGTGTATATTTATGTATTGATAGGATATAGGAGCCTGAAAATGTAATGTCCAGGTTTAGGAACAGCTTTTTCCCTACATTCGTCAGATTATTAAAAACTACAACATCCATGTACGCACATGCACACACACGCGCACACACACACACACACACACACACACACACACACACACACACACACACACACACACACACACACACACACACACACACATATACACACACACATACACACACACATTACACACACACATTACACACACACATTACACACACACATTACACACACACATTACACACACACATTACACACGCACACACATGCACACGCACACACACACACACACACACACACACACACACACACACACACACACACACACACACACACACATTACACACACACATATATATAAAAACAAACAATAATAGTGCAAAAAGACAAAACCAATGCCCCCAAATCTATGTAGATCAGAGCTTATTTGGTGGTTGTTGTGTTTAACAGCCTGATTGCTGCAGGGAAGAAGCTGTTCCTGAACCCGGACATTACAGTTTTCAAGCTCCTATATCATCTTCCCGATGGCAGGAGGGAAGTGAGAGGGTGGCCAAGGTGGTGTGGGTCTCTGATGATGCTTGGATGATAAGAACATTGAAAGGTAGAAGATCACTCCAACCTACATGGAGAATGCTTTTCTGCTTAATTAGATTGCGTCTAACATGCATCTCAACTCCATTTGTCCTTCTTTGCTTCAAATTCCCTCTTACTCTAATTGGATACAAGACAATGAAAGCTCCAAATGGTTCCCAAAAACAACTCCTTGCCTTAGGGCCTTGGTACTTGCTCATTACTGATTGTATTGAACCACAATATACTGCTGTATGTATCAGAACCCTTTAATGGAGCTCTCATTTCTGACAGCACATCGAGAACATTAAGTAAGGTACCAAGTGTGCAAACGTTATGAAAGAACAGATTTAATTGGTGTTAGTTCATTTAAAACATAGATGTGTGGGACAAATGTTTTTTAAAGAGTGGTGGGTGCCTGATAGGTTCTGCCAGGGGTGATGATGGAGTCAGACATTATAGTGGCCTTTACAAGGGTTTTGGAGAGGCACATGGATACACATGGGATAGAGGGATATACGTCAGGTGCAGACAGAGGAGATTAGTTTAACTTGCCATCATATCTGGCGCGGACACCATGGGTCACAGCGCTTATTCTTGTGCTGCACTGTTCTATGATCAATGTTTATTCACACGAAGAAAGGCTACACTTGTATTCACTTACATTTTCCATTTGGTTTGTTGAGACAACTTTCAAGGCTGGCGTGCATCTGAGGAGATGGATGCAAAGTAGTGAGTTTAGTGGCATTGCTTCGCCACCTGACCTCCTATTGCTTTCCTTATTTCCATGCTGAGTGCACAGACGCAGAAACGGGCACTGAACAGTGGAGTTGGTGGTAGTTTTATTATGGACTTCTGAACAGATTGATGCCTGATCAGCACTGAGGGTTTCAGCGGTGAAATAACTCACAAAGCTGCCTGAAGTATTGACTTTCTTACTGACTCGTATAAATAATAGCACAAGAAACTTGTGGAGACTTCAAGCTGCTGCAGTCTGATGCCGGAAGCCACTTGGAGAACTGCTGCATCTGAAATCCCTGGTGCATTTAAATTGGCAAATGCTGAACCCCACAAAAATAATCAGTACGCTTAATGTTTTTTTGTCGTGGGTCAATAATTGGCTGAACTGGTGGTGATGAATTGCGCCATTCACCAAGTAATATCAACTCTAATATTAAGTCTGGGCAGCGAATCATGCATTCCTGCCTAACGGGGAAAAAAACGCTTGGTCGGTTGTGTCTTTGTTGGCTCCTTGAAAGATCTAACCAGTCAGTTCACACCCCTGCTTCTCCTCGTGCATATGTTTCCTATTCAATTTCTATATCTAGTTCCCTTATGAAAGTTATAGACAATAGACAATAGGTGCAGGAGGAGGCCATTCGGCCCTTCGAGCCAGCACCGCCATTCAATGTGATCATGGCTGATCATTCTCAATCAGTACCCTGTTCCTGCCTTCTCCCCATACCCCCTGACTCCGCTATGCTTAATAATAATAATAATAATAATGCATTTTATTTATATAGCGCTTTTCATATACTCAAAGACGCTTTACAGAGATTAGAGAACATAGGGAAATGAATAAATAGATAAATAAGTAAATATGTAAACGAACAGAGAAAGGAGACAGAAGGTGAGGTGACCTTCAGTGGTTGAAGGCAGTACTGAACAGGTGAGACTTCAGCGATGTTTTGAATGTGGTGAGTGTGGAGGAGTCTCTAACGGTTTGGGGTAGTGAGTTCCATAGGGTGGGAGCAGCGATGGAGAAAGCCCTGTCCCCCCAGGATCTGAGTTTGGTCCGGATGTGGGGGGATAGGAGATTGGCAGCAGCAGAGCGGAGGGTGCAGGTGGGAGTGTGCCTGTGGAGGAGGTCGGTCAGGTAGGATGGGGCCAGGTTATGGAGGGCTTTGTAGGTTATGAGGAGGATTTTGTACTGGATTCTCTGGGGGATGGGGAGCCAGTGGAGTTTGTAAAGGACGGGGTTGATATGGTCACGGATCGGGGTGTGGGTGAGTAGACGGGCAGCGGAGTTTTGAATGTATTGAAGTTTACTGATGATTTTTGAGGGTGCGCCATAGAGGAGGCTGTTGCAGTAGTCCAGACGGGAGGTGATGAAGGCGTGGATGAGGGTTTCTGCAGCTGTGGAGGAGAGGGATGGACGGAGACGGGCAATGTTTTTGAGGTGGAAGAAGGCTGTCTTTGTGATGTGTTTGATGTGTTTGTCGAAGGAGAGGGTTTGATCAAAGATGATTCCAAGATTCCGGATGTGAGGGGAGGTGGATACTGGGAGACCATCAATGTTGAGGATGAAGTTTTGGGTGGATTTGGTGAGTGTTTTTGGACCAATGATGATGATTTCAGATTTGTTGCAATTGAGTTTGAGGAAATTTGATTGAAGCCAAGATTTTATTTCAGTGATGCAGTTTGTCAGTGTAGAGTGTGTGGTGGGGGAGATTGACTTGGTGGAGATGAGGAGCTGGATATCATCGGCGAAGCAGTGGAAGTTGAGACCATGACGGCGGATTAATTGACCAAGGGGGAACAGGTAGAGGATGAAGAGGAGTGGGCCAAGGACTGAGCCTTGGGGGACACCTTGGGGGAGGGGAGAGGTGGGGGATTTACAGTTGTTAATGGAGATGAACTGGTGTCTGTCAGAGAGGTAAGATTTGAACCAGGATAGGGCTGTGCCGGTGATGTTAAGGGAGGTTTCATGTTGGGTGAGGAGACTGGAGTGATTTATGGTGTCAAAGGCGGCGCTGAGGTCAAGTAAGATGAGGATGTTGAGGTTGCCAGCGTCGGAGGAGAGGAGAATGTCGTTTGTGATTTTGAGGAGCGCAGTTTCAGTACAGTGGTTTGAGCGGAATCCGGATTGGAAAGTTTCATACAGGTTATTGGTAGAGAGGTGGTATTTGAGTTGGGAAGCTACAGCACGTTCCAAAACTTTGGACAGAAAGGGTAGGTTGGAGATTGGTCTGAAGTTGTTTGGGGTGTCAGGGTTTAGACCAGGTTTTTTCAGAATGGGGGTGACAGCAGCGATTTTGAGGGATGGCGGGACGATGCCAGTGGACAGGGAGGAGTTTATTGTTGCAGTGATAAGTGGAGAGAGAGCAGGAAGGCAGGCCTTGACAAAGCTGGAGGGGATGGGGTCCAGAGAGCAGGTGGCAGTTTTTATTCCTGTGAAGAAGTCAGAGAGGTCGGTGGTGGAGATTGGGGAGAACTGAGGCAGGGGCTGACAGGATAAGGGGGGGCAGGTGGTTTGAGGGGGAGCAGGTGCGTTGGTGGTTAAGGTGCTGTAGATGTTGTCTATTTTGCTTTGGAAGAATGAAAGGAAAGTGGTGCATTTGTCAACTGTGAATGATTGGGAGATGGTGTCCAGGGGGCTGAGGAGTTTGTTTATTGTAGAGAAGAGTGTTTTTGGGTTTCCGGAGCCAGAGTGAATTATTTGAGAGTAGTAGGTGGAGTGGGCGCGGGAGAGGGCATCTTTGTAGTGCTGCAAGTGGTCTTTGTAGGCTTGGGAGTGAATTGTGAGACCTGTTTTGTTGCGGAGTCTTTCAAGTTGGCGGGCATGAGTTTTCATCACGCGGAGTTCAGGGGTAAACCAGGGAGCAGAGTGGGTGAAGGAAACTGTTTTGGTTTTTATAGGTGCAAGCTGGTCGAGGCAGGAGGAGAGAGTGCGGTTGTAGTAGTCAGTGAGGTCAGAGGGGCTGTGGAGGTCAACGAAGGGAGAGGCGGACATTATTTCAGAGAGGGAGGATGAGAGCGAGGTAGGTGAAACAGAGTTCAGCTTACGGAAGTTGATTTTGCGTTTTTGCTTTGGAGCTGGGGTGGGAATGTTGAATTTCTGAACATCAAGAGAAACTTAGGAGAGGGGGTCAGTGCAGGAAAAACACTGAGGTAGAAAGCCAGCCACAATCTTCAGGAAGGAACTGCAGATTCTGGTTTAAACCCAAGATAGACTCAAAATGTTGGAGTAACACAGTGGGACAGGAATGGGTGACATTTCGGGTCGAGTCTGAAGAAAGGTCTCGACCCGAAACGTCACCCATTCATTCTCTCCAGAGATGCTGCCGGAGTCACTCCAGCATTTTGTGTCTATCTTCGACAATCTTCATTTCATGCTGGAAGTTTCAATGGGCTGATTGGTTCACCGCAGATCTTGGTTCACTTATCAGATCTGCATGTGAAAGAACCAGGAGATTTTATTTTTGTCGATGACCTTAAATCTATTCATTTACCTTTTGTCTGTGAAAATGCAATCTCCCCATCTTCTCCATCAAACCCCCTCATCATTTTGAACACCTCCATTAAATCTCCCCTTCACCTTCTTCACTCAAAGTGATGTTGCACGCACAACCATTACTCAACATTAAGCAGCAACCCTCATAAATGGGCCTTAAACCATCATGCACAGGAAGGTGACTTTATTACCACAACATCATATAATGACATTTCGCGTCGAGACCCTTCTTCAGACTGATGATCAGTCTGAAGAAGGGTCTCGACCCGAAACGTCACCCATTCCCTCTCTCCTAGAGGCTGCCTGACCTGCTGAGTTACTCCAGCATTTTGTGATACCTTCTACCCATTTGTTTGTGATCATTTAGGAGAAATCTGAGAGGGCATCTACCCGAAAAAATTGTTTGGCACACTCTGTCCTTGGGGTATATTTGCACAAATCGTTTAAAAATTGAACAGGTAGTTGAGGAATTAGTTGACAAGATATATATAATTATGTGTTTTATTAATTAAGCTGTGGAGTATAAAAGCGCATATCAGCCTTCAACTGGAATCATGTATTCAAGTTTAGCATCATATTGTAGAAAAGAAGTGACTTAGAAGGAAAACTGCACATCTTGGCATTGCCATTTTCATGATGCCCTTGTCATTTGCTGAGGCAAAGGTTGCCGGTTTGGAAGTTGTTGGAGTAGTCTTGGTGAGCATTCTTAGATGGTAGACATCTAAGTGAAGGGATTGATCATGTAGGGTGGTAAATGGGATAATGTGATGCCACTCAAATATGCCGCCTAGACCTGGATAATGTCAAGCTTTTTGAATGTGCAGCCAAATCTTCAGGAAAAATGCTTCTAACTCATCTGACATCAACAATGACATGAATTACACAGCATGATAAGAAGAACCAATGAGCTTTCAAATGAACGTTTAAAGCAATAACCGAACCGTGTGTTTCCTTCCTTCTGCAGTAGTGTGTGGCATTTTGTAGTATGTTGTATCATAACCTTTGCTCTTGTAACATCTTAGTTGCAGCTCTTTTGTTTTTAATTATTTCATTCTAGCATTTACTCGATCATGATACATTTTTGAAAGAGTTCTTGGTTGTGATGTTCTGTTAGCCTGAACTAACTTTACCCCACCAGTCAAATATGTGCAAACCTTGGAGAAAGGTGAAAGAGGAGGACAAGTTATGCTCGTTCAAGCAAGTTGAGGGTATTCCATCATGCCGGTGATGTTACAGTATGAGGAAAAGTTACCGACCTGCCCTTGTCGCCATAGATTCTCATCAGGTCATAAGGAATAGTAGAATAAGGCCATTCGGCCCATCAAGTCTACTCTGCCATTCAATCATGGCTGATCTATCTCTCCCTCCTAACCCCATTCTCCTGCCTTCTCCCCAGAACCTCTGACACCCGTACTAATCAAGATATTATGCAGCAGGTCCAGTTAAGTTTCTGGTCAATGGTGACCAAAGATACTAGAGGAGCAAGATGAACCACCGTCGAAATCGCCTATACTAAAGTGTAGTGCGCAAAGTAGCGTAACATCCGCCATTTTAGTAAGCAAAATCCACCATTCACTATGCCTCTCGTAGTGTAATCAGTGTTTTGGTGGATCAGTATGTGTGATGATACCATAAAAATGCAGAAAATATCTCATCTATCAATTAACAGATTTTTGTTATTTGCTTTTTAAATGTTTCTGCAAGTTTCTGCCTACTAAAATGGCGCCATGGCATACTACAGTTTTTAGGGTCGAGTGCTATATCTTGCTCTGCTCTATTATCTTTGATGGTGACCAACCACCCAACTGCCCCCAACTTTCATCCCCCTTCTCCAGTTCTTTCACCTGTTTGTTGAAATGGTTACTAGTTGGCGGACAAGTAAACACAGTAACTTGGACCAACAAATATTTAAATCGCACTATGGCAGTTCTAGAATTTAAATTCAGTTCATAAACACAATGTTTTTAAAACGTGATGACAATGATGACAATAAATCTACCAGACGATTGCAAAAACTCAAATGATTCACTGGAACCTGCCATCATTACTTAGTCCGGCCTCTGTGTGGTTTTGGACTCACAGCTACTCAATGAACGTACCAAGGGAGTCAGCACTTGTTTCATGACTGCCTTGTTAAACAGATTGACCTTGTTTCAAAACAAAAATAGAAAATTGAATTTGTCACTATTGAGTACTCCCTAAAGAAAGAATTCTTCATTTGGTCAGCAAGAATCTTTGATTCTTCAGGTTCCAATGGGGTCCAAAGACAACAAAAGAAGCTAACATAATTCATTATGAATTGAGGGACCTTCTTTCACTAATTTGCCAAATAATGAAAGGCCTGGATAGAGTGGATGTGAAGAGCATGTTTCCATGAGTGGGAGAGTCTAGGACCAGAGGGCACAGCCTCAGAATAAAAGGACCTACCTTTAGAATAGATATGAGAAGGAATTTCTTTAGTCAGAATGTGGTGACTGTGGAATTCATTGCCACAGACAGTTGTGGAGGCAAATTGGGCGTTTGGGTATTTTTAAAGTGGTTGACAGATTCTTGTTTAGTACAGGTGTCAAAGGTTGTGGGGAGAAGGCGGGAGAATGGGGTTGAGAGGGAAAGATAGATCAGCCATGATTGAATGGCACAGTAGACTAGATGGGCTGAATAGCCAAATTCTGTTGCCATAACTGATAAACTTATGAAATTATATAAAGGCAATGCTACTAACTTCCCAACTACTGTATGTAAATACACAACCTGTAGTCACCATTTGGAAAAGTTTACTATTCTCCAGTAGAAAAAAAAACTGCAGATGCTGGTTTAAATCGAAGGTAGACACAAAATGCTGGAGCAACTCAGCGGGTCAGGCAGCATCTCAGGAGAGAAGGAATGGGTGAAGTTTCGGGTCGAGACCCTTCTTCAGTCTGAAGAAGGGTCTCGACCCGAAACTTCACCCATTCCTTCTCTCCTGAGATGCTGCCTGACCCGCTGAGTTACTCCAGCATTTTGTGTCTACCTTCTATCCTACAGGCCAGTTCCAGTAAGGACCATGAATGTGAATGAAGGGCCTGTATGTATATCCAGTTTAATGTTAGGGTTATCTAAGTATTTCATAGCAGCTCCATTGATAGAAAGTGCAGAGCTTTCAGGACTTGCTTCCCTCAAATTCAAATGAATAATTCAAGCCCTTATGTTAAGTGGTTTGGCACAAAGAAAAACTTAATATTTGCGTGGCATCTCCAAGCTAATCATTACCAGGTCAATGCATAAATGGAGAGATTACTTTTGGGAAATTCATAAACACATCGCAGAGCTCAGTAAAAGTGATAACAACTTTGCAAAGCACCACAGGCTTCCTTTTCAGCAAGGTAACATTAACCTTCAATGGAAGACCTAAAATCCCCTTCTTCAAATATTATAAAGATCCAGAGAAAATTAGTAAGCTTGCATTTGTTTGTGGGACATTTGGGCAGATGTTATATTGTTGACACTATAAGTTTAATTGAAAAATTCAGAATATAACGCTAACCATGAAGCCTTTTGTTAAAATTCAATTGATATGAAGGGAAGAAATATACTGTCCTGTCCGAAATTTGTTTCTCTTGGAATCACGGAGTCATAACGTGGTATGGTGCTGAAAAAAAACCCTGCTGTCCACCATATCCATGGTAACCATTGCACCGAACTAGAACAACCCCATTTACCTGCATTAGATCCATAGCCTTTACTTTGGTGATTCAAATTCCTATACACGTCAGCAGATTATCGATTATTTGCCTCTGTGGAGACCTAGCAAGACATACAGTTGTATTAAATGGCCACCGATGACTCAAAAGATGATCCAAAAGCATTATCTCCAAGCAACTAAGACGGGGAAAAGGCCATATTCCACACTTAATTACAAAATCTGTTTGACCAATTTAAATATAAGTTGCTCAGATGGGAAATTTGGCCAGTCAAACTCCTCATGCATATTCAACTACTATGGATGTCCTCCAATGATTATTTGCTTCCAGGTATAAACGGTACAGTTTCAATTAATTTAACTCAAATACATAAATAAATAAGTTTAGTTTAGAGATACAGCATGGAAACAGGCCCTTTGGTCCACTGAGTCCATGCCGACCATCAATCACCCGTTCGCACTTGCTTTGTGTTATCCCACTTTCCCATCCACCGACCAAACACTATGGGCATTTTGGAGTGGCCAATTAATCTACACACCCGCACGATTTTGGGATGTGGGAGGAAACTGGAGCATCCGGTGGAAATGCACGCAGTGACAGAGAGGACATGCAAACTCTACACAGACAGCACCCAAGATCAGGATCAAACCTGGGTCTCTGGCTCTGTCAGGCTGCGGCTTTACCAGCTGTGCCACTGTGCTTCCCTGAGTTTAAGTTCAATTTCATTGACAATCTTTTCAAAAATTGAAGCAGCCCATGTTTGCATGCAACAAAACCAGACCACATTAATTTTTTAGATTTAGAGATACAGCGCAGAAACAGGCCCTTCAGCCCACCGGGTCGGCACCGCCCAGCGATCCCTGCACACTAACACTATCCTACACCCACTAGGGACAATTTATACCTTTGCCCAGCCAATTAACCTACAAACCTGTACGTCTTTGGAGTGTGGGAGGAAACCGAAGATCTCGGAGAAAACCCATGCAGGTCACGGGGAGAACGTACAAACTCCGTACAGTACAGCACCCGTAGTCAGGATCGAACCTGAGTCTCCGGCGCTGCATTCGCTGTAAGGCAGCAACTCTACCGCTGTGCCGCCGATGAGAGGTTACCAGTTACCAGGCATGGATTTGGATGTGGCAGAACACATACACACCCTGGAAATATCAAACAATGACCATATCCAGCAAGACAGAGACTGACCATTCAATGACATTGCCATCGGCAACTATCCAATGCCATCACCTTGGGATAAAATATTACCATTTAACTGGACATGCCACATAAATAATTCGGCTTAAATGGTAGGTCAATGATTGATCATCCTGAGGTGAATGATGCATCTCTGACAGCACACAAGCCATTCCAATATCTCCACTTCATGTGTATTATGGAATATTGTCCACCAATGTGCATGGTCATGCTTCACAAACACTCGAAATAAAATTAACACAATGTACAGAGCTTGTTCCCGAACCACGTAATAGAACTTGTTCACAAAGTTCTGCAACACCATACAGGATACGACAGCCCTCAATAGTACCCCATCCGGCACCTTCAACATGAATGTACTCTGAGGCCAGAGTGTGTACCATTTACAAAATGCACTGCAGTACACAAACTGGACTACTCAGACAGCATGCCCAAAACTGGTAACCTCTCATCGCAAGGACAAAGATCACACCACCTGCAGATTCTCCTCCAAGTTATGCATCATGCTGATAGAAACATATTGCTTCTTCTTTGCTATTTCTGGTCTCAATCCCCGAGCATCTTACCTAACACAGTGTGAGATTTCCATCATTATAAGGACTAAAGCAGTTCAAAATGAGAGGTCACCACCATTTTTTTTCAAGGGCGATTAGAGTAAAAGATACTGAGCATTGACAAAGGCATTCATAAAATAAAGTAATGAAATTAATATAAAGATTGAGCGGAGCTGTCTGAAATTTGAACTATCAATCTATATCCATATTGCAATGTGAAGGATGGAATGTGCAGAAAGGAACTGTAGATGCTGGTTTGTACCGTAGATAGACACAAAGTGCTGGAGTACCTCAATGGGTCAGGCAGCATCTCTGGAGGAAAAAGGATGTGTGATGTTTCAGGTTGGGACCCTTCCTCAGACTGGATGGATCTTGTTGTGACCAGTTTCCCACATCTGTTAACCTCTCGGGCACACTGACCTGCTGTGATTCTACTTGTTTGGCTGGAGAACTCTGCTGCATAGCTTAACAGGGAGACAGATTCTGGCTGTGAGTGCAGAAACAAGGAACTGCAGATGCTTGTTTACAGAAAAGGACACAAAATGCTGGAGTCACTCAGCAGGCCGGGCAGCATCTCTGAAGAACATGAATAGGTGATGTTTCAGGTCGAGACCCTTCCCCAGACTGGAGATTCTGTTTGATCTGCATCTTCATACTTCTAGTCTTGTGTGTCGACTTAGAGTTAGGTGTTGGAGTATGAAGTCCAACCTCTACACTGCCAGGACACCCTTTGACATCCCAGTGCTCTGAAAGGCGTCTTCCCCTGTTTTGTCCTTCTGAAATATTTTAAGACTTTAAACGTATTAAGATAAGATTTCATAATTTTTCTAGCTCAAGTCACATCACACAACCTTTACTTAATAAAAACATTGGGTGAAATAAAGATAAATATCCAAACTTACCTTTTAACAAAAGACAGCAAATGTAGCCAAGACAAGACAGTGGTTGGCTTGAATAGAAATTGCCAAACTTCATTGAAGGTAAGGTTATGCTAGTTAAGGTGAGCTTTATGCTTAGGGGGTCATGTGCAAGTTAATAGAATTAAAAAGATTTCAGTCGGAGTCGAGCTGTGTGAAATTTGAACTATCAATCTATGTACACATTGGAATGTGTCGGATGGAGCTTGACTTGATCTATTTCCCACATTTGCTTGCCCTGCGCTAATCTCCCAGCCACATTGACCTGCTGTGACACCATTTGATAGGCTGGGCTAGAGGTCTCTTGTGCTCAACTTATCAGGTCTGCTCGCTTAGTACACTCTGGACCAATGCTGAACTCAGTGCTTAATCCATTAGATGAATTTGAGATCAGGTGTGTTGGCATCTGATCTCCAATATTATGTACATCTGCACTGCAGTGAGTAGATGTGGTAGTTAATAGAAAACCTATCATTGAGGAGTGAAGCATGAATTGGCTTGATGCCTCTCTTCCACTCTCCATTTACAAAACTGCTCTTTCCTGTAATTGCCTGAGAACTATTATTCAATGGCCTAGATACCTCACGGCAACATCAAATAAACTATTGCAGTTGTCTTCTCGCTGTTGAACTGCATGAAATACTTGATTTGGATGAACATGTTAATATCTATGTTTAATTATGGATGCTCAATTAGAGATGGCCCACTGCAGGGCAAATAGGAAGACTCTATTTTCTGAATAAGTCTGAATAATATGTTCTGATATATTAAATTAATGACAATAAACAGGTTTCTCATTCTAATCCGTCTGATAACTAGGTTTTTGATTGTCATTGTACCATTGCACCTTCCAATTAGATTTAACAAATCTAGATTTGTTGAGATTTTTTTTTCTTAACAAATCTGAATATCTTGGTGCTCAAGATTTCACTGGAAATCCAACAAGATGATGGGGGGTGGTGCACACAGTCAATTGTGACCATGCAATTATTTTTCATGGTTCTTTCCATGCAGTCCAAGGGGATGAATATTCCCATGCAAACCTTGTGTCAACATCAAGTTCAGATCCTCAAACATGTCAAGAGACAAGAGTGTTTTATTGTCTAACTAGACCAAGTGGACCCGTTGGGCACAAACACCTCCTGCATTAGTGCAGCACCCTCTCCTCCCCACTGCCCACTCCCCCCTCCCCTCTCCCTCCCAACCCCTCCCTCCCCCCCCCCCCTCTGCTGCCGTCTTTCCCCTTGGCTCAGACTCGCGGTTGCCCGGTCACGTCCAGGCCCAGGCTCCATCTGCTTCCCCGGCATCAGGCCTGGCTCTCCTGCCCCCAAGAGACAGAAGGCCGAGCCCTGCTGAACGGGCCCCATCTGCACAGGCGTGGATGTGTTTGTTCTGCGCACACACGGATGCGGCGGCCATCTTACGTAAGTATCAGATCAATGGAGCCCCAACTACGCATGTGCATTTAAAAAACTTTAAAGTGTGAATAACGTTAAAAATATAACACTGATTTCAATGAAACGTCTTCCATAGAACCATAGGACGACAGTGAGTAAGGTGGGCCTAAAATTGTCATGCTATCTTGTACCATTTTGGCTGTAGTTCAGGAACAAGCGAACAAACAAGAGTTTTAGTACATAGATGTCCCAGATAGAACAATGAAATTCTTACTTGCTACAGCACAACAGAATATGTAAACATAGTACACTGTAAACAATATGATAAACGAGAGAGAAAAAAAAAGTTCAATGTGCACACGCACACGCACATACACACGTACATGTACTCAAAAAACAAATACGGTTATATCTGAGACCACCTTTGCCGCACAAATCCTACGTCAGTGTGCACGGTGCATGGGTTAAAATGGTGCTCATGTCTCTTCAGTCGCTTGTAAGCATTTTGCACTGGTTGAGGCAATGGTTATATAGCTGCCAGCTCTTAATTCTAAGGGACTCTCTTGTTATAAAAGTCTTTACTGCTGAGAAACAAACTGAATTGAAATTGTTTGGTGCCAGTTACTGTGGAAACTTCTCAGTCAGTCTAAATTACAGTTGATTACTCATCTGTAACAAATTCATTAGTGCCAACAGAGTCTGAAATCAAGACAGCAATCATCCTCGATTTAGACTTAAAGGATTAATAGATCTAAATTACATTTTTCCTGGGTATAATTCTTTGTTTAATTTGTATTGTTCTGATGCTCTTATTATGCAAATGTGCTTATATATATATATCTTTTAATCTCACGGACTTTAATGAAATATTGGCTGGAAACTTGTCCCTGTTGTTCATGCTAAATGCACTGTGGAGTATTATCAGCATCAGAAACAGAATGGAATGATCCACTCCGCTATGTGACACAAGGTCTTTTCATTTTCATTTTCATTCAATTTCATCCATTCCTCAAGAAGACTAAGGAAATTCAACATGTCTCCAATGACTCTTATGAACTTCTACAGGTGCACCCGAGAATGCATCCTGACCCGATGCACCAATACATGGCTTGGCAATTTTCTCTGGCCAAGATGGCAAGAAATTGTAGAGTTGTGGATGCAATTCAGTCCAATCGCACACCATCGACACTCCACGCCTCCTCAGGAAAGCACCCAACACAAAAAAGGGCCACTCTCACCCCAGTCATTCCCTCTTCTCCCCTCTCCTGTTGGGCAAAAGCTTGAAAGCGTGTCCCACTAGATTTAGGAATAGTTTATTCTCTGCTATTATTAGACTACTTAATAGACCTATCCTAAGCTGGATGTATATTTCCCTACCTACCTCATCATGACACTTGCACATTTTATTATCATCCACACTTTTGCTGCAACTCAATATTTTGCACTATTTGTTGTACTTGTGTATGGCTTGATTATACATCTGCATGGTTTGATTTGACTGGATAACAAACAAAAAAGTCTTTCACTGTGTCTTGGTACACATGACAGTAATTAACCAATAACAGAGCAATACCAATAATTGTATTGGATGGCAAGACCGTATAAGCCCTCTAGTACTGTGATCCAATCAACTCTGAAGAAGGGTCTCGACCCGAAACGTCACCCATTCCTTCTCTCCTGAGATGCTGCCTGACCTATTGAGTTACTCCAGCATTTTGTGAAATAAATACCTTTGATTTGTACCAGCATCTGCAGTTATTTTCTTACACAATCAACCATGATGTTTCTTTCATTAATCTGAAGCGAGACATGTTTTATTTAAGAAACATAAAGAAAGAGAATGACAGAGGGGAGTGCCAATACAAAAGGAGACAGGTATGTATTAAAGAAGGTGGCTAAAGAGGAGAAATGTGTTATTAATGGCTCAAACTGTGCCAAAAGTAAGTTTCATCTGAGTCTCTTCCTGCATCTACTTCACTCATGCAGTCGTTCCTTAGCAAACTCTTTTTTTAAAAGTTCATCATATTCCTGCCAAATCGTAATATTCCACTTAACAAATTCTCCCACTGTGTTCCCTTGTTCGAAGTTGTTCCCTCAGTACTTTTAAATCGTTAATTACTAATCATTCCATCTGACACCCAAATTACTCTTCATGTTGCCAAACATTAAGTAGCATTCCCTCCAAAGCTCCAAGACTTCTCTCACTCTTGTCACGACTCTCACAGCACATGCTAGGATTTCTTTCTCTACTCCCATCTGAAGAGGTCATTTACAGTTCACATCTTTCAATATTCTGACAAATCCTACCTAAGGTGACAACGATGCTCCACCAAAACCTATAACTCATGAGATCTGTTGGTATTACCTTACAAACCACTTCGGATCATTGACCTTGTTGTGGTGGAGAGGCTTGCGTGCCCCCATGATTCCGAGAGTGATGCCGTCGGAAGCACTAGCTTCTGGTGGGGCCACCCATGGCGGTAAGGTCGAGGATGAGGGTCCAGACTAAGAACAATCAAACCTGCAAGACCTCAAAGGCGGACCAGGCAGACAAAGTTATCTTGAACTCAACGGCTGTGAAGGCGGATGAAGGCTGCAACAGGTCTATCAGCTCCAATCGTCTTGTTTCCCATGCCATTGTAATTAGTTGATTGATTTGTGAAGGACCGTGTGCTTCTTGGAGTGCAACATCAAGTACACGTTAAATAAACACACGCACAGGCGTCTTCGTTCTTCGGAACGTGGTCCATTATGCTCGATCTTGAGGGATAGCCAGGACGACGACCTTACAAATCACCACTGGGAATCTGGAAAGCTTGTTCTGTCAGTCATCAGATGGTTAAATTAGGCTTATCCTTTTCACATCATGTCAGAGTTACAGTCTATATCTCAGCATCAATCATTTTTATCAATTAGATTAATCACAAACAGGTAACTTGCAAATAATGCCATGTGCACTTTGGAATTGTTATTGGCTTTGCTAATAGATTTTCAATCTATTATAATCAAATAACCTTCAACAACGTAAGCGGTGGAATGAAAATCACAACATTGCTTCTAAGGTACACATTTGGAAAGTTTTCAGGTTAGAATGATCGGTGTAAATCTAGTAAACTAAGAATTAAATAAAGCAATTGATTGCCTGCCTTTGGGTCAATGGAGGAAAATATGAAAAATTCACAAACGTTTTTTTTCTTCGATCTTATGGTTATGCCTTAAATTAGATCTCCTGTGAATGGGATAAAATGGGAAATAATTGCATTAATTTGAATACTGTTTAACAAGACTGAGTATCTATGCTGTAACTACACCAGTTGAATGAAAAGTGCCTTTGGAAATTACAATATGTTGAATGTGAAAACGTTGAGTACTCTCTAATATGAATGAGTGTGAAGCAGAGATACCCTATTATTTCTTCTCCTCATATTTTCTTTCTCTTCCTCCATTCCAGAAGCCCTAATATTTGGTGAGTAAACCAGCATCTGCAATTCCTTTTTTCTACAAACTTAAATGAAAACATTTTTTCTGAGTTTATTGTTTATTATTTAAAAGTGCTTCATATATTTCTGAGAATTAGTTGGCTTTGAAATAATGTCAATTATTTTTTTATTCTTTGTTAATTAATTTGTTAATTAATTTAATATATCATATTGCCAAATATATATATTTAAAAACAGTGGTATTTTTGACAGCAGACATGATCCTGCCTCTAACTGTCGAGGTCATTCCTGATTTCACAATTCATCACCTGAAGCCAAGTCTGTGCTGTAGAAGTACAGGAGAGAGGGCTTCCACACCCAGCTCTTGTAAATGCTTGGACATACAGCCTGGTCCATCAAGATAAAGGTGGAGGTCATGGATTTCCGAACAGCTCTGAGTAGCAGATAGCCCATCCATCACAATTCATCCCATTTAAAACATAATACATTATCTCACTGTTTGCAACTGGAAGATTCCATGGGTTTTACGCTCTGTATTGATTCAGGCTCAATTTGAGTGAAGCCTATCTCAGAGATAATCTTAGGAAATCACTCTCCTTGATGCAAAAAAGCCCGTAGTCTAGTTTTGCTATGCAGTTACTTCCTGCAAACGTTGGCATTCTCCCAGGGAACTTGCTCAGGTTACATTAGCCGTTGAACTTTGAACAAACATAAAACCAATGAACAGGGAAAGAAACTCCAATACATCCTGGCATCCTACACAATTTTGCACATCACATACCATCCTTACCACACTGAAAAACTGTAATCTCCTGCGTATAAATTCCACATCATAAAATTGGAAGGATAACGTCAATTTATCAGCAGAGTGGAGCAGCTGGTGGAGCTGCAGCCTCACAGAGCCAGAGACCCGGGTTTGATTCTGCACGTTCTACCTATGACCCTGTGTATTTCCAACAGTTTCTCCGGTTTCCTCCCATAGACCAAAGCCGTGCGGATTGATAGTTTAATTGGCCTCTCTAAATTGCCCTTCGTGTGTAAAGAGTGGATGAGAAGGTGGGATAATATAGAAACAAGTGTGAAAGGATCAGCGTGGAATCGCTGGGCTGAAGAGACTGTTTCCGTGCTGTATCTCTTAACTAAAACTAAGTGTTTGAAGGAGCAATCCTGTGATTCTGCCCTTCAATTTGAACTGATTTTCTGGATTATTTTTAATTCATTTATGTGACGTAGGTTTCACTGGCATGACCAATAATTATTGCCAAAGAGAAAATAGTGGATTGCTTTCTGAAACATGCACAATAGGTGCAGGAGTAGGCCATTCAGCCCCTTGAGCCAGCACAGTCATTCCATGTGATCATGGCTGATCATCCACAATCAGTACCCCGTTCCTGCCTTCTCACTATATCCCTTGATTCCACGAGCACGAAGAGCTCTATCTAACTCTCTTTTGGATGCATCCAGTGAGTCACCCTCCACTGCCTTCTGTGGCAGAGAATTCCACAAATTCACAACTCTCTGGGTGAAAATGTTTTTCCCCATCCTGGTTCTAAATGGCCTACCCCTTATTCTTAAACTGTGCCTCCTGACTCCGGACTCCCCCAACATCGGGAACATGTCTCCTGCATCTAGCGTGTCCTATCCCTTAATAATTTTTTATGTTTCTATAAGATCCCCTCTCATCCTTCTCAATTCCAGTGAATACAAGCCCAGTCGTTCCATTCTTTCATCATAGGACAGTCCCGCCATCCCGGTAATTAACTAACCATGCAGTCCTTCTGGTCATGTGGTAGGCTCTATGGTAGGTGGAGATTTCCAAGATTTTGACCTTCGCAAATGTGAAAGGGTGATTTGCAAATTAGGATGGTATGAAATTTGGATATGATAGTATTTTCAATATAATTATAGCCCTTGTCCTTCTGACCTACTGCCCATTGCTTTGTGGCTGGTCCAGGGTAAATTGCTGGTGATATTTATTCCTCAGAACTTGAAGCTTTTGACCATCGCTTCTTCAGCGCCATCACAGGGGTATGTGCACTGCTTTACTTTCTGAAGTCAATCACAATCTCTTTTGTCTTACTGACATTGAGGGAGAGATTGTTGTTTGGCGTTAAGTTACAAGGTTCTCAATCTGTCTGTACTCTGTCTCATCATTATTCGATTTTCAGCCCACTGTAGTGGTGTCATCTGTGAATAGTTCTTACCATCTGCTGCAAGTCCACTTTGGCAGCTTCAGGGCACTGTGAGCTTGGTCATTGTGGTGTAATTGAACAATGCTTTATGAAGGACATTGAATTCACATCCCAGAACATATTTCATGCACTTGCTCTCTTTGTGTGCTGAGTAGTATTGAAGTTGGGGTGTGCTAAACCATCGACTATGGGACGGCAATAATCAACTGGAGAGTTTCGGTCACAACTGATTTAAGATATTGAGGCTTCTCGGGTTCTGGAATAGATGTTGATGACTCCCATATTCTCCTTTTCCCAACTGCATGTTGCTCCATGTCACTTCTGGTGGATCTGTCTTACGCCAGGGCGGAACACGATTTGCCCAGTAGGCAGAACAGGTCTTACTGGAGATGAACAAAAACTCTGCAACAATGACTGAAAATTATGATTCTCTGGATATGCTCATTTTAAGCCTTTTTCTTGAATGGCCAATGGAACAGTTCCTCAGATATTAGCTAGGAAGACTCAGCAGGATTGACTAGATTGTACTTTAGTCACTTCTAGTTCCAGCTGATCCATCCAGATTTTTTCTGATTATTGATTTTTTTTATTAACAATTTAACACAACTGAATGGCTATAAACAATAGACAATAGGAGGAGGCCATTCGGCCCTTTGAGCCAGAAACGCCATTCAATGTGATCATGGCTGATCATTCTCAATCAGTACCCCTTTCCTGCCTTCTCCCCATACCCCCTGACTCCGCTGTCCTTAAGAGCTCTATCTAGAAATGAAGAAATGAAGATATAACAACATTACAGTTTCTTGCATAACATGTCGATTAGACCAGGGCAATTCCTTCCCCAAAGAATATCACTGGACCAGACTTGGCTTTAGGACAATCTGTTAGTTTCTTGGGCCAATGCTGATTTAAAGTTTTATTCTCTGGTTTTAGCTTTGTGTCAGTAATTGATTTTAAATTCCTCAGTTGGTGGGATTTTGAAATCTTTCCTTCAGATCGTTAGTCCAGAGCTCCAGATTATGAGCCCAGTACCATAATTACTATGCTGCAGTCCTTGCACTATTGTACAAATAGTCATCCATTATTTGCAAAATGAACTGGGATTTGTATGTGTGTCATCAGAAAACGATGTGTTTTCTTAATATAAATAGAAGGTCTAAGTTCATCTCATAACTCATTCTGGGGAATTGAAGATGGGAAATGAGATATGCATATCAGCTTATTTTGTTTTGCCAAAATTGACAAGTATTTCATTTTCCAAGTATGATCACGTTTGAGGGATGTGATGGCCTATTTGTCATGAAAACTGGTTTGAGACTGACTGAACTCATTTAATTTAGACACTTTGAGCCATCAAAAGGTGCAGTCTTGTATCCAACACCTCTCAATTGGATGTTTCCTGACCTTCTACCGCTGCACCATAGAGAGCATCCTAACGCATGGAATCCCTGTGTGGTACCTCAGCTGCACGGAGGCAGAAAGGAAAGCTCTACAGCGGGTAGTCCATAGAGCTCAGAGGGCCATCGGAACACAGCTACCAGACTTGGAGGGCATCTACAACACACGATGCCTCAGAAAAGCCACCAGCATCCACAAAGACTCTTCACACCCCTGCAACAGTCTGTTCGAACTCCTTCCATCGGGCAGACGATACAAGGCCTTCTATGCCCGCACCTCCAGACTCAGGAACAGCTTCATCCCCAGGGCCATAGCTGCTATGAACCGGTCCTGCTGAGCCGGATGGCCACAACGCATAGATCAACTTGCACTTTACCCTGTCCAAAACTGTTACAACTGTTCGTTTCGTTGGGTTGCTGCTGTCTAAATTACCTAAATTAGTGCATCGTATGGGAGGCGCATTCCCAATCTCGTTGTACCCCTGGGTACAATGACAATAAAGATATATTGTATTGTATTGTATTGTATTGTTGACAGTAAAAACTAAAATCGTCCTCAGTTCGCAACAAGTCTGACTCGTTAAGTGGATGTTGTTCTGTACTCTGCACAAACCTAATTTATGAAATGCTTGCTTTGCCCATAATTACTACCTTTAAAAATATATATTACTGTAACTATTGAAGCATAAGATGTAACTGCGGTTTGCTTAACGTGACCTTATCTTGCAATAGACTAGCAAGGTCAGAAAAGTACAAGCCTTTCAAATGATATCAAACCTTAAGATCTAAAGCTTTATCTGTAACTTAACGAGGTTATATGATTCATGGGACAATGGAAAATCAGATTAAAAGCTAATGTCACAAAAACATTGATAAATTGCTAGGCAGGTCTGGATTGGACTTGGAAAATGGCACCAAACACGATGCCTCTTGGATGTGGGCTCAGTATATTATTTTTGTACAACTGCGAATAGGAATGGAATGGTGATACTCTATTGGACTGTTTGTAAGAAAATAATGTCACTGTGCGTTTGCACTTTACACATGTGACAATAAAGCGTTATTGAAACATTGAGCAATTGAAGGGACTATAATCAAATACGAGTTGTGTAAAGATGAGAATGATCAGCCATGATCACATTGAATGGTAGTGCTGGCTTGAAGGGCTGAATGGCCTACTTCAGCACATATTGTCTATTGAAATCCTTCTCGGTGCAAGATAAAAAATTAGCGATGGTTATAAGGTGCTATGAAATCAGAAGTGACTGCGTATGTTGAAAGGACGTTGTCCACACAAAGAATGTATGAAAGTAATTCCTACCAATACTCTCTTAGACATATGTGTACAGGTCAGGTAGACTGTCGAGGAAGAGGTGCAGTAGGTTTGTCCTCTGCAAAGATTTTTTTTCTATCCTCTATGTCCACTATAACAGCTTCAGGGTCCAATGAGCTTGGTCACTGTGGTGCAACTGAACCATTCTTTATGAAGGGTATTGAGTTGATGTTCCAGACCTTATTTCATGCTCTCGATCTCTTTGTGCTGCTTCTGAGTAGTATTGGCATTTGGGTGTACCCAACCATTGAACTACAGGATGGCAAGAAGAGTTTTGGTCACAAAACGTCTGGGGCATCAGAACAGATCTAAGGTGCTATGAATGTCTTAATTGAAGACAAGTGTGGGAGAAATCTGTGCCCAGTGCATAGAGATGAAGATGCTGTAATCATAATGTACAAAGAGGTCTCCCACGGGGAGAGGCACCACCATGGTCTTCCATAACTGCAACCTTTCATTAGATGAAATGCTTCTTCCTGAGTTGCATTGTAGATTCTGCCCATTTTGAGGCACAGTAGACATGATCTTCAGCAACTCCAAGAAAACTGCAGGGAGCAGCAGCAACCACTGTGCGTGTGTTTTTGTAACATCACAAAAGGCTTTGACTCCGTGACTAAAGGGACCGTGGAATACCTCACCCAGATACGGTTGCCAACAAAAATTTATTGCCATCTTACATTTGCTTCGTGATGACATGCACCCCATGATCTTCTCCAAGTCGATGAAGACGAGTTTCAAAAAAGGCTGCATCATTGCCCCAGCGCTTCTCTCAATCTTTTTTGCTGCAATGTTGCACCTCGTCTCTAACAGACTTCCCAATGAAGTAGACTTAATGTTTAGAACCAGTGGGAAGCCATGACAACTACACTGCAGAACCATGGTCAACAAATCTCAAAATGGAACTGTCCAACCCTAATGCAGAGATTGTTTTTGCTCAGAAGCTGAACTCCAGGCCCTTGTTAACTCATCCACTGTTGCATAGGAATTGTTGGGCCTCGGACTCAACATCTACAAATACAAGGACCTCGATCAACCTTCCCTTGCTGCATCACACTATCCTCTCCAAATGAAGGTTCACTGTGAGACCTGGTATACATGGAGCATATACATACAGGAGCCACATTTTAATGATGACAAGCATTGATGATGAAATTCATCATTGGCTCAAATGCCCCATCTGAAGAAGGGTCTCGAGCCGAAACATCATCCGTTCATGTCCTCCAGAGATGTTGTCTAACCCACTGAGTTACCCAGCACTTTGTGCCCCAACACATCCTACGGTCAGTTGAACATGAGGACATTTGACAACAAATATTTCAGTCCATGCACAAAAGATGTGCTCCACAAAACACCAATGATCCATGCCCTCCTACATGCTTCTGAGACTTGGATTCCCACCTTACAAAATCATCCTAATTCATTGGAAGGACAAGAAAATTAATATCTTTGTCCTCTTGCAGACCTACATTCCTAGAGCTGTGGCCCTAATGACATTCAGTTGGCTCCATCTGGCAGGTCATGTTATTCCCAGAATGCTGTAGTAATTCAGCAGGTCAGGCAGCATCCCTGGAGAAAAGGAATATGTGACGTTTCAGAGCAAGACCCTTCTTCAGTCATCAAGTCTGAAGAAGGGTCTAGACCCGAAACGTCACTTATTCCTTTTCTCCTGAGCTGCTGCCTGACCCGCTGTGTTACTCCAGCATTTTGTGATACCTTCGATTTGTACCAGCATCTGCAGTTATTTTCTTACATGTTTCACATCATGACTTCCTACCTATTCCACCCATCGTGACTAAGGGTCTCGACCGGAAATCTCACATATTCCTTTTCTCCAGAGATGCTGCCTGACCCGCTGAGTTACTCCTGCATTTTGCGTCTATCCAACCCCATGAAACCCTACCTTCCCATTTTGTATTCCCACTGAGTCCGCTCATGGGATTTAATCACAAAGAAGGAGGACACATTACCATTTTCTGCCTCTGTAGGCTTGCTCACGCCTGCTTCTCTGAATTGTGTTATGATCAAAGCATTTTGCATTCTTCAATACACTTCCATACACGTGACTGCTTTGCATGCTCCCTTGAACATCGCATCCAGCATTTCAAACTGTGCTTGAATTCTCTGGGTTGACAGTGAATTTGCACTCCAAACAACTCAGCAGCTCCTGATCTAAAAAGATTTGAAAGTTGCACCTTTTAGCCATTGCTTGTAACCTGACAATTAGCTGAGTGTCTCTTCTGGTCCCTTGTTTCACTTATCAAATTTGTAGTTCACAGAAGTCTCTGAAGGTGCTGAGTTAAAACGAGCCCTCAAAGCTCTTCTAACATCCTTGTAATTGGATTCATCTGTGGTCTGAGACACCAATAAGCTGACCAGTGTTTTGAATGCCGCTGGTTCTATCACAGTAATAGTTTCAGCTTTCTCTTTTCACAAATGGTCGTGTTGTTCTTTCTTCTTTGCATCTGGACCTCAACAATATCATTTGTTCTCGGGATCATCTCCATCCATTCCATGCTATCTGAAGCGTTCCCTTGGGATCAAGGATGATTTGTTCCCATCCAATTCCGTGGGGTCTAAGATTACTCACGAGGGCAATACAGGTATTGTCTTGACTTCATGAGTATTCATCTAGAAGAAAGACCAGATGTGTGAAGCAACCAAGCACTTTTTGAACTGGTGTGTTCTTCTGTCATATATGCTGAGCTTCTGTGCACTCTTGATGTATGTCCTGAAAGATCTCGGTACCATTCCAAGTGCCCCTTCTCTGCATTGCCTCTTCATGGACCAAGAATTATTGGTGTATCGTTTCAAGGAGTCTTTGAGTGCCTCCTTGAATCTTTTCCTCTGTTTGTCCAGTAATCTCTTCCTACGACAGAGTTTGGAATGGAATGCTTATTTTGAGAATCTGGTATCAGGTATGTGAATAATATGCAGGAAGGAACTGCAGATGCAGGTTTACACTGAAAATAGACACAATGGGTGGAATAGGTAGGAAGTCATGATGTGAAACATATAGGAAAATAACTGCAGATGCTGGTAGAAGCCGAAGGTATCACAAAATGCTGGAGTAACTCAGCGGGTCAGGCAGCATCTCGGGAGAGAAGGAATAAGTGACGTTTCGGGTAGAGACCCTTCTTCAGACTGATGTCAGAGGAGGGGGCGGGACAAAAATAGGATGTAGTTGGAGACGGGAAGACAGTGGGAGAACTGGGAGGGGGGAGGGGAAAGAGAGGAACTATCTGAAGTTAGAGAAATCAATGTTCATACCGCTGGGGTGTAAGCTGCCCAAGCAAAATATGAGATGCTGTTCCTCCAATTTGTAGTGGGCCTCACTATGACAATGGAGGAAACATGTTCAGCATGATGACAGGAAGTGGAAGCAAACATAAATAAATATATTATAAATTGTGAGAGACATACAGCAGAGAAGCAGGATCTTCGACACACTGAGTCAGCACCCAACGTTAACAATTCATTTTTGCACTAATCCTATTTCATTCTCTCCACATTCTCATCTTCCTCATGATCCTGCTGCTCGCGTATCCAGTAGGGACAATTTACATTAACCTCTCAAGTGCATGCATTTTGGAATGTAGAAGGAAACCAGGAGCACCTGAAGGAAACCAGGAGCACCTAAAGGAAACCGCGTCGTCACAAGAAAAACATACAAACTCCACACAAACAGCACCTGAGATTAGGATTGGATGTGGGCCTTTGGTACTGTGAAGTAGTGCCTCTACCATCTATGCCACTGTGCCACCTCATTGTTATTATTAGATTTCAGATACCTGGGTTTATTTGTAAACAATGCATGATTATAAAAAATAATGGGATATTAGTTTATGCTAAGTTTAAGAGTAACAATTGACATCGAGAAATGCAGATGACATGCATTTCAATTAAAGTGACTTTTTAGTACAAAATGTGAGATTTGTCATTTCTGATATTACTTGTTGGATTATCTTTAATGAGGTACATATTATAGAATTGTTAAGGTTAGTTCATAGCAATGTAGTTGAGAAGATTTGAAACAAGCAGCAGTTTCACTAAATCTGTAATCATTAACTGTTTTGTAACATTTTTGTAAATAATTATTAGTTTAACTGAATAAATAACTGATAAATTTTAATACATAAAGGTAGATATGGAAATAACACAGTTGTGGTTGGAAGGGAAAGCACTGCAGTATATTAGCAAGCACATAGACCTTTAAAGCTCTGCATATAAGCTGCAATCACTACCTTCTTACATCAGCCACTGCTGTTAATTAGACATTGTTCAGTTGCATCATAAATAACCTTCTTCCTTGCCTTTCTAAGCAGCAATATAATGTAACGTACAAGTACTGCAAAAACTGAAACAAAATCTGGCCCCAAAGAGATTAAAACGATGTCAAGTTTAGTTTAGTGATACAACGCGGAAATAGACCCTTCGGCCCATCGAGTGCGCGCCAACCAGCATCCCCCCCACATTAACACTATTGTGCACACACTGGGCACAATTTACAATTTTACCAAGCCGAATAACCTACTAACCTGTGTGTCTTTGGAGCATGGGACGAAACCGGAGGTCCCGAGGAAAACCCACACAGATCACAAGGAGAATTCACAAACTCCGTACAGACAGCACCTGTAGTCGGGATCGAGCCCGGGTCCATGGCGCTGCAAGACAGCAAACTCTACCTCCACATCACCATACCGCCATTTAAGAAAGGTTTAACATGAAATGGGAAATCCACAGTTGGGGTAAATGTTTCTTGTGTCCTTGTTTCATTTCATCACTCAGATAAGGAGCAGGTTAGTTGATAGCTGACTGTCTTTTTTACATGCAAATGCATGATCCTACCCTGGGAAGCACTCAATGCTGGAAGGATGGGCTGGACCTGGATTTGCCTTTATCTCACATCTCTTGTATACACTGGAATTTAGAAGGATGAGAGGGGATCTTATCGAAACGTATATGATTATTAAGGGGTTGGACACGTTAGAGGCAGGAAACATGTTCCCAATGTTGGGGGAGTCCAGAAACAGGGGCCACAGTTTAAGAATAAGGGGTAGGCCATTTAGAACGGAGATGAGGAAAAACGTTTTCAGTCAGAGAGTTGTAAATCTGTGGAAGTCTCTGAATGCATTCAAGAGGGAGCTAGATAGAGCTCTTAAGGATAGAGGGAGCTAGATAGAGCTCTTAAGGATAGAGGAGTCATGGGGTATGGGGAGAAGGCATGAACAGGGTACTGATTGAGAATGATCAGCCATGATCACATTGAATGGTGGTGCTGGCTCGAAGGGTCTAATGGCCTACTCCTGCACCTATTGTCTATTGTCTATCTGTTAATGCGATCTCCCATTTGTCTCCTGCGCCATCCTACAACACATAACTCAGTATGTTTCTCATTCATCCTTTGAATGTGGGTGTTGCTGGCAAGAACTGGAACTCATTGCTCTTTGCCATTTGTACTTGGTAGCCCAACCATGGCTCCACGATGTTCATTCCCATGACCTGGCACTTGGGAATCTGGCAATTACTCTCAAATAAAATGCTTTTAAGTTTGAGCCAGAGTTTGGCCATGAGGAAGATTGCCACAAGTATTGCATTGAATAAATGTCAGTTAAAACGCACACCAGGAATAAAGAGGGCACGGCCTGGTTAAATTTCAGCAGTTGGTTTATTTTGTTGCGACAACACAAATCTGGATGATGTGCATCTTTAATTTAATCACCATAAACAATGCAATGATACCACCTTAGAGTCAGAGTGGTACTCTGTTTGTTGCATTCAGCCTGACAGGACAATTTAAATTCAGTCGCACAGTATTAATCTGGGCAATTTAACTAAATACAATTCACCTTTAGAATTAGAGTGCCTCAGCTCTAGGTCATCTCAGTTTAATATAGCATAGCCATGGTGTGCAATTGTAAGGACTGTAGAATATGTGTTTACCAATATGGTCTCATAGACTTTAGACTGTGAGCAACTGCCTGCTTCTGATTGGTTTATCCAGCAACGTTAAAGATGTACAAGTCAACTCTTTCCAGTATAAAAGGGAATTTATGCTGGAAGGGTCTGAAACACAAGCTACATTGAGCAAAGGAGAAGGCACTGGAATACTGGATGAGGATACTTGTGTTAAAGGAACTGAGGTAAAATGAGTAAAGGGACAGATCGGGCACAAGTGAACCATCCTACTGGATGACCTGCTGCTGGCTTTCGTTCCTCTGAGAGTTTGTCTGAGCCACTTGATTTGGCCAAAGTTAATTGTTCCCGGTTTTCCATGGCCATTTTACTACGGGAATGGTGATCAGGGAACATATGTAGGAAAATAACTACAGATGCTGGTACAAATCGAAGGTATCACAAAATGCTGGAGTAACTCAGCGGATCAGGCAGCATCTCAGAAGAGAAGGAATGGGTGACGTTTCGGGTCGAGACCCTTCTTCAGACTGATGTCAGGGGAGGGGGTGGGACAAATAGCAGGTCATTAAACTAAGGAGAGATATTGACATTGGAAGGTGAGTTTCAAAATAGTGTGACAAAAAAGGAAGTGAAAATCTTCAGCTAAAAAAAAAATTGAGGTGAAATTTCAAGCCATTGTTAAAGCTGTGAGAGCGGCTACTTAGAATTGACAGCCTATCTTGAGTAGAAAGTAACTAAAGCAGCAGCTTCAATTATAGAGGCAGGCACCGGAGTCTGCTCTAGATTATTTGATGGTCACTCAAGTAAAGTGACGTGCTGCATACAAACTGTAGGACAGGTTTCTCCCTAAATGATTCCAACATACTGTGCACACTATGTTCATGTTCATAAGTGATAGAAGCAGAAGTAGGCCATTTGGCCCATCAAGTCAACTCCACCATTCAATTATGGCTGATCTATCTTTCCCTCTTAACCCCATTCTCCTGCCTTCTCCCATAGCCCCTGAGCCCGTACTAATCAAGAATTTATCGACCTCTGCCTTAAAGATATCCATGGATGTAGCCTCCACGGCCTTCAGAAGAAATGAATTCCACAGGTTCACCACCCTCTGACTAAAGAAATCCCTTGTCTTCTTCCTAAAGGAGTGTCCTTTAATTCTGAGGCTGTGACCTCTAGTCTGAGACTCTCCCACTAGTGGACACATCCTTTCCACGTCCACTCTATCCAAGCCTTTCACTGTTTGGTACGTTTCATTGAGGTCCCCCCTCATTCTTCTAAACTCCAGCGAATACAGGCCCAGTGCCGTCAAACACTCATCATAAGTTAACCCACTCACTCTTGAGATCATTCTTGTAAACCTCCTGGACCCTCTTCAAGGCCAGCACATCCTTCCTCAGATATGGTGCTCAAAATTGCTCACAATACTCCAAATGCGGCCTTGTAGAGCCTCAGCATTACAACCCTGTCTCTGATCTTTCCTCCCAACCCTCATACCCATCTATCTAATCTTCCCCAATAGATATTGGTGTAGAAGTTTTAGTACGTGTAGAAATACCAGGACCAATAATGTCAGAGAGGACAACAATCAATTTGGGAAATTGTTGCATGATAATTCCAGTATTCAGCTATCAAAAATAAATTGAAATCATGACTTGTTTGCGCTGTGCTCCTGTGGGTGAGAGATGTTGTTGTTCAATGAAATTATTCTACAATTTGTTATAAAAATGCTAGCTTGCAGATCATCTCACAAATAGCATTGACTTCCAGTTTAACTTCTTTTGATATGTTATAGTTAATCAGAGACTTGATTCCAGAGAGATGATATCCTACCAACACTTTAATGAAGTGACAAATCAGTTCAACAGTGAACGTTGGGAGAGCAACAGATTAAACAAAGTTTCAGTCCAGATCCAACCCTAGTTTTGCATTTCCAGAAGTGACAAGTAAACAATAGCCACAGATAAGAGGTGGAGCTGATCTTTCCTAATGCCTCCTTATCCCCACGGAGCTGTGCTCATTTGTAGCTAAGGCAAATAACGCTGTGAACATTTTAACTTGCACAAGCTAATTGTTCCTTTACCACCCCCTCATGTTGACAAAGAGGATGTCCAAACCAGAACAATTTGGTCACAGAGGGATGCCGGAATGAAATTAATCTCTTTCTGCAGGGCTCTGATAGTAATATTAATTACTACTGGAATCCTGATGAAATTATAAGGTGAGATATTTGGCACCAGAGGATATTGAAACCTTCAGTAATTGGTTTTACAGAATAATATGTGGTCCCATTCTAGTAATGCTCATTCATTGAAAACATCAACAAATTAAACTCACAAATAAATGGCAATGGTCTGAGCAATAGGTAGATAATTAAATAATGTTTCTTCTTTTGCTGTGCTTGTAACATAAACTTATTGCATCATAAAGTTGTACAGCAGAGGAAAAGAGCTATCTAGCTTGCCAAATCCTTGTAGACCATCACATAGTCATCCACACTGATCCCATTTACTATCACCTTGGTAATTCAATTGCTGATCGAGATACTTTTTTTTTAGATTTAGATACAGTGTGGAAACAGGCCCTTCGGCCCACCGAGTCCGCGCCGCCCAGCGATCCCCGCACATTCACACTATCCTACACACACTAGGGACAATTTTTACATTTACCCAGTCAATTAACCTACATACCTGTACGTCTTTGGAG
Organism: Rhinoraja longicauda; assembly: GCF_053455715.1. Taxonomy (NCBI): domain Eukaryota; kingdom Metazoa; phylum Chordata; class Chondrichthyes; order Rajiformes; family Arhynchobatidae; genus Rhinoraja; species Rhinoraja longicauda. Next base: position 19,262,014 of record NC_135984.1, on the reverse strand, counting down.
TGTGGGAGGAAACCGAAGATCTCGGAGAAAACCCACGCAGGTCACGGGGAGAACGTACAAAATCCGTACAGACGGCGTCCGTAGTCAGGATCTAACCTGAGTCTCCGGCGCTGCATTCGCTGTAAGGCAGCAACTCTACCACTGTGCCACCGTGCCGCCCTTCTTACATGTTGTGAGAGTCTCTGCCTTCATCGCCCCCTCAAACAATGCACTAAGATTCTAACAATGGGTGGAAAAAAAACCTCCCGATCCTCTCTAAATTACTTACATTTTACTCCTAACCCATACCCTCTAGTTTTTAAACATCTGTCCTACAGGGAAACATTTCCTACCATTTACCCTAACTATGTGCTCATCATAGATAGACACAAAAACTGGAGTAACTCAGTGGATCATGCCCTCATCATCATGTATATTGCTATCAGGTCCTCTCTTGAGTATATCTGCTATAGTTACACAAATAGTACAGCACTATGCAGTGTACCTCTATGTCGATCTGGTGTGCATATGATGTACGCTATCATTCTAGTGAGATGTAAGCTGTTGTGGTGATGCTATTATTCTGCAACACTGTATTCGGATACTCCTGGCAACTCTGAGCAGTTATTAGATTGTGTGCACCAACTCCAAAGGATTGTTGACAGACCACTCTCTCCTGAATGTGCCGCATGCTGCAGTGTAATTTTTCCGCAAAAGAATGCCATTTAGTAACATCCAGGGTCTACAGAATGTGATCCAAGTTGCCTCCTATTGACCTTAGCCTGGCAGACCTGTATGGACTGGAGTGGAATTTTATGCAAGTTAGACACTGTGATGAAGGACACAAACATATTAAATATTTCCAGTCACGATGGATGGAGGAAGGATGTGTAAACTGACAGCACCATCCTCTTTAAGTAATAACATACAGGATCCTTCTTTGGAATTGATGGGGTGGGTGGGCATTTAAGTTTTCAAATCACTATTCATATAATGTATTTGTTTCCTGTTGGAGGAAATGATTAAACTGTAAATTATAAAAACCTGGTTATCAAGAGAAGTGAGGTGCATTTAGAGAGTGACTTCAGGGTCCTTTTCAGAATATACAGTGCATGTAACAGGAAATTAAGTACTCCTTAAAACATAATCACTGTGTAATTTAGGAAATGTTTTTACCATTAAGCACATGAATATACAGTTCTCACAGAGTCAGGATAACCTGACTGAGATAGATACAAAATGCTGGAGTAACTCAGCAGGACAGGCAGCATCTCTGGATCGAAGGAATGGATGATGTTTTGGGCTGAGACCATTCTTCAGACTGGGCATCAGGGGCGAGGGAGTTACAGAGATAAGGAAGTGTAAGAGATTAAAAGAGATGTAGATCAAGGAAATTGTAGAATAGACCATTGTTAGGAGAAGGAGACAACAAAGCAGACAGTGATACAATGTAATCAGGGGGACAGATAGACTGGTTGGAGAACAGGGAAGGGGGTGGGATGGAGAGAGAACCTGAGTGAGATGTGTTATGCTATTGAAGAAATAATTTCACTGTTCTGTTGTTAGTGCAAACGACAATTAAATACTCTTGACTCTTAAAAAACTTAGTGTATAATATCCCAGCACCACTGTTTGCAACATCAGAAGTAATAATGCAGCAATTCTAGATCTTCAGGTAGTATATAGCCAATGCAAATCTCACTCCTCACACTGGCGAATCTGCTTGGACAAGCAAGATGCTGCCTGCCTCATTGAGTTACTCTGGCACTTTGTATCTATCTTCAATGCAAACCATCATCTACAGCTCCTTTCTACACACACGGGTTGAATGCAGTTCCGATAAAACTTGTCCACTCATATCAAGCTTGTTGTATTCACTGGCAAAGTAGAAAGTATACATGTTTTCAGGTTTAATTTGGGAGTTAAGTGGTTTTCAGCATCTGGGATTTTAATTTTCATGATCTACAATTGTTCAATAGTTTGAATAGATTTTGAATGTTTTTGAATGAATGAATAAGTTTATTGGCCAAGTATGTGCATATACAAGGAATGAATATCAGAAGCAGCCAAAGTTTCTGAGAAAATCATCAGCTGTCGAAAGCAGGGATGTGACTCAGCTAGTCGTCATTGTATTTGTTCATTGCTTTGTGATTACCTACTTAAGAAGCAATTAACATGGCAGAAGGCTCACCTGCAATGAGTTGACTTCTCCTTGTAAATACAACTGGGGCAGGAGGGTGGATGATAGGGGTTGAGGTGGAGTCAGGCAAGGTATCTGTGAGCTTTCTAAAGAGATCACTGACCGCGAACCGCAAAACATTAATAATCATACAAATTCCACAAATGGAACAGTTTGAAATTGTGACTGAAGCTAGACACAAAATGCTGGAGTAACTCAGCGGGTCAGGCAGCATCACCGGAGAAAAAGAATGTGTGATGTTTCGGGTCGAGACCCTTCTTCAGACTGAGCCCAGACTTCAAACTCACCCATTCCTTTTCTCCAGAGATGTTGCCTGTCCCGTTGAATTACTCCAGCATTTTGTGTTTGTGTTTGTGTACTCCAGCATGAATCCCTGGGATGGCGGGACTTGCATATGAGGAAAGACTGGATAGACTGGGCTTGTACTCGCTGGAATTTAGAAGACTGAGGGGGGATCTTATAGAAACATATAAAATTCTTAAGGGGTTGGAGAGGCTAGATGCGGGAAGATTGTTCCCGATGTTGGGGGAGTCCAGAACCAGGGGTCACAGCTTAAGGATAAGGGGGAAGTCTTTTAGGACCGAGATGAGAAAACATTTCTTCACACAGAGAGTGGTGAGTCTGTGGAATTCTCTGCCACAGAAGGTAGTTGAGGCCATTTCATTGGCTACATTTAAGAGGGAGTTAGATGTGGCCCTTTTTGCTAAAGGGATCAGGGGGTATGGAGAGAAGGCAGGTACAGGCTACTGAGCTGGATGATCAGCCATGATCATATTGAATGGCGGTGCAGGCTCGAAGGGCCGAATGGCCTACTCCTGCACCTATTTTCTATGTTTCTATGTGTCTACCTTTGGAGTAAACCAGCATCTGCAGTTCCTTCCTCCACACTTGAGATTGTTTCTGTATGGTCCATTTGGTGCCACTGATGGTGCTGTACATTAAGGCAACAGGATCCTGGAGTTTAAGCAAAATGTTTGGAGATTAGATTTTAATCTAGGATTGTTTCTAACTTGGCCTACACGATCACATGGAGAACAGAAAACACATGAGGATAGGATTGTACCCTAGTGTTTGAGACTCAGTCAGTGGCCCAACCAGCTGTGTGGCTGTGTGTTGTTTAGCTCTCATGCCAGTACATTGTATAGTATCTATAATTATTCATTAGCATCAATATGTCGGGTTGGGTATTTTGTTCCTAAAATCTATTCATCTATCATTTAGTTTAGTTTTAGTTTAGAGATACTGCATGGAAACAGGCCCTTCAGCCCGCTGAGTCCACGCGACTATCGATCATCCTAGTTCTACATCCTAGAACCACACTAGTTCTATGTTAATCCACTTTCTCATCCATTCCCCACACACTAAGGGCAATTTACAGAGCCCAATTAAACTACAAACCTGCACGTCTTTGGGATGTGGGAGGAAAGCCGGAGCACCCGGAGGAAACCCACGAGGTCACAGGAATAATGTGCAAACTCCACACAGACAGCACCCGAGGTCAGGATCGAACCTGTGTCTCTGCTGCAGTGAAGCAGCAGCTCCACCAGCTGCACCACAGTGTTACCCTGGCACAATGGGTGGCACAGTGACACACTGGGTTCAAACCTCACCTTTGGCGCTGTCTGTGAAGTTTGTATGCTCCCCATGTAACTAGGTGGATGTGCAATGGTTTCCTCTCATATCCCAAAGACGTGCTGAATGTAGGTTAATTTGTTTCTGTACATTATTCCCAGTACAGCTGTATGTAGTTGAGAAGATGGAGAATCGAAGGAGAGTTCGGAGACATGGAAAAGAGAGCTACAGGGAAATAAATGTGACAATGGAATTGATCTGAGAAGTAGTATGGATTCAATGGGCCAAATGGCCTCCAAATAGATTGTAAGGAAACATGATGGTACATGGATATACATGGCTATATTACATGGAAAGGAAAGGTTTAGTGGGATATTGGCCAAATATGGGTAAATGTGACTTGTTCAGATTTAGCATTTTGGTGGTTGGGACGGAGAGTTGGCCTATTTCCATGCTGTGTAGCTCTATAACTCTAACTCTCCCTTAATGATGTATAGGGAAAATGAATTCCAACAAATCAAGTCTTTTATCTGTTCAAGTCCTCAACAGTTCAACAGAGCTTTATTTGTCATTCGGTACCAAGGTACCGAACGAAACTACATAGCAGTCACACACAAAAAAGAACACAAGACACATGACCCCAACACAAACATCCATCACAGTGACTCCAAACACCCCTCACTGTGATGGAGGCAACAAAACTTCCACTCTCTTCCCCACGCCCACGGACAGACAGCTTGTCCCCGACCGACCCGCACAGTCCCCGCAAGGGGATGGAAGTCCCCGCGGCCGAGTCGCACCGGGCGCTGAGACGTATGTATAATCAATACATTATTATTATTTTGAAATAGTATATTTTCCATAGAAAGCAGTCTTGAACAAGTGTATTAAATTTGGGCCAAGGGTTTGGTTGGTCTGGTGACTGGCTAGGTGTATTGAGAGTGGGGACAGTCTTGGAGTCCAGAATTACTGGAAGCCTGCAGGTTGCATCAATAAAGTCATTAAACTGGAAGAAAGACGGGGAGTTGTTTCAGCCAAATATAAGATGAAGATGGCAATTTATTTCGCGATAAATTGTATTTTTCAGGTTAAATCTCTGTGTTGGCAGCTATTCTGGCAGGCATATTTAATTAGTGAATAACAAAGCTTGACAGCAATCAATTGGAAAGGGAAATTAGTGACAAACGCACAATCTACAAGGAGATTGAAAATAGGTCAAATCTATCCTCACACCTCATACTGCAGAATAAAGTTAATATGGTGACTGTAAATTATTTCACTTTAAACAATTTTTCAAAATTCCTGAGGCTGATTGTGATTTTTACACCTTAAAAAAATAAAAGAGATCAAGCATTTTTAAGCAAGTGAGGGAATTGTTTTAATTATTCCCCTTGTTTTGTTTCCTGCTGCTTTTTGAACCTTTTCAGGAGATTTCAGTGTCATGCAGAGGGACTTCAATAAGAGGAGCTGTTTGATTGGATTATTGATAGGCACAGCAATCAATAAGAAGGAAAAGAATACCGGAGCAGCCAATTGGGAGTTACCTTGTTGGGAGATGCTGAGTTCTGACGTGAAGTGCTTTGTTTGAGGGTAAGTGTTGAGGCTTGGGTCAAGAGACTTTGCTGAGGGGACTGAACAGTTTAAAGCAGTAAAGGTAGACACCAAATGTTGGAGTAACTCAGCGGGATGGGCAGCATCTCTGGAGAGAAAGAATGGGTGACATTTCGGGTCGAGACCCTTCTTTTGAGGAATAGCATGGATTCAATGGGCCGAACGGCCTGCTCGGAAGTTGTAAGGAAACATGATGGCACATGGATAGATACACGGAAAGGAAACGTTTAGAGGGATATTGCCCAAATACAGGCAAGTGTGACAATTAAAGAGGAAAGAAGATTAGACTTTATTGTCTTCCATCACAGTGAGGAATGTGGGGAGTCCGCTGTGGTGGATGTTTATATTGACTGTTATGTAGTGTTGTGCCTTGTTGCTTTTTGTAGTATGACTGTATGGTAGATTGAGTTTCACTGTACCTTAATTAGTGCACGTGACAAAATACCTTTGAACATTTTTAGGTAAAATTGAGCATCTTGGTTGCCATGGATGTTTTGGGCTGAATGGCCTGTTTCCATGCTGTGGAACTCTATAACTCTCTCTCAACGATGTATGGGGAAAATGAAGACCCTTTTCTTTTGAAGAAGGGTCTCGACCCGAAACGTCACCCATTCCCTCTCTCCAGAGATGCTGCCTATCCCGCTGAGTTACTCCAGCATTTTGTGTCCATCTTTGCTTTAAACCAGCATCTGCAGTTCCTTCCTGCACAGTTTCAGGTACTGTCTGTTTCTTTAAATGTAATTTTTCCTTGGTCTTAGTGTGGAAGAAATGTTGTGTGGGCAGGTGCAATGCTCCTCCTGCAGGATGTGGGAACTCAGGGTGGCTTAGTGTCTCTGACGACCACACCTGTGGGAAGAAAATAACTGCAGATGCTGGTACAAATCGAAGGTATTTATTCACAAAATGCTGGAGTAACTCAGCAGGTCAGGCAGCATCTCAGGAGAGAAGGAATGGGTGACGTTTCGGGTCGCCCGAAACGTCACCCATTCCTTCTCTCCTGAGATGCTGCCTGACCTGCTGAGTTACTCCAGCATTTTGTGAATAAATACCACACCTGTGGGAAGTGTGTTCTTCTGCAACTCCTAATAGACTGCGTTGGGGAACTGGAACTGCAGGTGGATGACCCTGGGCTCAACCCAGGCTGTGGAAGTTTCATAGATAGGAGTTATAATGAGGTGGTCATGCCTAAGGTGTAGGTGGCAAATAAGTAGTTGACCACCGGGAAAGGGAGCGGGCAGAAAGTTCCGGAATCCTCCGGGCCCTGGGACACAGGTGTTGTCATTTGGATACTGCTGCACAGTGGATGTCATCCACATGGAATTCAGTAAGGCATTTGATAAGCACCCCAAGGTGGGCTGATTGAAAAGATTAAGATGTACGAGGTCCATTGTGTCTTAGTGTTTTGTCTAGTTTAGAGATAAAGCACAGAAACAGGCACTTTGGCCCACAGAGTCCACATCGACCAGTGATCCCCTCACACCAGCACTATCCTGCAGACAAGGGACAATTTACAATTTTACCAAAGCCAAGTAACTGATAAACCTGCACGTCTTTGGAATGCGGAGGAAACCGGAGCATCCAGAGAAAACCCACGTGGTCACGAGGAGAACGTACAAACTCCGTAAAGACAGCACCCGTAGTCAGGATCGAACCCGGGTCCCTGGCGCTGTGAGGCAGCTACTCTAATGCTGTGCTGCCGCGCGTGATGAGTATTTCAAACTGGCTTACTCATAGAAGACAGAGGGTTGTGGTGCAAGGGAATTATTCAGGCTGGAGGTCTATGACCAGTGGAGTTCTGCAGGATCTGTACTGGGATTTATGTCGTTTATGATTTCTACCAATGACGTGGACAAAAATGTCAATGGGTTGGTGAGTAAATCTGCAGACAACCCCAAGATTGCTGGAGTTGGGACGGTGAGTAAGGCTGTCAAAGTGTACAGTGGGGTACAGATCAACTACAGAAGTGGGCAGAGAAATGATGGGAGAAGTTTAATCTGAGCAAGTGTGAGGTGTGGCACTTTGGGAAGTCGAATGTAAGGGGAAGTATGCAGTTGATGGCAAGACGCCTAACAGCATTGATATGAAGCGGGATCTTGGTGTCTACTTCCATGGCTCCTTGAAAATGGCAACACAAGCAGAGAGGGTGATTATGAACGTATATGATATGTGCACATTCATTATTTGCGATTTTGAGTGTAATAGCAAGGAAGTCACGATGGAGCTCTGTAAGACTTTGGCTAGGCATTAGCAGTATTTTATGCAGTTCTTTTCACCATCACAGGGGTGACCATCTCTATCACAGGGTGTGGAGGTTTTGGAGAGGGTGCAGAAGTGGTTAATCAGAGAGCCTAGATTACGTGATATTAGCTACAAGAAGAGATTAAATAAACAGATTTTGTTTTCTCTAGCATGCCAGGGGTTGAGGGGGGATTTGATAGAATTATATAAGATTATGAGAGGCATAGATGGGGTTAGACAGTCAGAACCTTTTTCCCCATGGTTGAAATGTTAAAGACTAGAGTTCAAGATTTTAAGGTGAAAGAGACAAGGATTTTAAAGAGGGGCGTGAGTGCCTAGAAGGCATGGTGGTGGACACAGATGCAATACTGGCATTTTAGATAGGCACATGAATATACATGGAATGTTGGGTTATGAATCATCTGCCAACAGAGGAGATTAGTTCATCCTGGCATCATATTTGGCATAGACATTGTGGCCAAAAGGCCTGTTCCCTTGCTGTAATTTTCTATGGCTTTTAATCTTGCTGTCAATTGCTCATTCATGGCCGTGTGTTTAGCATGGAGCATGGATTTTATCACACCGAGAATTATGTCGACAAATATTGCAAGTAAAAATTATCCTGAAGTAAAATGGAATTGAAATCTAGTTCTTGAAACAAATGTTCCACTTATTTCTATTAAGATAATTACAGAGGTATGGTAGTCTGCAACAATACTCTTCTTCCCTCATCAGTAATTTGATTTCAAAGTTGTCATCTGAATGATCCAATTTGATGACTATTGATGTTGGAGTGGGTTTTTATCACCTCGGTTAAATATAGAGATTTAATTGATCTGAAAATAACTGCAGGTTGTTGCTATGGACAAGTGTGCAAATGAAAGCCAGGTTTGGAGATACAGTGTGGAAACATTTCCTTTGGTCCACCAATTTCACGCCAATCACCTGTAAAACTGTTCCAAGCACGTTTGCACATTTTTCCATTTTGTAAATTCATCTGCCTTGTTCTTACTATCTCAACTTACCCCTGTCCTCTTGAAACCTTTTTACATTCTCCTCTGTACTTCCTTTACCTAGTTTGGTCTGGTTAAAGAACTAGGAAATGTGACACTTTGTCCCCCAGATTGTGAAAAACTAAAGCCTAAACACCAATCCCTGTGGTGTTCAGCCTGTCACAGACAATCAATCAGAGAATATTTATTCCTGCTTTCATTTTCTATCTGATAGCAATTTATCAAACCATATCGAAGATAGACACAAAATGCTAGAGTAACTCAACGGGTCAGGCAGCATCTCTGGAGAAAAGGAATAGGTGATGTTCCGGGTTGAGACCTTTCATCAGACATTGTGTGTAAACCAGCATCTGCAGTTCCTTCTTACACTCAACCCATGTCTTTGTGTAACTCCTTTCCATCCACCTATGGCTTTTGTCTTTTTTGGTGGGACTGCAGCTTTGGCTGGTTTGTCTTGGAGATTAACTACAATGATTTTTGTAGACGGGACATGTTGCAGTACACATTTTTGGTGGAGGGGGTGAAAGTTAAGGAACTGGATTCATACTAATCATTTTATTCTACTATAAGTGCTCTCAAGTTCATTAGATTCAGCATAAATGGCAAAAACAGCATACCATGTTAGAGTTATTGTTAATGGGTGAACGCTCGTCTTCAGTTTCAAGACTCTTGGAAAAGATTAATGATTTGTTTAATTAAAGACTGTGAGGACCATAACATTATCCTTTGGAAGGAGAATGGATTAGCTGTACGTGTCTGCAACACTGGTACTGAGAAGATCTGCATCTGCTAGAGTTTTGTGATTGTATCTCAATCACGATCATCAAATGTGATATTGCTATATCCTTACGCAGTCAATGTCTAACATTGTAACTAACAATAATTTGACAACGTGGCTGGGTTTTACTTTAGTTGGATGAAGCGTTGTGTGTTAAGGGTTTTGCCTTTTCCTTCAACATTGTATACATAATGTTGAAATTGTGTGAGCATAATTTCACAGTGGGTGTATCGTTAGTTAAGTTTATTTTCCTTTGTGTTTCTGCTACACGTCTCAGCAGATTCTGGACACACTTTCACTTACACAACACCCAATCTTCTTACTGTGAGTAAGTCAGCCAATCTTGCTTTGGATATTGCTGTAATATAGAACAAACAAACTACCTTTAATAAAAATGTTACTGTCAGAAACATCTGCATTAACTACATCTAATAGATTACTGAACAAAAGAACCTGACAAAAAGGGCACGTAGTGGGCTAAAATGGACACAACGTGCTGGAGTAACTCAGCAGGTCAGGCAGCCGATCAAGAGAACATAGAGAGGTGATAATTCGGATCAAGACCCTCCTTCAGTCTGATTGTAGTCAAGTCAAGTCAAGTCAATTTATTTGCATAGCACATTTAAAAACAACCCACGTTGACCAAAGTGCTGCACATCTGACTAGGAAAAAAAAGAAACATACAGTGGCAGGCAGCCAAACACAACGGCGCGGCCATCTTGAACAAAATGTTAATTCAATCAGGTAGGTAGGGAGGGGAGAAGAAAGCTGGAAAAAGGGAGAGGCAGGTCAAAGCATGGCCAGAAATAGGTCAACATAGGTGAGGGGGGGTGTTTCATCAGCAGATGGTTGGAGCAAAGGCCAGAGTTAAGAACAGAAGGTGAAAGCCAAGTTTGAAGAGTTTAAGGAGTTGTTCTAATCTTAGTAAACACGACATAACTGGACAATTTTCTAAATTGTCAGATAGATTAGGAGCCACAGTTGTTAGCTTACAGTACCAGACACCTGGGTTTGATCCTGACTACGGTGCTGTCTGTACAGATATGGTACGTTCTCCCTGCAACCACGTGGGTTTACTCTGGGTGCTCTGGTTTCCGCCCACGCTCCAAAGTCATACAGGTTTGTAGATTAATTGGCTTTGGTAAAATTGTAAATGGTCCCTAGTGTGGAGGACAGTGCTAGTGTACGGGGATCGCTGGTCGCGTGGACACGGTGGGCCGAAGGGCTTGTTTTTGTGCTGTATCTCTAAAGTCTACAGGTTAAAGTATAAAGAAACCAACATTGTAACTAATTTTTAAAAGTTTGGTGAGGAATGTAGCATGCATGTCTGGAGTGCATATCTTCAGTCAGGACACAAGGTGCTTTCAGCTGTAAACATGGGTAAAAATGCTTCAGGCTTGTCTTTATCATTCATTTTCACCACCATAACTCATGACTCAAATTGCATTATGGATTCAGCTCAGAGCCAAGGAAAGAGGTCATGTCCATACCAGCTTTGAAGATGTTGCATGCCAAGCTTTGATTTTTCCCTAGAATCCATCCAAACAGACTGTGAAATTCTTGAAATAGTATAGGATATCATGATCAATGAAATGAAGGAACTTTTTGGATACATAATGATCTCATTCTGGTGATTAATTGCAACCTCTTCTGCACAAAATGGAATATTTCTCTGTTGGTGTCATCAATTAAATCCTCTATTGTCACTATTCATGGTTTCAATAATACAATTAACTTATTAATCTTTAATGATTTTAGTTTATTGTCATCATGTGTACTGAGATATAATAAAAAGCTTCACATTGTGTGATATCCAGGCAAATTATACCATACAACAGGTGGTGCAAAGGGAACATAAACAGAGTGCAGAATATAGTGTTACAGCTTCAGAGAAAAGTGCAGGTAAAAAAAAAATGCAAGGGCCTCAAGGTTGGCTGGGAGATCGGGACTACATTGCTGACTTGTGTGCGAACAATTCAGTCGTCTAATAGCAGGGAAGAAGCTGTTCTTGAAACTGGTGAGATGTACTTTCATGCTTTTGCATCTTCTGGTTGATGGGGAAAAGAGGGAATGATTGGGATGAGCCTGGTCCTTGGTTATGTTGGTTGGTCTCCTGAAGCAACGTGAAGTGTAGATGGAGTCGATGAGGGGAGAAGCTGGTTTACATGATGGACTGGACTGTACTCGCAACTCTGCAATTTCTCGCCTTGGTCTTGGGCGAGCAGTTGCCACACCAAGCTGTGATGCATACAGACAGAATGCTGTCAATGGTGCACTTGTAGGAATTGGTAAGAGTCTTTGGAGACATAGAGAAGCATTGGTGCGATTTCTTCCTATGCCAATCAATGTGATTGTTCCAAGACGAACTGCTGGTGATATTTACACCTGGTATCTTGAAGATCTAGACCAACTCCACTTCAGTACTATTGATACAGACCAGGATAGATGCTATTCCCTGCGACCCTCAAACCAAATGAATTATTACATCTGTTAAAATAGCATCTAAAATAACTTCATTGCATTATTACATTTTGAATCACTTTATCGTATTATTTTGGTTTTCTTGATACTGACTAAATTATTGATCTGCACTGGAAAATGTAATAAGCCAGGACTTAGAAGAAACTACAGGTACTAACTGTACAAGATAGTCTACCTGTGGTCTACTGAAACCGGCAGTTAGGCTCAGTTGGTACCACTTTGAGCACTGAAAACAAAAATTAAAATCCACTGTGGAGTAAAGTACATTATTTTTGTTGATACTTCAGTGCAACGCTGAAGTGTTTTGTACTGCTGGGGGAATGGTGTCTTTTTCTTTCTGGCTTCCAAACTAATTATCTGCTCGTTGATTTTCTATTTGTGGGGCCCTTGCTGTGTACAAACTGGTTGGTACATCTGCTTGCAAAGCAGACGGGTGACTTCAGTTCAGTGCTCTGGGATATGTTGGGAACCTGATCAATGCGATGTAAATCCAAATGCTTCCTTCGGATACAAAGACGCAGTGAGCAGGAAGGATTAGTAGAACGGTTCTTCAATTCCTCACCGGTCCCCAGAAGAAATGTTGAATTACTGTCCCCGTGACCTGCTCCCTGTCGACCTACCTTTCCTGTTAATGGACTAGGATGCACCACCTTAGCATTGTTATACCGTCTTGCTCACTGTACCTGCAGAATAGCTTGAAGTGAATTATTAAGCAAGCTTGTGCAGATACTAATTAACCAATGACCCCGCAAGCGGTTTCTTGCCAACAGTCATCCATTCAGCTTTTGAAAAGGTCACGCAACAGCATTAATATTCCTGTGTGGGCATGATACTAAGGAGTAAGTTTGAGAAGTCAGTGCTCAGGCCTCAAACACTTGTAATCTTTCGGTTGCATGACCAGCTTCAAGGTACAAAACATGTGTGGGTTGCCAAAGTGTTTTGACTTGCAAATAACTGGAAACATTCAGCTTCCCGAGGCATCAAGTCTTCCTTTTCTGAAGGGAGATGATTGAGCCTGTGTGGAACCAACACCGAACTCCACGCCCCTGATTTAACTTGAAATGTAGTCACTATTGTTCTGTCAGAAAACATGCCAGTATTTTGCTCACAACAAACCAAAGTGACAGACGCAGCACTGAAAACCTACCCAGGACATTGTTTTGGTGGATATTAAAGTTCCATGATTTCATGTAAGTCCTTCGACCCTGGAAGAAATTTATCCCAGGCAGCATGTGCTAAATGTACATAATACCAGAAATGGTTCCCTGTACATGTCTTCTGGAATTTGACCTTGTTGAAGATAAAGGAATCAAATTTTGGAAATTGAATATGATGTCCAGTTTCTACAATATATATGTATATGTATACATGTATATTTATTTATTTATTGCAAGTTATGGGGAGCTCCATTGCTAGTTCCAGTAACATTCCTGGTAGCTTATACGTCCACCTAAACACCAGGCTTAATGTCCTGACTATGAGGTTTGAGGTCAATGATTGAAAAGGAAAAACTTGCAGATACTGGACATTACCCAAGTTCTTTCTGCACTCCTCCCTCCTCTCACTGTGAAATAAAACTAATGTATTTTTTCACCTTTCCAATTTTGAAGAGGCGTTATTGGTCTGAATGTTTTCTCCCTCGACAAAGAGTATTTTCTGAATTTTCTGTTTTTGCTTCGACCTGGAAACGTTGCTTAAATCTTTGGATTGGGGACATGACTCTACTCAGCACTGAGACTGTTAAAACAGAACCAGAATGACAATGATGACTGAAAACAATTTATCTTTCTATTTCTGCTGGGCAGATCTGATGCAGGTTATCTATCTGCATCATCAACAGTTGTCCTTAGCACTGACACTACCTCTGAACTAATGAGCATTTTACACATTTGAACCGTATTTCACAGCTTTTACATGCATAATCATGTATTTGTTCTCTGTCTATCTCTGCTACCCACATTAATCTATCAACCAGATGACATTATCAACATCTGGTCATCATGAGAACCCTTGACCCATCCTTTTCCATCCCTCTCCCATCTCTCTGCATTGTGAAATCTTCTCTATTTCCTGGTTTTGCATGATGGATTTTCGACCTGAAACACCAACCCTGTCTCTCTTTCCACAGACTCTGCTTGACCTATTGAATCCTCCCAGCATTTTCTGTTTTTATTTCAGATTTCAGCTATTTGGTTTGCAATTTTTTTAAATTTTCAATTCCTTGCAGCTTATCCAAATTCTTTGTGGATTCCATAGAAATAATTGCCATGCATTCACCAAATTCGTATCTTTGAAATAATAGACATGAAATGTTCAGAATTGTCATTAAAAGAAACTTAAGTACATTAATTGAGTGTTTGTTCTTCCAGTAACATCATAAAATGTCATCTTCCGCTATTTTGAAACTATGATTACCTAAATTGACTGGTATATGATATTTCTACTTAATAAAGTTGTAAATCAGATTTTAAAGCCAAAAGTTTTGATGTCAGTCTATGTAAGTGCATTAAAATCATGAATTTCAAAGGCATTAACTATAAATGTTCTCCAAATCCATTCAAGGGAGATAAATGTCCTGAAATTAAACAAAAACAAATATTTTTAATAAAGGATTTGTTCAAACCTCCTTACAAACAGAATTCAGAGTCTGAAGAAGGGACATAGAAAATAGGTACAGGAGGAGGCCATTCATCCTTTCAAGCCAGCACTGCCATTCATCGTGATCATGGCTGATCATCCACATGTTTTGACCCAAAAAGAAACCTATTCCTATCCAGAGATGTTGCCTGTTCGCCTGAGTGACTCCAGCATTTTGTGTCTATCAGAAATTAGATGTTGGTGGATTCAAATACAAATCAGATTTGTGCCTGTATTCATTTGTAAAGGCTGATTCGTAAAGTGAGCTCTGTATTAGAAGCTGAAGGACATTCGCAAGGTATGTACTGAGTCCTGGGTTGCCTACTCCTTAAAGTTGCTCGCTACGCTTGAGTGAATTTCATTAGTTCATGGTTAGGCAGGAGCATTAGACTAAATTGAGCTAATATAAGAAGTTAAAATAATTGGCAATCCCCTTGCCATGTGTAAGTTATGCCTGGGTGATTAGAAAGCAAAGTGCTTCATGATTATAAAGAAGTCCAAAGCCCTAATTGTTAAAAGCTGAGAGGGAGGTGTACGTGTAGCCCAGAACCTGAGGGGAAATGAGGAACAAGCTGAAACAAAATGAAAAAATAAATTTCAAATCTATAATATATAAAACAATAACGTAGGATCCAATAGTGCCCAAATGGATGTTCCAATGAATCACAAACAAAGAAACAATCAGAGAAGCTTTGGTAGGTTGACCACTGTGAATGTGTTGAGTGGAAAAATCTGGGCAAATAAAATGGGATTAATGTAGGACTGGTGCAAAATGGGCTAAAGTCCATGCCGTGTGACTCTGTGACCTCTGAGAAATTTGGAACTGATGCGTTACATGCTGAGAACGATATTCCGTACACCATCTCTTCACCTTTGCTCTATCTATTGGACTTGAGTTTGACTTGATTGTGTCTATGTGTGATGTGCCTGATCCGTTTGGATAGCATGAAAAACAAAGGTTTGCTCTGTACCTCGGTATGTATGACAATAATAAACCTAAACCCAAATTAACGCGTATCAGAAAAATAACTTTTCTGTGTCTTTGAAATGAGTCCGAAGAAGGGTCTCGACGGCGGCACGGTGGCGCAGCGTTAGAGTTGCTGCCTTACAGCGAATGCAGCGCCGGAGACTCGGGTTCGATCCTGACTACGGGTGCTGTACTGTACGGAGTTAGTACGTTCTCCCCGTGACCTGCGTGGGTTTTCTCCGAGATCTTCGGTTTCCTCCCACACTCCTAAGACGTACAGGTTTGTAGGTTAATTGGCTGGGCAAATGTAAAAAAATGTCCCTAGTGTGTGTAGGATAGTGTTAATGTGTGGGGATCACTGGGCGGCGCGGACCTGGTCGACCCGAAATGTCACCCATTCCTTCTCTCCAGAGATGCTGCCTGTCCCAGCATTTACTCTCCAGCAGATGCTGTTACTCCAGCATTTTGTGTCTACCTCATAAAAAGAAGCATTAGGGTCATTAAAGTTTGCTGGTAGATACGCCATTAAATTGTTGAAATGAGCAAAGGGCTGAATATTTGCGAAGAGACTTTCAGTAAGTTGGCACATCCATTAATAAATGAGTATGCCTCCATGTTGTTTTGGTCTGCCACTTGCCCAGACTCAGAATGTGACGCTTTCTGGGACAGTTCATCTGGACCTAATTTTTTACCTGGCGTTTTGCTTTGCCACACAAATCTATTTTTCATGATCTCATGCCTATCAGGGGCCATAAAAGTAGTCGCTGTGCGAAGACCAAGGGGGAGAGATATTATCGTAATGGAGATATTGTTGTAATGGAGTGCAATATTTTATGGGATGGACATAAAAGACGTACAGGTATGTAGGTTAATTGGCTGGGTAAATGTAAAAATTGTCCCTAGTGGGTGTAGGATAGTGTTAATGTACGGGGATCACTGGGCGGCACGGACTTGGAGGGCCGAAAAGGCCTGTTTCCGGCTGTATATATATGATATGATATATGATAGGAAGAGAGGGCTTTAAAGGATTTAGCATGTTTGAAAATGCAAACTTATCCCAAGCTGTTCAGAGGAAAAAAAGGAGGAAATTATATAAGCTGTAGCCACACTGCCACTTGAGATGATACAGCAATCCAAGGCAATACACAATGAATGGAAGAGTATGGAGAATACTGGAGGTACAAGGGGTTTTGGGTCTATGCCCACGGATTCTTTATGGTAGAAGGACCGCTCAGTAAGGCGGTGCTAGAAAAGCATACCGAGTATGTTCCTCTGTTGGCTGAGGCGTAGACCGTCAAAACCAGGAGGTTATGCCTGAACTGTGTACAACACAAGTTGTGCCACATTTTGAATATAATTCTGGTCAACTCATTACAAGAGAGATGGGATTGTATTGGAAAGGGTGCAGAAATGTTATGAGGATATTCCCAGGAATGGAAAATTGTCGCTATAATGAAAGATTTTATTAGGATTTTTTTAAACTTTGGATTACATGAGGCAAAGGCCTGAATTGAATTGTCGAAACTATGATTTAAATGAGAAGGATCTATTTCCCTTAGGAGCAGGATCTAAAACAGGGCCCATAGACTTGAAGGCATTTAATTCTGCCATCGTTGTTTGTAGTTTGATTAGCTTCACCATGGCTACTCAATATTGGCTAACATGAGAAAGCCCACTCCTCCTATGATATCCCTTATGAATCTTCCATAACCCACCTCCATTTTGTATTGCAATGCCTTCATAATGCTTCTGGTGCAAGTGACATGATTCAAGCCACTCAGCAATTGTGTAAATACAATCGACACCAAAGCCTTCCGCAGAAGTATTGTTTAATTTATATTGGCTCCTTACAGCATCCTGTGTTGAGCCTTTTGCTTCTCAACATGTTCGTGGCATAGCTATTCCCCTACGTCTTGCGTGAACAGGTTTTCTCATACCGATCAAACCAATTGCAGATTATTTTTCTTAACTGAATAACATTATGAATTGTCCCATTACTGCCAGGATCTGAAGTCACAGTTGAAGCAATGTCTTTCACTCACGCAGGGAACAGAAAATGATCTTCATTAACTTCAGGACATCTTCCCCTCTGGGACACCACATGCCAGTCCAATTCTCTGTCATCCTGCTATTTTATTTTGTAGGCCTATTTCTTAGCTTCAAGTTGATTGTTCTCTGCAGGTAGTTCTGTAATCAATGCCCACTGGCTCAGTATCACTAGCTTCATCTGTGAACTCACATGAGGTAAACATGTCCCTAGCGGTCACTGATAAAGATCCAAACTGTCCCAGGTCTCCAATCTGGGTGCCTTCAAAGTTCACATCTGGCACAGGATATATGTTCTTTTTTGAACTTTCCCATTGTTTTTGTAAACTCAATTCTGGAAGTATCAATTTCCAACTTCGCCACAGTCCATGGCTCAGTGTCTCACAACATTCCCAGGGTGAAGAAGGGTTAGGGTCCCCAGGGTTCTTTAGTTTGAAGAAGGGTCTCGATCTGAAATGTCACCTATTCCTTTTCTCCAGAGATGCTGTTTGACCTGCTGAGTTACTCCAGCTTTTTGTGTCTATTCCCAGGGTTGCTCCAGCACCTAACATTTCCATGCAGCAACTCAGCTTCTGGATCAGCACCTTTCAGAAAGGACTGAGTTTAACTGAGAAGATTCTCATTCAATCCAATTCAATCTCATTCCTTGTCAGACTTACAGACATCAAATTATATCTCCAATATTATTTCAGATATATGTCTCGGGTAATGGCAGACCTACTATTTATGCTTTTCCTAGCTTTCACAATAAAGAGGCAGATGTTGTAAGCATTACCATCTGTCAGGGCAATGTCCTATACCAGCCTACAACTGCTGCACAACAGCACCCTCCAAATTGAACGGTACATGACAAGGCCCTGGAACATTTTTGACCACTTTCCATATCTCAAGAACCACCTCTCAGTGAAGGTGGACATCGATCGTGAAATTCGCTATTGAACAAGAATAGGCTTGGTCAATTGGGAAGATCCTAATGAATCAAACAACGTGGTAAAGAATCAAGGTCTACCAGGCAGTAGTGAATCCTGCTCTCCAACATGCTTCTGGAACCTCAACTACCTATGGTAGGCACTTCAAACACCCGAAAAAATACCACATGTTATCTCTGCAAAATCCACCTTATTCAGCGGGATAGGTGAACTAAAGTTAGTTTCTGCTGTGAGACCAACGTCAATTGCATTGAGGCCCACATTGCACTCACTTGTCAGTGTAGGAAAAAAAACTGCAGATGCTGGTTTAAATCGAATGTAGACACACAATGTTGGAGTAACTCAGCGAGTCAGGCAGCATCTCGGGAGAGAAGGAATGGGTGACGTTTCGGGTCGAGACCCTTCTTCAGACCCGAAATGTCACCCATTCCTTCTCTCCCGAGATGCTGCCTGACCCACTGAGTTACTCAGCATTTTGTGTCTACACTCACTTGTCAGTATTGGGTAATTCACTTCATTTGCATGCTCAAACTCAGAATCCTGAATCAGGCACTCCATTCTGAGCTCTGTCAGAGGAGGTTACCAAATGGACCGAGGAAAAAATTATGGATTTGCTCCCTGGCAAAATGTAAGATGAATAGGATAAGTTTGGAGGGATATGGACCAAGCGCAGGCAGGTGGGATGAGTATAGCTGGGACATGTTAGCCGGTGTGGACAAGTTGGGCTGAAGGGCTTGTTTCCACACTGTATCACTCTATGACTCTCTGACTCTATGACTCTACCTACTCTTAACTCTGGGACAATGAGGTTAAGGTTTAGGATTGAACAAAAATTCTGAATAGTATTGAAAATTGCAAGGTCACACATCAGAAATCCACAAAAGTCTAGCGTAAGCGGTGGAAAGAGAGCACAATGGCACAAACTAACACATGCTCACCCTGTCATGACCCTCCCCCTTCGACTGTAGTTTCCACGTTAACCTTGATAGTTATCTCAGTCCCCACAAAACCAGTGTAGAGACAGTTCATCCTCATTCCCAAAGGTCTGCTTCAGAAGAAGAAGAGGATGAGGACACGATTAATAAAACTCCTATAATTATCATTTAACAGAATAGCTTAACAGTATAGACGAATATGATGGTGTTAATCAAGGAAATCACATAACTACTGACAGGCATAACATTGTATGTCAGTGAGTCATTGTATCCTGGAATAATCTCAACAATTCACAGAAAATGGAATATATATATATATATATACACATACATACATATACATACATATACATACATATACATACATATACACATACACATACACATACACACACATATATATACATATACATACATATACACATATACATATACATACATATGCATATGCACATGCACGTGTATAATATAATGTTTGATGAAATTGGATTTCACTACTCCCAAATTTTGGATTATGAACATTTTTCCTGTGTAATGATTGAGATGGGTTTTTTGGATTCCTTTAATACCTTCAGCTTTTGTGAAGGCTTTGTGTATTTAAACCTTTGGGCATTTCAAGTTAATTTCCCAGATGTACACAGTTAACGTGGCATTTATGGAAATATCTGTGGGGAGAAAACCACACTACAAAGTAGAATTTGAGATAGAGGGAACCAAATTGTTTTTGGTTGAATTAAAATCAGGTAATTGTGCATTTCTATTTAAAATTTGTCCTGACATCCTGAAACCCTGAAGAGAGTTATCAAAATTATTTTTTATTGGTGAGCAAATTTGCCATTCCATTTAAATTTGTTCAGTGAATAATGCAGAAATGCATTTGGTTTCTGTGAAATAATATTTTTTCATTATATAAGGTCTCTCCCAATTCCTCTCGTACCTTAAATGTGATGTGCATAATTGCTGAGCGCTGATATTTAATTCTAAAGTATATTTAGAAGTGTTTTATGATACCTCGACAGAGAGTTCTTGGGGAGATAACATTTCAGAGAGCCAAGAATTAACATAAAATAGTTTGTTAATTAAGGATTCAAATATCAGGAACACAGACACAGAAATTATAAGCGTTGGGAAATGAGACAGAGGCCAGGCCGATATTTGTGCTCTGCAAAGAAGTGCAGTGTTCAATAAATTGGCAGCATTGAACTGAGCAGAGCAAATAAATACAAAGGAAAATGGGAAAGGTTTCTACACTATTGACCTGTTGAATGGAGTTGACAGAGTGGTGAATTTCCCCTTGTGGGTCAGCTATATTTGAAAGGACAAATGTAGGTTTTAGCGGAAATTTATTTTGACAGGAGTTGAAGAAAGTACCATGGAGAGATTCGAGAGGAAGCTCCATTCACACAAACAAATGAATCGAGGTATGCAGGTGAATAAAAACAAAGGTAATTGGGGCAAGACCTGAAGAGTACAACCACTGGCATTAACCGGTGATTAAATTGTCACCCTACTGAAGTTTCTATTCATCTGCTGTGAAAGAGAAGCGATTGTGGATATGGTTAAAAAAATGTTTATAATTTTTTTTAATATAATTTTTTGCATAATCATTTGATTATAATTAGAACATATAATATTTATTTATCTAACTTCAACTGACTTCTTCCTGTCTTAATTCTGTCTTTCTGACTTAATTCTGTCTGTAAATCCCAAATTCCTTCCTTTCTCTCTTCAAACCAATTCCAAGATTATTTTTCCAGTCAATCCCAAACTTTTTTCCCATCATCCTTTACCTCAAACCCCCAATCTCCCGTGAAGAATCTTGAAAAATCGTAAGTTATCGACGTTGTTGGAGGAAGAAAAAACAAGTGTCTACTTGAGCCTTCAAAATGTTCTCCATGACATCAAAATTGTCACCTTACTTTGCAATTTAAATGCAAAATGCAATTCACATGAAGACGTGCGTGTGCGGAGGCAGTGATCACACGCCAGACGTTATACCTGGCGATGAATGAATTTTACAATCCCATTTTATTTTTACTAGTTGTCAGGGCCAAGAGTAGGTACAGATGCAATTAGTGATGCAATGATGACATTATGTACTTTGCAATGTCCTTCTGCTCACTGTTCTGCTTTAGTTACCTATAAAGTAAACTGCAGACGCTGCTTTAAGGAGATTATTTGGGAACCTCCCCCATTATTTTGTCTGCATATGTCAATCTATGTTAATCAGGAGAATTATTAATTAATTACCAGGGTCTAATAGACCCAGTAAGCCTTTAGCTACTGTGGCTTCTGTTCAGTGGTGATTGAAGACTGTTGGTGTTCTGCCTAGAAGACTTTAATTTTTCTAAGTTTATTCATTAACATGATTTATTAAGAATTGTTAATCACAATTAGCACTAAACTTTGAGGAGCACATCTGATTTGTGTTTGGAAAGTAGTGACCGCTAACATAATTTGGGAAATTAGCTTGACTTGGACACAAGCCCACTTAACATAGGTGGTGAACATCAGATGATCACTGATGCTTCATTTTAATATTCCATGGGGACATTAAATTTGCACAGATGTTTTTGCTCAGTCTGGCATTTACGTGCAAAACTAAGCATCTCGATTGGAACAGCGTGAATTATAAGTTCATAAGTGATAGGAGCAGAATTAGGCCATTCGGCCCATCAAATCTGCTCCAACATTCAATCACTGCTGAACTATCTCTCCTTCCTAACCCCATTCTCCTACCTTCTCCCCATAACCCCTGACACCATTACTAACCAAGTATTATCTCAGTCTTAAAAATATTTCAATTGACTTGGCCTCCACAGCCTTCTGTGGCTATGAATTCCACACATTCACCACTCTCTGACTAAAGAAATTCTTCCTCATCTCCTTCCTAAAGGAACATTCTTTAATTCTGAGGCTGTGACCTCTGGCCCTAGACTCCCCCACTAGTGGAAACATCCTTTCTATCCAGGCCTTTCACTATTCGGTAAGTTTCAATGAGGTCCCTCCTTCATCCATCTAAGCTCCAGCGAGTACAGGCCCAGTGCCGTCAAATGCTTATAAAACATTTGAGGATCCACGTTACGCCCATGGCCCTGATAACAACTTTCTCAGAGCTATAGCCTCTGTAGGTATACAGGCTTCTGTTCCTGAGGATTAGTTTTCACCCTAGGTGCCAGGTGTGGGGCTGCAGTACAGCAGATACAGCTGCTGACACACGGCACCAGCAATCTGATTTGATCCGACCTTCGGTGCTGTCTGCGTGGAGTTTGCATGTTTTATCTGTGACCGCTTGGGCTTTCCCTGGTGCTCCCGATTTACTCTCGGATCCCAAAGACAAACTTGCCCTTCGTGTAGATGGATGACGGTTGGGAGAAGAGGTAGTGTTAGGAGGGTAACTTGCAGGGAACTAAGTGGGAGAATGTAAGTGAAGGGGCTGCTGAGAGTCAGCATTGACTTTAATAGGTTGAATGGCCACCTCTGTTGCATAAGAAAATATGACACAAAAAGCTGGAGTAACTCAGCGGGACAGCCAGAATCACTGGAGAGAAGGAATGGGTGACGTTTCAGGTTGAGACCCTTCTTTTGGATATCCTCAAATGAAGTAGGACCTGCATGACACACCAGTAGTACACAACCAGTATGGTAAATACAATTTTTGTTAATAATTGCAACCGTATTATGTACAACTGGAAGAAAATAGATTGTAAAACATTCTCCTTCTTTGCAAGAATTGTTGAATGTATTTTCTATGATTTTATTATAAATGAGGCAACATTTAATTTTGTAAAATAAAACATGTATGGCACCTCTCTGGCCTTTCCACCTGAGGCAAGCAGCTCTTTCTTTGTCTTTCAAAAAGTCTCTCTTTGAAACCATTTTCCCCAGACACCCATATCAATACACAGAGGCTGATAGATCATTTGATTCAAAAATATGTATTAGAGAGACCAAAGAAAAGTATATCTCCTTGTGGCTGGCTTAAGATACTCATTGGTCTCCTTTTCCAAACTTTTACCATTCTATGGGTAACAGGTAGAGCTGCTGCTTCACAGTGCCAGCGACCAGGGCTCGATCCTGACCTTGAGTGCTGTCTGTGTGGAGCTTTCACATTCCCTCTGTGCCCACGTGGGTTTTCTCCGAGTGCTCAGGTTCCCTCCCACGTCCAGGTTTATAAGTTAATTGGCCTCTGTAAATTGCCTCTCATGTGTAGGGAGTGGATGAGAAAGTGGGATAACAAAGAACTAATAGGAATGGTTGATCGCTGGTCGGTATGGACCCAGTGGGCCACAAAGGCTGTTTCTATGCTGTATCTTTAAACTAAAAGTTAACTAAAAAGGCAATACGGGGAGAAAAGATGAGGTACGAGGGTAAACTAGCCAATAATATAAAGGAGGATAGCAAAAGTTTTTTTAGGTACGTGAAGAGGAAAAAAATAGTCAAGGCAAATGTGGGTCCCTTGAAGACAGAAGCAGGGGAATTTATTATGGGGAACAAAGAAATGGCAGACGAGTTAAACCGTTACTTTGGATCTGTCTTCACTGAGGAAGATACACACAATCTCCCAAATGTTCTCGGGGCCAGAGAACCTAGGGTGATGGAGGAACTGAAGGAAATCCACATTAGGCAGGAAATGGTTTTGGGTAGACTGATGGGACTGAAGGCTGATAAATCCCCAGGGCCTGATGGTCTGCATGCCAGGGTACTTAAGGAGGTGGCTCTAGAAATAGTGGAAGCATTGGAGATCATTTTTCAATGTTCTATAGATTCAGGATCAGTTCCTGTGGATTGGAGGATAGCAAATGTTATCCCACTTTTTAAGAAAGGAGGGAGAGAGAAAACGGGTAATTATAGACCAGTTAGTCTGACATCAGTGGTGGGGAAGATGCTGGAGTCAATTATAAAAGACGAAATTGCTGAGCATTTGGATAGCAGTAACAGGATCATTCCGAGTCAGCATGGATTTATGAAGGGGAAATCATGCTTGACAAATCTACTGGAATTTTTTGAGGCTGTAACTAGGAAAATTGACAGGGGAGAGGCAGTGGATGTGGTGTACCTCGACTTTCAGAAAGCCTTCGACAAGGTCCCACATAGGAGATTAGTGGGCAAAATTAGGGCACATGGTATTGGGGGTAGGGTACTGACATGGATAGAAAATTGGTTGACAGACAGAAAGCAAAGAGTGGGGATAAATGGGTCCCTTTCGGAATGGCAGGCAGTGACCAGTGGGGTACCGCAAGGTTCGGTGCTGGGACCCCAGCTATTTACGATATACATTAATGACTTAGACGAAGGGATTAAAAGTACCATTAGCAAATTTGCAGATGATACTAAGCTGGGGGGTAGTGTGAATTGTGAGGAAGATGCAATAAGGCTGCAGGGTGACTTGGACAGGTTGTGTGAGTGGGCGGATACATGGCAGATGCAGTTTAATGTAGATAAGTGTGAGGTTATTCACTTTGGAAGTAAGAATAGAAAGGCAGATTATTATCTGAATGATGTCAAGTTAGGAGGAGGGGGAGTTCAACGAGATCTGGGTGTCCTAGTGCATCAGTCAATGAAAGGAAACATGCAGGTACAGCAGGCAGTGAAGAAAGCCAATGGAATGTTGGCCTTCATAACAAGAGGAGTTGAGTATAGGAGCAAAGAGGTCCTTCTACAGTTGTACCGGGCCCTGGTGAGACCGCACCTGGAGTACTGTGTGCAGTTTTGGTCTCCAAATTTGAGGAAGGATATTCTTGCTATGGAGGGCGTGCAGCGTAGGTTCACTAGGTTAATTCCCGGAATGGCGGGACTGTTGTATGTTGAAAGGCTGGAATGTTGGGCTTGTATACACTGGAATTTAGAAGGATGAGGGGGGATCTTATTGAAACATATAAGATAATTAGGGGATTGGACACATTAGAGGCAGGAAACATGTTCCCAATGTTGGGGGAGTCCAGAACAAGGGGCCACAGTTTAAGAATAAGGGGTAGGCCATTTAGAACGGAGATGAGGAAGAACTTTTTCAGTCAGAGAGTGGTGAAGGTTGGAATTCTCTGCCTCAGAAGGCAGTGGAGGCCAGTTCGTTGGATGCTTTCAAGAGAGAGCTGGATAGAGCTCTTGAGGATAGCGGAGTGAGGGGGTATGGGGAGAAGGCAGGATCGGGGTACTGATTGAGAGTGATCAGCCATGATCGCATTGAATGGCGGTGCTGGCTCGAAGGGCTGAATGGCCTACTCCTGCACCTATTGTCTATTGTCTATTGTGGACTAAATAATTCTGTTTAATTGTGTTTTACCTTTGGCTTTCCATAGTCCTCCTAGGCAGTGACAATAACACTTTGATTGGAGGGGTGAGGTTGGTGTTAGCTCTCACCTGCCTTCTGTGAATGGACATATAAATGTAAAGGTGACATTTATATATATTTTTTCTGTACAGAGGCTGACGAAGGACACACAGGTCGCTTCTTGAGTTGGTTCAGGTAATGGACATTCATTCTGCTTTTCTAGCGTCAGCTTAAAATGCCAAATGGGGAATCGAGCATCTTAAGTTGGTGATTCAGTTCCCTCGTTCCAACACAGTGAACATCTGCTCACAGCCATTGTTACTTGATTGTTATCAAAACTGGGCAAAACATTCCTTTATAATAAAGAAAACCATGAAGAAAAAAATATCTAAAAATAACAAGCAAAATATTTTTGACTATTTTACTACTTTTTTAAAAAAAATTAGATATGCACTGATACTTTAGACTCCTTCCAATGCGACTGTGCATTAATGGTGAGCTGTCTTTTCCGGTATATTTGCCATGAACATGCAATGTCTCATCACTGTAATCTAAAGCTTCATCAGTAATCATCTAGAGACAACTTGGCCCTCTCGCCTCAGCTCACCATCTGCTTCTCGGGATAAAAGCAGAGGCAAGGAAGAGATTTTGATTTCAAAAAATACTGTCCCATTAAAGGGCTGTTTTTCAAGAATAATTGTGTTAATGAATAAGATGTGATTCCAGTGACTTGTGTGTATAATGTCCTTTAATGCCATTGCTACTGACAAAAAAGCCATGAAGCATGTTACTCCACACAGAAACTTTGGAAACCATTTTAATCCAGGTCATTTGGAAGCAAGTGAGCAATGAGTAATTAAAATTGGAAGATCAATGTTTTGACCCTGGAAACACCATGAAGTGGCCATTTTCAATCCATGTACAAAGCACTTCAATACCTGAAAGCTGGATCTTGGTGATATCATCAAGAACCCTTTGTGATTCTAATAATTGGATGGCCAGAACAGGAATTTTTAATTGTCGTACCGCCAGGTAAAAATAGTTTGGAAATGTTTCAGATAGATGAGATCCAAACTTTGTGTACTTACTTCTGCATTGAATTGGGGGCTTCAAAAAGTTGGGAGCCTCGATCACCTCGTGGCACCACGGGAGAAGAATGAGGAGGAGATAAGACTTTGCCTTCCATCACAGTGAGGGTATGCCTGGAGCAATCACTGTGATGGCTGTTTGTGTAAAAATTGTATCTGTGTGTCCTGTGTTTTTTGATGTCTACTGCCGGACCCTGACGTGAGAGGACGCTGGCGTTGTTTATTCGCCGCTTTTCCGTCAGGATAGTTTGTCTGTTTGTTTTTATGTTAATTGTCTTTGTAAAGCGCTTTGAGCACCCGATAAGGCGCTATATAAAATAAATGAATTATTATTATTATTATTATAATCAAACAACATTGACCACAGTGCTACATAAAGATAAATCAACAGAAATTTAAGAGGGAGAGGGTTAAAGGAAAAACAAAAGGTTGAGAAAAGAAAAGATCAGACAGCACAATGAGAAAGATCAGGCATAATTGGAGGAACAGAAGGTGGCTGTGACTGTTGTAGGATAGAAATAAATTGCAGAAACCAACTTTTTTTAAACATTGTTGATTGGATTAACATTGATCAAGTGTAGATTAGCAAGAGTAGGATAATGTGTAAAGTTACAATTTAGGACACGGGCTGCAGATATTTGGATACCTTCACGTTTAATTTAGCTAAATCAGGAGGTCAGCCAGAATTGCTTTATTGTCATTAAGACAAGAGTTATGAATAATTATTCCATCAACTAATGAGCTTAGAAAAGCAGAATTAGATCACATTATGAAGATGGAAGTTGATTGTCTTATTAATGGTGTGGATATGTTCTGAAACATACAGTACCAAGTCATTAAGATGTTGAATGTAAAATTGTATGTATAATTTCATTATTTAAAAAAGCTGGGAAAGATATGATGTAGATTGCTTATATATCTGTTGTCAGGAGATTATCAAAGCCTATAATTATGGCTACAGTAACTGAACATCCCAAAGATTTTTAAATGATTGAGGGAATCTTATGTACATTTGCAAAGATAGATCATATTTGTTAACTTGATTTGAAAAGGTGAATTCAATTTTGAACTTGAATTGAATTGCTTTCACTATTTATATGGAGTTAGAGAAGGAATTTAGTAAAACTGAATCTTATGGAATTGAAGTTGAATCATTGATCCGGTTAGTAAACTGCCTGAACAGATGGAAGAGAATGGCATGGGCAATCTAAGTGAAGCAATGTGACAAGTAGGATTTGTGCCAGGGCTTCATGCATTCACTGTGTTTAGATGATAGGATTCAAGTTTGTCAAGGACAAAGATAGCTAGTGGTATTATAAGAACTGTAAACGAAGGCATAAAAGCTATGCTTTTTTTTTGTAAAGATGAACAACGTATAATCACATTCACAAAGTTAAAAATGAGATTGATTTACAGCAGCCGTCAGCATTGCATGGAGAAACAAGGAACTGCAGATAGTGGTTCACAAAAAAAAAAGACAAAGTGCTGGAATAACTCAGCGGGACAAACAGCATTTCTGAAGAATATAGATAGGTGACGATTCAGATCTGGACTCTTCTGACCGATTAGGGTGGTGGAGGAGGGGGTGAGGTTTTGGAAAGTTAGAAGAGATGAGGGGCAGGACAAAACGTGGGAGGTCACAGGTGAACAGAGGCGAGAGGGTTTTTAATAGGCAAATGATTGGACAAAGGCCAGAGATGAAAATTTTGTGTGAGACAAAAGGATTGAAGAGTTGCAAATAGTGAAGCTAGAGGAAGGAATGTAGGTAAAGGCTGAGGTTGAGGGGGAAATAGTGCCAATCTATGTTGAGAATAGAGGGGGGGGTGAAGAAGGAGGGGCATGGGTGATAAATGGGAGGAGGGCGGGGATGTGTTAACGGTTACCTGAAATTGGATAATTCAATGTTAATGCTGTTGAGTTGTAAGCTACCCAAGCAGAATATGGATTGCTGTTTCTCCAGTTTGCACGTGGCCTCACTCTGGCAATGGAGGCGGCCCAGGACAGAAAGATGAGTATGAGAAAATAACTGCAGATGCTGGTACAAATCGATTTACTGCTGAGTTACTCCAGCATTTTGTGAATAAAAATATGAGTATGAGAATGGGAAGGGGAGTTACAATGGTTAGTAACCGGGAGATCCAGTTGACCTTTGGGGACCCAGGACAAGTGTTCATGAGTACCTGTCATATGCATACCAGCATTTTCTTGCCTATTAAAAAAATAGCACTGTTTATTAGTATAAGCAAATGATAAACTGGACCAAAAGAATTCTAATAGAGGAGCTAACATAGAAAGTGTTTCCAACCAGTGTTAATCTAGAAACTGTGCAGGTCCAAGAGTCTTAAAACTGCATGTAAAAGGATTATAAAAGTGCAAAGGGGCAATATAGAAAATTATGAAACTGGCTAATGGAATTTATATCTTCATTTATATCTGAAGGCCATGCACACTGGAGTTAGATGTCATACCAAGGCAGGGCCAAGCCCTAGAGTACAGTCAGCAGTCCTGGTTATCACACTGTAGGAAGGATGAGTGACATTGGAAGTAGCGCGGTGCCATTTTATTTGGAAACTACGCAAAGCGGAAATGTAATTTTTTGCAATTGAGAAGTTTGGTGAAAGACTTGCTTGAAACTTTCAACTCTTTGGGGCAAATTGGTGGGTGTAGCCTCTGCTTCCATTCCCACGGTGGGCTTCATGCAGGGCAGAACCAGTCTGAAGAAGGGTCTTGAGCCGAAACGTCACCCATGACCAGTCTGAAGAAGGGTCTCGACCCAAAACGTCACCCATTCCTTCTCTCCAGAGATGCTGCCTGTCCCGCTGAGTTGCCTTGCTGTGTTCATCCAGCCCTACTCCCGGTACATTCTAATGGTGGGGACTGTGGTACAGTTTGATTCGACCTATTCCAGGGAAGAAGTGGAGTTGATGGATAAAAATGATTCCCCCTGACTGGACGAAGGATGCAGGCTGAAAATTAAAATCCGGCCCTTCAGGAATAAAGTTAGGAAATGCTTTAGCACGGAAATGATTGGAGAACTTTGAAACTCTTTTCTGGAATAATTTTTAATATTAAATCTGTCTAAAATTAAGGAATATCAGGAGAAGGAATGTGTACAGTTAGCGATCAGTTTTGATCTCATTGAGAAACCATTTGACCTTTTGATTCGAAGGTAGACACAAAATGCTGGAGTAACTCAGCGGGACTGGCAGCATCTCTGGAGAGAATGAATGGGTGACATTGTTTTCTGAGACAGCAGATTAATGTAAAAGTTGATTGAGATTTTAAAATGGATCAGTAGGTTGACCGAGAAAAGTATTTTTCTCTGCTACTTGGGGGCAAAGGATATTAGGTTTAATATTATTCTCGTGTATACCGAGGTACAATGAAAAACTTTTATTTATTTGCAATCACATCATATCTGATAATACCATCCAAAGACGTACAGGTATGTAGGTTAATTGGCTGGGTAAATGTAAAAATTGTCCCTAGTGGGTGTAGGATAGTGTTAATGTACGGGGATCACTGGGCGGCACGGACTTGGAGGGCCGAAAAAGCCTGTTTCCGGCTGTAGATATATGATATGATAATGAGAGGCTAGCAAGCATTTCTTTGTGCAGTGTGATGGAACTTTCCTAGAGATACTGTAGCAGTAAACAATAGTTTAATAATTTAAAGTTAGATATTGTTTGAGTGCTTGATGTAAAATGGTGCCAGGACAACTGGCGGAAGATGGGATATAACAAAACCACGATCTGAATGAATGGCCGGAGATCGAGGGGCCGAATGGCCTGTTCTTTCAGTTCAATGTTCCGAAAAGCAGCACAGTGGACAGAACTGTCAGTGTAGCTTATATTCCTGTATACTGAAAGGGTGTTAATGCACAACCTTCCGTGTCATGTCTAAAATGTATTGATTGAGCCCGTTAGATTGACCATGTAGCCATCAACCTTTACAGCATCCTCAGCAGTTTTCGTCATTGCAATCTCATTGCAAGGCTGGTCACTGCTGTATGTCTGCTGAGTTGTTGAAATGAATATGTGAGTTTTCCTATTTCTTGTCTTCATCAGTGACTTGATGGACTCAATGCAGCTGAAAGAGAGGTAATTACTGAATTACTGCAGATATAGACAGAATTGGACAATGGCAGACAAATGATGTGCTATTTCAAGTGCCGACTCAACGGATTCAATAATTATATTAAGAAAGATTGCCCCTGCTGTTACTCATCCAATAAGGGTATCAGAATGCGTTCAGTTGCAGACATTCAATGTGTTCCATTCAATCATGTCAGATCTATGTTGGAGTAAACAAATGATAAAGATGGTGAAACACTGATAAGATCCACCAGAAAGTACAGCTTCGCTTTCCATTAACAGCAGGCCCAATGTTTTTTGAAACCTATTTCCAACCACAAAAAGCAGCAAATTACAGTGAATGAATCTTTAAAACAGAAGAACACCCCACAGAAGCTTAATCAAACCAGATCCTCAAATTGGCATCTATGCAAAGGAAAGGGTATTAAAGATGATGACCAAAAGCATTTATGCATCAAATAATGTATTGCAAGATTAGAGATAAGTTAATATTAAAACACAAAGTACTAGTGTGTGATATCACTAGGATACGTGCTCAACCAATAATACCAAGCCCAATGCCAAAGTAGTATCCAAACTGCCTATACACACTTATGCTAGAGGACAATAACTAACTCTGTGTTCAGTAATAAGTAATGAGGAGTGAAGTGTGGTGTGGTTTCAGGATGTAACTGCTAAATTTAAGGCTTCAGCAGTTTGCAATATGGTTGTTCATAACAGACCAAGCCGTCTCCATAACATTTTTCTGAATTGGAGGTAAATCAAAGTCAGTGTTCTTCCCCCAGCTAACATCGCCACTGCTGAGGGTCCAGGCTGCAGATGTTCATTACATTGGACAGGGCGCATTGTTCATATGTCCATGCAAGGCTCCCAAGGCTGGAAAGCTATTCCAAGCTCTGGAGTGGAAGAATGATTGGGAATGAAGTGCAGCTGCTGGTTCATACCAATGATAGATACAAAATACTGCAGTAACTCAACGGGTCTGGAGAAAAGGAATAGGTGACGCGTTTTGGGTCGAGACCCTTCTTCAGACTGAGAGTCAGGGAAGAGGGAAACCAGAGGTATGAAAAGGTACAGAACAAACAGTCGGCACCGATGACTCAAGAAAGGTGGAACCCACAATGGTCCAGATGGATGATTATCAGATGGATGGAAGAAAATACTTGGGAGTGCACTGAAAGCCTCCGTGAAGAATAGAAACATCCTTACTGACTCCTGGGAATTCCTAGAGTGGATTCGGAGAGGATGTTTCCAGTAGTGGGTGAGTCTAGGACCAGAGGGCACAGCCTCAAAATAAAAGGACTTGGCTTTAGAATGAAGATGAGGAGGAATGCTTTTATCCAGAGGGTTGTGAATCAATGGAAATCATTGCCACAGACAACTGTGGAAGCAAAGTCATTGGCTATTTTTTAAACGGGGAACAAAATGGATCTTGATTAGTAAGGGTGACAAAAAGTTATGGGGAGAAGGCAAGAGCATGGGGGTGAGAGGGAAAAATAGAACAGCCATGATTGAATAACAGAGCAGGCTCAATGGGTCAAATGGTCTGATTCTGCACACTCCTATGCAAGTGTACATTTGGTCTTCTGGTCTTATGTTTTTATTGATCAAAGCTAAGTTGCACAAAACCTGCAAGAAAGTTCAGCGGGAAGCCAGCAGGTCTCATGAATGGCAAAGGCAGGAAGGATATGTGCCACTAGAATGGGCAAGGCAGGACACTTTGCCAATATGGTGAGAGTCACCCGTCCTCTGAAGGCCCAACCAAAATGACCTGGTGTGAGGCTGCCAGAACAATGAAATGCAATACTAAAGAGTACAAGTTCTTGAAGATTATTATTGACAATAAAGATTGTAGTCCTCACATACTTCAGAGGCAATGCGCCCACCATAGATTGGACCTATTGAGATACCAAACATGCGAAGCAGAGATAGAAGTGTAAACACTCCATGGTATTTATTGGCATATCTAAAGAGAGCAATACAGTTGATATATTTATGTCCACCATATGGTGCAATTGTTTGTCTTCCTTTGTATATTTGGAATATTTAGGCCTCCTTTGCTGAGTTGAATCAAGATGGTGTTAAGCACTTGCTCAAGTCATTGGTGAGATGGATTACAACATTAACAGGAATGGTTATGTGCTATGAATCTGCACCAACAATGAAAGAACTGGATCAATAGAGCTGCTTCGCCTTTGGAAGTGTGCACTTAGCATGACCTTTCTCTTGGGAAAGGAATACATCCATAAAGCAGAAGCCACCGTGGGGGTGTTGATTCAGCCTGAGTAGATGCATTAGGCAGGTGGTCTTGGGATGTGTCAAGATTCCCCAAGCCAGCAGACAACAGAGTGCATGGGGTACAGATTGGCTAACCAGAGACACTGGTGTACAACTGAGGACAATGCAGAGACAGGTAAGGTAATGTCACTCCAGAGAAAGATACTACCTAAGGGAGAGAACAACATGAATCAGAAAAAGGCTTGAGAAAGATTATACTGCAAAGGATGAAAATGAATCTATTGGAAAGCAAGCTTGATCAGATGAATTGGCAGCTTTGGTTTCCAACAGTGAAGCTGACGTGAATTAATTAAATTAATGGATGAAAAAGGAGTTTGAGAATTCACAGGGCAGCATCTCAGTGAATGAAAAACAGAAGCAACAGGAAATATAGCCAATGAATTAACATCCCAGGAAGAAGAAAAATATCTACTCTACATCTGTAGTGAGCAAATTAAAATGAGTCCTCAGATGACACTGGAATTTCACAAAGACTCTGCTTTGGGAAACACTATCTACGCAGGTCATCAGGCAAACATAAGGTTTTTTTGCAAAGTGGGTTGGTGCACAAACAAAACAATGTTTTGAATCAAAGATTGGGAATTGACAATTGGATTTCAAAATGGGAGTCCCAGAAAGACCCGATTTCAAAATGGGAGTCCCGGGATAGGCAGGGAAGGTGAAAAGGAAGAAGTTCAAGCTGCAATATAAATTGGAGAGAAATTAGAGAACAACCCATGGAGTACTTTGGGAATGTCAAGGTTTGTTCACACATGTGTTGCTTGCTGATAGCAAGGCAATTTTCCAGGATACCATAGACATTAGACTTCCTAGATCTTGGCTTGATCTAGGGTGTCAGGGTGTTGCATTTATTGAAGGTGAGAATGGAATAGCTTAAGAAATGAGGATGGGTGGTCTTTGCATAGTTATCCAGGTTGTGGAAAGTGCATTCAAAGTGAAGGATATGAATCTACAGGAGGATTTATAGATATTTATCCCTTGTAAGATGGCAAGATTTTGACACAATGAGGAGAGGCATAAACAGCGCAGAACCACTTGGGAAAAGAAGCAGAAAAGGTAAGGGTTATAGACAAGCATGATCTAATACCCTAATACCAACCACAGTTGAAGAATTAAAAACAGGAAGGTAGACTCAAGGCCACAGAAAATTCTCATTCTGAAGGCAGAGTGCAAAGGAAGTCAGGACAAATGTTGATGCATGAACAGAACTGAGTCATTGAAAGAGATTGAAAGCAAAATGGACCATCATTCATGTTACTCCACACACACATCAGATCATCAATGTTTATGTAACTTCAGATTGAGAAGGTTTATGAACGAATCTTATTGTTTTGACTCAAAACCTTGGCGAAGGAAGATCAAACCCTCAGCAATTGACAATACGGCCTTTATGTGCTGTGGCCTTGTGTGTAGCAAGACTATAGATGGAATGTTCAGTGGAGTTAGATGCACATAGATGATTCAAAAGAGCAAATAGTGGATTGGTCCATAGCAAATGTTTAAAAAGGGAATGAAATGGAGAGAAGCACTGTTAAGGAATTGCCAAAAGAAGATGGATAGACGGAATGGCAGGCAGTGCAAAATCAATGGCAAGATCATGCAGAGTTCGTTGAGTTCAGAGTAGTGAAATACTGTACATTATGTAACTGGAGCTGTTATTAATTAGATATTAATCAGGTATTATCTGAAGGTTTATGTAGATTGTTTGGGATGCATGCAAATAATTTCAAGAAGGTGATGATCCAGATTGTATAATCGTAATTCTTCAAAGTCACGAAAGCAATTTTGTTAATGCAAAAAGGCAACGATTCTCTTGAATCATTAATGCCTGAAGTAGACACTTCAGAGATGCTCACTACAGTTTGCATTAATAGTTCAGTGCAGAAGGAGACCAAGGGATTGAGTGTATTCATGCTTGTTTGAAATTGTAACTCTATTTTAATATAAATATTTAACCAATTATAACATTTCACAAACATGTGCAGTTTGTGCAGAATACTGTTGAGAAGTGTTTGCTATCATGTGGTGTGACTCTGATACATTGTGTGAGATACTGCCATTTAGTTGAGAGTTACTGCCTTTAATAAAGGTTGTTCGGTTTGAAGTGTCATTGCCGCATATTTGTTTATATAAATCAGAAATACAAAGGAAACAATATAAATACAGGTGGAGAATGGGCGCGTGGAAATGGGACAAAGGGGCAAGAAGTTAGATTACATGTATAAGATGAGCTCAGACCTAGTCTTAAGAGGAGATGGAAGTGAGAAAAATATGTTAATTACACCAAGGCCAGATATGCAAAGACTTGATGTCCAAACATGTGGCTTCTCTGTAGACCCAAGGAACTGCAGTAGCTGGTTTACAACAAAAACAGATGTTGGCAGCTCCAAAAAAAACACATGGATTATCTATATCTCTGCTATCTGTGTTTCCACTCGTGGGAGAGTTGAGGACCAGAGGCCAGAGCCTCAGAATGAAAGGACGTACCTTTACAAAGGAGAAGAGGAGGAATTTATTTTGTCAGAGGGTGGTAAATCTATGGAATTCATTGCCACAGAAGGCTGTGAAGGCCAGGTCAATTGATATTTTAAGGCAGAGATTGATAGATTCTTGATTGGTGACAGTGTCTGGGATTATGGGGAGAAGGCAGGAGAATGTGGTTGAGAGAGAAAGATAGATCAGACAAGATTGAATGATGGAGTGGACGATGGGCCGAATGGCTTAATTCTCATTATAACATGAACTACTTGGACTTAGAGGACCAACTATGGCTTTACCAGGAAAATGACAAAGATTTCCTGAATCTTATTATATACTCACCCAGAGTTAAACTTGCAAAGCAGGTTAAACCTAAGCCTAGATTTAGAAACAAGGAACTGCAGATCATGGTTTACAAAGAAGGACATCAAGTGCTCAAGTAACTTGTCAGATCATACAACATCCCTGGAGAACATGGGCAGATGATGATTTGGGTCGGGACCCTTTTTCATACTGAGTTTAACCTAAGGTTGCTTGACGATTTAGATTTAGATTTAGAGATACAGCGCGGAAACAGGCCCTTCGGCCCACTGAGTCCGCGCCGCCCAGCGATCCCCGCACATTAACACTATCCTACACACACTAGGGACAATTTTTACATTTACCCAGTCAATTAACCTACATATCTGTACGTCTTTGGAGTGTGGGAGGAAACCGAAGATCTCGGAGAAAACCCACGCAGGTCACGGGGAGAACGTACAAACTTCGTACAGACGGCGCCCGTAGTCAGGATCGAACCTGAGTCTCCGGCGCTGCATTCGCTGTAAGGCAGCAACTCTACCGCTGCACCACCGTGCCGCCCCTGGTAGTCAACACAATCCATTACTATCTTCTGTTAAACACAGACATAGGTGAAATGTGTAGGAAGGAACTGCAGATGCTAGTTTACAGTGCAGATAGGCACATAATGCTGGAGTAACTCAATGAGAGTCAGGGCAGAGGGAAACTCGAGATATGGAAAGGCACAAAGAACATATGAATGAAAGGTATGACATGAACAAATCAAAGCAAGCAATAATGATCAAAGAAAGCTGAAGAGTTAGGGCCTGTCCTACTTAGGTGATTTTTTTAGGCAACTGCCGGCGGCTGTCTTAGTCGTAGCAGGTTGCTGAAAAACCAGCGATTGGACCCCCCCACGACAATGTCTACGACAAGGTACAACAACCGACCACCTAGTCGACGGCAAGCTACGGCAAGCTACCGACAACCGGCGACCCAATCGTTGCGACTTAAGACGTCCACCTACGACCGCACCTACGACAACTGCAGACCACACAGGTGACAACCTACGACAACTGAAGTCAAACTACGTCTATCCACGACAAGCTACGACCCTGTCGGCGACAACTGAAGACAATTCATGTCATTTTGGCCTCCCGGTTTTGACGCCGGTACCTGTCGCCAGTTGACGTAGGTTGACTTATGTAGTCGCCAATGGAATTCACCGAAGTCAGCACTGGCGACAACATCAATCCTGCCTCTAATAAGGGCCTGTCCCACTTAGGCGATTTTTTAGGCGACTACAGGTGACTGGTCACAACCTGGCGACAACCTACGACTGCACCTACGTCAGGAGACGTCAAGCTACGATCATTGGTGTCAAACCAACAGTCACTGAAATTTTTTAAACATCTCAAAATCCACCTCGATCAGAAAAACGCTACGACTCTTTGGAGACGACTCACAACCATCCAGGTGACACCCCAGCGACCATGTAGCGACAGCCTAGTCGCCTGTAGTCGCTTAAAAAAATGCCTAAGTGGGACAGGCCCTTTAGAGATCAGATCGAGGTTGTTTTAATCTCAGCTCAGTCCAAATTAGATACATTTTGGAAGTTCTGAACACTTCAAGTTTGGAAGAGAAGGTTTGGTTGAGTAGATTGCTGACAGAATAAATGGTTCATCTGTCTGATTTGAAGCACCTTGTAAATAAGTACCTCGGGCCATAAAACCAGGCCATTGCTCCCTGAGGATTGAGCACAGTTTTTCGCAGGAGTTTTAGTACTCTCAAGTGATCTTGTTTAATTATATATCTTAGCTTTATTTAAACAATTCACTGAGATCTGGCACAATTCTCTGTTTGTCTAGATGGCATTGAAATGAGTGTTTAATTCTCCCATTTGGACTTGGGCCCACAGAAGACCGTGAATTGGTTTTGGCCATTACATTTTACAGTGTATTTTTAGTTAGCTTTCTATGTATCTCCAAAACTTTCTCTGCCCATTTACATCTCCTAATGTTTTTTTTTTTAATGTGAATCTAGAACCAGTTAAATATCATCATAATTTGGCAGGTAGATTAGTGAAATTGGGGTGTTATGAGCCTTTACTGAAAGAACAAAAGCTCACAAAAACAGTGCAATGGAGGGAAAAAAAACACCGGCAATAACAGCACAGGAGGATTTCAGCATCTTTAAACAATAAATCTCACTAGTTAGTTACTCAGTTAGTGATGCATTTGGCATTTGTCTTAATCCAGGCCAAGCCAAGAAACATGTTATGAGAATCAACATTAGATTGCTAATTTCTCTCCACTCTACTATCTGAAACTATCGCTGAAAGTGACAAACAATTTTTTTGAGATTTCCTCCTCACCTAACAGGAGCTAGGCACAAAATGCTGGAGTAACTCAGCGGGTCAGGCATCATCGCTGGAGAGAAGGAATGGGTGGCGTTTCGGGTCGAGACCCTTCTTCAGAGATCATTTGGTCCATCAAGTCTATGTTGACTTTCAGAGAAATCCTTTTGTCCTCTCCTGTCAGGATCTCCCAGTTATCTATTCACTTACATATACCCATTAACACACTCAAGCCACCCTTCTGCCACCTACATAAAAGCCAATTAACCTAACAACTAGCATGTCTATGGGATTTGTGAGAAAATTCACACAATTACAGAAGGAACATAGAATTTCCACACGGATAACATGGAAAGTCAGGATCACACATGTATTATTGGAATGGAGAGGTCACAGCACTACCTGCATCACCATTAGGCTGACCATCTCCACACCAATGTAGAGCCATTCATTTTTATACGTATCAACATGCACAACTTAAACGACACTGCCAGTTATGATATTTTCTAAACCTTGAATATTTATGGAAAGCATCAGATCACTCATTAACCTTTCATTTAGGCTCCTCATCGAGAAGCTGTGTGGGTTTACCATTCAATTTAAGTGTAAATAATGTCAAGTTGTGGATCAGCAAGCAGACCTACATTCTGAGGGCTGGGTTATATTAGCATTTATATTACCAATTTGCTATTAGGATCCATTCAAGCAATTGAGCATGTGAATAGCCTTCTCTGTTTATTCAGTGAAGAATTAAACTTTTTTTACTAACTTTAGAATGAAAAGTATTTTAACACAGGTGAATACATGGGTTTGAGGACAGGTGGGTGCTGACATCCAGGAACAAAATTGAGCGTGTCCTCCAACCTTTTAATTTAGTTCAGTTTAGAGATACAATATGGAAACAGACCCTTCGGATTGCCGAATCAACACCGACCATCGATCTGTGCGCACTAGTTCACACTAGTTCTACGTTATCCCACTTTCTCCTCCATACCCTAAACTGGGGGCAATTTACAGAAGCCAATTAACCAACAAACCCGCACGTCTTTGGGATGTGGGAGGAAACGCGAGCATCCGGAAGAAACTCTATGGTCATTTCGTCTTTTGGTTTTCCTTTATTTCTAAGCACTTCAGGCTGCATACACTGGGAGAGATGGATTGCCATAGTTAATGCATTAGTGGCCAATTTGTGCGGCGCAACATGAGCATTGCCTTTTAACAATGGCTCTGTGTGTTTTCTGGGCTGTCTGGAACTTGCTGGTGAAAGCAAGTGAGGAGGCAGCAGGAACTGGAGGCCTGAAGCCAAGAGAGGGCGGTTTGCCAACAAATCAAAGCTCAACGCTGCCTTCGAATGTATTTGTCTGAAAGGGTTTGCTCATAGTACTTCTGCAGAAAGGTTGCTTTTCATATTCTGGAATCTTATCTACACTTTGCAGATGTGACGGTCTGATCCAAAAAGCCTGGCTTAAGACGTATAATGTTGGAACTGTTGAATAACAGTAGAGTGTAACAAGACATCATCTGGCCCATCATCGTTCATCTGCTGTCTGACTAACAGTGTTTTGTTTGCATCAGCCTTCGTGATTTATTTCCATAATCCCTTTCCTTTTTCAACATTTGTTATTGCCACTATTGTCATGATGCTTAAGGCATTCCTCCTGCATGGTTATATTTTTGTCGACTTTCACCACTTGTCTGGCTGGCTCTGGAGAGGTTCCAAGAGCCAAGTACATCTACCAAATGTAGCACCAGTCATCATTAGGGTGTTCGGATTGTGTGTCATTTCATCGTGAGTGATTTGCAATTTCTAAAACATGAAGAATCAAAATCAAATTGATAAGAAATGATTGGCACGTGATAAGACAAGCTATGTCAAGGCAGTTCAGTTTCAGTTTCGTTTATTGTCACATGTACCGAGGTACAGTGAAAAGCTTTTGTTGCCTGTTATCCAGGCTTTGGGAAGACGATGCATGATTACAATCGAGCCATTAACAGTGCATAGTTACATGATAAGGGAAAAGGTGATTTTGGTGATTTAGGTATGGGAATGTGCAGAAGGACAATGCATGATTACACTCGAGCCATTTACAGTGTATGTGTACAGTGTATGTGTACAGTGTATGTGTACAGTGTGTCAAACATGATAAGGGAATGACATTTAGTGCAAGGTAAAGCCAGCAAAGTCCAATCAAGGATAGTCCAAGGGTCACCAAAGAGCTAGATAGTCTTTCAACACTGCTTTCTGGTTATGGTAGGATGATTCAGTTGCAAAAGAGAGGAAAGAAAGATTTTGTCATTCAGTGAATCAGAAAATCTCATCGAAGAATTTTTTAAATTTGTAAACCAGCCAAAAATGTCCATGCAGCAATAAGGAAACACTGCACTGTTTTTGGCATTTTCTTGTTGCAGAGAAGTTAAACTGAGTGTTCATCAGCATTTTATCTTACCTTGGGCAACATTAATTCCACTGTATATTTATTTCTATATCTAAGCTTTTGCTAAGCAAAGATTGGATGGTTTATCATATCATATCATATATCATATCATATATATACAGCCGGAAACAGGCCTTTTCGGCCCTCCAAGTCCGCGCCGCCCAGCGATCCCCGTACATTAACACTATCCTACACCCACTAGGGACAATTTTTACATTTACCCAGCCAATTAACCTACATACCTGTACGTCCTCTGTCGTCAGAAGACTGATCACTCCGCGCTAACCAATCTGATCTCCTCCCACTTTAGATAGTGCCTCTGTCCCTCTCTTCCCCTCCCCCTTCCCAGATCTCCCTCTATCTTCCTGACTCCACCTTCCTGTATCCTTCCTTTGTCCTGCCCCCCAGTCTGAAGAAGGGTTTCGACCTGAAATGTCGATCATTCCTTCTCTCCTGAGATGCTGCCTGACCTGCTGAGTTACTCCAGCATTTTGTGAATAAATACCTTTGATCACTCTTCATTAATGTATTTCATCGGCCATGAAGCACTTTGAGTTATTCTACATTTGTAAAGGTCCCTATGTAAATTGAAATTACTTTAGTCATTCAGATTTTTGAAAATGTTAAAATATATAGAAAAATGTACAACCCTTTTAAAATATGAAAGGTCTTTGTTATTATTTGTTATTGTTCAGGTTGAGGTACCTGCTTCATCCTTTTTCCATTAAAACTCTGTCACAAAAGCTAACCACTTGAGTCTTCCTGTCAGATTTCCAGCACTGATTGTGTGTTGTGGTTGTTTCCTACTCTACACGGGGATTGTGCTTGGGAGCCTGAATTAAAATTAACACTGGCTCAGGATAACACTGGGCACTAACTATATAGAGTGGATGTGGAGAGGAGGTTTCCACTAGTGGGAGAGTCTCGGACTGGAGGTCAGAGGACGTCCCTTTAGGAAGGAGATGAGGAGGAATTTATTTTGTCAGAGGGTGGTGAATCTGTGGAATTATTTGCCACAGAAGACTGTGGGGGCCAAGTAAATGGATATTTTTAAGGCAGAGTTTGATAGATACTTGATTAATATGGGTGTCAAATGTTCTGGGGAGAAGGCAGGAGAATGGGGTTTGGAGGGAGAGATAGATCAGCCGTGATTGAATGGTGGAGAAGACTTGATGGGCCAAATGGCCTAATTCTGCTCCAATCACTTATGACTGTATGACCTAAATGAAGTCGAGAGCAGCCAGATCAAGCAGATCTGCTTTTCATAGTGTTTACAGTGTTGTTTGTGAATCAGAAAAAGCAACAGT
Source organism: Rhinoraja longicauda (assembly GCF_053455715.1). Taxonomy (NCBI): domain Eukaryota; kingdom Metazoa; phylum Chordata; class Chondrichthyes; order Rajiformes; family Arhynchobatidae; genus Rhinoraja; species Rhinoraja longicauda. The sequence continues at coordinate 19,220,022 of NC_135984.1, read as the reverse complement.
GTATCTCCCAGACTCTTAATCAAAACATAAGCTGTTTGATTACGTTAGTCATTTACATGCGTAAGTAATATACATTGCCTATGGAACTGATGCGCTACAATACTGAGCACTATGTGCTACAGTCTGTACCTTCCCCTTTGTTCCACCTATTGTACTTGAGTTTAATGATTGTATTTATATACAGTATTAGGTGATTTGATTGGATAGCATGCAAAACAAAGTTTTTCACTGTACACGAGACAATTATAAGCCTCGATCTAAATGTGCGTCTCTATAATTACATATGTTAGGCCAGGCTTTCCTTTCATTATTCCCCATCTCTGTTAGCCCACATGTAGCACCAGCCATCAAGGGTTTGGAAAAAAAAAACTGCAGAAAATAATTGCGTAGCTTGTACATTCACCCTGTGAGCACGTGGGTTTTCTCTGGGTGCTCGGGTTTCATCCCACATTCCAAATACGTGCGGGTTTGCAGGTTAATTGGCGTCTGTAAATTCCCCCAGTGTGCAGGATGTGAAAGTGGGATAACATAGAACTCGTGTATGGGTGGGGATTCAGTGGGCCAAAGGGCCTGTTTCCATGCGGTATCTCTAAACTAAAACTAAACATAACTTTGGTTCACCGATGAAAAGAAAAATCTACCAAAAACATTGGCGTAAGTTTTGTGAATTTTTAATAATCCTATTTATGTTCAATTGAATTGAATAGAAAACTTATTCATATCTTTTGTGTAAGAAGGACCTGCAGATGCTGGTTTACCCTGAAGATAGACACAAAGTGCTGAAGTAATTCAGCAGGACAGGCAGCATCTCTGGAGAGAAGGAATGGGAGAAGGTGGTCTCGACCCGAAACTTAACCAATTTCTTCTCTCCAGAGATGATGCTTGTCCTGCTGAGTTACTCAAGCATTTTGTGTCCATATTCAAAACGTTTCCCTTTTATGATGGCACACACTTACCTTGAGTAGAAGAATCAGGATGTCATGATGTAGCTTTATAGGAATTTGGTCAGGCTACGTTCAGAGTATTTTTGATCTCTGGAGCATGTCTTCCTCCAGCTCAAACCACACGATATAATGACATTTCTCCATTTATGTTGACGGGCCCTTTACGGGAATCTCTCAAGCTGCTCTAATCGCCTGTGACTATAAACTGGAAATCCAATAATTTTAAAATGTCAATAATTTGAAAGAGAAAAATATGTTAACTCATGTAGAAAATATTTAACAACAAAATGCCATTTCCCTATGATTTGCAGGGAATAAATAATTTGTTTCTTGAGGTAGGATCGATCAAACTGGAACAGCCCCGTGGTAGAGTTGCTGCCCTACAGTGCCAGAGACCCAGATTCGATCCTGACCACAGGTGCTGCCTGTACGAAATTTGTACGTTCTCTCTGTGACTGCGTGGGTTTTCTCTGTGTGCTCCGGTTTCCTCCCACACTCCAAACACCTGCAGCTTTTGTTGGTTAATTGGCTTCTGTAAAATGTAAATTGTTCCTAGTGTGTAGGATAGTGCTAGTTTACGGGGTGATCGCTGGTCAGCACGGATTTGGTGGGCTGGAGGGCCTGTTTCCAGGCTGTATCTCTAAAGTCTAAAGTCTGAAGGAGAACCACCAGGTTCGATTGAAATTGTGGGGATCCCTTAAATCTGCTTCCCCGCTCCTTCAACTCTGCATAGGTATGTTCAGGTATGTGCTCAGTTCCTAGAATATAGCTTGAACCTACTGACACATGGAAAGATACTAACTGAACCACAGTGTAAAATGGGAAACAAATTGACTGTTGAGACTGTTCAGAGAGACCAAAAGGCTCAGCAGTATACTCATTGGATAATCAGCTAATAGCGTATTCTATGTGATCTCTTGTCTGGATATTAGCACATTAGAGAGTTTTATTTCCACTGTGACTGAAACCAGCCAACTTGACATAAATAATCAATCAACTAAGAGGTGGTCCCACACTCTGTGCCTTTACACTACAGCATGCCTTGTATCATATCTATCTCCCAAATTGTCAGACAGGCTGACAGATTTTCTTCTCTCTAAGGAACATTATCTTTTCCTTTTCCAACATAGAACATTACAGCACAGGGCCCTTTGGCCTGCAATGTCCCTGCTGAACTAATTTGTACCTGCAATGGTGATTTTGTTTTTTGAGTTTTGTTTTGTCAAACATTAAAGTAACTTTCACCACTGGAATTACTCTAAATTTAATATTTAATTGATTTTATTGTTGATTTGCAAATTTCTACGACAAATTGAATTTATGCCCGTGCTTTACATAACACAGTAGCTGCATATGGCTTGCAATAAGATTTGAAACTGTGTCTCCACAGATGACTCTTTACGTCATAAGGAATAGAAGTGAAATTAGTCCATTCGGCCCATCAAGTCGACTCCACCATTCGATCATGGCTGGTCTATCTCTCCCTCCTAACCCCATTCTCCTGCCTTCTCCCCATGACCTCTGATACTTGTACTTTAAGTCCTAAGATTTGGTAACTGCAATATTATGAAGGGCTGAGGAGTCCAATTCTTAGGCAATGATCATTTAGACATAAACATCAGCACTAAAGGATTAGACATATTTAACTTCAGATGCAAAAAAAGACACAAAGTGCTGGATTAACGCACTCCAGCTTCTCTGGAGGGCGTTTCAGATCGGGACTCTTGTTGGAAAGTGAGAGGAGTCAAAAGAGAAGTTGTTGAGGGTCAGGTCCTGACCAGAAACACGGCCTACCTCTGCCCTCCAGACCCTGTGTGTTACTTCAACACATTGTGTTCTTTTTTTGGAACTATATGATTATCCTGTACTGTATTATTTCCTTGTCTGATCTGCACACTCTTCACTGTCTCTTTCCCTAATTCCTCCCAATCCTCCACGTCTCAGCAGCTTCTGCTGCTGCATGTAGCACACCACTCCAGTGCACCCATTTGATTGCTTCACGTTGCCAGCTTGCGGTATCAATGCTGACATTTGCAAATCCCCCTCTCAAACGTTATTGGAACAGATTCTTGATCAAACCCGAAACTTGGATGCATCATTGTAAAAGCTCACTCATATTATGCCAAGCTGTCATCAGGTATAGATGATCAATTCACAAGAGACATTACTGTTCGAGTGAAGTTATTGCCCACGGCATCTTCCTTACTGTCACTGACTTTGCTTTACTGCGTGATATTTAGAGTATGATGATTGTGGAAACTAGTCTTTTCCCATCTCTGTCCCCTGTGGCCTTTGGTAACAATGACGAACATAATTAGCTAACAAGTTTGCAAAGTCAGGGCACACACCAGGAGTGTGGCCTCCCACAGGAAGTGATACATGTCGATCATCAGCCCAACAAATTACCAATCGACTCAGGAACAAATAATAATAAAGCAATATCAGCACAAACATTTGTGAATCTTCATGCAGATGCAGATTCAAACAAAAGGGCAGCATGGTGGCACAGCGGTAGAGTTGCTGACTTACAATGCCAGAGACCTAGGTTCCATCCTCTCTATGGGCACTTGTCTGTACAGAATTTATATGTTTTCCCCACGACTTATGTGGGTTTCTCTGGCATCTCCAGTTTCCTCCCACACTCCAAAGACGTACAGGTTTGTAGGCTAATGGCTTGATAAAATTGTAAATTGTCCCGAGGGTTTGTGGGATAGTGTTAGTGTGTGGAGATTGCTGGTCGGGTCGCTGTGGACTCTAAACTAAATTAAACTAAACAGCAAGATTTTGAGGATTTCTGCCTCTGAATTCAATGCTAAACCATTAGTAGTAAATACAGTGGCCCAGTAATTACATTATGGATGATGTTGTGAGCCTTGCTTGCAATAGGCCATCACACATGAGGGACTCATAAAACTGACATGGACTTCCCACACAACACAGTTCTGATGCCCCTTTTCAGACAGATTGCATAGCCCAGTTTATGTATTAAATTGATGAATACTAATTAAAGAAAGGCAAATTCGTCATGTCCTTTCACCAACTACAAGTCATCCTTCGATGTCCTTAACCCAAGGTGTGTGAAGACGTGGTTTAGTTTGAACCGGTTCATTATTTGATTGGAAACTGAATCCCAGTGCATTTACCAAAGAGACACCCAAAAATCACAAAAATGTTGAATGCACCAAAGAGCATCCCCCTCAGGATGTGGGTCTGCCTCTGAAAGCTTATGTAGAAGACTTCTGCCTTTACACTATTTTTATTTTCTAGCACCTGGAGACTAGTATTTTCAATGTCCCTGAGATGCTTTGCGCAAAAGTGGGTATGATGGGCCAGAGCTATCTGTAAGGGGTTTGTACGTTCTCCCCGTGAGCTGCGTGGATTTTCTCCGGGATCTCCGGTTTCCTCCCACGCTCCAAAGACGTAGAGGTTTGTCGGCTATTTGGCTTGGTAAAATTGTAAATTGTCCCTGAGTGTGGGGAGGATCATGTTAGTGTGTGGGGATCGCTGGTGGGTGCAGACATGGTGGGCCAAAGGCCCTGTAATTCTAAACTAAAAAAAAAAAAGTGTCTTTAATCGACTGTCAGGAGTGTCCAGGAGGAGTCGGGGTGTTCCCACCTGATACAAGGTTTTTTGTTCATGAATGGCTAAAATCTCCCAGTCTCCAAGTGTGGCTCAGAGCGCAGCGGTAGAGTTGCTGCCTTACAGCAGCAGATATCCAGGAGTTTGTACCTTCTCCCTGTACCACATACGCTTTCTCCGGCTGCTCCGGTTTCCTCCCACATTCCGAAGACATGCAGGTGTGTAAGTTAATTGCCTTCTGTAAATAGTCCAGCATCTAGGATAGAACTAGTGTACGCGTGATTGCTGGTGGGCGTGGACTTGTTGGGCCGTGGGGCCTGTTTCAATGCTGTATCTCTAAATTAAACAAGGTTCAACATCCTCTATGGTATGTCACCCTTCACGCCACACCTGGTATCCTCCCCACCAAACACGCATCCATTTGATGCCAGCAAACCTCAGTCATGTTGCCCCCTTATAACGAAGATGAGCAAAGCATTTCTTTCCTTAGAATGTCGTGAATTATTGGAGACAAGCTCAGAGAGTTTTTGATTTTGGAACTGTTCAAGGCTAGGGCAGTTTTGGAAAATGGGAGAATCAAAGGAAAGTAGAGTGGACACCATTGAATGCCATAGCTGCTTAGAAGAAGCTTCTGCCCTACTTGCTTACTCTAGTTGCATTCTGATGGTTGGCTTCCAAGTGGAAAACGTACAGAAAATCTCCAAGCATCCTCTGATTTATTTCTATAAAATATCTGGGCAATTTTCCAATCTTGTTGTCCTTTTTGAAAATCCTTCACGACAAACCACCCACACCAACTGTCCTCAGCCTGGACTAAATATTGTTCATCTGATTGCACTAAATGGCAGCACAATAGAACAGTGAGTAGACCCATTGCCCCAAAGCTCCAGTAACCCAGGTTCAATCCTGGCTTCCAGTGTTGTCCGTGTAGGACTTGCACATTCGCCAGATGGTCTTCTTGATCAACGAGGGTGTCAGGGGTTATGGGGTTGAGAGGGAAAGATAGATCAACCATGATTGAATGGCAGAGTAGACATAATGGGCCAAATGGCCTAATTCTGCTCCTAGAACTTATGAACTCATGGTCCAGTTTCCCCCAATGCCTCAAAGACATTCACGTTATTAGGTTAATTGGCCAATGTAAATTGCCCCTCATGTGTAGGCGAGTGGTAGAACCTGGGGCAAGGTGATGAGAATGTGGGCAGAATCAGTGGAGATGAGTGATATCTGGTCAACAGTGGCTACTTCCATGCTGTATGACTCTCGCTGAAGTTCTTTCTTTCTATAACTACAGTGGTAGATTTTTTAATATCTTTGCCTGAGAGTAGGTGATTGTGCAGATAACCATGTGAGAGTTACCAGATCACCTCCCAGCCTCAACACTTGGAAGATCACATGTACCTTCTCTGTGTAACTGAAGTTCCCCTTTCCTAGTGAGACACAAGCAACTGTAGATGCTGCTTCACCAAAAGGACACAAAGCCATAGAGTAACTCAACGGGTCAGGTGGCATCTCTGGAGAACATGGATAGGGGTTGGATCGGGACCCTTCTTCAGGCTCAGACCCCTTTCTTAATTCCATTTGAGTAAGGCTTCTTCTCTCCAATTAACATAAAATGTTGTTAACAAGACATTGGAGGAACTTATTAACTTAAGTTGCTGAACTGTGGGACTCAGTATCCCAAGGAGTAGCTGAGGTAGTTGGCAAGCAACTACAAATACAAGTTCTGTCTGAGGACAATAAGTGATCCTTTAATACTACTGCCCTTTGGAGAACGCATCATGTGTGTAAGTGATCATCAGTTGCAAAACCATAGTGCAGTAGCTTACAAGAAGAAAGACTTAGTAAGTAACACTGGCTGCTACTCTCAGCTCTTTCATTAATGGAGTGCCTTGGTTTAAATTAGTAATTGTTTCCAGTATCTTAGAGAAGTGAATGGGGAAGAGACTGAAACAGCAATTGATTAAGGAACATGATGGATACAATAAAACATAAATAACAGAGCAAGAGAGAGGGAAAACAAGGCAATGCTGGTGGGATTAGTGTAAGAAGTTTCGGAAGGGACACATGTGAAGTGTAAATATCAGGCAGAAGAATTAGCCAAACCATTGTTTGAAACACAAAATGCTGGAGGAACTCAATGGGTCAGGCAGCATCTGTGCAGAGAATGGACAGGCACGTTTTCATTCTCATTCTCACCACTAATACTGCTTGACCCACTGAGTTACTCCAGCATTTTGAGTTTATACAAGTTTCCAGCATTTGTGGTTCCTTGTGTCTCTGAATTATCGTTTAAAGGGGTGTGAGGAACAAAAGAGATCCCCACCATCGAGTCCCTTCTGACACCTGTCATTAAATTTAAATACATGGGAAGAGCAAGCAAAACATCTACTGAAGAGGAACATCATTCTTCCTACCTGATGTTGCTGTAATTACTATCCAATGCCAGCAATTCACTGTGCAATTACCTCAGTGATTTTTAGGATTTGGTCAACTGGCCAGATCATTACCCTTAGTCAGAGAATAATGGCTCAAGTCTTATTCCACGCGGATACACATTTAACATGATGGTCCTCTGGGGTGGCTGCATTGGTGAATCTGCTGTCAGGCATTGACGGTATTTCAGTTGGAAATTGAGAACCCGTTCCTCCCTTCAAAATAATACTATTGACGTTATTATTTTACATTGCCAAGCCCAAGTGAATAACTAACACCAGCAAAATCAAATCCTTTGCTCATTTATCTTACTGCTGTCGGAGGGTGCCATATCACTGTTTTATTTCCCATGTATCAGTCATTAGGTTGTCACTGAAGCACAGTATCGAACAACTCCAAGTGATGATGCTGCTTTAGCAGCTTTCTTTATATGCAGAATTGCAAAGTCTTCTCTCCAGTCAGCAGGTTTTGAGTTGCTGCACGTAGCCACCAAATGCTCCCCCTCACATATGCTGTGATTCATCGGGTAATTTCTCCCTATGTGGACTATTTATATCTTCATTTGCTGGTGCATATCGCAGGAGCCAGCCTCTTCCATTTCCTCGGGAGCTTAAACAGGTTTTAGTGGGTGGAGTGTTAAAACAGGAGGTACATCGAGCTGGTTGCCAGACAAGTCTCTTAAAATGACTTGCATATGAATGACACAGAGCTTGAACAAAGATCAGTGCGAGATTAAGAACTATGGGAGGAGAAATTAAATGGCCAGAACTTGGTCATATCGAAACACATTTAATGAGAAAGTCTTATGAAGATTTGCAGGGAAGTCGTTTTTGCCCGAGGAATGATGGGTGGCTGGAACACACTGCCATGGGTGGTGGTGGAAGCAAATATTATTGTGGCATTTAAAAGGCTTAACGGTTATGCTGCAAATGGAGGGATATGGATTACGAGCAGGCAGAGGAGATTGGCATCATGTTTGGCACAGATATAGTGGGAAGAACGGCCTGTTCCTGTGCTGCACTCTCTGCTGAGTCTCAGTGTCATTTTACATGAAGTGAGATTATTTATGATATTTTATCAATGTAGAAGGTATTAATATTTTCATATTGTTGTTGCTTCATCATTTTATTCTTTTAATATTAATTTATCTAAGGTGCAGAGGTAGAGTTGCTGCCTTACAGCGCTTGCAGTGCCAGACACCCGGGTTCGATCCCAACTGTCCTTGAATCTGAGGTCACTTTATATTTCTATGCCTATGCTGCAGCCTGACAGTTCACACTGTTCTCCATCCATTTAAGGAAAAACAGAGCTGAATGAAATGTGATGCAGTGTCAGACATCCCTTGTCTGTGCGGAGTTTGTATGTTCTCCCGTGACTGCATGGATTTCCTCTGAGATCTTCGGTTTCCTCCCACAATCCAAAGACGTGCGGCTATGTAGGTTAATTGGCTTGGTGATTGTGTGTAGGATAGTGTTAATGTTGGGGTATCGCTGGTCAGTGTGGACTTGGTGGGCCGAAGGGCCTGTTTCCGCGATGTATCTCTAAACTAAACTAAATTAAACTAAAACATTAGATCCACAGAAAGATTTAGCGATGGGTGCCAGGTACACATTGCCAGTGGTGGTGGAGTGGGCAGATACGATGATAGTGGTCAAGAGGCTTTTAAATAGCCATATGGATATGCAGGGCCTGAAGGGATATGCAGCCTGTGGACACGGTAAATCATTTTTGCACAGACATTGTAGCTGAAGGGCTTGTTCCTGTGCTGCACTGTTCTATGTTCTGTTTTAATAGAATGTAATATTTATCTTTGTGGAAATCAGAAAACTCACTTCTTCAGAAACAGGTCTCCAGGTTCCTGTTCTGTTTGGTCAGGCAGTTTATTTGGGTAAAGTCTGCGGATTGTAGTGCACTACTTTGTTATTTGTCTCATTGTGAGATCTTTGCCAAGTAGGTGATGCCCATACCACAGCCTCGCCAGGGTTCCTGCTCCACAGTCCAGAAGCACCTACTGGAGTCATGGCTTCCCTCCTGTCTCACTCTCCACCATGATCTACCTGCAGATGACCACTGTCTCCTTATAAGCAGATTGAAACGAGCCTTTCCAGCTTCAACTGTTTCTTCCCAGCTGTTATCAGGCAACTGACCCATCCTCTCACCACATAGAGTGGTCCTGACCTAACATCTACCTCATTGGAGACTCTTGGACTATCTGCAATCGGACTTTACTGGACCTAATCTTGCACGAGATGCTATTCCCTTTATCCTGTATCTGTACACTGCAGACGGGTTCATTATAATCGTATATAGTCTTTCCACTGACTGGAGAGCACGCAACAAAAATGCTTTCCACTGCTCGTGACATTAAACTAAACTGAACGATACTGTTCAATGCAGCCTGAGGTGACCCTGAGTGCCTCTCAGCACAGAACCGCTCTTATCATATCATATCATATATATACAGCCGGAAACAGGCCTTTTGGCCCACCAAGTCCGTGCCGCCCAGCGATCCCCGTACATTAACACTATCCTACACCCACTAGGGACAATTTTTTTAAATTTTTTTTAAAAACAAATTTAAATATATATATATTTTTTTTTCATTTACATTTACCCAGCCAATTAACCTACATACCTGTACGTCTTTGGAGTGTGGGAGGAAACCGAAGATCTCGGAGAAAACCCACGCAGGTCACGGGGTGAACGTACAAACTCCTTACAGTGCAGCACCCGTAGTCAGGATCGAACCTGAGTCTCCAGCGCTGCATTCGCTGTAAAGCAGCAACTCTACCGGACCGGAGGTCTGTGACTAGTGGTGTGCCTCAGGGTTCGGTGTTGGGCCCGTTACTGTTTGTCATCTACATTAATGATTTGGAAGAGAACATACAGGGCAAGATTAGCAAGTTTGCTGATGATACAAAAGTTAGTAGTTTTGCAGATAGTGAAGATGGTTGTGAAAGATTGCAGCAGGATCTGGATCGATTGGCCAGGTGGGCGGAGGAATGGTTGATGGGATTTAATACAGAAAAGTGTGAGGTGTTGCATTTTGGGACCTCGAACAAGGGCAGGACCTTCACAGTAAATGGTAGTTTTGGGTAGTGTTGTAGAGCAGAAGGATCTAGGAGTACAGGTGCATGGTTCCTTGAAGGTCGAGTCGCAGGTGAATAAGGTGGTCAAAAATGCTTTTGGCACTTTGGCCTTCATCAGTCAGAGTATTGAATATAGAAGTTGGGAGGTCATGTTGCGTTCGCATAAGACGTTGGTGAGACCACATTTAGAAAATTGTGTTAAGTTCTGGGCATCATGTTATAGGAAAGATTTTGTCAAGCTTGAAAGGGTTCAGAAAAGATTTACGAGGATGTTGCCAGGACTAGAGGGTGTGAGCTATAGGGAGAGATTGAGTAGGCTGGGTCTCTATTCCATGGAGCACAAGAGGATGAAGGGTGACCTTTTAGTATACAAAATCATGAGAGGAATAGATCAGGTAGATGCACAGTCTTTTGCCCAAAATAGGGGAATCGAGGTCCAGAGGACATTGGTTCAAGGTGAAGGGTAAAAGATTGAATAGGAATCCGAGGAGTAACCTTTTTCACACAAAGGGTGGTGGGTGTGTGGAACCAGCTGCCAGAGGAGGGAGTTGAGGCTGGGATTATCCCATTGTTTAAGAAACAGGTTAGACTGGTACATGGATATGACAGGTTTGGAGGGATATAGACTAAGTGCAGGCAAGTGGGACTAGTGTAGCTGGCTCATTGTTGGTGGTGTGGGCAAGTTGGGCCGAAGGGCCTGTTTCCTCAATGTATCACTCTATGACTCTTACTTTGTACATTTTATTAACACCTTCTGCTGACACTGCATCACATTTCATTCAGCTCTGTTTTTCCTTAAATGGATGGAGAACAGTGTGAACTGTCAGGCTGCAGCATAGGTACAGAAATATCAAGTGACCTCAGATTCAAGGACATAAGACGGGAGGCATCTTGAAGCAACATTGTCAAAGTATTAATATCTGAACGTCCAAAGAGATTCCACTTGGCATGTTAGGATTGAACAAAGATCTGTTATTTCCCTTTAGTGACCTTTTACTGAGAACATATTGTTCCATCGGATTGTTCTTGTAATACTTTGCTAAAAGGACAACTTATAGCTCGGAAATGGCTCAATTTGGGTTTTGGGGCCCAATTCCGCCTGGTCCTTGGTGCCCACATCAGTCTCCTACATGGTGCCCGACTGAGACACATCCCTTGTGATCAGGCTGTTCCACCATACTGTTCTGGTTAGACTAATACAATGCCCTATCCATCCAAAGCACAGAACATAGAATGAGACTGCACAACGACACAGTATAGCAAAGAGCTCGGGTTGACAAAGGAATATAGCAGATTCTGAATTTCAGTTTCTTTTAGTTCATTGTCATATGTACCGAGGTACATTGAAAAGCTTTTGCTGCATTCTAACCAGTTGCCGGATAGATTATACATGATTACAACTGAGCCATCCAAAATGTTCAGATACTTGATAAAGGGAATAACATTTAGTGCATTTAGATAGTCTGAGAGTTTCCAATGAGGTAGATGGTAGCTCAGGACTGCTCTCCTGTTGTTGATAGGATGGTTCAGTTGCCTGATAACAGCTGGGATGAAACTGTCCCTGAATCTGGAGGTATGCATTTTCACACTTCTGTACCTCTTGCCTGTTGGGAGAGCAGGTACAGAAGTGTGAAAATGCATACCTCCAGATTCAGGGACAGTTTCATCCCAGCTGTCCTTGATTATGCTGGTGGCCTTGCCGAGGCAGCGTGAAGTGTAAATTGAGTCAATGGAAAGTAGGTTGGTTTGTGTGATGGTCTGGGCTGTGTCCACAACTCTCTGCAATTTCTTGTGGTCTTGGATGGAGCCGTTCCCAAACCATGCTGTGATGCATCCCAATAAAATGCTTAACACGGCGCCTCTGTTGAAGTTTACATGGATAGGACAGGTTTAGAGGGATATGGGCTTAACGCAGGCAGGTGGGACTAGTGTAAATGGGATATGTTGTTACCATACACAGATTGGAAAAAAATAATATTTTTCTCCCCTGTAATGTTTCTAACTTCTATTTTTTTCACTCTCCTGCAAAGGGAATTGATTTTTTCATGTTTACTGTACCTACACTGTTTTTAATTATTATAACTCAACAAAGTCAACCTTCAATCTTGTCTGTCTCGAAGAAAATTACCCCAGCCCATTCAATTTTTTCTTGTACAGGTTTCCAGTATTCTTACCATCTCCTCTGTGTCCAATATCGTCACACATTCTTTAATTCTGTAACATAGTGACCAGCACACAAACTGAGGCCAGTCTCAAAAGGAGTACCAAACTGAAACGTTACCTATCCATTTTCTCTAGAGGTGCTGCCTGTCCTGCTGAGTTATTCCAGCATTTTGTGCCTCACAGATGTTGTGTACAATTCTAGAAGAACCTCTGCACTCTTCCATTCTGTGTCACAGCTAATAAAGGAACACTTTTAAATGACCCTATCTATCTGCCTTGCGATGATAAAGGGTCAGTGGACATACACTCCTTCACACGTCTAGAATTTTTCCCATTTACTATATTTCCCTTTGCATTTTTGCTCATCCACAAATGTATCTCCTCAAACATCTGGATTAAATTCCATTTGGTGTTTATCTGCCCAACTGACCCGACCATTTGTACAATGAAGTAGAAAACTTTCTTCCTAAATTTGTGATTTGTTTTTTTAATCATCTGCTTTCTTATCATGCCTCCATATTTAAAATTCCTTCAAACCAAGTTCTGAGCTTTGTGGAACCCATTACCCATGAGCACCTGTCTTCCAATCACCTGTCAATTATTACCCTTTGTATCTGAACATTGAACCATTGGTGGATCTAATTTGACTCAAGCTATCACTGTTCTTCATGCACTTATAAAACATTTTTGATATTTATTGATTTTAGCTGCTGATATTTTATTTCATGCCCTTACTTTGCTTTCCAAACTTTCATCCACAATTTTTCAGTAATCATCAAGGATTCCAGGAGTATTCAATCCTCAATATCTTTTTTGTTATATTTTTGCCTCAGTGAACTTTGTGACCAAGGTCACTAGATTAGGTAGTCCAACTGTTTAATCTGTGTGAATACATTGAATCTCCTTCTTCAGACTGACTTATCATCATGTAGCTGGCTCTAGATACCAAAGTTCCAGTCCACTTTCACTAAATCACTCCTTAGTTAAAAAAGCTGGCTTGACTCCAGTTTAGAATGTTACTCCCATTTTATCTTTGTCCTTTTTGACAACTGGCTTTAATTGAATTATTATACTAAAACTGTCATTCTACCCAATTCCAAATGCTTGCACATACAATGATCCCCTTATAATTCAGACAAATGGTAAAAGCAAGCTGAGTTTATATTTGGAATAGGAATTTGGACTCCAAACCTCCTGGGTTTGCTCTTCCGTTTCTTATGTGCTCAGCTTTCTTTCCAAGTTACATAAATAAAAATCGCTTTCAGGGATACACGAGGCAGCTTTCTTCCGGATAATCTTTAGGTGTCAGGCACAGCAATTTTAATGTTTTAATTTCAAGATGTCAATGGTTGACAATGATCCCCAATGATTGTTGCAAAAATTAGGAACAGCATGTGAAGAATTACAATTGTTAAACATTCTCACACAATCCTATAGGAGAATTTAAACCTGCAACCTGATGACTCAGACGTGTGATTCTTCAGAGGTGACATGTTCATATATAAAAATAAATTTGAGGCGTGTGTTTATCCAATAATGGCCTTAATACCCAAATTTAAAGCACCAGGTTTTAAATTTAATGATCACGTCAGGTGATGTGTGTGCTTTGGCTCATAGCCAGCTGTCTGAGAGTCATGAGAGCATGCAAAGGCAAGTTCCAGTCTGACGTGTACGTCAAGGCTATTTCTTCAATGTAGGTGCGTGGGAGTGTGCTCCATTACTGGAAATGAGTAGAGAAACTTTTGGCCGGCTGACACCTCATCCACACACCTAAAATGGCATCTGTGGCAAGACCGTACACCCTCACCAGGTAAACCGTGCCAGATACCACACTAGAGATGGTATGAGTGTAAATGGTCGAAGTGCCTGCCAGGAATGAGCAGAGGAGGCAAATGAAGAGATCAGACATGGAGTATATTCAGACGCAGTACAGATGGCACCCGCAGTCAGGAGCGAACCTAGGTTTCTGGCGCTGTAAGGCAGTGGCTCTACCACTTCACCACTGGTCGCCCACACTGGTTGCACCAAATCACTCGCAATCTATGATACCATTTCCAGAGCCAGATTTAGACTTTGAGAAGAAGGGTCTCGACCCAAAACATTGCCTGTTCATCCATTCCCCAGATATTGCCTGACCTGCTGGAATTCCTCCAACACTTTGTGTTTTGCTCAAAATGTCTGCATCTGCAGTTTCTTGTGCCTCCATTAGATTCTTCGCCCCTGCTCGCGTTCACTTGGGGTACGAAAGTCTGTCAGCTCTCTTTAATGATGGAATTCTGCAAGGATGTTCTTCCAACATTCTACTATCGGTCCTTCAACCACGATTACTGAAACAGAGCAGCCAGTCATTCATTTCAGCTGTTTGTGGATTTTTGCATTATTCAGGTTAACTACCCCATCCAGTAATGACTGCACTTTACAAGTTAATAACCTGGCTTTGAGGTGTTCTGAGATAGGCTTTTTTCACATAGCTAATAATATATTTTAACAGCATCTCTGTGGCTGCTATAATTATCTTTGATTGTAAACGATACAAATTTCAATTGCCAGGCAGGTACAAGGCGACGTGAATAATTCTCTTATAAATTGTGCAGCAATGGTAATTTTGGGAATTGTTGGTTAGGTTTCCCAAGAGACAGTTTTGCTACAAATTCATGGGAGGTTTTAATGTGAGGAACAAAGTGGGAGTATCAGCATGAGATGAAAGATCATAACAAAATGGAATTAATGTTGCAGTCTGGACCATTTGTAATTAATCAGACATCATCTATGATCAGTGAATGGTTTGTGTAGGCAATGGTGCATTACCTTTACACGCTGCAGGGTTTTTAATGGGAAATCACAAGTGCCAACCAGGAGATAGAAGGGATCATCAGTAAATGCCAGCACCAATTATTTCAGGAAGACTTGACCTTCTAATGTTATTATAAAGTGGACAATGAGCAGGTCAACAGAATCCAACAGCTCACAATTCGAGCTGGAAGGGCATACCATATCATATCATATCATATATATACAGCCGGAAACAGGCCTTTTCGGCCCACCAAGTCCGTGCCGCCCAGCGATCCCCGTACATTAACACTATCTTACACCCACTAGGGACAATTTTTACATTTTACCCAGACAATTAACCTACATACCTGTACGTCTTTGGAGTCCACTGGTTTTATATGGATGATGGATCTGATTTATCAATTGCTGGAGTGATGGAGGAATGCAAACCTCGGCTCAAGGGGACATAATGGTTAAAGATTAAAGATTTCAAATGTCAACAATTACCAGAGAGACTTGGATTAAGTGTGGTAGCTCACCACTATATTGGTGCACTAAATCTTCTCTAAACACATATAGGAAGTTCCAATATCAAGTACTACAATAACGATTCTCTGTACAAAAAAAATATGCTCCAGTCAATGAAGCATATTGAGCATTGTTAGTGAGAGAACAATGTTAATATTCATTGAGCAAGTGAATGTATCCAAGGAGCATCCTACAGGAGAGTAAACGAGGAATGAGTCAACTGCTATCAGATGGTGGAGGCTGAGCAAAATGATTCTATGGGCTGAATGTAAATGTATATCTCTGTACCCTTAGCTGCGAAGAATGCACAACGCATGGGCCCTCTCGTGCAGCTCTCCTATACAACACATCTCCTTTACACAGAGGAGAAAAGGTTTGGGAAGTGGAGTTGCGGAATGAGAGTACATACAGGACACTTCGAGATTATCTCACAGTTCCAACATTTGTCTTTTCCTCTCACCTCCATTCCGATTAATTTCCTTCCACTGACACTTCCTCCACACAGATCGGCCGTGATTAACAAGCCTTCACTATCCTCTCCCAGCTGGTTCCATACCACGTGTGTCACTCAATCTCACTTGGTCTCAACCCCAAAGCAGTAATTCCATGTCCTGCCCACCCACCTCTCTCCCCACCCACCCCTCTCCCCACTCTTATCTGCAACCTAACATATCTTTTTTTTTCTTAATTTCTGATGAAAATTTAACTCTGTTAGCTCCCCACAGGTGCTTTTGACCTGTTAAGTTTTCCAGCATTTTCTGCTTTTATTTTAAATCCTTCAGACCCCACCTCATACAAGAGAGTTGCCAGGATCATTACATGAAAGCTTCTAATATTTTACATGTATTCTCAATGTACTGTGCAGGAATAATCGTGTTTCACTTACGAACCAAGAACCTTGGATCACCAGACTGAGCTGAAAGTAATTAATCAGCTCCATGATCAAAGTGGAAGATCATCAAACTGTCCCCCTGAATCTGTCGAGTAAACTGATGAGATTTTGCAACTTCATGATTAACACAAACTTCTATTCACGAGTAAGTGGAAGATGTGGGGAATTAATTTTTGCACTTGGGTCACCAAATATTGGATTTCACATCGGATTGACGTCGGATTGATGAACTGTGTACAACAGTGAGCAAAATTGCATTTGTAGGTCAGGCCACAACAACAGCAATAGTATTGCTCAGGTAAGTGTGAAGTGAAAGTAGAAAGGGTAGGAAATGGGGGTCAGTAGGTGATGGTGGATGATGGGGGGGGGACCTCTCTCAGGTCATACTCTCTCAGAATCTTATATCTTTATAATAAAAATCTCGTTTGTTTGTTTGTTCCTCAACTACAGCCAAAACGGTACACGATAGTGCGACAATTTTAGGCCCACCTTATTCACCTTGCTCACAGGAGGAGGGGAGGAGGGGAGGGGGAGAGGGGGGAAGGGGGGGAGGGGGGGAGGAGAGAGTGCTGCACCAATGCAGAAGAGGTTTGGGCCCAACGGGTCCAGTATCTCAATATCAACTCTCACTCTTTAAACTCTACTTAACTTGCTGTGTATCTGTATGGAATCTCTTTGAGTTCTAACATAATATTTTTTCATGGGTAAGGCATGCTGGCCGAGACATTCTTTAACACAGAATGCATCAATATTGCTCAAGAAATCTATACACGTTTGATTCTTTTCATTCATTCTTCAGAATGTGGGTGCTATTGACAAGGTCAGTGTTTTTAGCTCATCCCAAATTGATCTTGAGGTGAAGGCGGTGGTGGAAATTTTTCCTCTGAAGGTACTCCCACAAATATAGTTGTGTAGGAAATTCCAGGATCTGGACCCAAAATGTAGCAGGAACATTCATAGATCTCTGAGTTCGGATGGTAGATATGACTTAGAAGGTAGTCTAAGGATGGTTGTTTATCTATACACCAAAAGCCCTTGTCCAACTTGGTGGTAGAGGTCACAGGTTGCAAAAGGTCTGCCATATTAGCCACAAACAGTAGCTACAATGGATTTGTAGATAGCGCACATTTCAGGCACTGTGCTCCCATGGAGCTGAGAATGAATGTTCAGGGTGCTTGATGGAATGACAGTCAAAGCAAATACTTTGTCCAGTATTGCTGTTGAATGTGTTGAGTGTTTAGAGTTACCCTCACCCAGGGAAGAGGAGAGTGTTCTACAAGAGAGAGCTCCTCCTCTCTTTCAGCACTTCCCCCACCCACCCCCAACCGCAATCAGTCTGCAGAAGGGCTCCGACTCGAAATGTCGCCTATCCATGTTCTCCAGAGATGCTGTTTGACCTGCTGAGTTACTCCAGCACTTTGAGCTTTCATTGGTAAACCAGCATCTGCAGTTCATTATTTCTACCACTCTCCTCTTAACATGCATTGCAGATGGGGAGGGGGGGAAGCTTTGGGTATCAGATGAGTCACTTGCCTTAGGATGCCCAGCCTCCAACCTAACCTGCTCTTGCGATCATAGTTTTTATGTGACTGGTTCAGCTGAGATCTTGGTCAATCGTGATCATCATTGTGTGATGGTGGGGTGGTGGGGAGTTCAACAATGGTGATGTTTCTGTGTGTCTATCTTCGGCTTAAATCAGCATCTGCAGTTCCTCCCTATACATATCGTCTATCAAGAGTAGAACCTCTCTTGCTGGAGAAGGGCGTAGGCACTTTTGTGACGCAAATACTCTTCCTACTTGTCAGCCCAATGTGAAAATGTGCACATCTTGCTGCGTACTGTTTCATTTGCTGAGGAGTTGCTGGGGAAATTATTCCTTGAGGGATCACCAGTGACGACCAACCTTCGGTTGGTGATGAATCAAGTGAAAATGGTTGGTTAGAGGGCACTGTCCTGATTTATACACTGGGCTGGGATGATTGATCCATCACAACCACAACCACCTTTTTTTAATTGGAGATTGAACCATTGGATGCTCACACGTCTGATGTCCATTGACCTCAGTGTCACCAGGGCTCCTTGATACCACAATTGCTGAAGTGCTGTATATTAACACACTTGTTGAATTGTTGTCAAGGACAGTTATGCTCACCTCACCTCTGTAATTTAGTTCCCTAGTCCATGTTTGGAATAAGTCTGTGATGAGTTCTGGAGTTGAGTGGTCCTGGTGTAACCAAAGGTGGGCATCAACAGTTCAATGATTGAAGATAGCGCTGTTTTATAGCACTGGTAGTGACAGTTTCCTTCACAATGCTGACAATTGGAGTCACAGAGTTGTACAGCACAGAAGTAGGCCATTTGAACCAATTTGTCTATGCTGACCATTATGCCTATCAGTATTAGTGTGATTTGCCTGCATGAATTACATATCCCTCATGCAAATGCCTATTCTGATGCCTCTTCTATTGTTACTGTCTATGTCTCCACCACCTTCTCTGGTAGCTCATTCCAAATACCAATTACTCTTTGTGTGTCTCGTGTCCCTTTATACCTTGTCCCTCTCATCTTAATCCCATGTCCTCTAGTTTGTGACAATCTGACCATGGGAAGGGCGGCACGGTAGCGCAGCGGTAGAGTTGCTGCTTTACAGCGAATGCAGCGCCGGAGACTCAGGTTCGATCCTGACTACGGGTGCTGCACTGTAAGGAGTTTGTACGTTCTCCCCGTGACCTGCGTGGGTTTTCTCCGAGATCTTCGGTTTCCTCCCACACTCCAAAGACGTACAGGTATGTAGGTTAATTGGCTGGGTAAATGTAAAAATTGTCCCTAGTGGGTGTAGGATAGTGTTAATGTACGGGGATCACTGGGCGGCACGGACTTGGAGGGCCGACAAGGCCTGTTTCCGGCTGTAGATATATGATATGATATGAAACAGAATGTGGCTTTCAACATCATCTATTGCTCTCCTAATTTTATGTACCTCGACCATGTCACTTCTCAGTCTCCTTTGCTCCAAGAAAATCGGACCCAGCCTATTCAATCTCTCCTTATAACTCGAGCCCTTCAATTGTGGTGAATCTTTAGTGCATCCTCTCCACCTTCATAGCATCTTACCTGCAGCATGATAATCGGAACTGCTCACAGTACTAGCAGTGCAACCTAACCAATATTTTATACACCTGTAACATAATGTCCCAGCTCCTGGACTTAATGCCCTGGCCAATGAAGACTTGCACTGTCCCATTTTGCCCCATTGCTTGACGATATTGAGTGCTCTCAGCCATTTCTAGATAATCACATGAAATGAATTGAATTTGCCAAAGACTGTGTTCTGTGATGGGAAGAAGCTAAATTCAATCATTTGCCCGGCCCTCCGAGTTGTGCACAGTTCTGAATGTTTTAGCTTTAGGTTTACCACTCACCTGCTTACGATTTGGATATTTGACAAACCTACCACACCACATGCCACACCATGGGGATTGAGGTACAATCTGAGGCAGGTGGCTCGGAATATACAGAACACATTTACAGATGGGGTTTGAAATAAAAGTCTAATGCATTATGTCTAAGAAATTCTGCTATGTTATAGAATTCAGTTTATAGTTTAGATACAGTGTGGAAACAAACCCTTCAGACCACTGAGACTGTGCCCACCAGCAAACCCCACACATTAACACCCTTCCTACACACACTAGGGACAATTTTACAATTATACCAAGCCATTTAGAATGCCAACCAGTATGTCTTTGGAATGTGGGAGGAAACCGGAGATCCCAGAGAAAACTCACGTAGGCCACTGGGGACCCTGCACACACTGTACAGACAAGCACCCGTAGTCATGATCGAACAAAAATAGGCTTCCAATCACTAAATGGTCAGTTATTCTATCATTAAATTCCATCAGTAAATCTTATCGTTCAACAGTTCAACAGTTCAACAGAGCTTTATTTGTCATTCGGTACCAAGGTACCGAACGAAATTACATAGCAGTCATACACAAAAAAGAACACAAGACACATGACCCCAACACAAACGTCCATCACAGTGACTCCAAACACCCCCTCACTGTGATGGAGGCAACAAAACTTCCACTCTCTTCCCCCCACGCCCACGGACAGACAGCTCGTCCCCGACCGACCCGCACAGTCCCCGCAAGGGGATGGAAGTCCCCGCGGCCGAGCCGCACCGGGGGCTGAAACATCCCGCGGCCGAGCCGGGCGCAGCTAAGTCCCGCGGCCGAGCTGTGCCGTGCGATGCTAGGCCCCGCGGCCGAGCCGCACCGGGCACCGCTAAGTCCAGCGGCCGAGCCGCACCAGCGATGTTAGGCCCCATGGCCAAGCCGCGCCGTGCGATGTTAGGCCCCGCGGCCGAGCAGCACCGGGCACTGTTAAGTCCAGCGGCCGAGCCGCACCAGCGATGTTAGACCCCGCGGCCGAGCCGCGCCGGGCGATGTTAAGTCCAGCGGCCGAGCCGCACCGGGCGATGGAAGGCCCCGCGGCCAAGCCGCACCGGGCGATGTTAAGTCCAGTTATAGTTGACCAATCAAACACATGACAGCTAAAAATAATCATAATGTTTTCTTTTCATAAGCTGACAAATACATAGGCAGTGGAAACTTTCCAAAAACAAATTACTCTCTCTATATTTTTCCTACATGAAGTGCTTTGTGCCAGGTGATATAGAACAGAGAAGAGTACAGCACAGGAACAGGCCCTTTCAGCCCACAATTTCTGTGCTCAACATGATGTCAGGTTAAGCTGCCCTCCTCTGCCTGCAAGTGATCCATATCCCTCCATTCCCTGTAATTCCATGGGTTATAGTTTAGTTTGGTGCCGCGTGTACTGAGGTACAATAAAAAGCTTTTGTTGCGTGCTACCCAGTCAGCAGAAAGACAACGCATGATTACAATCGAGCCATTTACAGTGAAAAGATACATGATAAGGGAATAATGTTTTGTGCAAGGTAAAACCAGCAAAGTCCGATCAAGGATAGTCAAGGGTCACCAAAACGGTAGACAGTAGTTCAGACTGCTCTCTGGTTGTTGTAGGATGATTCAGTTGCCTGATAATAGCTGGGAAGAAATTGTCACTGAATCTGGAGGTGTGTGTTTTCACACTTTTGCCTGATGGGAGAGGGGAGAAGAGGGAGTGGCCAGGTTGTAACTCATCCTTGATGGAGCCAATAGAAGGGAGGTTGTGCGTGTGGTGGTGTGTGCTGCGTCCACAATTTGCTGCATTTGCAATTTGCGTATCTAAAAGCCTCCCAAACACCACTATCATGTCTGCCTCCATCACCACCCATGGCAGCACTTTCCAGGCACCCTTTGCACCCACCTGCTATTCTCCTTTTAAACTTTGTCCTTCTCACCTTACACCTATGCCTTCTAATTTTTGACATTGACACACTGTCCACCCTATATATGCCTCTCATAATTTATTTTACATCAGGTCTCCCTCAAGCAATCCAAAGAAACCATTGTCCTAAATATCGACAGAAATTTTTTATAATCTATCAAATTTTGAAACTGATTTCCAGTTTGGAATATTTATTTCATAAGAGAATTCAAGTTCATAGCAGAATAGATTTTGATATTTTGTGCAATGTAATGGGAAATCTGATATTGTTTGCATGGAAGCTTATTCCCCTCCTACCACACCACACGAGATCTTTTCATCTCTATCATTATTTTTGTCAGCATGTGCTTATTAGTTCTTTTGATCCCTTTCCCTTCCCCTATGTCCTGAAACACGCTAAAGCTTTAAGATAGTCTGCATATAGAATCATGTAATCATAGAGTCATGGAGGAAGTCCATTTGGCCCACCATCAACCTCAACCATCAAGCACATTCCGATACCTAAATCCCCAAAATCACCTTCCCTTTTCATGTATCTATACACTGTAAATGGCTCAATTGTAATCACGTATCGTCTTCCCGAAGCCTGGAGAGCACACAACATAAGCTTTTCACTCTACCTCGATACACGTGACAATAAACTAAACTGAAACCAAACACCACTCCGCTGGAAACCATCAACAAATTCACCAATCTAGGATATATGGTGGGAAGGAACTGCAGATGTTGGTTTAAACCGAAGATAGACACAAAATGCTGGAGTAACTCAACAGGACAGGCAGCATCTCTGCAGAGAAGGAATGGGTGACATTTTGGGTTAAGACCCTTCTTCGGAAGTAGGGTCTCAAACCAAAACGTCGCCCATTCCTTCTCCCCTGAGATGCTACCTGTCCCATTGAGTTTCTCCAGCATTTTGTGTCTATCTGTGATATATGGTGACTGATAGACTCTCTCCAGATGATTTAATGTATGGGAAAGGTAGCAATCGCCTTCAGCGGGCATGGAAGAACAGGAAACTCACGATCAAGACCTAGATAACAGTCCAAAAAGTGTGCGTCTTGAACACATTACTGTACAGCAGTGAAGCTTGGACGACTTACTGTATCTACATCATGAATGGAAACTGAATAATTTTCATTTCCACTGACTTCGTCACATCCTGGTAGTTTCTTGGTTGGACAAAGTCACCAATTAACCTACTCTCTCCAAACAGCAAATCATCAAAGCTGCACCATCATTTCTCACAGATGGATGAATGCCAAGACACAAAAAGTGGGAAAATCTGCCCACTAAAAAGAATCATATTGTATTTGGTGATGGAATTCCCCCAATTTTCATGATTGGGATCTAAAAGTAATATAACAGGAACAATATAAATGGATAGGGGCATGAGAAATTGCACTAGTATATTGCAATTTACAACAAAGCACATTACAGCATCACATAATTTCAGGTTAACAAAGGTTAGAAAGAAGTTATTTCAGTACATCCATGAGTTATATGAATCATTTGGAAAAATATGAACTTGGCATTTATTTACATCCTGTTTAATGTCAAGAATATTTGGGTGAAAGTCATTTGCACCATATGTTTCAATTGCATATTTCTATTTTTTAAATTCTATCAAATATTGAAAATAAAGCTGTTGTTGGGTTTTTTATTAGAACAAAGGGTTGGGAGGTGAATGGGTGATAAACAAATAATTTTTTGATGAAGAATTCGAGAAGGCAAACAATAGCTGGTACTTTATGTGGAAAGGTTATGGGATTTTAATGTCTCCAAATGTGTGAGGTTGCATTTGAAGCAATTTGTATTTGGAAGTATTTCAAAAAGACACTCTATTCTGAGGTTTCTGGATGAAAAGGGGAAACGTTTCAAGGATGTTCTAAAAAGACACTTGGACTGGTACATTGAGAAGAAAGGTTTAGTAGGATGTGGAACTTGTGTAGGTGGAACAAAGGGCCTGTTTATGTGCTGTATGACTATGACTCATTTACTTTTAATTTGGTTTAGAGATACAGCGTGGAATCAGGCCCTTCGGCCCACCGAGTCCGTGACGCCCAGTCATTTCGGTACACCAGCGCTATCCTACATACGAGGGACAGTTTACAATTTTAACTGAAGCCAATTAACGTAGAAAACCTGTACGTCTTTGGAGTTTGGGAGGAAAGCCAGGGAAAACTCATGCGGTCACAGGGAGAACATACAAACTCCATACAGATAGCATCCATAGCCAGCAAATAAGCTGGGTCTCTGGCTCTGTAAGGCAGCAACTTTACCACTGTGCCACCCCGGGCCACCTGTTTGAAGTATTACAATATCACCCTGACTCCTTGGAATACCTGGCCAATGGCCAGTCAAAATGGAAAAGCGGCATTGAGAACCACCGGGATTTGACATCCATCGCAGGCAATGGCTAACCCTGAACAGGACCCGCACCCTCCATGCAAGAACAGCCCATCACCTGCACACGTGGGGGATGACAGACAGCACTGCTTGCGACTGCAGATATCCAGACCAGACCATCCCACACATCGTGAATGACTGCTCACTGAGGCTTTTCCCTGGTGGCATCAAGGCCATCCACCGGGCAAATGATGCCGCCCTGGCCTGGATGTCTACCCTTGACCTACAACATTCGCCTGTGCACACCATACACAAGAAGATTGGCGGTGGCCCTGAGAAATTGAGCCCATGTGGTTGGTGAATGCAGAAACACAGAGTGAAGAGCCAGAAGGCACTACCCAGTGACTGTGCCAGGCACTCCCTGCCCCTTAGTGGTAGAATCTGCTGTCCAACTATAATATCATCAGTTATCTCAGTGCCTGGAGAGCCAGACTAGAAATAAGCTAACCATTTTAACTCCCCTCCCTGATCCCATACAGTCCTGTCTGTCCAGAGCCTGCTCCATTGCTAGAGTGAGGCCACATGCACACTAGAGGAACAGCTCCTCACATTCCATTCAGGTAGCTTCCAATCTCACAGCATGAACATTTAACTTCTCCCCTTCCCTCTCTCCCCATCTAATTTCACCTGTATTCCTTCCTCTGGTTTAATAATTCTCACCTCTTCTATCCTTATCTCACACTTTTTTGTCCTTTCGTCTCTTGTGTTTTGTCCAACAATTTGCCAATTTAAAAAAACCCTGACCTGACCTTCCATGTTCCTTCCCTCCCACCAACACACCAAAGTCAGTCTGATGAAGGGTCCAGACCTGAAACGCCACCTATTCATGTTCTCCAGAGATGCTGCCTGACCCGCATAGTTACTCCAGCACTTTGTATCTTTTATATTTGAAATAAGCTGACCTTAACTCTAATGAACTGTCGAATTAGAAAAAAAGTAGATTTGCAAAGGCACGGAGGAAGCACTAGAGACTAGTTATAATAACTAGTCAGTAAACTAAACCAAATTATGAAATGATTAATGTGGCCTCAAAGCAAAAAATGTTTGAGTGAAACACAAATGTTTGGCGGCACGGTGGCGCAGCGGTAGAGTTGCTGCCTTACAGCGAATGCAGCGCCGGAGACTCAGGTTCGATCCTACGGGCGCCGTCTGTATGGAGTTTGTACGCTCTCCCCGTGACCTGCGTGGGTTTTCTCCGAGATCTTCGGTTTCCTCCCACACTCCGAAGACGTGCAGGTTTGTAGGTTAATTGACTGGGTAAATGTAAAAATTGTCCCTGGTGTGTGTAGGATAGTGTTAATGTGCGGGGATCGCTGGGCGGCGCGGACTTGGTGGGCCGAAAGGGCCTGTTTCCGCACTGTAGAATCTAAATCTAAAAAAAAAAAAATTAAATGAAAAAATACAGAATTAAGAGAGCCAAAAGGAATTGCAGATGCAAGAATCTTTAATAAAACACAGAGTGCTGGAGTAACTCAATGGATCAGGCAGCACCTGCAGAGGAAATGGGCAGGCAGTGTTTTGGGTTGGGGCACTATTTATCGGGAAGATTGGAATTAAAGATGGAGAATAGAGCATTTGGATTTTGAAAATTAATAATTAAATTCCTTTTGAAGTAAGAGAAGAAATCTGAAACTAAAAGGACTGCAATGGTCCGGGTAAAAGAAACAAAACACTGTGTAAGAATATCTATGTTATGGGTAATGCTTCAAGGAAATTTAGAACAAGCTTGTAGGTACTGGAGTCAATAGACAATAGACAATAGGTGCAGGAGTAGGCCATTCAGCCCTTCGAGCCAGCACTGCCATTCAATGCGATCATGGCTGATCACTCTCAATCAGTACCCCGTTCCTGCCTTCTCCCCATACCCCCTCACTCCGCTATCCTTAAGAGCTCTATCCAGCTCTCTCTTGAAAGCATCCAACGAACTGGCCTCCACTGCCTTCTGAGGCAGAGAATTCCACACCTTCACCACTCTCTGACTGAAAAAGTTCTTCCTCATCTCCGTTCTAAATGGCCTACCCCTTATTCTTAAACTGTGGCCCCTTGTTCTGGACTCCCCCAACATTGGGAACATGTTTCCTGCCTCTAATGTGTCCAATCCCCTAATTATCTTATATGTTTCAATAAGATCCCCCCTCATCCTTCTAAATTCCAGTGTATACAAGCCTAATTGCTCCAGCCTTTCAACATACGACAGTCCCGCCATTCCGGGAATCAACCTAGTGAACCTACGCTGCACGCCCTCAATAGCAAGAGTCTTAATATTTGGTAGTCAATATCCTTCTGTATAATGTGTGAAGATTTTTTCTTGTCCATAATACAAACGGTACTAGTAACTAAATGAAAAACAGACAACTTCATGAGCTGTACATCTTGCGGTGAATGAGCAAATAGAATGATGTAACTTTGAAATAGTAATATGATTAATACATTAGATAAATCCATCAGGGGTTATAAGATGATGTTGAAACTGAAGCTGGAAAAGGTAAACATTTCTTTGGATTACTGCAGTTGAAGTACCCTAACATTAGGAGACTGGTGTGCATTAGAAAATTGATCATCTGCTCTTGGAAATGATAAAAAAAAGTGAAAGAAAATATAAATAGATAACATTGGAAGAGATTACACTATGTGCAGACATAAGCATGTATTTGGAAAAGTAAACAAAGAGTCGTGATTCTGTGTGAAATCTTAAAAAGATTTTGTTGTATATCTTGAGGAAAGTTAATGATCAAAATTCATTGTATTGTGGAGAATGAATCATAGCATTTTAAAAAGGAGTTTGAAGTGTCACAAGATGAAAGTATATCATCTTGTTTTGTCCGTCATATATAAGGAATGCTTGTGCTTTGAAATAAGTGACAGTAACAATGTCAACTTTTGCATAACTTTGGCAACCGGTGAAATGAACATAGCCAAAGAGATTTATTAACTAGAGAATAAAAATAAATATTATTAACAACTACACTTCAAACAAAGCAGGAACAGCGAAGTCAATAATTACAACCACAACTACAACTACAATTACAACTACAACTGTTTATATGAAAATAATGTTTTCAAAGGATTCCAGATTAGATAGCTCATGACGACTTATCCGTAACATCTACCTTTGATGTAGGCAAAATATTGTATATATAAACATAGCACAAAAAGTAAGGAAATTTGTGTTTGGTAGATTATTTCTTTGTTGTAACAATGCTTCTTGGCAATAAATCTTATACCGTTGGAAAGCCTGTTTATTTCCCTTTTAAATGGTGCCACATTTGTAAGGAACATGCATTTGTGGGATGAGCAGCAGAGCTGAGTATATGGGTTGCGCCCATGAAAAATGTGCCAAATCTTCTCTGCCAATGCCAAACAGCTTATTCTGCCATTGACTCTTGTTCGGTGTTGTTTGGTGGATTGGATGATTGAAGTCTGAAGAAACAAGACATATTGGCAATTTAACAATTTATTCATTTAATAAACAGGAGCCTCAGTAGCGTGTGGAAGAACCATACACAGCCACAACAGCCTGGCACCTCCTCCTCATGCTGGTCACCAGCCTGGTCACACACTGTTGTGGGATGGCATCCCATTCTTCAACCAGCATTTGTCGCAAGTCAGCCAACGTGGTTGTGTTGGTCACTCTGGCACGAACAGCACGCCCAAGCTGATCCCACAAGTGTTCAATGGGGTTGAGGTCAGGACTGCTGGCAGGCCATTCCATCCTCTCCACTCCCAAATTCTGGAGGTAGTCTCTGAGAAACCCTGCTCTGTGGGGGCGAGCATTGTCATCTTGGAGGATAGAGTTCGGTCCCAGACTGTGGAGATATGGGATTGCCACTGGTTGCAGAATCTCATCTTGATATCTCTCTGCATTGAGATTGCCTCCAATGATGACAAGCCTCGTTTTTCCAGTGAGGGAGATGCCACCCCACACCATCACACTGCCTCCACCAAAAGATGTTACTCTATCGATGCAGCAATCAGCATAGCGTTTTCCGTGTCTTCTCCACACTTTGACCCTATGATCCAACTGCCGTAGGCAGAATCTGGACTCATCGCTGAACATAACGTTCCTCCACATGTTCAGGTTCCAGTGCACGTGTTGCCGACACCAGCGCAAACGGGCCTGACGGTGAAGGGCAGTCATGGCAGGCCTCCTGGCAGCCCTATGAGACCAGAGATCGGCTGCGTGCAGTCTGTTCCGAATTGTCTGGGCAGAGAGCCGTCGGCCATATCGTCCTGCAAACCTTGACTGCAAATCTGTAGAAGACAGCCTACGGTTCCTAAGTGCTGACAGGGTGAGGAAACGGTCTTCTTCGGGTATCGTCTTCTTGGGACGCCCACTTCGCGGCCTGTCTGTCATCCCCCGTTATATGGAACTTGGCCTTCACTTTGGAGATGGTACTAGGGCTCACTCCAAATAATGCCGCAACTTGGTTTTGCGGAACACCAGCTTGAAGTTGCCCTATCGCACGGGTCCTATCCAGATCAGTCAAACGTGGCATGCCGATTCTTGGAGCAGACACCTACTGACGACCACTGTAGCAGGGCCCATGCTCACAGATGCTGCCAATCAGGTGCCAATCAGTGACCTGATTGTCAGCACCTGGGGGTACCAGAAGCTCAAAACAAGAGTCAATAGCAACAGCAGAATAAGCTGTGGCATTGGCAGAGAGGATTTGGCACATTTTTCATGGGCGCAACCCATATACTCAGCTCTGCTGCTCATCCCACAAATGCATGTTCCTTACAAATGTGGCACCATTTAAAAGGGAAAGAAACAGGCTTTCCAACGGTATAAGATTTATTGCCAAGAAGCATTGTTACAACAAAGAAATAATCTACCAAACACAAATTTCCTTACTTTTTGTGTTATGTTTAGTTTTTAATTGCACTTTGGTTGGTTCAGAAACATAGAAACATAGAAAATAGGTGCAGGAGGAGGCCATTTGGCCCTTCGAGCGAGCCATTCATTGTGATCATGGCTGATCATCCACAATCAGTAACCTGTGCCTGCCTTCTCCCCACATCTCTTGATTCCACTAGCCCCTAGAGCTCTCTCTAATTATCTTTTAAATTCATCCAGTGAATTGACCTCCACTGCCCTCTGTGGCAGAGAATTCCACAAATTCACATCTCTCTGGGTGAAAATGTTTTTTCTTACCTCAGGTTTAAATGGCCTCCCCTTAATTCTTAGACTGTGGCCCTTGGTTCTGGACTCCCCCAACATTGGGAACATTTTTCCTGCAAGCTTGAACAGTCCTTTCATAATTTTATACGTCTCTATAAGATCCCCTCTCATCCTTCTAAACTCCAGTGAATATAAGCCTAGTTTTTCCAATCTTTCCTCATATGACAGTCTCGCCATCACGGGGATTAACCTCGTGAACCTACGCTGCTCTGCCTCACTCAATAGCAAGGACGTCCTTCCTCAAATTAGGAGACCAAAACTGCACACAATACTCCAAATACTCGTTGTAGATATCAGTCAATAGTCTGCAGGACTTTGGTCAGGCCACATTTGGAGTATTGTGTGTAATTCTGGTCACCGCATTACAGTGAAGATATGGAGGCCTTGGAGAGGGTGCTGACAAGATTTACTAGAATGCCACCTGGATTTGAATGTTTCAGCTACAGGGAGAAGTTGAATAGATGGACAGTTTTCTCTGGAACATCACAGGTTGGGAGACTGGATAGAAGTGTTTAACGTTATGAGAGGCATAGATAGGGTAGACGGTCAGAACATTTTTTCTCAGAGTACAAATATCCAACACCAGAGGGCATAGCGAATAGATGAGAGGGGGAAAGTTTAATGGAGATGTGTGGGGCAAGATTTTTACTCAGAGAATGGTGGGGGCTAGGGATGCATTGCCAGGGCTGGTGATGGAGGCATTGAGAGGCTTTCAGATAGGCACATGGAATTGCAGAGAATAGAGGGATATGGACCATGTACAGGCAGATGAGATCAGTTTAACTTCGCACCATGTTCAGCATAAACACTGTGGGCCAAAGGGCCCATTCCTGTGCTGGACTGTTCTATGTTCTAACCCCATTAAATTTTACTAGTAAGCAGCTAGGTTCATCCAAATTGAGTAAGGCAATGAAACAACACATGAATGTAAAGACTAAACTGAAAAACCCAATAACCCCTCATAGAATACCTGCTTATTATTGTGTGCAGTGAAATATTAAAACAACATTTAATTGAGAGAGGAAATGAAACTGAGTCCACCTCTCTGTGTATGTGTGTGTGTACATGCATGCATGCACATTTGTATGTTTTGAGGCATACTGCCTGGTGGTAAGGAGATCATATTGAAAATACACAATGGTGTGGTTGACAATTTATATTCTGTGTAGAGTGCTGATTTGCACCGTTCAGTGTCCATGAATTATATTTTAATTTTGTCTAAAAATTGAATATGCTGGGATTAAATATGTTACCACATGAACATGTTGGAAAAGTAAGGAAGCTTGAACTTGTCTTTCAATCATTACAGGCTGTAGTTGAGTCT
The DNA here is from genome assembly GCF_053455715.1 of Rhinoraja longicauda. Taxonomy (NCBI): domain Eukaryota; kingdom Metazoa; phylum Chordata; class Chondrichthyes; order Rajiformes; family Arhynchobatidae; genus Rhinoraja; species Rhinoraja longicauda. The sequence goes on along the minus strand of NC_135984.1, from coordinate 19,189,353 downwards.
TTTCCTCCTCACCAGCAACACAGGAGCTGGTGCTCCATGCTCTTTATCTGATGAGTTTATGGATTTCAGTTATTTTAAGAGTGCTGAACATAGATTGTACATTTCACCGTGTTTACCCAACATATTATGTTTTATTCAAACCCTGGCTCACCAGGTCTGCACTGCGGCCCAGTTTCCAGTGTATGTTTTGAAGTGTGTTTATAATAAATAAAGAGGTCCTGATCTGGCTGAAGTGGCAGGCAGCTGAAGAATTTTGCACCATGTGCAGTCATTCACTTTATTCTGCAGCCTTCAGCACAAATAAAATGCCTGGAAATGCATCCCCAGACAGTGTCACTGAAACCACAATATATACAGCAATGGCAGCAAATGTTATCTATGAGCTTTCGTTTCATGGGCTTCAATGGAATTACTGAAGCAGGGTGCAATGCTCTAATGCTACTGTAATGTGCATTCAGCTGTGTCAATTAGGAGTACACTTCGACACATTTAAACCTTCCAATGAATTGAATGAAGTATAATAATAACTTGGCAAGATCGTTGGAGAAGCCAGCTGGCATTTAACCACAAGACCAACACCCTAACAGTGATGGTTAACAACTATATAGGAAAAGGAAAAATGTTACCAAGGTGCATTGTCATGAAGTATTAGAGGCACATCACATTGAGAATGAGAATGGAAAGCAGGTTCAGCTTGAGAAAAAATAGCCAATGGAAAAGTTGCAGTAAAAATAAAAATAATATTTTTTAAATCTCCAACTTTAATTTACTTTGTTTATGTGGTATTAATTGCTCAATTTCTTAACCAGAGAACTTGAATGGAATTTCATTAACAAATACTGCAATATTAATTAAATGAGTATTTATGCTATTATTTATGAGACCTAACTTTCTGTGGCTGGTTTAATGGGAAGTTAATGAGCAAATCCTGCAAGCTCTTAAAAATAATGTGTTGGTTAAGGGCAAGGTGCCATTTATACAAAGCAGTACAGAGCAGCATAAATCAATCTGCAAATTCCAGAGACCCACAATACTCAATGATAGTCTTGTACGCTTAATTCATGATTATTTTCCTGCACGGCTAAATTTGTCTGTAACCAGGTAGTTTTATGCAGGTTTTTTTTTGTTGCATAACTGATGTTGAAACATGCCATAGGTCTGCCAATGAGGTGCAAATTAAGTGAACAAATCATAAGATCATAAGTGATAGGAGTAGAATTCGGCCCATCAAGTCTACTCTGCCATTCAATCATGGCTGATCTATCTCTCCCTCCTAACCCCATTCTCCTGCCTTCACCCCATAACCTCTGACACCCTTACTAATCAAGAATCTATCTATCCCTGCCTTAAATATGTCCACTGACTTTGTCTCCACAGCCTTCTGTGGCAGAATTCCACAGATTCACCACCCTCTGACTAAAGAAATCCCTTCTCATCTCCTTCCTAAAAGAACGTCCTTTAATTCTGAGGTTATGACCTCTAGTCCCAGACTCTCCTACTAGTGGAAACGTCCTCTCCACATCCACTCTATCCAAGCCTTTCACTATTCTGCACGTTTCAATTAGGTCCCCCCTCATTCTTCTAAACTAGCGAATAAAGGCCCAGTGCCGACAAGCACTCATCATAGGTTAACCTACTCAATCCTGGGATCATTCCTGTAAACCTCCTCTGGATCCTCTCCAGAGCCAGCACATCCTTCCTCAGATATGGTGCCCAAAATTACACACAATATTCCAAATGTGGCCTGACCAACACCTTATAGAGCCTCAGCATTACATCTCTGTTTTTGTACAGTAGCCCTTTCAAAATAAATGCTAGCATTATGTTTGCTTTCTTTACCACTGATTCGACTTGCAGAATAACCTTGTGGGAATCCTGCAATAGCACTCCCAAGTCCCTTTGCACCTCCAATTTCTGTATTCTCTAATGTGAGCATGACTTGATAACCTTAAATACCACATTAAACGAAACAGATAAAACTACACTGTGTCTATTGCAACAGCACCTATGTAGTTTGCACTTCAGTTTTATATATTTAAAATCAGTTCCAGCAACCCACTCACTAAATATTCTCAACCCAGAACAGGTAAATCAAGCAGTGCACTACTATTGAGGAAACATATGGTCTTTCCCCAGAATGTTTAGCGAAACAAAATATACTTCAATTCAAATCGTATCCGAATTGTGCTTTCAGTGGACCTTGTGATTCAACGATTGTTAAGTTGCAAATTAACAGTGTGATGCCTGTTCTTGGTTGCTGCGATACTCACATCATTACATCAAACCAGAATAGATATCGCCCTCTCACAAACCCCTGAATAATAGCCATATTTACTGTGACAGAACCACAGACCTCCTTACTGAATCTGTGTAGGAAGCAACTGCAGATGCTGGTTTACACCGAAGTTAGGCACAAAATGCTGGAGTAACTCAGCGTGGCAGGCAGCATCTCTGTATAGAAGCAATGGGTGATGTTTTGGGTCGAAACCCTTCAGTCCCGGCCTGAAGAAGGGCCTCGACCTGAAACATCACACATTTCTTCTATCCAGAGATGCTGCCTGTCCAGCTGAGATGCACCAGCATATTGTGCATATCTTACTGATTCTGTGTCCTTTGTCAGGAATTACCCGCCTGCTCTCTCCCCATGCCCACATGCTTGTATGTAGAGAGCTCAAAAGATCTTGGATGGTGCAAAACAACACAACGAGAATGTTCTGCCCCCAACAATCTCTCTAAAGTATCAACATCCAGATCAGTCCAGTGTTGTCAGCTGATGATCCACTCCTGCTAATCTTTTCTCTCCTTTCTCTGGGACACACAGAGTCAAAGATAGTCTTAGAGTGATACCGCGTGGAAACAAGCCCTTTGGCGCAACTTGCCCACACCGGCCAACATGCTACACTAGTTCCACCTGCTTGTGATTGGCCCATACCCCTCCAAACCTGTCCTATCCATGTAACTGTCTAACTGTTGCTTAAATGTTGGGATTGTCCCTGCCTCAACTACCTCCTCTGGCAGCTTGTTCCACACACCCACCACCCTTTGCACTCCTAGATCCCTCTGCTCTACAACACTCCCCCGGGGCCCTACCATTCACTAAGTAGGTCCTGCTCATGTTAGACTTCCCAAATTTACCCCTCAGATTTCTATTAAATCTTTTCCCCTTCACCTTAAACCTATGTCCGCTGGTCCTCGATTCACCTACTCTGGGCAAGAGACTCTGTGCATCTACCCGATCTACTCCTCTCATGATTTTATACACCTCTTTCAGATATCCCTCATCCTCCTGTGCTCCAAGGAATAGAGACCCAGCCTACTCCATCTCTCCACATTGATCAGACCCTCTAGTCCTGGCAACGTCCTCGTAAATCTTCGCTGTACCTTTTCCAGCTTGACAACATCTTTCCTATAACATGGTGACCAGACCTGAACGCAATACTCTAAATGTAGCCTCACCAACATCTCATACAACTGCAACATTACCTCCCAACTTCTATATTCAAAACTCTGACTGATGATGGCCAATGTGACAAAAGCTTTTTTGACCACCCTATCTACCTGTGACTTTACCTTCAAGGAACCATGCACCTGCGCTCCTAGATCCCTCTGCTCTTCAACACTCCCCAGAGCCCTACTATTCACTGTGTAGTTCCTACCCATGTTAGACTTCCCAAAATGCAACACCTGAGATTTCTCTGTATTAAATTCCATCAATCATTCCTCAGCCCACCTGGCCAATCGATCACGATCCTGCTGTAATTTTCTATCTTCACTATCTGCAAAACCAACCACTTTTGTATCATCAGCAGACTTGCTAATCTTGTCATGTTTGTTCTCATCCAAATCATTGATGTAGATGACAAACAGTAACGGGCCCAGCACCGAACCCTGAGGCACACCACTAGTCACAGGCCTCCAGTCTGAAAAGCAACCTTCCATCATTACCCTCTGCTTCTTTCCATGAAGCCAATTTTCTATCTATTCAGCAATCTCTCCTTGGATCCCTTGCAATCTAACCTTCCAGAGCAGCCTACCATGCGGAACCTTTTCGAATGCTTTGCTGAAGTCCATATATACAACGTCTACATCTCTGCCTTCATCAACTGTTTTGGTAATGTCTTCAAAAAACTCAATCAGATTTGTGAGACATGACCTCCTATGTACAAAACCATGCTGACTATCCCTAATCAGCTCTTGTCCATCTCAATGCATGTATATCCTATCCCTCAGAATATTCTCATGTAACTTTCCAACTACAGATGTTAAGCTCACTTACCTTTTGTTCCCAGTATTTTCCCTGCAGACATTTCTTGAATAGAGGCACAACATTTGTCACCCTCCAGTCTTCCAGCACCTTTCCTGTATTTAAAGACGACTCGTAAATTTCATCCAGGGCTCCCACAATTTCCTCTGTAGTTTCCCACAATGTCCTTGGATATATCTAATCAGGCCCTGAAGATTTGTCTACCTTCATACATGATAGTACCTCAACACCTGACTGCTCTCAAGACACTTCCATTGACTGCCCCAAGTTTCTCCCTCCTCCTGTTTCATCCTCGGTAAATACAAAAGAGAAATACTCCTTTGAGGACCTTGCCCATCTCCTGCGACTCCACACAGAGTCAACCACTTTGATTTCTGAGGGGGTCCCACTCTCTCTGGTTACCCTTTTCACCCTTTGGAATTCATAAATTTGCTTGAGATTGTCCTTAATGCTATCTGCCAGAGCTATCTCCTGGCCCCTTTTTGCCCTTTTGATTTCCTTTTTTAGTTTGCTCCTTAGTTCCAGAAGCTTCTCCAGGGATACATTTGATCCCAGCTGCCCATACCTGTTCCATGCGGCCTTCTTATTCTTGACCAACGCCTCAATTTCCCTCGTCAGCCAAGCTTCCTTACGTTTGCCTGCCTTGCCCATCACTTATCATGTCTTGTGTTTCTCCCTGTTGATATTTTCCCTCACCAATTTAGATCATCAATTAATTTCTCTGATATTTGCAGATGTTGAAAAACAATTTCACAAATTAAAAATCATTAATTAATAAAATAAGGTGAATCAAAACCACAAAGGCACTCATTAAATAAACTAATAAAACGGAAGTGATTTTTTTCTTTGCCAAATAAAGTAGATTCTCCTTCCATTGCCACCAAGCACTCCCTCACCTCCATCAGAACTAATGATACTTTGGACCTTGCAATCCAAAAGCCATTTCCCCCACCACTGGTGCAGCAAAGTAGCACAGCTGCCTCACAATCCCCCAGCAACCTGGGTTCAATCCTGACCACTGGTGCTGTGTGTGTAGAGTTTGCATGTTCTTGCCATGACCACATATTCTCCCGAGTGCTCCAGCCTGCTTCCATCTTCCAAAGCTTTGAGGGGTGATAGATTGGTCACTGTAATATGCCTCCAGTGTTCAGGTGAATGGTCGAATCTGGGTGGAGTTGATGGGAATATGGGGAGAATTAGTCAAGAGGGAAATTGTCCATGGATTGTCACCTTGTTGTGGTGGAGAAGCCTGTGTGGTTCTGAGATCCTGAGAGCGATGCCGTCTGGAGCTATGCTCCTGGTAGGGTCACCCATGGCGGTAAGGTCGAGGGGGAGGTCCCAGACAAAGAGCAATCCAACCAAGACCTCAACGGTGAAACAGGCGGAGGATGATGGCTGACTTTAATGGAGCATCACAACGGCTGGGAAGGCGGATGAAGGCTGCAGTGGGCAGGTAGACGCTCCCGCCCCCACAAGGATCGGGCAGATGAGGCTCATCAGCCTGGGAAGGAAGTCCATCTAGGAGAGGGAAAACTCTGATCTAAAACCTCCACTGCCTTGTGGTCATATCCAGTCATGGAAAAGGCTCCAGGAGTAAACCTCAAGAAAAATCCGGAGTCGGAGTCCCTCAGGCAGTTCGTCGTTGTCCACAACCTCATTCTGGCAGCTCCTGCGACGGCGCTGGTGCCAAACTGTAATGGCTCTGCTGTTCCTTTGGATCGATCAGTGATGTGGAGAGGGGGGGACGTGCTGCACGGGCAACAGCCTGTCCTTCATATGACATCGCCCAGGCTTGCATCCGAGCACACATCGACGTTGCTCTAGCCTAGGTGTGGAGCAAGTAGCCAACAACCAGGATGCATCACCCATGGTCAGCCATGACCGAGGGGGGCCTTAGAAGTTAAGAGGGAAATTTAATGGGAGAACAGGATTGCTCTGTGGGCTGACATACACTTGATGGGACCAAAATAATATTTTTACAGTATGTCATATGAAAGCATGGATATGTAATACAGCAAAATCTCAGCAAGATTGGTCTCTGCTGTTGGATTCCACTGGATTCCAGGGAGCATGTTGATAGATTCTGCATTTAAATCAAAGGACACAAAGAACTGGAATAACTCAGCATGTCAGACAGCATCTCGTTTTGGTTCGGAATCCTTATTCTGAATCTGAAGGAGGGACCCAACCAGAAACATCACCTATCTGTGTTCTCCAGAGATGCTGCCTGACCCATTGAGTTACTCCAACTCTTTGTGTCTATTTTGTAAACCATCATCTGCAGTTCCTTGTTTCTGCATTTTAAACTGCATTTAAATTCTGCTGCGAATACAAGATGTTTGTGTTTGACAACACATGCATGGGTCACCCAAACCTAATGATGTTCAGATGGCTAAACATCAATGGTTATATACCCGGGTTCGATCCCGACTACGGGTGCTGTCTGTACGGAGTTTGTACGTTCTCCCCGTGACTTGCGAGGGTTTTCTCTGTGATCTTCAGTTTCCTCGCACACTCCAAAGTACTGGTATGTAGGTTAATTGGCTGGTAAATGTAAAAATTGTCCCTAGTGGGTGTAGGATAGTGTTAATGTGCGGGGATCACTGGTCGGCGCGGACCCGGTGGGCCAAAAGGGCCTGTTTCTGTGCTGTATCTCTAAACTAAAGAAAACCTAAACTTGCCATGTTAGCCAATATGATCTTTGTTGATTTCCGAGTGCTTAGAGGAGCCAATTGATCCTGATCTCTTGGTCAACTGTAAATGGACTTGTTTCACTTCTGATCTGGGGAAAGTTCGTGGTGATAAGTGATAGAAGCCGAATAAGGCCATTCAGCCCATCAAGTCTGCTGCGCCATTCAATCATGGCTGATCTATCTCTGCCTCCTAACCCCATTCTCCAGCCTTCTCCCCATAACTTTTGACACTCCTGAAACAAGGATTATCTGGGAAATAGAGCATTAATTTTATTTTCCGATAATTTGGAAGCAGGCTAACTTTGGCAATGTATCTGTGGCATCAAGCAGTCTGAATAAAAATCAAGAATTCTCAGGCAAAAAAAATTTGAGTAAGAAGAGAAATGTTGCTTGCATTTCATTTCTTTAAACCCGCTTCAAAAATGTATGTAAACAATTATGGCGGAGTCAGTGAAATAGTTTGATCAATGCTTTTTGTGAAAAGCAGAGTTTTAAAATGGAGATGAGGAGTAATATTTATTAAAATCAGGAATATTTTTCATATTCAAGTAAGTTTTTTTCAAATTTATTTAAAAATAAGCACTGAAATGTTTTAATGTTATGCTAAGGGAATAACATTCCTCATGATAACATTAGTTCTTCAGGACTTGATAAATTGTTTAGTAGTAAGCAAAGTCTAGCGTGTAATTAATAATTCAGCTACATTGCATACAACGAGGCTCAGCGTTTTTATACAGTGAAAATATCGGATAAAAGGTCAACTTTATGCCTGGTCTTTGATTTTGGGAAAATGGTTATAAAAGACCTTGCAGAAGAGCAGAATTTCACTGGCAACATCTTCTGGATTTAACAGTAGGTGTGCAGACATTGAGAGTTGTTGGCAGTTTTACAGACTAATGGGTGTTGATGGTTTTCCTGGCATTGCAACTTCAGATTCTAGGTTTGTGTAATAGAGTTCAAATCACCTTGGAAAACTGAGAAATACTCTTCCAGTTTAACATACTTCACTCGCCGCTCGCAATGCAGTCTCCTCTTCCCAGAAGAAACTGAACACAGGTTGCAGGACGACTTTTGCAGAACACGTCTGTTCCTGTACGCAAAAGCAACCCCATCTTCTTGTTGCCTATCACTTTTATTGCCCGATCCATTCCGAGCCGACCTCTCTTTCTTCAACCTCCCACACAGTTACAATAAAACACGTAATACACCCAGGAAATAGCATCTCAGTCTTTCGACTCATCTTTTGTGCTCAGCCGATGCCAAATAACAACGGATGCAAAATTAGAGAGGAGAAATAGTTTTTTTAAAAATCTGTAACAACTTTAGTCTAAATCTGTCGTTATTATTAATTTTAGAGACTGTATTCCTCTCCCTAGTTTCTTTAAAGATGTTCTTTGTTTTCTGAGCTACTGCAAATTAAGGTTTGCTTCTCGGATTTTTCTCACATAATTAGATTTATAAAGACATTTTCTGTAAGCAGACTAGGTGTCCAATACAGAGAAACAGAAGATATGTGCCCCAGAGAAAGTTGCAAAAAGATTAACTGGAGTGGATCCAAGATTGATGGATTTCCACAGCTAGTGTGGTTTAGAGATGCAGTGCAGAAACAGGCCCTTCGGCCCACCGTGTCTGCACCGCCCAACAATCCCAGCACTATCCTACACACTTGTGACAGTTTACAATATTTACCAAAGACAAATTAACCAACAAACCTGTTGGTCTTTGCAATGTTGGAGGAAACCAGAGCACCAGGGGAAAACCCATGCGGTCATGGGGAGAACATACAAAGTATGTGCAGATAGCACCAGTCAGGTGTTAGTCTAGTGTTAGTGCTCGAGGGGTCAGGATCAAACCTTGGTCCCCAGCGCTGTAAAAAAGCAACTCTACTGTTGTGTCACCATGCCCACCCTGAAGTAAAGAATGTTTAGACATAAGGAACTGCAGATGCTGGTTTATCAGAAAAGCAACTAAGTGCTGGAGTAATGCATCGGGTTAGCCAGCATCTCTGGAGGATATGGATATGTCATGTTTCGGGTTAGGAAACTTGCTCAGGTTTTGATGGACCTGTACATGATCATGACCAGTCTAAAAAACAAATTAAATTGAGGGATGTTGTTCCCATTGGAAAACGGTTTCAGGAATAGAGGAGTCAGATTTAATATGTGGGGAAAAGGGTGCAGAATATTTGCAGAGGGAAACTTATTCTCTCACAGAGTTGTGAGTATCTTAAGTACACTCTCTGTAGTCGCCATAGAATCAATCAAGCCTTCAAAACAGAACCAAATAGAACTTGAGAGAGTATAACTTACAGTGCCGGCATGGAATCGAAGGGCCTGTTTCCAGGTTCAAGAGTGGGAGAATGGAACTGATGGGATTGATCAAATAGTAGACAGCAAAGACATTACAGACCAAATAGTCTCTCTCTGAGCTGTAACAATTCCGAGATTCTAAGAAATAAATGTCACCACAAAGCACTCGGTCCAGTATTAGCAATTACCCTTTAAGATATAGCTCAATGAAAATTACTTGGGATATAGACCATATTTTCCAAACTAATCTGGATGATAAAATCCACCATGCCATCGAATCAATGGAAACAGGTTAAAACTAACAGTCAGTCTGACTGCTGTAAATGTAACACATTTAGAGAAGCCAGTTGGGGATTAACTTTGAGACAATGACTTTCCCCGAAGATATAGTAAGCTGAACATAACTCATATAGATTTCTTCAATCTATCCCAAACATGTGAAGTAAAGTACAGAAGTTGTTCTGGCAGAAGTGTAATGGACTGCTGACATATTTACTAACCATGGCCCTATCTTTTCCAAATCCACAGATGTTGATTTCATGCCTAAAGCGGTCCTCATTCTAAACAGTGAGGACCCATGTAGTGATAGGACCCTGGGAGTTGTATCGAAGAGTCAAAGACTCTCCACAGAAACAGGCCCTTCAGCCCAAATCATCCATGCTGACCAAGGCCAAGATGCCCATTTATGTTCATTTCATGTGCCCACGGTTGATCCATATAGTTCTAAACCTTTCCTATCCATTTACCTGACCAAATGACCCTTAAGTGTTGTTATTGTACAAACCTCAAGTCAAAGTATGGGGTTATAACAAGTCTTGACCGTAAAACCTATACAGAATTGAACAGGCCTATTCGGCCCACCAAGGACATGCTGACCATCAAACATCCATTTACTCTACTCATGCACCCATCCCAATTTATTCACTCCACATTGCCGTCAACTCTTCCTAGATTCAGAGGTCAGAGGTTATGGGGGGAAGGCAGGAGTAAGGGGTTAGGAGGGAGAGATAGATCAGCCATGATTGAATGGCGGTGTAGACTTGATGGGCCGAATGGCCTAATTCTGCTCCTATTTTCCTTATAACTTATGACCTTATTCTACCACCTGCATAAAACAAAACAGAGCAATTCACAGTGGGCATTAATCTGCTGGATCACATGCCTTTGGGACGTGGGGCCAAACTGGAGCATCCAGAAGAAACAACGCTGTCACGGGGACACCATGTAAACTCTAGCTGCTGTTGTGCCACTGTGCACCCAGGCTGACTCGCATTTCAACAATGGGTGGTGCTTTATCCCCAGGAAACCTTTCTTGGACTTTGAATGTTCCTGTTTACATAGAATATAGAACAGTACAGAGCAGGAACAGGCCCTTCAGCCGACAATGTCTGTGCCAAATATCACATCATATCATATCATATCATATATATACAGCGCGGAAACAGGCCTTTTCGGCCCACCAAGTCCGCGCCGCCCAGCGATCCCCGCACATTAACACTATCCTACACCCACTAGGGACAATTTTTTACATTTACCCAGTCAATTAACCTACATACCTGTACGTCTTTGGAGTGTGGGAGGAAACCGAAGATCTCGGAGAAAACCCACGCAGGTCACGGGGAGGAAGTACAAACTCCTTACAGTGCAGCACCCATAGTCAGGATCGAACCTGAGTCTCCGGCGCTGCATTCGCTGTAAAGCAGCAACTCTACCGCTGCGCTACCGTGCCGCCCGTTAATATAATGCCAAGTTAAACGAATCTCATCTGCCTGTTTATGATCCATATTCCTCTGTTCCCTGCACTTTCATGTGCCTGTCCAAAAGCTTCTTAAACGCCACTATCGTATCTGCCTCCACCACCATCCCTGGCAATGCGTTCCAGGTCCCACCATATTCTGTAAAACAGTTGTCCCACACATCTCCTTTAAACTTTGCCCCTCTCACCTTAAATAGACAATAGGTAATAGGTGCAGGAGTAGGCCATTCAGCCCTTTGAGCCAGCACTGCCAAGATACTTAAAGATAGCATTTGATTGTTCCATCCTGAGAAAAAGGTTCTGATTGTCCACCCTATCTATGCCTTTCCTAATTTTATATACTTCTATCAAGAGTCCCCTCGATCTTCGACATTTTAGAGAAAACTATCCAAGTCTACCCAATCTCTCCCTTTAGCTGAACCCCTCTCGTCCAGGCAGCTTTCTGGTAAACCTCGTCTGCACCCTCTCCAACTCCTCTCCATCTTTCCTGTAATAGGGTTACCAGAACTGCACACAATACTCCAAATATAGCCTAACCAAAGTCCTATAGAGCTGCATCATGACTTCCTGACTCTTATATTCAATGCCCCTAGCAATGAGGCCAAGAATAGCATACACCTTCTTTACAATCCTATCTATTTATGCTGCCACCTTCAGTGAGCTATGAACTTGGACTTCAAGATCCCTCTGCACATCAAAGCTGTTAAAGATCTTGCCATTAACCATATACTTTCCCCTTACATTCAACCTCTCGGAGGGCAATGCCTCACACTTGCATGGGTTAAACTCCATCTGCCATTTCTCCGCCCATTTCTGCAGCTATTATAGAATTTTCAAAATATTAAACATTAATTAAACATGCATAATTAAAAAAGATAAAGCACTTACACCATACTTACTGTGGACGGCACAGCGGCGCAGTGGTAGAGTTGCTGCCTCACAGCGCTTCCAGCGCCAGAGACCGGGTTCGATCCCGACTATGGGTGCCGTCTGTACGGAGTTTGTACGTTCTCCCCGTGAACTGCGTGGGTTTTCTCCGAGATCTTCGGTTTCCTCCCACACTCCAAAGACGTACAGGTACGTAGGTTAATTGGCTTGGTAAATGTAAAAATTGTCCGTAGTGGGTATAGGATAGTGTTAATGTGCGGGGATCGCTGGGCGGCGCAGACCCGGTGGGCCGAAGGGCCTGTTTCTGTGCTGAATCTCTAAATCTAAATCTAAATCTAAAGATGCATTGACAAACACATAAATATTAATGGAAAAGTCAATTAATGCAAAGAAAGACAATAGACAATAGGTGAGGGAGTAGGCCATTTGCCCCTTCGAGCCAGCACCACCATTCAATGTGATAATGGCTGATCCTTCCCAATCAGTACCCCATTAAAGATGATTATGTGTTCATTGACCCTTTTCACATGAACTTGTTTCTCTCCATTCATTATACAGGACTTTCTAATCCTTTATCAGTGGAGCTACATCAATGGGTTCCCCAGCCAATGGGAGTCTTAAACTCCCTGATACATACATTGGGCAAGACTGAGAAGCAAGTGGTTGAGCATGGAATACTTGGGATTTACCAGTAGGTTTCGCTGCATTTATAGTTGCCCACAGCTGGAGTATTGTGTGCACTTCTGGTCGTCCACAGCTGGAGTATTGTGTGCACTTCTGGTCGCCATACTGCAGGAAAGATGTGATTTCAATAGAGAGGATGAAGAGAGAATAACTTGCATGTTGCTGTTACAAAGAGAGACTAAATAGGATGGGTTTAGTTTCCTTGAAGCAATAGAGCCAGATGGGGGACCTGATCAAATTTTGAGAGGCATAGATGTTAGATGTTAGGTAGGGAGAAACTGTTCTCCATGGCTGACATAACTAAGACCTGAAGACATGGGAATGAGAGGATTTGAAGAATTACTTTCATGCGGAGGGTGGTTACAATCTGTAAGGCACTGTCTCAGAAGACAGTGCAGATAGTTCTTCTCACACATTGAACAAGCATCTGGGTGTCAAGGTAAAATGAGTTATGGACCAGATGTAGTAAAATGGACTGCATTCGGATAAGTATTTGAAGGGGGCATGGGCCTGGGGATTCGATGGGTCTGTGCCTCTTCCATATGACTTTACAATTGTTTAACTAAGGCATGTTGATATAGAAACATAGAAACATAGAAAATAGGTGCAGGAGGAAGCCATTTGGCCCTTCGATTGTGATCATGGCTGATCATCCACAATCAGTAACCTGAGCTTGCCTTTCCTCCGTATCCCTTGATTCTACTAGCCCGTAGAGCTCTATCTAACTCTTTTAAATTCAACCAGTGAATTGGGCTCCATTGCCTCTGTGGCAGAGAATTCCACAATTTCACAATTCTCTGGGTGAAAAAGTTTCTTCTCACCTCAGTTTTAAATGGTCCCCCCTATATTCTTAGATTGTGGCCCTTGGTTCTGGTCTCCCCCAACATTGGGAACATTTTTCCTGCATCTAACTTGTCCGGTCCTTTTATAATTTTTTACGTCTCTATAAGATTCCCTCTCATCCTTCTAAACTCCAGTGAATACAAGCCTAGTCTTTCCAATCTTTCCTCATTTTACAGTCCCGCCATCCCGGGGATAAACCTCGTGAACCTATGCTGCACTGCCTCAATAGCAAGGATGTCCTTCCCCAAATTAGGAGACCAAAACTGCACACAATACTCCAGATGTGTTCTCACCAGGGCCCTATATTTCTACAAAGCCAAGTAGAATACACTATTAGAGGGAGCAGTTGATGCAATTAATATGGATGCATTTAAGGAAAAGCTTGCTAAGCACATAGTCAAGAAAGAGATGGATAGATTTGTTGATGGTCAGAGATGAAAGAAGTTCATGTTCATAGGTTTTAGGGGCAGTATTAGGCCATCCGGCCCATCAATTCTGCTCCATTCTGAGAATGAGAAAATCCTCCCCATCACCTTTCTGAAGGTACGTTCTTTATCCTGAGGCTCTGGCCTTTGGTTCTAGATTCTCCCACTAGTGAAAACATCCTCTCCACATCTACTCTACCCAGGCCTTTCTCGATTCGGTAAGTTTCAATGACGTCCTCCCTCACCAGAAGGTGGAAAGAGGTTCCTGTAGAAAGTAAATATGTGGCCTGTTTCTGTCCTATAAATACTTTTAATGCCTTGGTAGATTCTAGATATTGGCTTTCCAAATTGGAAGGAGTGTTGTGCGCAAATAACACCCAGAGATAGAAATGCAAAGTTTAAGGTTTTCCACATCTCAAAGTTTCCAACACTGAAATGTTACACTCTACTTTAATCTGATGAGAAATGAAAAGTTTGCGACTTTTCTGCATTTTTTTCCTGCTCTCTTTCCATCCTGCAAAAGGACAAAAATTGATCAAGAATGCGCAAGTAAAATTTGACAGCTACAAATGCGATGACCTAATTCTGCCAAAGAGAAGCCGGAGTACCAGATATTGTAAAGCACCAAAGACATGCTCTGGGGAAGGATTGTCTTGTGCAAGGATCCCAGCCTTGGGTTGCCTATCATGTTCCAAACCCAGGAGATTGTGTATGATGGAAGAAGCCTCGACCCAAATGAATTTCCACAAAGGATAATCCTCCACAATCTACCATCGTGGTGCAGAATTTGGAAGAAATGCATTAGAGAGTAGGTTAATTGTGGGTGTGAAGTTTAGATGTTGATCAGAGAGAAGACCACAAGGTGTTGGGATGTGAGTAGAAGATTAGCACTCATTCTGATGTTATTCAGTTCTGGCTGCATAGATAATATGGCAGGAGAGGGGAATTCAACATGTGGCTTTAGAGATGATTGGTGGGGAAGATAAAGTAGAGTTGGGGATGTGAGGGAGATGTTGCAAGAGAGTTTGGAGAACTAATTGAAGGGCCATCAGTCATAGAGAAAGAAGAAGAGGTGAGACCTGAGGACATTAATGGAGACTAGAGGGAGTGATGGCAATCAGGAACTATGTAAACTGAAACAAGATATGTCCCTCTCGGGCAATAGCCCAGGTAAACTCAGTCCCTTTAAATAATGCTGAGAAGGCCTTCAACCTTTAAGCAGATTAAGCTTTACACTGCTGGTGTCACAATAATGGGAGGATCAATTTTGCGCAAGAATTGACGACAAAACTATCAAACACCTTGAGAGGTTGCTGTACATTCCCAGATGGCTCAGTGCTCATTAACATCATAAGATTAAATCTAGGTCAAATTTCAGGAGATTACTTATGGCACCCATAAAAAATCCACCACATAGTGTACAGAAATCTTCCGGTACTCAACTGAATTGCCAGGACACTGAGTTTTGCACTGATCGCAAGAAGCCAGCTTGTTAATGTAGACTTCCTGGACCAGCAACTCTGGTAATGTTTATAATATATATCATAAGCTGAATTCATATCAGGCAGCTGGAATAAATTCTTAGCGCTACCTCATTATTAATAGCCCACAGCATGAAAGCAGGCCCTTCAGTCTAACACATCCATACAGACCAAAATGCCTATCTAAGCTAGTCACATATGCCCATCTGCATAAGATAACCCACAGTTTGAACTGAGAAAAAAATATAATTCTGCACAATCTACAACTTAACTAATAACTGTTTGACAAATTCAACATGATTGATTCACCACGGCTCACACATTCTACATCATGCACTATCTACTCAAACCAGCCTGAAAACCACAATGTCCCCACAAATATATTCCACACATAATTTAGTATACTATAAAAAAATATTTTTCCATGACCGATATTTGTATCAGTAAAGTAATGAGTCATATTTAGATTACTTTCTAAAATAAAACATGAGTAAACAAGATATCAAGATGTGATATAAATGCATTGCTTTTTGTGTGCTAAAAATGTATCCTCTCAAGATAATATATGTGCCTGAGCCAAATGGTGAATCATATCAACATGTTAACACGTATATTTAAATGGTAGAAAGACTTTTAGGGTAATGTAGATGGAGTGGGTATGAGGCTAGAGGATATGGGATGTTTATTGTTTTTGGGATGTATTTAACAAAGAAATGTTAAATATAAATGTGTGGGGCAGGTAAAAATAACATATGATTGATATGCTTCTTGCGTTGCAATCAAGAAAAATAAATATTTGTGATTTGTAGAGAAAAGTGAGATTGCAAACATCAATAAACTTAAACGGCGGTAATTTTCATTCCAAAGTTGCTGATTGAAAAATACACAAGAAACAAGGTACAAATGCATGGGGTGGATATTCTGCCCACTGACAATGAATGGTTGGTATCCATGCCATGAACCTAATTGCACAGTCCGTTTGCATAAACTAGTATTTGACATCGGAGATGGAAATAAGTGACCATCATTTGACCAAACTTTCTGGTAACACTTGATAACATAGGGATTACTGGAATACATTAAAGCAAAGTTCAATTTTGTATAGCAGCTGGACACATCAATGTTTAACAAACTTTCTCTGGTAGCAGTTCTAGCAAGCCTCATTATTCAATCAGATCATGATTGACCTCTATCTCATATACATTTGCAAACAGAGGTACATAAAGCTTGATATCCTTATCAAATAAACATTGTGAAGCTAAAATTTCCAATGATCCCTACATCCATTGACTTTTGGAGGAGATACGTCCAAGTTTAATGTCTTCTGTGTGAAGAGGTGGTTATTTAGTTTCCTTCTCGCTGGCTTATTTCTAGCTCAGCTCAGAAAATATTTTTGTTACTCTTCTGACTGTTATTTTTCTTAATTTAATTAAGTTTAATTTAAATTTAATCCTACTCATCGGATTTATACCTTGATGGCAATACCAGGATTATCAGTTGGTCCAAAATGATGAGACAATTGAAAGTCAACCAGCTTGATGGGGCTGGATTCACATTTTGGCCATTCCAGGTAAAGATGGGAGATTGCCTTTCCTGAAGTATATTAGTGAACATTTATGTTTTATAAGGAATACCATATTCCTGTTGTTCCATGGTTATTATTAGTGAGGCTAACTACAAAAAAATAGATTTATATTCTTCAGAGGAAGTGGTGAGATTTCAACTAATGCCTAATGGAATTAATGGTCTGAAACATTGGTTACTAGTCCAGTAACATGAAGATTTTTTTCAACAGTCCCTTGGTCACACTTGCTTCCTTCCACTCCAGTTCACTGCACTGAATTTCTCCATTTCCCTAATAATAACTGACTTGACGTTTTGCAGTATTTGTACAAATTTCTTGTTGAAGTTCCGCCCGGTGTGAAACTGGTGTGATTCACGGCCAAGGCTAATACAATTTCCCCATCATTGTGCACGCGATGATAACATCAATCTACGCAGTGCACATTATTTACTTAATGACCTGGGTGATGTGCCCTATTCAACAAAGGGACACTATGCTGGGAAACGCAAAGTTTGCATGATTTTAAGAGGATCCCCAATCATCTCAGTGCAGACTTAGTGTTTTGCAGACTGCAAGCCACAGAGTTCAGCTCCCACAATTTGTGACCTGGGTGCTGCCACTGATCGAGAGTCACTGGACCGCCTGGCTGTGGGACGTAACGAACCTACCCTATGCTCAAGAAGGGGTCACCCATAAAGCAATCACTTTAACAACTGCTGACCATTTCCTATGGGCCAGCCTGTAAATATTGTTGCAGTTGCCTCAGCTGCCAGCGGGCCGCGCTGCAGAGGCTCCCAATGGGCCATGGCCTGTTGGTGGGAAGTCGCCGAGCCTGCCCCTGTTCATCCCCTGTGGCCAAACGCAAGAACCGGCGGCCCGTGGTTGGTAAGGGAGAGGACGCCAAGCCGGCCCTGGGTCCTGAAGACCAGAGACCTGAGGATGGACAAGACAAGCGCGGGACCAGGGTCTGGCCTACCCGCGCCTTCATGGACGATGGCGGGAGTCACTCCCGAGGGACAAAGGAGAATGGTGGAGGAGTGGGATGTCAGTTCGCAGGTTGGTCCACACGTCTAAGGAAGGTGATGGCTGGAGGCCTGCAGCAGCCTGGAGCTTGCCTGGCCCGGCCACGCTCACAAGACCGAGAGCACAGACTGGACATTGAAAATGGTGCCAAAACAAAAATGATGCCTAAACAAAATCTTGCATGCGGGCTCAGTGGACTATTTCTGCACACTTTGCTAATTAGAGATTTTGCTTAGGTATGGGAATACTCTACTGGACTGTTTGTAAGAAAGAATTTCACTGTGCATTTGCACATGTGACAACGAAGCACCATTGAACTAAGTAGCAAGCAGCAGTGTGTGTGTGCATGTATGTGAAATGTAAAAGCCATGGTTTACCACAATTTAAAGGGAAGAAAGCATGATAATCTTAAAACAAGAATATCCCCAATTGACATCTTTTTAGATGGCATACAATTTGGGATTTGCTTTAACCTTCATGCACAAAAGATGAATGCAGTCAAATTTCCAGTCAAATCACTGCTTGATTACATGACTCTCCCATCAGTAACATCTATCTCTCCTGCTTCTTCCTATCAAATCTTTTCAACATCAAGGATTGTGCACAAAACAAAGGTGGTAGTGAAATCAATCACTGCTGATCTTTCAATGTGCCAGGGCAGGATTGGCCTGTGATTTTTCAATGACTCTTAGAAACTGCTGGATTATCACAATCAAGAGATTTAATTAACACACATCATGTTTACTCATGAGACCAGGCTCAATGGCATGACAATGTTTTGTAGCACTAATGTGCCTGCACAAGATAACAGATAATGCATCAAGCTTATGAAACAGGGAGGTCTTTTAATTTGCCTTATCATAATTTCCATGTGTAATTATTCCAAAGCAACTGATTTAATAGAAAACAATAGATGCACAATTTTGACCACAGTTGCAAATTCATGACAAAATGCAACCAAAATTACTTTCTGCCCACCTTTTCCCAAATGACCATAAGTGTGCTACAGTTTATCCTGTAATTTCATTACTTGTGAGTTTCATGTCATTTCCATGTATAAAAAATAGTAATGGACTTCTTGCTGAGAAATTATAAGATGTGATAAACTTGTTTGTCAGAAGGATAAATGAAAAAATCCATCTGTACACAAGATCTAATTGTTTTCAGAGACAATGTTCTTTCTTATTACCATACTGTGGTATTCTGAGCCATGTGCTTGAAGTTACCGCACCAGGTTATGACTGGTCACAATATTTATTTAGTGTCAACCCTCATTTTTCTTTCAGAAAAGATTAATGTAATATTTAATAACATGATACCAGAGCGCAGGAAAATATAGAACAAAATATAAATCTGGAAAGATTACATTAAATAATGTATGAACTTACAATTCATCCAGCTTCACCTGAGAATGTTTGTTTCGTACAAAAGAAATTAATAGACAAATGGTTTTTCTATCTGTGCAAACAATCATTTCAGAGTGAATCATGGATTTAATTCAAATGAAACACCAAACAAATTTGCTGCGTTCCCTCTCTGCAATGTCTGCTTTGTCTTTATTAAGTATTTACTCACGTGTATTATTTCAGAAATTCTCTAACTTGCACAAAATTCACTATCACTAAAGGAACTACCAACCATTCGTGTGTAAGAAGGAACTACAGATGCTGGTTTACACCGAAGATGACATTTATGACATGCTAATTTTGTTTGAAAAGAACTACAAATTACTACATATTAAATATGAATGGTGAGTACCGAGATAGACACAAAATGTCACAGTAACTCGGCGGGACAGGCAGCATCTCTGAATAGAAGACATGGGTGACGTTTCGGGTTGAGAGTTCTGTCTGAAGAAAGGCCTCGACCTGGAATGTCA
This sequence comes from Rhinoraja longicauda, assembly GCF_053455715.1. Lineage (NCBI taxonomy): Eukaryota > Metazoa > Chordata > Chondrichthyes > Rajiformes > Arhynchobatidae > Rhinoraja > Rhinoraja longicauda. The sequence goes on along the minus strand of NC_135984.1, from coordinate 19,169,544 downwards.
CCCATTTCTTCTATCCAGTGAAGCTGTCTGTCCCACTGAGTTACTCCAGCATTTTGTGTCCATCTCGGTACTAACCATTCATATTTAATGACAAATAATTAGCTTTTTTTCAAACAAAATTAACATGTCATAAAGATAACTGATCTTACATATATGTTATGTGTCTTGGTTTCTTTATTTCCTCTTGGCATTGTTCGCAGTTGACACACAGAAAAGTAAGAGTCACAAATCTGCCTCATCACAATAATTTGTTCCATGTGGATTACTCATTGTGGATCCTGCAAAAGCAATTTGCAAAACATGAAGATAAATACACTTGAGGAGAGTTTGAAACAAAGCGTGTCCTTATCATTCAAATACTCGTTACAGACTGCCGATGGAAACTTTCCATAAACATTGTTAGCGCCCAGAGAACAATAAATCATATGAAACAATCCTGAAAGAAGCAACAGTATCAAAGCTTATTATTGTTTACAATCAATATTATGGAAAATACACTGCCGATCTCCCACTGTAATGTTCTCTCTGTGGAGAAGACTATCTGACCTGTATGTGTTTCCAGATACGCTCTGAAATGGGGATTCAGAATCAACAGAAAATCAAATTCCTTGTGACTTTACCCCAGACAATGGTCTAACGCGTTGGAGTTACCGCGACAAATGTGGAAATGGCTAAGCAGGGCTAACGCTGTGCGCAGATATCTTCAACATTGAATCCCTCATACTAACACTTATTGTAGACATGGTCAAGATCTGTCTTTACACAAAATTCAAGGCGATCTAATGCAGAACTCAGTAAATGAGGAAGCCATGCTAGGTTCTGTTAAACCTATTGGTGGCCCTTGGACTATCTTTGATCAGACTTTACTGGCTTTACCTTGCATTAAACATTATTCCCTTACATGTATCCATACAGTGTAAATGGCTCGATTGTAATCGTGTATTGTCTTTCCGCTGATTAGATAGCACGCAACAAAAGCTTTTTGCTGTACCTTGGTACACGTGACAATAAACTATACTGAAAAATACATTTGGTAAATATATTTAATTGCAATGCTTCAATTTCACATTCACTCATTGTATATCTAGGATTATTCCAGGATGGTTTGCTCTCTGAGGATTGAGACCAGGAACTTGTGGAATTACAGCTGCAAGCCAAGGCAGTAAGAATGAAACAGCTTCCTATTTTATGGTACTATTCACCTGTTTTTTCACTTTAAAATTATGGTTTCTACCAAATATCTCCTCCGGAAGACAGGGCTTCTTGCTATGATTTGTTTCAATTGCTAAAAGAGTGAATCTTGACATTTGTCAGGCTGTACATTAATAAGACCAATTCAGTTGCTCTGAAACACTTCCAGTGGAACTAACCAGGACTGGGAAATGTTGATGTTCTGTTAATTCAGGTGGTGGTAGAACAATTCTCCTTTCTTGCCCGTCACCTTGCAATCTGTTGCAGGGATAATTCTCATGAGCTGATTCAAACAAATATCCCTTGAACTGAAAATCACCACACTACCAACGCCCAGCTCTACGGGGAGATTCCACCTCTGACCGAGAAGGTCAGATCAAGAAGGATGAGGCTCGTTGATCATTGCCACCGCCATCCAGAAATACCAGCAAACAAGGTTGTGCTGTGGGAACCCACCCATGGAGGACGGAACCCGGGACGACCACACAAGACAAGGCTGAAGACGTTGATGGAAGACGCATATGTAGAGACAAAAGAGGAGCTGGCCAGCTGTGTGGAGGACAGAGATGTGTGGGGCGTCCATCACAGTGCCCGTCGGAAACCAGCACCACTGCGTCGCTCATGTCTTCAACGATTTTAATTTTTAATTCATTGAACTGAAAATTATTGATGGACATCTGGCAACATATTAAATAGTAAAATTTCAGCAGAATACCATGACAATTATAGTAACGGAAGCACTCAGCTGACCCCAACAGTTCTGATGAAAAGACATTGAACAGAAAACTAATTCCACCTGTTGTGCCATTTTGTTTTAGTTTTTGGTCTCAGCAGTATTTTCCCTTTTTAAAAAGAAATATAAGAGGTACAACTTTCCAAACTTCAGTACAAATTAACATGCTTATTTATATTTCATTAAGTATCTCTGGTAAGTGAACGTAAAGCTGCAGAAAATAAATTATTTTCTTAAGGGGAACTGACAGTTACTTGCAGACAGTATTTACAAAATGTGTTTTAAATTAGCCTGGTTCATTTACTTGCTGTGAATTAGAAGCAATGATTCAGATTCATTTAGTAAGTATTTAATGATTAAATATGAAACCTTAATGAAGGATTAGTCACTCTATAACACAAACAGATGAACATCTTTACCTTCATTAGTTCGTACTGCTCTTTCCAAGTAGACTAGTTATTGACCCAAATACTGTCACAACCACTTTCTTATCCTCATCAACTGTTCCCCACTCCAATATATTCACTGTGGATTCAAAGGGAAAATTCCTCCTTTCCACCTTAAAATGGTAAATTGCTACTACCATAAGCATTACTGTTCAAGGCTAACAATTTCTGAACGGTTTGGGGAAGAGTTATCCACTTAATGAGCTGCCAAGACAACATTATCCAAATTTAATAAGGTTTTCATCGATCTTCAAGTTCTTAAGAAAACATAATATTAGCAATTTGTCCTGGTCTGGCCACATCAAAGCTATGGCCAAGGTAGCACTCCAACACCTCTCGTTCCTTAGAAGACTTAGGAAGTTGGGCATGCCCCCAACAACCCTCACCAACTTCTACAGATAGGCCATAAAAAGTATTTTATCGGGATGCGTCACAGCATGGTTTGAGAAGGCTCCATTCAAGACCGCAAGAAATTTCAGAGAGTAGTTGACGTAGCCCAGACCATCATGCAAACCAACCTCCCTTCCATTGAATCCATCTACACTGCATCAGCAAGGCCACCAGCATGATCAAGGACTAGTCTCACCCTGGTCACTCCCTCTTCTCCTCTCTCCCATCAAGCACGCATTAAAGAAATTTGAAAATGCATAGCTTCAGATTCTGAGACTGTTTCTTCCCAGCTGTTATCAGGCAACTGAAACGTCTTCTCACCAGCTGGAGAGTGGTCCTGACTTCCCATCTACCTCATTGGAGACCTTAATCTATCTTTAATTAACTATCCTTAATCAGACTTTATCTGACTTTATCTTATACTAAATGTTGTACTCTTTATCTGCAACCTGTGGATGGTTTGGTTGCAATAAAATTCCAATTTATTCTTCACTTCATCTGCTGCAAAAACAAAACATATTTTTCTATTTCTGGCATGAAGGATCCAAGACTCATTAAACCTTGCATATGAATCACCATCTAGATCTTTCTTCTCTATTTTATGACCCCATGCCTCCTTCTACTTGACCTGGTCCATGTTTTTTTCCTGACCTGAACAACCAGTCTTCAGCAAAGACTGCAACAGCTTTCCTAAGGCTCCACATAAATCAATTTTGAGTTGTGGTGGCATAAAGTCAGACATCATGGAAACATGCCCTTCCTCCCAACTTTCTCCCGCCAACCAAGATGTCTAATTCTGCCCTCTAATTATGTCTATAATTTTTTCTTAATTACTGTTACCCTTTCCTCAGTTGTCATTACTCACTCAGCCTTGCCTTGTCTACATTTTCAGCTACCGAGGTTCAATCCTGACCACGTCACTAAACGTACAGACATGACTTCCACCATTGTTGGTTAGCGGACTATCTCTATCTTGCAAATGATGAATACCGATGCCCGATCCTGCCTGTCCCTTTCACAATGCTATACCACAATGCTTAACCATTCTTTCCAAAGTGTGCCTGGCCATGTCTCCCCGAGAGATCCCATCTTTATCAACTGTGACTTTTGCCATGATCCACAAATAAGACGCAACAAATATTTTCAGTCTATTCTTTGCTAATTCCTTCCAATAGAGTTGTAGAGTCAGACAGCATGGTAACAGGCCCTTCAGCCCAACTTTCCCATGCTGACCAACATACCCCATCTACACTAGTTCCACCTGCCCACATTTGGCCCATATCCCTCTAACCTGTTCCTATCCATGGACCTGTCCAAAATTCTTTTAAATGTTGTTTAATCTTGGCTAACTTTCATTTCCCATTGTCCTGCCCATGATGCAGAGCTCCCCATTTTTAAAAACTCTTCCTTTACTTTATTACTACCCTTTTCCTGCTCCTGATTACTTTATTTTAACCGCACGCATGACATTTTCAGCTCTCATTAGGATGGCACCAATATGGTACCATCACCAAAGTATGGTACCTTCAATTTTTCTTTGAATATTGGCCTAATATAATAGGTCCCTATCTATCTTTATCCCTACCCATTTGCTGGACATTATTTCACTGACTGACTTCTCCTGTGATTCTTCTTACATTCTCCAAACAAGAGTTGTTGCTATGCGAATCCATGTGGGCCATAGCCATGTCTGTCTTTTGTGAAATATGTGGAGCATTCTGAGTTCAAGGCCTATTCAAGACTCCACCACCACCTCTTGTTTCAGCATGTCAATAACTTTGTATGTTCGAGATGTTTCCTATTCTTTCCAAAACATGTTAATTCTCATCAATTTTGTGGGTGAATTGAACCCTTTTCCTGCTTGCATGAGGTTCATCCCTGATGTTGTCCTTTGCTTTCAGCTTCTCCCTCCCATTTGTGGAGGTAGCTTCTGACCTTTGGTACTAATAATGATACTAGTGTTCAGTAACATGAAGGATATTGATCAGAAGGCCATTGAACCCATAATTTCCCTAACCTCCTCGCAATTAGCTTTGCATAAAGACTCTGCTTTGTATTTCTAGTCTCCTCAGCTCCATTGCATCCATTCACACACTTCCATATCAGTACTTCTATAATGCCCATTCTTCCCCTCAACTCAGAACGTTATGTCACTATGGCCAACATGATCTTCAACCATGTCTCTTCCATTTCCTGGAACACTGTTCCTATCCATTACCTTCCCAAACAGAGCAACATGCAGGCATTCCTTGCCTTTGCCTTCCAACCCACAAGTTTTCAGGGTTAATAGATCATCCTCTTGTCACTTCCAGCATGATGTTACCATCAATGATATTTGCCAACCTCTTCCTTTGCAACTTTTCAATATTTGTGTCTGTGATTTTCTAGTTCAATTCAATTAGCCTTGCAATACTTTTCATTTTGCACAGTCTCTTCCTGTACATAGAGTAGATGCATCCCATACGTTTCATCACGTCCCTTGCTATCATTCAGGCCTGCAGACTAACCATTCAGATGAAAAGGTGGCTTGTACCTTTAAAGAAAATCAGTGCTCTGCATTCACTGCTCACACAGTAATCTTTCCAAAATCAGCAAGATCAAACATTGCGGGATTCCTTCCTTTAGTCTGAGAAAACTATTCTGCACATCTGATTACTTTCATTTTGTGCCCCACTTCCATTCTCATCACTCTGCACATGGCCTCCTGGAGCTTTCTAATGAAGCTCAATCAACGTTACAATGCTATGTTGATTTCCAATTTGACAGTGTGTTCAACAATTTCGGACTATAATCATGCTTTCTAATTTTTGCAAAACAAACATTGGCAATAAAACTACCATTGGCAATTCCATCTCCTCAAGGTCCAACTTTTATTTCTTCGCTTGTTTCATTATAACCTTTTTGTTTTGATTGTGATGTTTCCTTATTTAAGCACTCCTGCATTGCAACCTATAATGGACCATTCTTTAAGTTTTATCCTTACTACTCTGACTATTTGTTTAGGTGGTGCTAAGTTACCATCTTGTTCTTGTAAACATCTGATGGCACGACATTGTCCTAAAACAGTAAAGTATTCTGAAGAGTCTGAAGGAGGGTCTCAACCCGAAACGTCACCTATTCTTTTTCTCCAGGGATACTGTCTGACTCGTTGAGTTGCTCCAGCTTTTTGTGTCTTTCGGTTTAAACCAGCATCTACAGTTCCTTCCTACACAGTAAAATAGTTTACCGTTCCTCCGACTTTGCAGATCCATTAGATATTTTCTTCATTTTGTTCTTTCTTATTTCAAGTACACATACTTTCCAGAGGCAAAATTATAATTCTCTGGTGAATTGAAATTAATTGGACATTTTTCAAATATGAGGTCAGTCATATCTGCATTTACCTGGGTAAAAGAAATAACACAAGGGAACTCTGAAGTTGATCAAATGTAATGCCTTACACTCTTCCTGTAGGTATTCTATATCTAAAGAAATGAAATGTATGCACAATATCTGAGCTGTTTTCAAAATATTAAAATTAAGAAATGGACTTCCAGATTATTGCAAAGAAAAAACAGTGAAGTCATGGTAGTGATAATGAATTAATACAATTATCCAAAGCATAAAACGGATCTGATGCAAGGCATTTAATGTAACTGGAAGCAAAAAATAATTGGCAACAAATTGAGGTGCATGCCAAAAATATATTTTTGCTATGCTGCACAGTTTATTTTATTTTAGATATGCAGCATGAGAACAGGCCCTTCGGCCCATCGAGTCCATGCTGACCAGCAATCACCCGTACACTAATTCTGTCCTGCACACTAGGGACAATTTGCAGAGGCCAATTAACCTTCAAACCTGCATGTCCATGGAATGTGAGAGGAAACCAGAGAACACGGAGAAAACCCACCCACTGTAAGGCAGCAGCTCAACCGCTGTGCCACATTGCCAATAGACAATAGACAATAGGTGCAGAAGTAGGCTAGAACCGCCATTCGAGCCAGCACCGCCATTCAATGTGATCATGGCTGATCATTCTCAATCAGTACCCCGTTCCTGCCTTCTCCCCATACCCCCTGACTCCGCTATCCTTAAGAGCTCTATCTAGCTCTCTCTTGAATGCATTCAGAGAATTGGCCTCCACTGCCTTCTGAGGCAGAGAATTCCATGTTGCCGTGTGCAACTACATGCAGATATTTTCAATGGAGATTGTAAACCTATGGGTTTAGACAATAGTCCAAGATATATGGAAGACAGAATTGGCATGCACTGTTGTCAGGCTCCTCATTGTGAAGACAAAGCAGGGGTCACTAAACTGAACTGGTGAGTTGAAATCTTTTAATTGTACAGAATAAATACATGCAACTTTTTTTCTGCTGGTGTCAAATCTGCACGAGAGTCAAGCGGCAACTTCAGAATGAGTTTTAGTTTTACTTTGGTTCTAATTACTTTTGTTCCAATGAAGGGCCGGATCTTGCAAAAAAATAATAGAAACGCATGGTGTCTTTGCAGAAATAACAGCATCACTTGCTAACTGTTGTTGAGAAAAATGTAAAAGCTGCAGGAGCTTTGCGTATTTCATGATGAATTGTGAAAAGAAATCATGAGAGACAATTGGAACTTGCGAATGGATGCTGATAATTACCTGTATTGTAAATGAGCTTGAAGAATGTCAATTAAAAACAAATATCTTTCATCAGATCCAATGGCACTTCCTGTGCAACAAATATAACCTAGAAACTGTGCTTTATTATTGGCATATGTGATAGACCGAGAATTAATAACCAGGGTAAGTTTTTTGAGGAAGTTCAGAAAGCAGCATCAGAGCTCGCATGTACGGAGAGAGGAGCCAGTTTGCATCTGATCAGGAAGGAGTTGTCTTTGGTCATGGGGATTGAGTACTTCAAATGGAACTATTCACTGCAAAGGAGGTTTTCAGTCGTGGAAGAGTCTTGAACAAGAGGTGGCAGCCTCAGAGTAAAAGGAAGTACCTTTAGAATGGAAATTAAGAGGAATTTCTTCAGCCAGAGGGTGGTGAATCTGTGGAATTCATTGCCAGAGATGGCTGTGGAGGCCGTCAGTGGGTATTTTTTATGAATGAATGAATGATAATTTATTGTCACGTGTACCAAAGTATAGGGAATCTTCAACTGCTCTTCGACTGTGATTGCAGAGATTGATCAGTGATTGCAGAGATTGATTAGTAAGGGTGTCAAAGGTTATGGGGGAGAAGGCAGGAGAATGGGGTTGAGAGGGAAAAATAGATCAGCCATGATCAAACGGCAGAGGAGACTTGATGGGCTGAATGGCCGAATTCTGCTCCTATGTCTTATGGTCACGGTTTTATGGTCTAAGAATGTACATTGGGGGATTAAGATCTTTAAATATGATATCAGCTGGACAGATCAGTAATGCTCAGATTGGGCAAGTCTTTATTAAATGCAGAGAAATTGTCTATTAGAGTTAGAATTGTAAAGGGAAACATCAAACTGATGCAGTGGAGGATCTGACACAAGACTTGGTTGAGACTGCGTTAAAAAAAAAGTGGATTTACTCTTTTATCTTGCCATACTGGCACATCTTGTAATTTCTACTCATTTTATTTTTGGAATTGCAAAGAGTTAAGGAAGTTAAAAATTATAAGCATAGGTGAAAACCGTTCATATTAAAACAACGTGTAAAATTCAGCTTACAGGAATGTACAATTCTGCAATGTCAGAGAATAGAAGCAGATGGGGCACATTAATTGTTTAATGAATCAGTGTTGAGCTCAATGCACATATGAACATATCAATTAGGAGCAGGAGTCGGCTGCTGTGGCCCTTGAGCTTGCCCTGCCATTCAATAAGCTCATGTCCAATATAACTGCACGTTCCTCAGAAGCCTCACCCTCCAACTCATCAAGAAGTTATTCAACTCTCTCTTGAAAAGAGACCAATGCAGAATTCTCATATTTCTCCTCATAAACAAACTTCTCATATCAACCTTGTAAACCTCCCCTATGCTTTTTTCAGTATTTTCCAATCTTTTCTAAACCCAGTCAAGTATTGGATAGTTGATTTTCCTTGGAATCCTATTTCCATTCTTTATCATTTTATGAACTCAGTTAGCCACCTTATATTTTTTTCCCTTATTATGCCCCTCTCTTGTTCTGGTCTTAATTGATTGACACCATTCAGCCAAAACATTATGACCACTGACAGGCGAAGTGAATAACATTGATTATCTTGTTACAATGACACTTGTCAAGGGGTGGGACATATTAGGCAGCAAGTGAACAGTCAGTACTTGAAGTTGATGTGTTGGATGCAGGAGAAATGGGCAGGAGTAAAGACCTAAGCGACTTTGACAAGGGACAAATTGTCGTGGCCAGATGACTGGGACAGAGCATCTCTGAAACAGCAAGGCTTGTGGGGTGCTCCCGGTCAGCAGTGGTGAGTATCTACCGACAGTGGTCTGAGGAGGGACAAACCACCAACCGGCGACAGGGTGTTGGGCGCCCAAGGCTCATCGATGCGCGAGGGCAACAAAGGCTATCCCATCTGGTCCGAACCGACAGAAGGTCTACTGTGGCACAAGTCACAGAAAATGTTAATGGTGGTCACGGGAGGAGTTTGTTACAATACAGAGTGCATCGCACCCTGCTGCATATGGGGCTGCACACGGTGGACCAACAGCATATTAGGCAGGTGGTCATAATGTTTTGACTCATCAGGTCATAATGTTTTGACCGATCGGTGTATATTTTGTCTCATCTAGAATGGTAATTAATCCATGTTTTGGAAGATTGAAGTCATGTGCATTCTGCTGTGTGTGTGTGGGGTGGCGGTTAATTGTGTTTAATTAATGAAACCAGGATCGTGTGACCCAGAAGACCAACTATGGGGAATAAAGTGACGGTAAATGAGCTGGCAATTTTCATTTCTAATCAAATTGCAGCTCTGCCCTGTGTATTCTCTAAATTACTGATTTGTTCAAACCTTATCCAAAGCATACATTTACTTCTCAAAAGTTGATTTGCTTGGATCCCAGTCATTGTACCTGAAGAACATTTTCCCCACATTTGATTAGTTAAAACAAATATCCAGAAAAGTCTACATCTATAGACACAGAGTCTTTATAGTTGAATCTTCATTTTGCTGTGACGTCTGTTTTTGGTGAACTGTTACACACATCATAAAATGTGGAGGTAGGAATAATTCTCTCTTGTGCCTGCTCTGCTCTCCAATAAGATTTTAACTGATCTTCTATCCCATTGCCACTTCACTTTGCTCACCCAATATTCCCCTCATTGCCTTGATTTCCTTAATATCAGAAACCTCAAAAAGCTGTAGAAAACTATAAAGCTCTGCAGTAAATGAAAAATATTAAATAATCCCATGTGTCACCACCAATGTTGGTGTAACTCCTCACTCATTGGTCCTACACTGAGTTTGTGTTCCTCACCAAACTCTGTGTAATCTTGTTAACTCTGAAATCGTTATCCACCAGCTAATTTTGGACAATACACTGACTGCATCAGAGATGGGTGAAGACTACCTTTCTCTACGTACATTTGAATCACCAAGTTCAGAAATTCATACGTTTTAGGAGCAGAATTAGGCCATTCGGCCATTCAATCGTGGCTGATTTATCTTTCCCTCTCAACCCCACTCTCCTGCCTTCTCCCCTAAACCCTGATACCCTTACTAATCAAAAGGCATGGAATGATACTGTGCAATTAGTCATACAACTTGGAAACAGGCTCTATTGCTGGACTGTGGGTGACCTTTCATTTCACTGCACATCTTGTATGTGTACGTGACAAATAAACTTGACTTCGGCCCAACATGTCCCATCTACACGAGTCCCACCTGCCTGCGTTTGGCCCATATCTCTCTAAACCTGTCCTGAAGAAGGGTCTCGACCCGAAACGTCACCCATTCCTTCTCTCCCGAGATGCTGCCTGACCTGCTGAGTTACTCCAGGATTTTGTGAATAAATACCTTCGATTTGGGTACCAGCATCTGCAGTTATCTTCTTATACTGTCCCATGCACCTGTCTGATTGCTGTGAAATAGGATTAGCAGAGAGTGCTAATGGGCCAAATGATCTCTTTTGATGCTATGACTAATTTAGACTGACTATGATGGTGCAGAAACTTTTATATTCGATCAAATCCTCCTCTTGTGTCCCAAGGGGGGGGGGATGCCTGATGCTTAATCGTGCTCCCTCCCTTGTGCATTCAATTTGCACCAGTGGCCCCCTCCAACGTTCAGGCGTGTGCGGACGGGACTGCGAGGAAGCTTGTCTTTAAACGTTGACCACTGCAGAGTTGGTCCAGCCATCGCGGAATAAGCCAATGGCTGAGGGAAGCGGGGGCGCGCCGGAGCCGCGGGGACGCGCATCCACATGCCCGCCTGCCTGAGCAGGATTGTGAACTGTGTGTGTGTGTGTCGCTGATTCCTCCCTCTCTCACTCCCTCTCTCTCTCGTCCTCCACTTTGCCCGCCCGGCTGCTGGATTTTGTTTTGTGTCAGACCCAGATCACCGCACAAGCAAAAGGAACTGGAACACCAACAACACATCAAGATCAGAGCAAGAAAGGAGGGGGAAAAAATGCACATCTCAGTCTGTGGCATCGTCCTGGTTGGAATGGCTCTTCTCCTGATTTCTCAAGGTACCGACACTGATGCTCAATAACTGCTGGCTCCCTTGTTGGATGGTGTAAAGGGATGTACCGTCGAGTTATAAACTTTTGCTTTGGCTCCTGGGGGAGCCCGGTGGTTTAATTGAACGTTTCAGACACTTGTCCTGGTTTTTTAAATATTGCATTGCTTTGCCCAGTTGCATTGCCCTTATTTTTGAGTCTGACTTTGTCGTCTCGCAGTCGGACAAGCCCCGTTAGTTACTGTCACATTCAGGCAACACAGCCTGTTTGTGAGAAGGGAAAAAAATGGCAAAGAGGGCCAACGTTGTTTAAAAATGTGTATATTTTTAAAATGTTAAAAAATGAAGTAGCGAGGGGTTTGCAATCTGCATAGCGATACATCTGTGCAGTGTTGAATGTCATTAATGTCCGCTCCGTGTTGATGCAGGCTCAATGATATTGACTTAAGTGAGGATGGTTTTTTTTTGCGGGGCGGTAAGAACAGTGGTGAAAGGCGCAGCGTTTGGTCTCTCGGTCTCTCTCCCTCTCTCTCAATCTCTCCCTCTCTCTCAATCTCTCCCTCTCTCTCAATCTCTCCCTCTCTCTCAATCTCTCCCCCTCTCTCTCTCCCCTTCTCTCTCTCTTTCTCCCTCTCTCTCCCCTTCTCCATCTCTCTCCCCTTCTCCCTCTCTCTCCCCTTCTCCCTCTCTCTCCCCTTCCTCTCTCTCTCTCGCTCTCCCCTTCTCTCTCTCTCTCCCCTTCCCTCTCTCTCCCCCTTCCCTCTCTCTCTCTCTCTCTCTCTCTCTCTCTCTCTCTCTCTCTCTCTCTCTCTCTCTCTCTCTCTCTCTCTCTCTCTCTCTCTCTCTCTCTCTCTCTCTCTCTCTCTCTCTCTCTCACCCTCCCCTCTGGGTTTTAAGAAGCTTGACATCCATTTCCAGAAACTACAATAAAAGCGTCCGTTCTGTCACCAAACGCGGAGCCGGTGAATGTCTTTCAGAAAAGTTTTAGGGGGAATATATTCCTGACGTTCGAGGTTGGAGTGTTTCCGCGACCGCTGTTAACTTGCCAGGAATGATGTCCTTTTATTTTTAAACATTAAGCGGAGACGCCGGGCTAACTTTCACCGCTGTGCAACATTTAAAGGGATAGCTAGCTGCCCTCTCTCGTTTGCCTCCCGTTAAAACCATGGACCGCGGGTACTCTGGAGAGCCCCTTCAGCCAACCCCCCCTCCTTCTGCCAACCCCCCCTCCTTCTGCCAACCCCCCCTCCTTCTGCCAACCCCCCCTCCTTCTGCCAACCCCCCCTCCTTCTGCCAACCCCCCCTCCTTCAGCCAACCCCCCCTCCTTCAGCCAACCCCCCTCCTTCAGCCAAACCCCCCCTTTCAGCCTACCCCCCTCCTTTAGCCAACCCCCCTCTTTCTGCCAACCCCCCCTCCTTCAGCCAATTCCCACCCCCCCTTCAGCCACCCCCCTTCAGCCCCCCCTCCTTCAGCCAACCCCCCTCCTTCAGCCAACCCCCCCCTTCAGCCAATCCCACCCCCCCCTCCTTCAGCCAACCCCCCCCTCCTTCAGCCAACCCCCCCTCCTTCAGCCCCCCCCTCCTTCAGCCAACCCCCCTCCTTCAGCCAACCCCCCCCTCCTTCAGCCAACCCCCCCCCTCCTTCAGCCACCCCCCCCCTCCTTCAGCCACCCCCCCCCCTTTCCCTTCAAGTTGAAGCGTTCAAATTCTCGCCACGGATTGACCGTATGTTATCATTAACTTGCGTTTCCGCGCTGTCGCACGCGTTGCCACTTGAGAGGCAACTTAAAGGTGAAGGTCTTGATTGCAGTGCAGTGGTTAAAAGAGAAGCTACCCGAGAACCCCGGGGTTTAGAGTGGAGACTCCGTGTGGCCATCGGTCGAGGGGAGGATATATTAACCGTGCGCTGCCCCTTGCTGTTCAGACAGACCATTGACAGCCAGTTGTAATGTATCCTTGTGGATGGAGGTTTTGTTTGATAATGAACTGGTGCAGACGAGTAGCTTAAACGATCAGGGGAACCGCCTGGAAGAGGCTGAGATGTTTGGGCTCGGTATTAATTGGGACTGAGTTGGTCTTGTGTGTGTATCTCTGCCGCAGCCAAAGGAGCTTTTCTTTCAGCACCGCCTCCTGTGTCGCCCCCCGCTCTGTATTCAACGGACACGTTTTCCTCCCCTGCCGCGGGATCCTGGTTACATAATCAAAGTGTTGGTGCTTTTTTTGGTGTGTGTGTGTGCGTGTGTGCGTGTGTGTGTAAAAATACCCAGTCCCCTTGTTCTCCGACTCTGACCCACTGCCTTTCCAACCGTTGCTGGATTATCTCTGGTTCACACATCCCTCCAGCTGCCGGACTGAAACCATCGCTGGCTGGCAAATATACTGCCCCCATTCCAAAACCGCGATCTCCTTCCAGATGGCAGCAGAACTTTGTCCACATAGCTGCTTGGAACAGCAATGTCCCTCTCTCTCTCCGTGTGTGATAGCTACCATTAACTTTGCGTTGATTGCAGTATTTCTCACGATTTGAGAGTTTAAGAGATCGGTTGTATCTTCCCTCCTCTGCCCCTCACTTGCTGATTCGATTTTTGTTGATAAATCATTGGTTTATTCTTAAGTGGTATCGTCCGCCTATTTTCTGCAGGTATCTCTTCTTTTTGGAAGGATATATATATACATATATGTATATGTATATATATATATTTTATTTTATTTTTTAATTTTGAATGGCACATTCCCTTTCCAGCTTCTACAACTAGTACATGTCAGTCTCTACACCATCGTCCCCTCTTTTCTCCCGGCCGTTCAATCTGCTTCGCTGTAATTGGTGGAGTTGCAGCCGTGTCAAGCGAAGCATGGTATTTAGCTACAGAAATTATTTAAGAGCCATCATGTATTCGACTCTCCGCTGTAGTGTCAGAACATCCATGAGTTCAGTCAGTAGGAATCTTGGATGCTTCCAGATTTGAAATAATTAGGTTCACAGATGTCAGAAAGTCAATTTTGTTCTGGCTACCGTCAGGAAATTGTATCAAATGCTGCCACAAACCAGTTTTATGTCTGCATCTAACTGCAATTAAGACTGTTGCTGAAACGTCTCATATGAAGTTTGTGGACTCTGAAATACTGTTCTCTTATGATAATGCAGCAAGTAGGCCAAAATATTTTGAACTGAGTGCAAACTGAATGGTATGAAAATGAATATGCAAAATTCCCTTCCTGTAAAATGTGAATACATACTTTGAATATTTATCTTCAACAGTTATAAGTAATTTTTTGGGGGGATGTTTGAAATATTCCAATTGCAAGCATGTTGCTAATTGCTGAGAGTTGTAATATTTCAAACTTCAAAATGTATTCAGGAATAGATATTGTATACAATGGAACATAACTGAATTGAAGGGGAATTTGAGGAGTTTCGAGGGTGGGTAAGAACCATATTTTCAATCCACCTGTGCAGGTAGAGACCATTTACCATTTTGTCTTCACTGTTAACACCCATGGAACTTGGTAAATGGATGGACAATATTGAACATGGAGCACGAAAATGACACAGAATATATATATTTTTAACCAAGCTCTTTTATTTGGTTAATTAGATCATGCTAATGTTATTAGTGGTTCTTCATTAGGGATTCAAAAATGTGTCTTTTTTGGCATAATGCTGGGACAACTCTGCATCACAGTAATTTATGCCACCAGCTTTCATTTTACTGCAGCAATGGGGAAGTTGTGTGTAGAAATTTTGGAGCCCATTGCATTATGGAATGGTGTCCAAGCCAAGTTTAATGGGTGATTCTCACTGCACAAAAACATATTTCTTGGACTTCCTCCAGAATCTAGCTTATCAAGAATGGAAATCTGGCCAGCAGAGGATGCAAGGGAGCAGTCCATTCCAACTGGTTGAAAAGGAAAAGGGTAGGTGCTGCAGGATCAGGGGAGGGCCCGGGTCAAGGAGTCAAAGGGTTTGCTGTGAAATCCAGAGTAATCCATCTGGTGCTCCGGAACCCAAGTCCAATCACAAATTGATCCCATTGACATCATACATGTGTATTTTAAAGAACAGGTTCATAATGGGTTTCAATTATTAGGAAATAAAATCAGATTGGCCATTTGGCTTTTCATCTGCAATATACATTGGAATGACATGGTGAAATTCAAGACAACCAGTTTTAATTCTCCCTTCTCCCAGTCTTCACTGTGATTCATCCTCCAATGGGTTAATGGTATTTGGGTTCATGCCAAGCCATTTAATGCTCCCCTACCAATGACTAAAGAATACAACAAAATGTGACTCTTACATTTTCTCTCATTATACTCATCTGTTTGTTGGCAATCTGGAGCAAGTCTGAGAACTTGCTGCATAAACTGATAGATTGAAACAATTGTGTTTTGGTTGGAAGCAGCTGTGTCAATTGGATTATCTGATGACCACTTATTGAACCAATTAGATCTTCCAATAAGAATAATCTATGCTAAGTCTAATTTAGTTACCAGCTTTAAAAAAAATTAAATGTTAAAATTAGTCAACAGACAATACTTCAGGGAGTCATGATTCATTAAACAAGTATAGTTTCCAAACTGGATGATTCAAGGGAAATGATTCCAATATAACCTTGTTGCTTGTGCAACTTGCCCAACATTACCCAACATTGACACTTTTTTTTCAAAAGATTTAATGTGTGCAGTGGCACTGGATAATTGATCACATATTGAGGTACAAAAGGTGGAATTTCTGTCTGTAGCTGATTAAAATAAAGATAATTATTTTGAACATTAGCAAAAAAATATTCAAGCACATCTCAACAGTGAATGCCTCTGGCACTTGTGAACTTGCAGTTTTTAGATCTTTAAATGGTTATACTTTCACAGCACTGCTGCAAATACAATGGAGATTTCTTTTAAAGATTATAAGTTTCCAAAATGATGAACACTATAAATCGATGTGACAGATTACAAAGCTGTTTTGAGTTTTAAGCCATTTACTCAGTGTTCTGATTTGTGGACGCTTTTGGGTTATCTTAAATATCTAGCAAAGTTTTTAAAAGTTGTTGATATCGCCCTTGAAGGAAGAATTCCCATTTAGTGATAAGTAGGTGTAATAATGTAATGATTTCAATCAGCTTGTGGTTTGGATTTTGCCAGCCATGTTTTCTGGAGGTTTAGTTCCCAGGAGCCTCCCATTTCTAAAGCAAGATGGTGGGACAAGATTTATTGAGAACATTACAACATTTTTCAGCAGTTATCTTGTACAAAATGGATGATAACTCATTTTAGTATAAACTACCATTAAAGATAATTATTCACTTGATAGTTGGGATGTGTACTTATCTAATGAAGGAAAATAACCCAGGAGTAAAATGTTGCAAAAATGTAAAATACATACCCTTGTTTAATTTCCCTCTAACTGGTAATCATATATTATGAAAATTGCATTCTGATAGCTTTGATTACTAAGATGCATAAATATGGTAACATTGACCCAATTGTGGCTGGAGAGAATAAAATATTTTTGAAACCAAACTTGAAATTATAAGATTAGAGTAACATTTAAAAAAAAATCATATTCTTGGGAATCAACTTATTTAATATCGTCTGATTTGTTCTCAGGCAGATTTGTACCCCAAAACCTTTTGGAAACATTGTGTATTATAACTTTTTCATGTTCCAGGGATTATAACTGTTCATACGTCAACATTGTGATTAAAGAATAGGGAGATATTTTAAGAGCTATTTATCCATGTGGGAAAATCGCAGGAGCAGAGCGGGCATAACTGTCCCATCAGTTTTCATTGTGTCACAGACCATGATGGTGTGAATTTTGAGGTTCTATCATATGCACATCCAGCATAATAATAATAATAATAATAATAAGCATTTATTTTATATAGCGCTTTACCAGGTGCTCAAAGCGCTTTACAAAAACAGTCATAACATTAAAAGCAAACAGACAAACTATCCTGACGGAGAAGCGGCGAACAAACAGCGCCAGCGTCCTCTCACGTCAGGGTCCGGCAGTAGACAACAAAAAGCACAGGACACACAGATACAATTTTAACACAAACAGCCATCACAGTGATTGCTCCAGGCACACCCTCACTGTGATGGAAGGCAAAGAAAAGTCATTATCTCCTCCTCATTCTTCTCCCGTGGCGCCACGAGGCGATCGAGGCTCCCAACTTTTGAAGCCCCCACCAGGCGATGGAAAGTCCGAGGGCCGAGCCGAGCAGGCCGATGAAGGTCCTGAGCCCCCACCGGGCGATGGAAAGTGCCGCGGCCAGGCCACGCAGGGCGATGAGGGGCCTGCCAGCGGGTCGATCGTACCTCGCGCTCCGTCGCGGTCGAAGCTGCTACGGCTGGAGCTCCTGAAAGCCAGTCGCCAGCCAGGGACCTGCGAGCTCCCGATGTTGCGGTCTGCAGGGCCCACGGCCGAAGCCTCCGAGATGGTAAGTCCAGGCCCTGCGACCGGAGTCTTCAAGGTCAATCCCAGCTGGAGGCCGCCGACTCCACGATGTTAGGCCGTAGTGCGAACGGAGATACGACACGGTAAAGGTCGCATCTCCGTTGAGGAGGAGATTAGAAAAAAATGTTTCCCCCCACCCCCCCACCACCCCCCACATAAACAGAGTTAAAAATAGAACAAAGCATACATTAAACGATGACAATAGACAAAAAACAAAAAAAAAGACAGAGAGACTGTCGGTGAGCCGCGGCTGCAGAACACTTAATGGTATCGTGAGTTCCACTTAAGATTCTCAAAGTGGAATCTGATGAAGCTGTATTATTCACTCATTACCACATAGTTAGTGCACCACAGCCTTGAGAACTGTAAATAATAATCACCAGAATCTCAATTGTCATAAAACAAAATTAAAGGCTGTTGAATCTTTATTTGAGAAAGTGTGAGAAGATTCATTTTGTACGAGCTTGTGAAAGCAGTTCTCTATAAGCACAAGGTTCATCTTGTGCAAAAGCAGTGTGATTTCAATAGGGTAAGCATTAAAATGCTACATTATCTGAGATTCTGAGGGAGCTTTGGTGTGCTTTGCATTTTCACCATGGTGCAAAATTTGTTCAATTCAAAGAGTTGGCAAAGGTCCCAGAAGAACTGACCTCCCAAGTTAATAAAAATGGAAACATGTGTTGTGTGAATGAGAACTAGGTTAGTGGATTTGCAAATATATATCGATAACAGATTTGAGAGACTTTATACTGAGTTTTGAAAAAACAGAACCAAGATTATTAAAGGATGTATTGAGACCGCACCTGGAGTACTGTGTGCAGTTTTGGTCTCCAAATTTGAGGAAGGATAGTCTTGCTATTGAGGGCGTGCAGCGTAGGTTTACTAGGTTAATTCCAGGAATGGCGAGACTCTCATATGGTGAAAGACTGGAGCGACTAGGCTTGTATACATTGGAATTTAGAAGGATGAGAGGGGATCTTATCGAAACTTATAAGATTATTAAGGGGTTGGACACGTTAGAGGCAGGAAACATGTTCCCAATGTTGGGGGAGTCCAGAACCAGGGGCCACATTTTAAGAATAATGGGTAGGCCATTTAGAACGGAGATGAGGAAAACCTTTTTCAGTCAGAGAGTTGTGAATCTGTGGAATTCTCTGCCTCAGAAGGCAGTGGAGGCCAATTCTCTGAAAGCTTTCAAGTGAGAGCTAGATAGAGCTCTTAAGGATAGTGGAGTCAGGGGGTATGAGGAGAAGGCAGGAACGGGGTACTGATTGAGAATGATCAGCCATGATCACATTGAATGGCGGTGCTGGCTCGAAGGGCTGAATGGCTATTGTCTATATGAAAGAAAAAGTCTAAAGTTAACTGAATAAATCTCTCTTTTGAGTTCCTTCTCCCAAAAGTAAGTACTTAACACAAAAAGTCAATTATTTTTGTTTCAATATATACTCCCGATTGAAGACTTTATCGTTGTAGAATCAGTTGTACATGGAAGATTTTCATTAAGTTCATTGATTTACATTTGCGTGTTATAGTCCTGTTTTGTGCAAGAAAATGTCACCTTCTTATCAAACTTATCAAGTCCACCAGCACGTGTTGATGGCAGAAACCTTGGAACTTCATCCATCAGAGATGTCTCTTGCTGCCTTCATGTGCATGGAAATGCTAAAAATGCAAAGCAAATGCTGAAAATACTTGGCATGTCAGACAGCAGGTGTGGTGGGAATATTAATTTTGGGTCAATAACTCTTCAATGGAAGAGTTAAAGTTAAGGGTTAACTTTGTTTGAGAAGTTAAGGATCAACATTGAGCAAAGATGCTTGGGAACATCAGAAGGTAGGGATAGATTATGGGAAAGAGGATATTATTAACATATTATTTATCAAATGGAGGTTCGGAGTGATTTTTAATAAAACATTTGTCTCCCCCTAAAAACCGAACTGTTTGAGGAGGTAACTAAAAGGCTGATGAGGACAATGAATTTGGTGCAGCTACACAGACTTCAGTAAACATTTCAGTCATGATATTTAAAAAAAGTTAAACCTCATTGAATTGAAGACTGAATAATAAGTTGGATTCAACTGAGTAACAGAGTGCAAAGCGAACAGTTGATGGATGAGTTTTTGCAATTGCAATTGAGAGACCATTTGTTTTAGATCTACAGAGCCCAGATTTAATGTACATTAATATTTTGGATGTAACTGTGATAAAACTTGAAGATCATACAAAAACTGTGGTGATTGTGAAGAGGAAATCTTTGTTGGATGATGTTGATTGACTGGTGAATTGGCCAGATGTGTCTGCATGCGCAATTGAATACAATGCACTATCAGGTAATGTGCTTAGTGCGGTGGTGTAAAAAGACAATGAATGAGAAAGTACTGTGGGATGGGGATGTCTTGAGAAATGTGGAGAGGCAGAGGGACCTTGGTGTGTGCATTGATGCATATTGAAAGGTTGCTGGACAAGTCAGTAAGGTGGTTTTCAAAAGTACATGGCTAATGTATAGCACGTTGATTTTGATGAGATTGTGCAAAGACTGATTAGTAAGTTTGGAGATTATATTAAAGTAGGTGGTGTCATAGACAGTGAAGATGGTTATCAAAAAATACTGCGTGATCTTGATTATCTAGCCAAGTAGGCTGTAGAATAGCTAATAGATTTTAATACAGGGGATGTTGAGAAGTCAAACAAGAACCTTTGTAGTGAATGATGGGGCCTTGGGAAGTGTTGTAAGGCAGAGGAACTTAAGAGGAAGGGTACTTAATTCCCTGAAAGTGATGTCACAGATGAATAAGGTGTTAAAGAAGTCTTTTGGTACATTGGCCTTCATCAGTCAGAGTATTGATTAGAGGATAGAGGTTGGGATGTTTTGTTAGTTCGATAAGATGTTGATGAGGCTGCACTTGGAGTATTGTGTTCAATTTTGGTCAGCTCCCGCTATAGGGAGATGTCATTGTTGGAAAGGGTGCAGGGAAGATTTATAAGGATTTTGCAGGACACCAGACAGATTTTGCCAGACAGGGCCTGAACTGTAGGGAGAGACGGGCAGTGTAGGAGTTTATTCCTTGTAATGCAGGAGGTTGAGAAGTGATTTTACAGCGCCAAAAATCACGAGGGACATTAATAGGGTGAATGCACGGCCTTATACCCATTGTACCGAAATCAAGAATCAAAGGTCGCAGGTGTAAGTGAGACGGAAAGGTTTAATAGGAACTGAGGGGCAACTGAGTATATGCAGTGAGGTGCCAGAGGAGGTAGTTGAGGCAGGTACCATAGCATTTAAAGGATACTTGGACAGGTGCATGGATGGGAATGTTTTGGAGGGATATTTGCCAAATGCGAGCAAATGGGCCTAGCTTAGTTGGGGCTTCTTGAGCATGGACGAGTAGGGCAAAAGGCCTGTTTCCATGCTGTATGACTCTAAGAATCTAACTCTGAGACTGGGGCCATTCACCTATGCTGACCATTAAGTAGTTTCCAAGCCATAGCCTATTTTTTCCATTCACCAGCTAAAGCAGGGAATATCAGTTTCAAGGTTATGCTGGAACTGCATAAGACCAAGGCTTGTGGATTGCAACAATTCCTGATCACCCTATTTCTTGTAATCACGGTGAATGGTGGTACTTGCTCGAAGGGCCGAATGGCCTACTCCTGCACCTATTGTCTATTATCACATCTTTCTTGTGTGATAATAGACAATAGGTGCAGGAGTAGGCTCTTCGAGCCAGCACCGCCCTTCACCGTGAACATGGCTGGTCATGCACAATCAGTACCCCGTTCCTGCCTTCTCCCCATACCCCCCCCTGACTCCACTATCAATAAGAGCTCTATCTAACTGTGATTGCACCACAGAGGGTGTGGAGATGATTTACACGATTATTGCCAGGAATGGAATATTCCAGGAAAGTTGGGTTTGGTTTGTTTGGAAGATAGGAAATATAATCATGAAGGATCGAGATAGAGCTGACATTTCTCCATGGGAGATGGATCAAAAATGAGCAAGGGGGGGGGGGGGGGGGGGGGGGTGTAGGGAAGAGGAAGAGTCGAAGTAATTGGTAAAAAAAAAAGTTAAATTATTAATTAAAATGGTATAATGAAGGGAGATGAGGAAAATGTAAAATTCATCGGAGGGTGGGAGAGTCTGCAATTGCTTGAGTGATGGAAGCAGAAATATGGGGTTTAAAAAAAAATGTAGTTGGATGTGCGCATGAATGTATAACCTACAAGGTTATGGCACAAGTGCCTGGATCACTTCTCCATAGCAAGTACAAATCTGATGTGCTGAATGGCTCTTTTGTAAATATTTTGTTTACGATCCCTAGAGGATTAATTGTGCAGGTCTTAGCTCGTACATCCTTTAAATATTTGCTTTACCAATCTTTCTGTAGAGATTGCTGACTTGATTCATGGTGAAGAATCATATGCTCAAAAAGCAAATACAATCGATCATTGGATTTGTGTTGTCGAGATGAATGGGTAATGCATTGGGCTCCCATGGGAGTTCTTCTCCTATCATAACTTTGGCAAATCTCAAAACATCAAAAAGAAAATAAGTCTACTAAGTCTACTAAAGTAATCATAAATTTGTGTTGAAAGGAACTGCAGATGCTGGTTTACAACAAAGATGGACACAATGCTGGAGTAACTCAGCGGGTCAGGCAGCATCTCTGGAGAGAAGGAATAGGTGATGTTTTTGGCTGAGACACTTCAGATCAAATCATTAGCTTGTCCTGGTTTAATCTACGGCAGCATTAATGTCACTGCATTGCATTTGCGGAGGAACAAGCCTTTGCTAAGGCTACTGCTCAAAGATAGTCACAAAAAGCTGGAGCAACTCGGCTGACTCGACCCGAAATGTCAACCATTACTTCTCTCCAGAGATGCCACATGCCCTGTTGAGTTACTCCAGCTTTTTATGTCTATTGTTGGTTTAGACCAGCATCTGTACTTCTTTCCTATACACTTACTCCTCATAGATGTCTGGTAATTAGTACTTTGAATGTGGGGATGATTTTGGAAAGACTCGGCAGATTAGATAGCATTCGCAGAGATCGACAAATTCTCATTTCAAGTCTGTGACCCTGGAAAACATCATCATAGGATTTATGGAGCAACAGAGGTGAGGACAATTGAAATGGAATGGAGAGCAACATATGGCATGGGGTACGATGGATATAAGAAAGGTGGTGGTGAAGGTAAAGGAGGTTAACAATGGGAAATAAAGTAATAAACTGGGTCTAAAGGAGTTTTAGGTGACAGCAGGAGAATTGCAACATCTCGGGTCAGAAAAGTGTAGACTGGTTGTGATCTGAATTTTTTTAATTCAGCTGTGAGCTTATTAAAGAATGCGATGCAATTCTGTGAGCTTTTATTGAGGTTCATTGGAATATCGAAATAAGTAGAGGTCAGGCTCGTAATAATGCAGAAAATTGCAATGTGACTAAGTGCAAGAGCATGCCAAACGGACTCCAATTGTGGGACTTGGCTTCTGACCTGAAGGGAAAGCCTCCTTTTAGAGCAGGCAGCTAAATTGTCCAAAATCAAAGCAAAAACCGAATAAAAGCTGTCTATCTTTGCTTTTCTTCAAGAATAATTTTGCCATGCTTATAAAATTCAAGCAAACTGAGGTGGAGGTGATTTGGATGCTTTTTCATTGGTAGACTATCTGAGAGATATTTGTCATTTTGTAAGAATTTTAACATTTAAGGAAGTGTTTGTTCTTAAAACCGTCTTTCATACTCATTTATGAATTCTTCAAGCTGTGGACCAGCACCAATAACTTGATTCGACCGGGAGTCAATGTGCCCTCAAATAGAGGACGTAATAATTGCTATAATGGTGAAGGAAAACTCCAAGGTAATAGCAAAACTTTAGATCTCATTGCTGTTCAAGCAAACGGCGTACTCTGCTCGCATGTTGTCAGTCTAACAGGTTTAGTGGCTCCTTTGCTCAAAACATGATGATTGTAGTCTAGAGAAATGTATTTTTTTTAAAGAAATGGAGGACACAAGCTATAGATGCTTGAATCTCGAGCAAAGCACAGTGCTGGAGGAATACAGCAGACCAGGCAGCATCTCTGGAGGGAATGGGCAGGCAATGATTAGGTTGGGATCCTTCTGACTGATGTACGGGTGGAAAACTGGAAAAGAGAAGGAATGGAACTGGGATGGGGCAAAGCCTGGCATGTGATGAGGGGGGTACAGGCTAGGATGGGGGAGGGGTTGGGGTTGATTGGTGGATAGGTGGAGATCATGAGAAAGGCAAGAGGTGAAAAGAAGACCAAAGGGTGTTGGGTAAGGAGAGGAGGAGCCCAGGGGAGGGGTGTGGGTGGAAGGGGACTGGATTGTTATGGGGGGAGTGGAGGAGGAGGGAGAAGGCAAAATGGGAGTTTAATATATGAAGGATGGAAAGGGGAGTGAGATGGTGGAAGAAATAGCAGTGGGGTTGGTGGCACTGGAAAGAAAGAGGGGGAGGGGAGATATTATTTGAAATGGGAGAATTCAATGTTCATTCCATTGTGTTGCAAGCTACCCGAGGAGACAGTGGAGATGTACCAAGTCATTTTATTTCACTGACTTGTTGTTTTTACAAAAGTATTTTTTGCAATAAATGTATCGGGAGGCTGTGTGATGAATAAATATCTCGTGACTGAAGTGAATAACTCCTCCAACCGTTTCAAGAACAGACTTCAGTCTGAAGGTGGAGAAACTCCAGCATGATAGTCAACTTGCCTCCAATATAGTTACAGAAAGGACCAGTTGAGGGCCTCTTGAAAGCTGAGCTTCATTAAAGATCATTGTTTTAGTTGAGTTTGTGATTCCCACATGAATCTAATGCTGTTCTGTGCAAGGGTATTGATTCGAGAACAGTTTGTGGTCATGCTGCATTGGTGGCCTGCTGCCATCTGCCAAAATGATATCGTCAGTAAATGAGTTATATCATCCTTACAAGTTACCATCCCATCTGCTTCAAGCTACAAAATACTTGTAATATTGCAAATTGTATTTTATGTCCAGTTTCTCAAAATGGGATCTGCATTTTCAATAGCTGTGTTATTTTTTTTATTACTGAGTGGGTTTTGAGAACTGTAAATTCAAAGTATAGTACCCATTCCTAATTGCTCTTGAACAGATAACAGTATGTTTTATCTTTAATTGTTGTAGTCCTTTTGCAAAGATGCTCCCATGGTGGTGTTGGGTCAGAAATTCCTGGATTTAAACTCTGCAATGATGCAAGGACAATACTCCATTTCTAATTTGGGTTGACCTGATTTGGATGGGAGATTTCATGGCATTCCCATGCATTGCTGCCTCGCTGGTGTTTCTAGCTGAGAGAAGTTGTGGGTGAGGGAGATGCTGTCAAATAACTTGCTATTTAGATTTTGAATTGGGAGCATAAGGATGACCCATAGAGCTTCTATTATTATCTTGATTCAATTGTAAGTTTCCACTTTAATCTCCCTGTTCCCCAAATAAAAAGATAAATAATTTGTTTAGCTTCTAGCCAACACCCAAAGACACTTCCTAAACTTTGTAGATTGGGAGAACAATGACTTGGTTGTTTCTGAAAGTGGTACAGTAATTCAAAAAATAATACATGGTTAATCTCATTCACCTGTATTGGTAGATCATTTCAGATTTGTTAAGCTGGTTTAAAAAGGAAAGGACGTACAACGAGATCTGGGTGTCCTAGTGCATCAGTCACTGAAAGGAAGCATGCAGGTACAGCAGGCAGTGAAGAAAGCCAATGGAATGTTGGCCTTCATAACAAGAGGAGTTGAGTATTGGAGCAAAGAGGTCCTTCTGCAGTTGTACAGGGCCCTAGTCAGACTGCACCTGGAGTACTGTGTGCAGTTTTGTTCTCCGAATTTGAGGAAGGATATTCTTGCTATTGAGGGCGCGCAGCGTAAGTTGACTAGGTTAATTCCCGGAATGGCGGGACTGTCATATGTTGAAAGACTGGAGCGACTAGGCTTGTATACACTGGAATTTAGAAGGATGAGAGGGGATCATATCGAAACATATAAGATTATTAAGGGGTTGGACATGTTAGAGGCAGGAAACATGTTCCCAATGTTGGGGGAGTCCAGAACCAGGGGCCACATTTTAAGAATAAGGGGTGGGCCATTTAGAATGGAGATGAGGAAAAACGTTTTCAGTCAGAGAGTTGTAACTCTGTGGAATTCTCTGCCTCAGAAGGCAGTGGAGGCCAATTCTCAATGCATTCAAGAGAGAGGTAGATAGAGCTCTTAAGGATAGCGGAGTCAGGGGGTATGGGGAGAAGGCAGGAACTGGGTACTGATTGAGAATGATCAGCCATGATCACATTGAATGGTGATGGTGCTGGCTCGAAGGGCCGAATGGCCTATTCCTGCACCTATTGTTTGTATCTATGTATCTATGAATTATGATTAAATAATTGTCAAGATCTGCTGATGATTCAAGACAAAGAATTTTAATACAGCGCACTATTTGTGCTATTGTCTATTGTCTAAAAGGAATAGGTGACGTTTCGGGTCGAGACCCTTCTTCAGACTGAGAATCAGGGAAAAGTGAAACAAGGAGTTAACTTGTTCTATATCTCTCTATATCACCTTCTATATCTCTTGTTTCCCTAATTAATTTTAAAATTCATTACTTTTGAGCATATTGATTTAACAAAGAATTGTGTGCAGATAATCTGATTTTAAATTTCATTTTATTGGTAGAAAATATATTTGTGGGGTTTGGATTTGTATACCGCACAACTGCAAGTCAATGCAGTCAGAATATGAGGAAGATAATCATTTATAATATGGTCAACATTCCTACCCATTTCCTAAATGTTTCACTCCATTGAAGTCACTAGAACCAATGTCAGATGGGGAGTGTAACTGATGAGTGATTATAGAAGGTATTTATTCACAAAATGCTGGAGTAACTCAGCAGGTCAGGCAGCATCTCGGGAGAGAAGGAATGGGTGACGTTTCGGGTCGAGACCCTTCTTCAGACTGATTATAGAAACAAGGATCCACCGATGCTGGTTTACAAAGGAAGACACAAAGTGCTGGTGTAAGCGTGTGGTTCAGGCAGCATCTCTGGAGAACATGGATTAGGTGACATTATGGGTTGGATCCCAACTTCAGCTTGACATGGCTTGACTTCTCTGCAACTAGCAGTTTAAACCCTGTCCACAAAAAAAAATGTTTGTTGCAGTGAGATCTCCACTCATTGTTAAAAATGCGAAATAAAATTATCACAATCTTCTTGATCTCTCCTTGTGTGACATGACACCTTCCTTGGAACCACTCTAATGAATCTGAATGAAACCTTGGTTAGAACCCTCAGAGTATTGTGTACATTTTCACTCACTGTTACTATGATAAGATTTGGAGGAGCAGAGATTTGCAAGGATGATAGCAGAAATGTCAGAGAAGGATGAACAGACTGTCTATTTTCTCCTGAAAAGATTGGAGATGTTACCTAATATGGATTTTTGTAATTATGAAGGATTTTAGCGCAGTAGAAACAGAATAGGTTTTGTGGAATGTATATGCCTACATGAACTCGTTGGGCTACATGGCATCAATCTGAGCTAGGTATCTTGTGTAATTCAGTCTACAGTTGACAATGAGCAAATGTATATGCAGAGGTGCAGTGTTACGTTATAAATGACGATTCGCTCAACAGAGTCTAACCATTTATTACCTGCACAAATTTGCATAACATGCTAGCGAAATGCCGAGTACGTTTCACTGCTTCGAGCAATAGTATTCAGGGATCTGAGGCTGATGGATTACAATAGCTTCCAGGGATTATACTTGCAGTGGATCGCTGGATTTGGCCCAATGAAATGTATCTTTGTCAAGTGAAAATAGATGAGCTCAGTTCACCAGTAATTCAGGCAAGTGAGTTTCTTGACAACATTTATCATCCTTGGCTTTTCTTGCAGTGCGATTCCTGCTTCCTGTGATTAGTCTTCCTTTGCTTGTAATCGTCGGTTTTGAAAATGTGTTCTTTCTGGGAGTTTGAACATAGCAATAACTAGTTGCTGCAGCAAGCTAACTGAGCCTGCCCTGCTTTGTGTTGGCTCAAACTTTGTGGGTTTCTTTCTCCTCGGCGTGAATACCCAATAGTAGAATTTCAACACAAACATTTGGACCTAAAAGGAGGACACGCGCACGTATACACATACACATGGGAAAACCCCCCCAGAAAATGCTGGAAACATTCAGCTGGTCAGGCAGCATCTGTGGAAAGAGAAACTGTTAGGAAGGAACTGCAGATGTTGGTTTACACCGAAGGTGGACACAAAATGCTGGAGTAACTCAGTTGAATAGACTGCTTCTCTGGATAGGAGGAATGGGTAACATTTTGGGTTAAGAACCAAACTGTTATTCGGGTCTGTTATTGTTTCAAGTTTGGGGTTATTCATCAGAACTTAGAAAGAGAGAAATCAGTTAGTTCTAACTTGTTTCTCTCTTTCCTTGATCTGCCAAAGGGTCCTGGACCTGAAATAGGAACCGCGTTTCTCTTTCCCTAGATACTACCTGACCTGCTGAATGCTTCCAATGATTTGCTCTTATATCAGATTACCATCATCTGTAGGGTTTTTTTCTGGTGGCCTCTAAGACACAAGTAGTCAAACTGAACTCTGTTCTTATTTGACATGTTTATGAAGCATGGAAATGAGCCCATTTGCCCAATTCATCCATGCTGATCAAATTGATCGCTAGTTTTAACCAGCCCAACTTGACTATGGCTGGCTCATATATCTCCCTGAACCTTGAGTATTCATTTACCTCTTCAAATGGCTTTAAAAAAAAAAGCATAATTGCTTTTTGTTGATACATACTAGAGTAGGACTTGCAAAGTCAATGATAATATTTTGGGAGTGTTTTCGATCGGAGGGACCAAGGAATACAGCTGTGTCCTTGCATGAAAGTGACAACACAGACAGGGTAGCATTTGCCTTCATCAGTCACAGTATTGAGTACAGGAGTTGGCATTCCAACTTTCAGCTGTACAAGACATTGATAATGTTACATTTGGAGTACTAAGTACAGTTCTGATTGCCTCGCAAAAGGAAGGATGTAATTAAACAGGAAAGGGTCCAATAATGATCTACAAGGATGTTACTGGGAGAGTTTGGGGTCCAAGGAGATGCTGGATGGGCTAAGACTTTTTTCCCCCTAGAGTGTGGTAGCTGAGTGGTGCTCTTGGAGGTCGATAAAAGCATGAAGAACATGAGAGCATCCCACCTCCCCACCAACCTCTGTGCACAATTTGCCACTCTGATGCTTTTTAAAACCTTTCACTTTAAACCTTTGCCCAGTAGTTTCAGACTTCCCCAGCCTAGGAAAACCCCCCACTATTATTCACTGTATTTATGCACCTTGTTTTATAAATCTCTATAAAGTCACCCTCATAGGCAAGCACCCCATCCCCCATCCCCCATCCCCCATCCCCCATCCCCCATCCCCCATCCCCCATCCCCCATCCCCCATCCCCCATCCCCCATCCCCCATCCCCCATCCCCCATCCCCCATCCCCCATCCCCCATCCCCCATCCCCCATCCCCCATCCCCCTCCCCCTCCCCCTCCCCCCCTCCCCATCTATTTTCATGACACAAAGGAACTGCACCCCTGGGTTTCTCTGTTCTCCAACACTTCCCGGGGCCCTATCATTTATTGTTGTACCACACTTCCAGGGCCCCTCCCATTTTAGGTCCATATTTGACAAAATACAACACCCCATTTATCTCAATTGACCTCCATTTGCACCCATTGGCTCAGTTGATCAAGATTCTGTTGTAATCTTGGACAACCAGCTTTATAGTCTACTATGCTGCAATTTTAATGTAATTTGTAATCTTAACCTGCCAGTCCATTCTCATCCAAATCCGTGACATGAATAATGAGCCATAGTAGATCCAGCATTGATCCCTGTGGCACACCCCTTGTATCTACCATGACCCTGTCTCTGTCTCTTGCCTACAAGCCAATTTTGTAACCAGTCGGCTTGATCACTGTTCCAATTTCAGGTAATCCTTGATTCCAATTTTCTCTACCCCTCACGCCTTCATCTCACCTCTTTTCAACTCCTTCCTCACCCTAGTTCTAACCACCTAACACTCACGTGGGTGACTTGCCCGATCTCCGATTCTACCTGGTTACATCTGTTCTTCCCCTATCCCCAGTTGCTTCCCATAATTGCCTTCCTTATCAAATTCCATCCCCTGGTAGCTTTCGTGTCCATACCTATCACACTCCTAGGTGTCTCCACCTTCACATACCTCCACCCCCCCCCCACCCACCCTATGTGGCTATCTGCCGTTTTGATGCCTGCATCCACTTGGGAAGGGACTTAACCCACTCATATGCATCGCCAAACTGTTTCTCCTGATTCTAAAGTCCCTTGTATTCTAAAAGCCCAATCTCTTCTATTTTACTGATCGTATTTCACAAGGTCATAAGGAATAGGAGCAGAATTGGGCCATTCGGCCCATCGTCTACTCTGCCATTCAATCATGGCTGATCTATCTCTCCCTCCAAACCCCATTCTCCTGCCTTCTCCCCATAACCTCTGACACCTGCACTAATCAGGAATCTATCTATCTCTGCCTTAAAAATATCCACTGATGGCCTCCACTGATGGCCTCCACAGCCTTCTGCGGCAAAGTGTTCCATACATACACCACCCTCTGACTAAATAAATTTCTCCTCATCTCCTTCCTAAAAAGAACCCTTTAATTCTGAGGCTATAAACCTCTAGTCCGAGACTCTCCCACTGGTGGAAACATCATCTCCACATCTACTCTATCCAAGCCTTTCATTATTCTGTACGTTTGAATGAGGTCCCCCCTCATTTTTCTAAACTCCAGCGAGTACAGGCCCAGTGCCGTCAAACACTCATCATAGGTTAACCTACTCATTCCTGGGATCATTCTTGGTATACCTCATCTGGACCCTCTCAAGGGCCAGCATATCCTTCCTCAGATATGGTGCCCAAAATTGCTCACAGTTACCTTGTGCTACCATCCTTGATTACTAACATGTTGCAACCTCCCCCCCCTGTCCTTGTAGATTCTTTTTGTAAGATGCATTTTCATTCCCCATTTTGACTTCACCTTAAACATCTTTTGTGCCTCTTGAAATCTATTAAAGACATTTTCTTTAAAATATAGCACCAAAGTAATATGTGTCTGATGACCTTCAAACAATATGTATTGCAAAAATCTCTACGATACCCGAAAGATCTGTGACTTACTGTAAAAATAGATGTGGAGCTCTTAATATTTTTCTATTGAAAATCCCAGATTGGAATATTTCCAGTTTGACAGCTGAACCTTTTGGAGTGGAAAGCTTTCTCTCATCTTATCTTCTGGGAGTATCAAAAACCTTTTGATTCTTTTAATGGTCCACTCCAACCATCAGAGTAATGCCTAAAGTTTTAAGGTTATTTATGCTGAATCCCTTTACATAATTACATGCATTGCATAAATTGAGTATTTATTACAACCCTGCGAAATGCTAATAATTTATTCAATAACATAAAATTTTCTTGACCTTAGTTACATCAGGGCGTAGAAAATTGTGCTGCTTCTTACAAAGTTTTGTGATGTATTTTGAGATTCAGAAAGCTGTGTAAATTGGACTGAATTTGGAGCTGATTAGAAGTTCACCGGAACAAATCTAAGTGCAGAACATTTAGGGGGGAGAAAAGCTGCTAGTAAATTGTATCCATAAATAGGTCTATTTGGATGGTTTTCTACCTATTTGGTTACTGCATTTTTGTGTTTTGTCTGACATAAACATTACAGTTAAAATTTAAGCAACATCTAAATTAGTATGTGAAGATTAAGAATCTGCAGATGAAAACAAAAATTGCTGAAAACATTCAGTTGGTCGGTCAATATCTGTTGAAGCAAACCATTAATGTTTCTGAGAAAGAGAGAAAAAAGGTAATTTGTTTTGAGTGAAGGGATTTTGACCTAAAATTTAAATCCGATTTCTATTTCCACAGACGCTGCCTGATTTGTAAAGTATTAAGTGTTTTCTGTTTTAATGACTGTTTTCTGTTTTTAGAATCTGGTGGTATTGGACTCTGGTCTAATAACTAGAAAACTAGACACTGAATTTGGAGAAGAGAGACATTGTATCCTTGTCAGTTTTGAGAGGATTTCTTGCTTGATTTGATTTTTAATTCACCTCTATCATGGATAATAATGCTTCATTGGTGGAGTGTGACCATTTTGCTTTTCTTGGGGGTGAATTGAAGAGCCCGCATTTTATCAAAATAAAACTAAGTTGTTTTATACATTAATAAATGCATTTCTATTAGATCTTCAATTCAAGAGACAGTTAAATATAGCTCTTAGGTCTAATGAAATCGAGGGTGAAAGGGAAAAAAGCAGGATTTTGGATGATCAGTCATGATCATATTGAATGGGGGTGCTGACTCAAAGGCCCAAATGGCCTACTCCTGCACCTATTTTCTATGTTTCTATCTTTGTTTTATTGTGCTAGGATATTTGAGGCTTTCTGTAGAACTATTTATGATGGTGTATATGAACTGACAATAGTGATGGGAGAAGGTATTTCAATGAGGCAGTAGAAGGGTTGCCATTGCAACACAGGTACACTGGATATTCTCCTGGGATAGTGACTTGTAATTTGAATGGACTGCCCTTCATGTTCCAGACTTAGAAAAGAAAGGAAGGACCTCATTGATGTTTACAACCTACACACAGTGTGCAACAGAGTGCAGCAAAGACTTTTCTTAAAGATGAATAGTGTAGAACGAGTGGTCAACGTCTTGTAATAAGAAATGGTTTATTTCGGACTGAAAATAAAAGAACTTCACTTGGCAGAAGAGGAATCTTTGAATCTATTTACCCTGGAGGATTGGAGAGTCAAAGGAATTTAGTTCATTTGGAGCAGAGATGGTTGTTGGCTATTAAGGGAGTATGGGAATAATGCAGGATTCTTGTCATTGGAGCTGACTATCAGCCAGAATTTGTAGAACCAGCAGAACAAGGATCAGATCACCTGCACCAGTTTCAAATGTTGGTGTTTGTATCATTTGTGATCTCTACCCAGTTTAAACCCCTCTGATAACTCATCAAAAATGTATCAAAGATGATATCCAGGGCTTTGAAGTATATTTTTGGTATAAAGTTGGTTGGCATTGAGATTAGAAGCTTCAATTCAATTAAACCCTTTTGTTTTTGATGCAGGAATTTTAAGCCCATGAGGCTATATCATTTAAATCAATTGGATCTCAAATTTGTTTGCCGAACATATCGCTTGAAATCTTAGATCTGGAGATAAATGATACTGGAAACAGAATGAGTTAGGATCAAACTTTGTCTGGTTTGAGGGCTATTCCAAGATCTGTCTCGTTGAGTGTTTGTTGATTGACAATATAAGCTTGAATTTCAAATCTTGCAGTCTTGAAATATTTGGCTTTCCTTTTGATCAAAATCCATCTTTAAATGAGACTTGAACATTTCAGCTGAAGTCTTGACCAAAAAACATCAACTCTGTTTCTCTCCCCCTTGATACTGCCTGAGCTACTAAGTGTTTCCTGCATGCTCCCTATTTCTATCCAAGACTGCTCAGCGGGAATCCCGAAGCACTAACTTCTGAAATACTATTTTGGCAACGTTGTGTGAAAATCCTTGAGCGCACTGTGGCAACTACTTTGATGGGAAAAATTCTTAATGTTGCACTTGGTGATAAACATTTCTACTGCGTCCTTGAGACTTAGCCTTAGCTGTAACTATTTTCTGTATCTGTTAAGGCACTGTAAAGAATGCATAATATCAACATGAAACTTTGATGCTACTAACGAAGGGCTTTTCTATGTAACGTCTCAGGACAGTTTCCAATTTGAAGGCAGATGTCAAGTTGCAGTTGATGTGAATCTTTTTTTTTCCCCGAGCTTTTACCCAAGGACATTTGTGAAATCACTAAGAATATTTTCACCAATCCTGTGAAGCTGAGTAATGAAGCAGAATGCAGCTCTGCTTGGCTACCTGAATTGGAAATGTAACTGTGATTGTGCTTGGGAGTGGCAGCATGGTTAACTGTTATTAATGTTAGCAAAACTAAATTGAACTATTTACAAGTTTCATTGACGCACATCATCGATTTGTTGTTTGGTTTGTTTAATATCTCTATACCTGGAAATAAATCCTTTGTTTATGGATTGTACACTCCCTGAGAAAGTCAATGGAATATGATGCAGGACAGGTTTGAAGATGGGCGCACTGATTCCTTTTGCACCTCAAAAATATTTAATTTCAAGATCCTTGATCTTCTGCAATCGGAATGAATTTGCCAGGTTCATTGTTTTAAACGGGACTTTTCCCAGAACGCCTGGCTTTCGGCTAATGGCCTAGAAATCACAATGCACCCGAGTGAAAGCATTCGATGAGTCTTGCTGATGCACAAAGTATGGTTTTGGTTGTGGGTCTAAATATTTTACTAGTGCAGGGATCCATTGCCTCGGGTTCTATTGAAAACATGTTGTTCAGGAAATGGAGGGTGGATGGGAAGATGCTGTGAAAAGAGATGAGTTTCTAGTTTGATATGCACCTGTATCAGCCTCGTCATGACAACATCCCAGTCTTGGTCCTCATCTGAATCCTCTGGAGTGATGAAGTTGTGAGCCCAAACCACTCGATTTCTCTGCACATTACCATTCTGCAGTGGAGTAGTAGAGAGCGAAACGGTCAACATTTAGGATCAATAACCATGCATCTGATCGATTTATTCTTTCGAAAATACTGATCATTTTTTTGCCTGAGTTGCTGAGAGTTTTCAACATGTTTTGCTTCTGTTTAAAACTTCCTGTATCAGCAATTATTTTACGGCAATTGCAGCTTGGTGGCGCAGCAGTAGAGTTGCTGCCTTACAGCGCCGGAGACCCGGGTTTGATCCTGACTTCGGCTGCTGTTTGTATGGAGTTTGTACGTTCTCCACATGACCTACGTGGGTTTTTGCCAGGATCTCTGGTTTCCTCCCACACTCCTAATACGTACAGGTTTGTAGGTTAATTGGCTTGGTAAAGTTGTAAATTGTCCCGAGCGTGTGTAGGATAGAATTCATGTGTGGGATCGCTGGTCGACACAGACTCTGTCGGCCAAAAGGCTTGTTTCTGTGCTGTATCTCTAAAACTAAAACCATAAAGCTCAATTGTGTCACCCAATCTGTTCATACTTACAGGGTTGCTATCTGAGATGATGCAATGGTGTGTCTTCATGCTCATTGCTGCCCCCTCCCCTTTCTCCTTCTGCAATGTGTCCTTTTGCTCTACCATCCTTGACTACAAACTCTGTGTTGTTCACACAGACAGAGGACCTATGGTTGAACATAGGCCTATGGTTCGACTTGGTGCATCCACAGTGAGGTCATGAAATTTGTAGCATGGCTCCATAATTTAGGGATATTCCACCCTTGGATTAATTGATAAATTAATCAATTTTGTGATTTCCCTTTCACATGTAGATGAGTGGAAGGGAATGAGGGGAGTTTAAAAAAGTTTACTGCAAATGGATATTTGATGGCCAGCTCAAACCTGATAGGTAGAAGGATGTGT
Organism: Rhinoraja longicauda; assembly: GCF_053455715.1. Lineage (NCBI taxonomy): Eukaryota > Metazoa > Chordata > Chondrichthyes > Rajiformes > Arhynchobatidae > Rhinoraja > Rhinoraja longicauda. Next base: position 19,134,108 of record NC_135984.1, on the reverse strand, counting down.
TTTCATGTTGAGTGACGATGACTCTTGCTAGTTTCCTCTAATATTGACCTGGTTGAGCTCACTGCACCACTGTAGAGAATAGAGGCCCTTTGGCCCACTGAGTCTGCGCTGAGTGGCAATCCCGTACACTAGCACTATCCTACACACTAGGGACAATTTCTGATTCTTACCGATGCCAATAAACGAACAAGCCTGTACGTCTTAGGAGTGTGGGAGGAAACCGGAGCACCTGGAGAAAACCCACGCGCTCACAAGGAGAACGTGAAAAATCCGTACACACAGCACCCATAGTCTGGTTCGAACCCGGATCTCTGATATATGACAGCTGTGCCCCCCCCCCCCCCCCCCCCCCCCCCCAACATTTTGACATTTCATCTTTTGACAAATTATTTTTATTTGCCTGGGATTTGTGGAATAGGAATTTAGTGGATCCAAAGAAAAGAGAGATCCAATTTCTGGCTTCTCTGCCTTCTATTAATTCACAATAAAATGTAGTGTTTGTAAATTGTGAAGTTTCCTAAACAAATAGCTGGCTTGTGATGATCCGGCAATATTGGGTACAGTAATAGTTTGACATGCTTGGAGTAGGCATGTGAATATTGATTCTTCAAATTCTTTCATTAATCTCTATACAAAAAAACCCAGATTCTGGAGGGACTCAGCTGGTCAAGCAACATCTGTTGAGGGTAATGGGCAAACAATATTTCAGATTGGGTCCCTTCTTCAATTGAGTCTTGAAGAAAGGTCTAGGTCTGAAATGTTGTCCATCCATTTTCCTTCGCAGATGTTGCCTGACCCACTGACTTCCTCCAGCTGTTTGTTTTCTCAAGATTAAAGCATTTACTGACTTTTGTGTCACCCCTGATGTATCTTTTTTTTTCTTGGGAGTTTTAACTTCTAAATCTCTTCACTTGAAATCTACGATATAACTGTCTTCCAAGTTGTGCATTGTATCATATCTCCACTATAGAATAATTAATCATCATGTTTTTGGGCAGGAACATAAGGTGGCGATGAAATAAAAAAAAAAAAAGGAGGAGATGACATCCATAACACTGAACTACATTTTGTCAGCTGCACAGTTCACATGCACTGCAAATCACCTCCGGTATAGTTTATGGCAATAGACAATAGACAATAGGTGCAGGAGTAGGCCATTCAGCCCTTCGAGCCAGCACCGCCATTCAATGCGATCATGGCTGATCACTCTCAATCAGTACCCCGTTCCTGCCTTCACCCCATACCCCCTCACTCCGCTATCCTTAAGAGCTCTAGCCAGCTCTCTCTTGAAAGCATCAGTGTGTAGATTTACATTTGCCAGGAATCTCAAGGGGCGCTTAGCCTATTCTGTCATTGTTGCCGTCTGTGGTAATTGGTATATTATACTTCAGTGCCAAGTAATGAAACAACAGAATACTTGCAGCCATTTCCAGTGTTAACATGTCTTGTCATTTTATAGAATTGCTTTGAAAGCCAAAGAAAGAAGATGGCAATGCAATTCAACTTGTGATGTAACTAAGTTCTTCAAATGATCCTTTTAAGGCAAATATACCAACCAGTGCACAAAACTACCAAATCAAACTCTTAATTCCAATTTAATCAAAAAGACAACCTTCATGCAGGGTTGGTCAAACTATGTCCCAGATTTTGCAATTGTTGTCTCGGACCACTGAAGGTCAGGCTTCAGCATTCTTCTGTGAATGAAGCTGAAGGTATCTTGCACTCTGCCGTTGCAGAGAGAGATCATAGCAGGATGAGGATCATGGGTGATGATGGTGGTGGAGGTTACAAGGTGTGTGAGTGGTGACAGGGTGAGTGAGCATCGGGTAGGGCCTTGCTGATGACCACCGAAGGGAAGGTTGGGAGATGGCAGGGCGATGCGGTGGTAGAGTTGTTGCTTTACAGCACCAGAGACCCGGATTCCATCCTGACTACGGGTGCTGTCCGTATATAGTTTGCGTATTCTCCCTGTGACCACGTGGGTTTTCTCCAGGTGGTCCGGTTTCCTCCCACACAGCTAATACATACAGGTTTGTACGTTATTTGGCTATTGTAAATTGTTCCAATTGTGTAGGGTAGGGGTCGATCGCTGGTCGGAATGGACTTGGGCCGACAGGCAAGTGTCCACGCTGTATGTCTAAAGGTGAGGACACTGGTGGTCCACATAAAGTGTAATGATCGAACGATGAGGAACACACGGGAGGATTGTCAATGCTTTCTTTGTTCAACCCTGTGGCACTCTGAGGAAACTTGGTCTATTTAATGCTGAATCAGGAATTGGCCATCCAGTTAAGACTTGCTTCTGTTCTTGCAAGCTCCTTTTCTTTGGACAAGAGTTGCCTGTCATTGTGAGTGCCAAAGGGACTCCATGGCATAGAGCATTGTCATATAATTATAGAGTGATATAGTGTGGAAACAGGTCTTTCGGCCCAACTTGCCCACACTGGCCAGCATGTCCCAGCTACACTGGTCCCACCTGCCTGCACTTGGTCCATACCCCTCCAAACCTGCCCTATCCATGTACCTGTCTTAAACGTTAGGATAGTCCCAGTCTCAACTACCTTCTCTGGCAGCTTATTCCACATACCCACCACCCTTTGTGTGAAAAAATTACCCCTCAGATTCCTATTAAAAACTTTCCCCTTCACCTTGAACCTATGTCCTCTGGTTCTCGATTCCCCTGTTTAAGGAAATTATGTCAACTAATTTGCCTGCAGTTTTCTGTTTTGACCTAAAAATATCTTAATGTTTGTGATTTGCTTTTAAATAAATCAAATATGAATTCAATTCCTGGGTGCAGGTTGTATAACAATTTGAATAACTATCGTATAACAAATGCAGGGAAAATTCTCTTCAGAAAATGACTTTCATAATCTGAGGAAGTGCAACATTGCATAGCTGCCGATAAAATAACTTTTGAAAGTGTAGCAACTGCTATCGCTTAGCTAGCAGTACTGGGTATAAGACATATTCTTGCCTGGAGCTTGATTTTGCAGGGCTAAAAGGAACTATCAATTGGTCATCACTGTTATCAGAATTATCCTTCTGACTGATGCTTTGTTCCAAAGTATTGGATTAATTTGTTTTGATGTTGCTTTCATTGTTGAGAATCTTCCTGAAATCCTGTCCTGATTTGCTTTGTAGAAAAGCACTCAATAAAACAAGTCTTTCACAGACAAAGTTGTGATCCACAGCTGTAACGTATCATTTCAGTGTTTCTGAGCAAGACCAAGAACCGTTCAGTCTAGAAAGACAAGTTCATGGATCTTTGGCTTTCCCTTACTGAAGTCAACACTCAGCTCCTTGGTTTTGTTGAGAGCAAAATTGTTGTTCTGGCAACATTCAATTAAATTACTGATTCCCCTCCAGTTCTTCAATTACATTTCCACCTTTTGTAAGAATGCCATCCGTTTCTTGCAGTTTCTCTGTCGTCTCCTCATCTGCTCTCAAGAGGAGTCTTTCCACTTCAGCACATCTGAAATGTCGTCTTTCTTCAGTAAATGTGGTTCTTCCCCCATCCCACCTTCCCTGCTGTCGTGGATGGATGCCTCACCCATGTCTCCTCTGGTATCCACAGTTCTGTTCTCACCACCCCTACCCCTTCCCTCAGAAAATAAAACAAAGATAGATAGATAGAACCTGGACCTCACCAGAAGTAAAGGTTTTTTAAAGAGTGCCTCGTGCTTGTAAGTGTGCTGCCAGCGGTGGTGGAAGCAGATATTATAGTGTCATTTAGATAAAATAGAGGTTTTTGGATAAGAACATGATCTATGGAGGGATATGAATCTCATGAAGTCAGAAGGAGTTAATTTAATGGTGTTTGATGCAGAAAATGTTCACATTCACATGTTATAGGAATAGAATTAGGCTATTCTGTCCATCGAGTCTACTCCGCCATTCAATCATGGCTGATTTTTGCCACCTAATCCCATTTCCTGCCTTCTCCCCATAAACCTTGTCACCGTTCTAAAGTTCACAAGTTACAGGAGAAGACTTAGGGCTGTGAAAGTTGTTAAAACTGTGGACCAAAGGTCTTGTTCCTCTGCTATATTGTGCCTGTTTCTGAAAGTCATGGGTCTTACCAGAACATTTAGAATGGAATATTTACATAACCCTTATCAAAATGTCAGTTACAGCATTTGCCACTAAACATAATTTATTACATCGTAATGTTTCAAGATTTTAAATTTGAATGTAACAACTTGACTTTCTGTGAAAGTATTAGTCATGGATTAAACTATGTGCAGACTCGTATTTATAATTATTTGACCAATGCTCAATTAAATGTGACTCGAAACATTAAGTTTGAACGTCACTGTTTCCGAGTGCCACAGTGATAAACGAATATGAAATAACAATTTCCCTGATTATGGAAAATAATATTTTAAAGAAATGAGTTCAGGAAAATTTATTGAAGTAACATCTGACAAAGTCTAACTGCAGATTTGCAATTATGATATGTATATGAAGCAGGTCTTGGGGTTGAATATTAAATAGTATATCCATTGTAATTTTTTTACAGTAGTACCAATTCTGATAAAATTAAGATATTATTGATGTTATTATCCTACTTTAGTTACCTTCTGTAACATATCATCTGCAAACCAGATATATTTCTTGTTTAATCCAGGTATTGAGGTCAGGCTTTACATTTCCAATGGTTATGCTCTGCCATTCTCATCTGAACATGTTTTATTAGCAAGTTGTTGCAATAACAGTTACTGTACAATTTGATAAATCTTAATATATACTGATTAAGGAGCTCTGCCTTTGCTAGTGTGGTAAAGGATACAATAAAGAGGCATGAAATGCAATCCCAATCTTTGTATTCACTGCTACACTTTCCCAGCCGCCAAGACTCTGGAATAAAATGTCATCTTATTTGGTAGCTGTCCATTTTGTTTGTCCTGAAGTTCTGTTGTCTACATTGGATATTTTGGATGCACTCGGCAGGTAAAAGTGAGATTTGTCCGTTTGAAGTAGACCATTAAATAAGTCTCCTGCAGGTATCACAGAATATTAGTTTCTTTGGAGGTTACAAATCTGGCAAGAAACTGATGAGAAAATATTTTGTAGCTTGACTGGCTATTTGGATATCAAAAATTATAGCTTGAAACTTTTTTGTGATCTTTGGAATAGAAATTCTGCGGAAACTAAACTGTACTGCACAAGCTACTCCATAATGGTGCAGTGGTACCTTGGGTTCGAGGTCCATTGAGTTTTTGTATATACAGTATGCAGGGAGAACAAGGAGTTGGTCGAGGGAGGGGGGGGAAGGGGGGGTGCATTCTGTACTGCAGGCAGGGTAGCGGAAAAGGAGGTGGGAATAAAATGGAGCTTGGTGTGGTTCCAGCCTGCCATGTCATGTCCTAGTTGTCCTCAGAGGTTAATGATTCCTGCTTCCAGGTCAATTTGGTCTAACCTCTGTCCCAATGCTCTTTTTACTTTAGTGATATAGCGCGGAAACGGGACCTTCGGCCCACCGGGTCTGCACCGACCAGCGATCCCAGCACATTAACACTATCCTACCCACATTAGGGAAAATTGACATTTATATCAAGCCAATTAATCTACAAACCTGTATGTCTTTGGAGTGTGGGAGGAAGCCTACGATCTTGGAGAAAGCATGCAGAGAACGTACAAACTCTGTACAGACAGCACCCGTAGCCAGGATCGAACCCGGGTCCCTGGCACTGTAAGGCAGCAACTCTACCGCTGTGCCACCGTGCCACCCTCTTGAATGAACTTTGCACGGAACACAACAGACTTGTACAACAAAATGTCTGATTGTAACAATAAGTGACCCTGAAATGATAAAATCTAATTCCACTCGGTAGCAAGTACACACTCATTGACTTGGCACAGAAATAAACTTCACTCTTCAATCTAATGTCTAGGACAGAATCTCCCACATTTTTATATTACAGAGAAAAAAAACCCCAGCAAATTAAATTCAGATTGGATTAGAAAGGAACTGAAGATGCTGATTACAAAGAGACAGAGTGCTGGAGTCACTCAATGGGTCAGGCAACATTTCTGGGGAACATGGATAGGTGATGTTTTCAGGTTAGGACTCTTCATCATACTGCTTTGAATTCAGACTTGGTTAAAATTCAGAGCTGTGGGAATTCTAGGTAAATGTAGAGAACAAACTAGAAACCCTTTTAAAGAATATAAAGTAATGGCGCTTATCACTGGAGTTGAATGAGTCTCGGAGAAAGGGGACTGGGTATGTGGCTTTGCTACTGTGTTTAGTGCATCATGATTTGGAATTGGAACCAAGATCCCAACATAACCGTACCCCCCCACCTTCTCAAATCTGGGTAGCTGAAAGCAGTTTGATGCAATGTTCTTCAAAATGCTGCCTTGGGGTGATTGAGGTAAATGAAAGGACACCTAGAATCAAATGAGTAAAAGCCAAATATAGAGCTGCCGCCAGGATGTCTAGGTGGTCATGGTTCAGAATGGACTTCCAACCAGAGTAAAAAAAATTAGAAATTATACCAATATAATTTAGAGGCAAGGAGTCCTTTTATATAATAAAACACTATATTTATGCCTTTTTACGATAAACAGGGATTCAGTAAATTTGTATCATGCTGCCACCAATTGTAAATGTGACACAAACACTCCAACCAAAGGAATAACTGAGTGAAATATTTGCATTGGACTAATGATTTTCTTTGTTCCTCAGAAAGCACTTCAGAAATGAAAGAAAAAGTATACCAAGCAGAATAATATCTGAGGGTTAAGGTAATCCTAACATTAATCCTGATGCAAGAGTCAAAATAATAGATGATAATTGGGACATTCAACAAGGCAAAGGTTTTTGAGCTCTTTTTTTTTAACGCATGAAAGCCTGGTCTACACTGGGGAAATGGGTACAACAGGATGATTTGCAAAATTCCTGTGACTTGGGATTGCTGTACCCATGAGCTGTCTGAGGCCGCAGTGATTGTGATTTCTGAGTATTGCATATGTTTTGGTATAGGAATTATAGGGAAATGATGCAAAATAAAATAGAAGTGTGATTATTAAGGTGCAGCGGTAGAGTTGCTGTCTTACAGTGCAAGAGATCGGGGGTTTGATTATGATTCTAAGTGTAGGAGGTTTGTACCTTCTCGCCATGACCATGTGGGTTTCCTCCAGGTGCTCCGATTTCCTCCCACACTCCAAAGACATACAGGTTTGTAGGTTAATTGGCTTTCATAAGGTGTAAAATTGTCCCTAGAGTGTTTAGATTAGTGTACAGGGTCATTGCTGGTCAGTGCGGACTTGGTGGGTCGAAGGGCCTGTTTCCACATTGTATCTCAAGTCAAAGTGTTTAGGATACATTTCGTAAGGATGAATCATTGGGAAAAGAATGAAGAAAGCTTTGAGGAAAAAAAGGTCACTGTTAAGAACTGGATTTGAATGACGTGAGATCAAGAGGGCAAATTGCCTTTTAAGGACTGATGCAGAGGTAGAGATGGGTACACTTGGTGATTAGTACAGCAGTTAAAGCTCGTCCAATGTTTTACACACGATGCTTAAACCTTGCAGAAAGCTTCCGATCATTAACTAAAAAATGAGACAGTTAGCATCATTATGAATGTTACTCATTTTTGTTGACCCTCTTACCTCTTTGGGTATCACTGACATACCAAATAAAGAGACTCTAAACCAAGGTTTAGCACAACTTAATTTTTTATTAGTGGTTAAATTAACATGCACCTTTGACTTCTATTGACTTAAGATTTAATTTGCTGTTCCAATTTATCACTTGTACTAAATCACAAGACTCATGGATTGGACTGAATACTACTTGCCTGAAATGAAACTGGCCAGGTTCACTCCAACAGGATTTAGTTTTCTGAGTTCTGGTCTCTGGCTCCTCTTCAGTGACAACTCTGGGAACAACCAGTAACCTTAAATGCCTCTTTGACAGATGGTTTCTTGTGGTCTACTCATTGGCGGACACTCGAAACGAGTATGACTGTCCTCTCCATAGGGTAGGACTCCTGTGCATGACTTTGTTTAACGTGGGGAGACTGGTGCACAGACAGCTACCACACGGTCCTTGACAGATCTGAGTCAGGATCCAGTGGCATGGAGCCCAAGACGACCGGGGTCCCTTTTCTGCAGCCTTCGTCCGCCTTCCCAGCCGTTGTGATGCTCCACTAAATTCAGTCATCATCCTCCGCCTGTTCCACCATTGAGGTCTTGGTTGGATTGATCTTGGTTGGATTGCTCTTTGTCAGGGATCTCCCCCTCGACCTTGCCGCCATGGGTGACCCCACCAGGAGCATAGCTCCAGACGGCATCGCTCTCAGGATCTCGGGACCACACGAGCTTCTCCACCATGACATGGTGACAATCCACGCAGAAGTCTGGTCTTCTATCAGGTTACCAGACCTACCATGTCCAAGGAAGCTCATGACTCTGTACTAATTCAAACATCAGACCAGCAGGATTTGTCTGTTCCATTGCTTTTCATAGTGGACAAAAAAGGACCTATATGTCTGAAGAAGGGTCTCGACCCGAAACGTCACCCGTTCCTTCTCTCCAGAGATGCTGCCCGACCCATTGAGTTACTCCAGCATTTTGTGATACCTATATGTTGCACTGTTCACTTTTTCAATCCTTAATTTTAGGATCCAAGCTTCATTAACGGAAATAACCTTTCACCATCAGTTTTGGGTCTTTTGTTCCCCTTCTGCTTTGCATTGGGCTAAACAGTTCATGTGCAGGTGACTATTCTCAGAATTTGTGTAAAGTTGGCTTTTCTTCCCATCTTGCTCACAGGGGTGTCAGTGTCTGCCAAACACTAATTCGTTCCAAGTCAAAGATTGTGCAATATTCGTAGAGATTCTTCCATCAGCATCTGCTAATGTAGCATTTGGGAACATGGGGCAATGCACAACAGCAGCTTCAGGTTTTCTCTTTTGAAAAGCCGCCAAAGATGATTGAGATCAAAGTGACTAACTTTATTATATAAGAAAATAACTGTCGATGCTGGTGCAAATCGAAGGTATTTTATTCACAAAATGCTGGAGTAACTCAGCAGGTCAGGCAGCATCTCAGGAGAGAAGGAATGGGCGACGTTTCGGGTCGAGACCCTTCTTTTTTATTTTGTCTGGGGGAAAAGTCTTTAAACGTATATATTCCAGATAAATAGTCAGTAATAACACTTCGCAAATCCATTTTGAAGCGGAACAACATAGAACTATTCCCATAAAGCTAATAGAAAGTGAAAATGCACTTCAAGTCTTCTCTTGCCTCCTTTACTTGAGATTGAAACATGAATTAAAATATAAAAATGCACAAATATTGGATAAGACTGGCATATCTGGAAGGACAGTGTTTTATTTGCAAGCATTTCCCCCATATATCCATTCTCATGTCTGGATAAATACAAGGCCAAATGCCTCCTTTAAAAAAGCAGATTCAACAAAATGTCATAAAATGGCAGGTTTCAGCATTTTTCAAGAGGTGGCGAGATATATAGTAATAAGAAGTGGCATGCATTTCAAATCTCATGAAGTGTGATGAGCACTCTTAAATGTGAGAGTTCTATGCACAATCCCTTGACGCTAAGAGACTATACTGGTTCATGGCCTGAAATAATGTTTGCGTTCAGAGGTCAACGAGTTTGCAAATACCATAGGTTCTTCCCAGTCATAATTGTGCAGCAATAATATTTACGCACATCTATTATAATATGTCATTGTTTTTGAGAGCATTCAAACACAAAGCTTTTTATTTGCTTTGGAGCCAAGGTTAATTGGCATCAATTTGTGTGTCACTCCTCATTCGCTGTATCATTACTGTATTCAATTAACTGCAATTAGTCCTGTGTTTGAAAAGGCTGAATGAAATTAACATTCCCCCCCCCCCCCCCCTCATTTTTAAAAAGGCTTTGCTCTGCTGAAAATTTCAAAGCAATTTTGCTAATTTTCTATTAATTTAAAATGGACAAAGCCTGCAATTTGTATGAAACTGATATTTGAAAATAACATTGCATAAATCATTGCCTTATCCTGTGCGTAGTATCTCACCATTTCATTGATCATTGTTGAATTTTATTCAATGAGTTTACAGTTCTCTTTTTTTAAGGTATCGTCAGTCACTGTGACATCATAGTAGACCAGTCATTGCTTCTGGTTCATAACTCCAGGATCTGGGTTTGATCCTGATCTTGTTACAGTTTGCTGGTGGTTGTTCAGTCTCGCGCTGTGACTGTATGAGTTCCCCCCAGGTGCTTTGGTTTCCTTCCACATCTTAAAGTCACATTGGGAGGCTGATTGGCCACAATCAATTGTCCCCAGTGTAGTTGGGAATCGGGGGAATGGGAAAGTGGAGAGCTGGTAGGCAAGTGAGAGAGAACTAGTTACAGGGATAGACACAAAATGCTGGAGTAGCTCAGCGGGACATCTATGGAGAGATGGAATGGGTAACGTTTCGGGTCGAGACCCTTCCTTAGACTGATGGCAAGGGAATGGGATGTACAGAGAGAAAATGTAGTCTGAGACGGTAAGTCTGGTCGGAGAATGGAGGAAGGGGGAGGAGATGGAGTGAGAGGGAAAGCAACGACTACTTGAAGTTAGAGAAGTCAATGTTCATGCAGCTGCCCAAGCGAAATATGAGGTGCTGTTCCTCCAGTTTACACTGGGCCTCATTCTGACAATGGAGGAGGCCCAGGATGGAAAGATCAGTGTGGAATGGGAGGGAGTGTTGTGCAACCGGGAGATCAGGTAGGCTTAGGCGGACTGAGCAGAGGTGTTCAGCGAAACGATCACCGAGCCTACGTTTGGGTTTGCCGATATACAGGAGAGCACACCGGGAACAGTGGATGCAGTACATGAGGTTGGAGGAGGTGCAAGTGAACCTCTGTCTTACCTGAAAAGACCATTGGGGTCCTTGGACGGAGTCCAGGGGGTGTTATACGGGCGGGTGTTGCATCTCTTGCAGTTGCTGGGGGAAGTACCTCGGGAGGTGGTGGTTTGGGTGGGAAGGTTCATAGTTACAGAGAATTAAGTAAGTAAATGGATAGATTGGATTAAGCAGAGCTGCCCTAACAAGTGGGACAATTTTCTCATGTCATAAAGAAATAGAGATGTGTGCACATTTTGAATGCCGTGATTGCACAACGCAGTTTTGAAACTATATTCCATCATATTGCAGGGCAGGGACATCTGGGAGTACAGGTGCATGGTAACTTAAAATTAGAAGTCAGGTGGAGAGTGTGGTAAAGGTGTTTGGCACCCTTGCCTTCATTGGGAAGGATATTGAGTACATAATTTGGCAGATGATACAACTGTGCAAGTCGTTGGTGAGACCATACTTCAAGTACTGTGTGCATATCCTGTTGCTTGACTGTAGAATGTCATTAAGTTGGAATGGATGCAGAAGAGATTTGCCAGGACATTGCCTAAACTTGTAAGCTTGAGTTATGGGGAAAAATTGGATAGGCTGGGACTATTTCTCCGGAGTGTAGGAGACTGAAAGGTGAACTTATTAAGGTGCACATCCTCACGAGAGACATGGATAAAGTGAAACAGTCTTTTTTAGAAGGTAGAGATTTCTAAAACTGGAAGATAGTTGGTCAGCTTTGAAAGGTGGGCCAAAGGGCCAGTTTCTGTGCTTTATAGCTCTCTCTTTGAGCATATTTGAATGCATTGGAAAAGTAAGCCACTGACAATTTTTTTTTGGAAAAGGGAAAACCTTCATTGAGCTCAACTGAAAACATGGATGTACGTATGATGAGTGAGCACTGGTGATTGCAATGTTGAGGTAGAGTAAGGAAAGTAAAATATTGATAATAGACAATAGACAATACGTACAGGAATAGGCCATTCGGCCCTACGAGCCAGCACCTCCATTCACCGTCATCATGGCTGATCATCCACAATCAGTACCCCGTTCCTGCCTACTCCCCATATCCCTTGACTCCGCTATCATTAAGAATTCTATCTAACTGTCTCTTGAAAGCATCCATGGAATTGGCCTCCACTGCCTTCTGAGGCAGAGAGTTCCACAGCTTCACAACTCTCTGAGTGAAAAAGTTTTTCCTCATCTCCGTTCGAAATGGCCTACCCCTTATTCTTAAACTGTGGCCCCTTGTTCGGGACTCCCGCAATATCAGGAACATGTTTCCTGCCACTAACATGTCCAATCCCTTAATAATCTTATGTTTCAATAAGATCCCCTCTCGTCCTTCTAAATTCCAGAGTATATAAGCCCAGTCACTCCAGTCTTTCAACATACGACAGTCCCGCCATTCCGGGAATTAACCTTGTGAACCTACACTGCACTCCCTCAATAGTAAGAATGTCCTTCAAATTTGGAGACCAAAACTGCACACAATACTCCAGCTGTGGCCTCACTAGTGCCCTGTACAACTGCAGAAGGACCTCTTTGCTCCTATACTCAACTCATCTTGCTATGAAGGGCAACATTCCATTAGCTTTCTTCACTGCCTGCTGTACCTGCATGCTTACTTTCAGTGACTGGTGAACTAGGGCACCCAGATCTCGTTGCACGTCCCCTTTTCCTAAGTGGACATCACTCAGATAATAATCTGCCTTCCTGTTCTTACCACCAAACTGATAGTCCAAAGTAAATGCCGAGAGTTACGATAAATATTTGACTATGGTTAAGCGCAATCAACATCCTGGGTCACCATCTTTTTATTTTTACAAAAGAGTAATTTGAATAGTTACGCCTTGGGTCATTATGGCATTGGAAATTTATAATCGTAAGTTTCGGTATTCCGCAGTTTGCAGACAAAAGTTGAGGCACTTTGAATGTTGAGGCACACAAAACTCTTCTGTAATAGGGTCTTGAATTACTCAAAATTCAACTCAATTGCAAGTTCAAGTATATCTGTGAAACTTAGTTCTCGCTTTGAAGTGCAGGAGTTTTATCTATATTTTAGTGTGTAGTATTTAAAATCCTCACGGAAAACTAACCTTCTCGATATTGGATATCTGATTTACATTATGTACAAGTACATCAGTTAAGGTTGAATTATTGAGATTCACCTTGCGTTTCAGATACATATTGCTGATTATGCTGATGCTTCTGAATTCTGACACATAAAATGTATGCACTAGCTTACAAATAATACATTCGTCTTTCTCAGTGAATGAGGGAACACCTTGTACTAGAGTATAATTCAACATGTTTTCTGGGCATGTGTACACATTGGGTATCTGATAGGCATCCCATTTTTGTCAGCTGACCTTGCTGTTATTATGAGGCAAAGTATTGGCTTGTCTCTAGATTTCAAGAGAAACACATATTTGGCAATAACTACATGGGAATAAGAGTTGGGGAAGTACGATCAGCCAAATGCCATCCCTCCCTCTGCCTTTTAGTAATTCTGAGATCTGGCAAATTATTATCAAGTATACGAACTTTTGAGTTCCATTTTTCAATGAAGCTGATCTCATTGCAGATGGTCAGGACTGGCATGTGTCCTCTGGAAGGTGAAGCTGAAGGGAGAGGAATTTCAATTTGGAACCTGAACATTGCACAGTTTAGTTTGAATACTCTCGAAGATAAATGAGTGGTGCACCATGCTCCTAGTTCCACGTCATTGCCTACTCGGGCACTGACAAATGAGTTGCAAAAAGATTGTTTTTGAAAGAGCGGGGAAAAACCTTGCTGTGCTGAATTTAGTATCGCTGAAGTACAAAGACAATAATTAAAGAGTCAAAGTATGATGAGGGGCACGGTGGATCACCACAACTGAGTCTGGTATGAAAGAAAGCACAGTGAATGTTTGATGCTGCCTGACCCGCTGAGTTACTCCAGCATTTTGTGTCTACCTTCGATTTAAACCAGCATCTGCAGTTCTTTCCCACACATTAATACACTACTCTCTTCACAGGGAAATTGGGAGGCAGGATGTTTTTGGTGTGTGCTATATATAACACTATCTTCACCTTTTCATTGATCATTGTTTTAAGAGTGTTATTACGCAGACCACAAGTAGTGAAAGATGACCGAGTTGCCCAGAGGATTCCTGTAGCAGAGCACTGGGCCAGAGGTGTCTTCTGACACAGGTGACCATGTTCCTATATGGTGGGTGCATCTCCAGTCATCAAATATTTTGATGACCTTTTCCTTTTGAGTTTGCCTGGGAACCTTGTTGAGGCTTACATGGTTTCATACTATCCGAGTCTCCACATGTGGATCAAGGTGTCAAAAAATAAGAAACTTTTCTGGACACCAGTTTATTCGGCAGCTGTTACTTTCACCTCCTTAAACTCATAATTTTGTTTATTTGCATTCTCATCACCATGCCCTTGGCAATGAACTGCCATCCAAAAACCAGAATAGCATGGGAACAGACCCTGTGGCCCACAATATCTGCACCGAACATGATGCCAAGTTAATCTCGTCGGCCTGCACGTGTTCAGTGTCCCTCCATGCTCTGCATATCCATGTGCCTACCTATCTTTACTACCTTCTAACTTATCGCAAACAGCAATTTTTATTGGTTCCTTATTGTTCTCTTATCACTTCCCTCTGCCTGCTAATGAACCCTCTACATCTCTAACCTTTTTTCTGTTGTTAATGGCACAAACAAATAGTTCGTCATTTTAACTTTTATTGATTTGGTTGCACTTGAGCTAAGTGGGTTATTAATAAACTATTTGCAAACTATAGCATCATTACAAGATCTGCCGTCTTTGAGTCCTGACCATCTATTCCTTTACCAACACTTCTAAAGTCAAAGAGCCATTGATTATTCACTCCATTGATTACTGAACCAAATGTCCTCTTTCTCTACCCATATAATACAGTTAAGCTACTTTTGCCTTAGACTATTATCTGTTCTTTTATGTGTCAATTGTGCAAGAAATGTCTGACTTGAGGTACTACCCAGCTAGCAGAAGACCTATCCAAGAGAATGGACCAGGCACATCCAGCAACAATGTACGATGATGTGGTTTCACTTCCTTATCGTAATTCCAGCACATGATGTTGTCTCAAAATGTGGTTGCTTATTTCGATTGGCTGGCAACAGAAATTGTATCAAGAGGGCATGATGCACAACCTTGCTGCAAGAAAATGATTTCGGTAAATTTATTTTGCAATATTGACAACAGTTTAAGAACATTAGGTTCGGAGTGAAAAATTGTTAGGGAATCCTGAAGGCATGAAAGGCACTGTAAAATTTAATAGCATGATGTCCCTTTCTCTGATGATTAAATGTCATAAATAATTACAGTTTTCTTTTTGTTTCATTGTAAATCTGGAGTGTTCCTGCTGCAGATGACGAAGTGGCGAGGTATTTGAAATATGTAAAGATTTTTGTTTGCCTTCTCTGAGGTATGGTAAATTTGAACTGATTTCCGGAGGAAATACTTGTGAACAAATCCACTATAAAATTTTAAGCTGAAACATTTGCTTATCTAAATCCTATTGGAAGACTAATATCCACATGCGTTTCCTGTCTTCAAAAGCCTTGGTTCCTGTTGACATTCTATACCTCAAGCTCGCTTGTTCATTATAAATTCATAACTGATGCTATCCAAGTAGATTTACATTTCATAAATATTGAGTATGGACTTCTCATTTCATAACTGAACGTGTAATTGTTTTTTTTAATATAAGAAATGCCTCCCTGCCGTGTGGGAACACATCAGAATTCATCTGAATTTCAACCGTGCTTATGGAAATGGAATTGCCACATCCCCATGTGAG
This sequence comes from Rhinoraja longicauda, assembly GCF_053455715.1. Taxonomy (NCBI): domain Eukaryota; kingdom Metazoa; phylum Chordata; class Chondrichthyes; order Rajiformes; family Arhynchobatidae; genus Rhinoraja; species Rhinoraja longicauda. Next base: position 19,118,412 of record NC_135984.1, on the reverse strand, counting down.
ACAAAGAAATTCTCTTGCTGAAGCTGCAAGCTTATTCACCTGTAATATTTGATTATATTTACTTGCACAGATACTACCTGGCCTGCAGAGTATTTCTAACGTTTTCTAATCTCGTACGACAGACTCTAAAACTTAAATTGTATGGAATGTTGATGATACGATTATCTGTTGAAATAATGGTTGATATTAAAGTAAAGGGGAATTAGTTCATTGGATTGATTCACCTTTTATGTATCTTCATTAGGCTGCATGAATCTTTGACAAAGCAGCAGATGGAAACAGGAAATATCAGTTTATTAAATTAATGATATCCATCTCATTTAATTTGATTTGTTAACATTGTAATTTAAGCAGCGTACAGAAGCATAGGCAGACGCAATGTATACCAATGTGCAAAAAATTCTTAACTTTTTAATAAGCTTCATTTTTTGGCTTAAAATTGATGCCACTTAGAACTTGAACAATTTGAAGCACCTAATATCGTTGACAGGAATCAAAGCTGGGGAATTGTTTCAAGTGTGCAACATTCAGTACAGTTTGGTAGGTTTAATATAGCCAAAGCGCACTTCACAGCTAAGAAGGTTAAGTGGTAACTTTGGAGACCAAAACATTTTAGAACACTGCACGGAAGAAGACTATTTATCCAATTGTGCTGCTGCTTGTCAGAATACTTTGAGTGGTTTCTCACCCTTTGCTCTTTTCCAAAGCCATGGAACTCTTAATATCCAATTTTATCCAAAAATTCTCATGGGCAATGTTAGTATCTGCAGTATTCACTCCTCTCACTGATGGTTAAAAGAGATTGGTGTAAGCTGCAATTGTATCAAGAGCAACTTGACTTGGTTTCTGCCAAATGAGTGAACTCAATGGCTTGATTATTGGGAGTAGCAAGTGGTTGGGAATGTCATGCATCAGCAAGTTCCCTTCTTGGTCACCCACCGTCTGACAAAAATAGCATTGCTCCTTCATTGGCACTGGATAGAATCTTAGCAGTTTATATCAAGGAAGACAGAGCAATGATGCCCACTATAAAAACAGCCGTAGTTCCAGAAGGTGGCTCATCACCATCTTCACAAGGGCATTTAAGTGATGAAATGCCCTTGACCATGGTGCCTCTTCTCACATGGGAACAATGTAATAAAATAAAATAAAAATTACAAATCTGATATGTCTTTAAATTCTTTCAATAATCTACATGTCACAGCAAAATTACTGATCCCAACACTGATATGTAGTTCAATGTTTTCCAGTTTTATGTATTTAAGTAATACCTTAAGGCAGCGTTTCTCAACCGGGGTTCCCAGGAACCCTAGTTTCCGCGAGAGGTCGCTAGGGGTTCAGAGAGAAATAGTGATAAATAGGCTAATCATATGCAAATGCATTTTTGAGTCATTTTTGTTACATGAATTTTAAAAATCTAAGTGTGTTTATTTTCGTCAATTTATGAAAAGTTTGTTTATGTATATTTTTGTTAGTTTTGAAAAGTTTGTGTGTTTACCTTATGAACGTTAACTTTATGAAAGAGAAAGAAAGGTTAATAAAGGTATATAATAATTTTTATGTAGGGGTTCCCTGAGACATGAAAATTATTTCAAGGGTTCTGCAAGGGTAAAAAGGTTGAGAAACACTGCCTTCAGGTTTTTCTAGTCTAGGACTAAAATGATCTTAAGTAATATGGGCTGTCAACCTAAAGGCAATTGGTTTCATTTGCGGATGTTCATTGAACTGCTTGCATTCATTACACAAGTGTTTATACCTTCTTAGTTTTATTATGTAAATGCATTTCTGGCGACAGTTTTAATGTGAGATTTAAGCAAAGCACTGCTGCACAGTCCTCCACATTAAAGTTTTATGAACCAGTTATCTGCTGCTCTCAGTGAAGTCAGTTGTCTCTTGTCACATGGCTGGAGGTTATGCATCAATACTGTAGATTGCCATCTTATTTATTGATGTCTGACAAAGCCAGAGATCCTATCCTCTAATAAAACCTAACACTTCCCATGCTTTAATGTAAAAGCAAAATTATTTTGAACAGTCTTACCCCACTGAGATACTCCTACGCTCAGTGCCTTTTTTTTGTATAGCAGTATCAACAGTGCCATGGAAACATAGAAAATAGGTGCAGGATGAGGCCATTTGGCCCTTTGAGCCAGCACCGCCATTCATTGTGATCATGGCTGATCGTCCACAATCAGTAACCCATGCCTGCCTTCTCCCCATATACCTTGATTCCACTAGCCCCTAGAGCTCTATCTAACTCTCTCTTAAATCCATCCAATGATTTGGCCTCCACTGCCCTCTGTGGCAGAGAATTCCACAAATTCACAACTCTCTGAGTGAAAAAGGTTCTTCTCACCTCCGTTTTAAATGGCCTCCCCTTTATTCTAAGACTGTGGCCCCTGGTTCTGGACTCGCCCAACATTGGGAACATTTTTCCTGCATCTAGCTTGTCCAGTCCTTTTATAATTTTATGTTTCCATAAGGTCCCCTCTCATCCTTCTAAACTCCAGTGAATACAAGCCGAGTCTTTTCAATCTTTCCTCGTATGTCAGTCCCGCCATCCCATGGATCAATCTCGTGAACCTACGCTGCACTGCCTCAATTACAAGGATGTCTTTCCTCAAATTAGGGGACCAAAACTGTACACAATACTCCGTATGTGGTCTTACCAGGGCCCTATACAACTGCAGAAGAACCTCTTTACTAATATACTGAAATCCTCTTGTTATGAAAGCTAACATGCCATTAGCTTTCTTAAGCTTGTTTCTACATTATTTAGAACGGATTGTTTTTGATTGTTTCCATAATAAATTGAAAAGAGTTTGTATATTATGCACAAGAAACTGCTGATGCTGGAATCTTGAGCGCAAAACGGGGCTGGGGAAACCCAATGGGCCAGGCAGCAACTGTGGAGGAAATGGACTGGTGACATTTCTGCCTGATACAATAAATTCCTCCAGTACCTTGTGTCCAGTTTACAAATTAATTGTTTATAAAATTATGTGTCTGCAACTATTATATCAGTAGGAAAGAATGGGGAAGTTATCAATGTTAACTCATGGATGTGAAGAGTAAATATTTCTTTGTTCATGGATATGGTATCTCTTCATTGCCTTTGTTTGCTTTGAGAATGTCATCAGAGAAATGTATTGTTCTGTGAGTTCCTCCGGCATGGTGTTTACAAGCAAAAATTTATAATGTCACCATGGGGGCATAGCCTTAAAATATTTCGGCTTTGAATGAAGTTGGAAACTGCTCAATCTCACCTGGAGGAGAAATGCAAGCTCCTATCATTTATGTGTTGATGCGCGGGCAATTGTTAATTTTAAATTCGAGTTTGGATTGAGTGTTGTTAATTAAAGATGTTAAGATGTCAGGCAAATGCTATAATGTGATGTCACTGACCAGCAGAACACGTTTTGAGTGGCTAAATGATGCTGTCTTGCCTTGCTCAACTATGTGCCATAAACATAACTAGGGATTACTCAATATTACCAATGTTCTCAGATTGTGAAATTGTATGTAATATTTTCCAAACATATTTGACTTAAAGCACTTTTACCTGTAGTGTTAGCACTTTTACCTGTAGTGCCTGAATTTGAGGCTAACATGGCAAGAGCATATCCAATGTGCACAATAAGCACTTACAAATATAATGTGCAAACAGAAGTGTTGGGCTATGTCAGAAAGTAGTTAAAAGCCAATCACATTGTGTGTGATTGGAGCCAGCAAATGGACAACATTTTTTCCTATCGTAAGGGACATGGATGTTTCGACCAGTCTGACAGCTTCAAGGCTGCATTACCTGACACTGGGAATGATTTCATAATTTATTAAAAGTTAACATCTTAATGCTTCAGAGGATGGGAGCAGGTTCTTTGGTCCAATTAGTCGATGCCATGCAAGATCCCCATCTAAACCAGTCCCAGTTACCTGTGCTTGGACCATTATCCTTAATGTTTTAATCCATGCAGCAGTTTAAATGTACTTTAAATGTTGTTATTGTGCCTGACTCAACTACTTCCTCTTCCGCATACTTCGGGGGGAGGGGGGGGGGGGGGGGAGGAGGAGGAGAGGGTGCTGCACCAATGGGTCCACTTGGTCTAGTTCTCTATAACATTGAAAGAGATTTGCTTAACCTGCTCCTTCAAATGGAACTGCTTGGCATGTCTGGTCTCTGTAGCAAAGGGCAGAGAAAAACATAAGTGAAGGAGTGCAGAGAAACTCTGGTAAATTGATTCCCAGCCTGGTGGAGAAATAAAACTGTCTGAATATCTATTCTCTGGAGTTTAGTTGAAAGAGGTAATTTCTGTTGACCCACAAATTAAAGGTCTTGACAGGGTAGTTGTGGAGTTAATGCTTATGGTGTCCAAAACCAGGGAGTCATAATCTCAGAATAAGAGGTCAGTCTTTTAGGACTGAAATGAGGAGAAAGTTCTTTTCCACCCGGTGCGGTAAATCTTTTTCGAATATGCTGTTCCAGAAAGGTGCAGAGGTTCAGTACTGAATACATTCCTTATATCGTTTGGACGTGAAACAAATCATGGAGGATATGGGATTCAAGCAGAAATATAGCAATGTGGTTAAAGGGCAAGGATCACCTTCTCGAATGGTGGAGAAGATAGAAGCAATCTAACAGTCAGCAAGAAAATATGGCCAAACTAATTTGCCTATTAGTGTTCCTAAGAATTGGATTAAAATTCAAAGATAAAATCTAAGTGGAAAATATCAATTTAGTAATTTTCCATATTGGAAAAATTATATATATTAAAAGGGTTTGACTGTTCATTCTTGATTTTATTCAAAGGAAAAATCTTAAAAGTAAATATTAATATTCCAGAGATATTGTTCGATAATTGATCAGTGTAGTAGCCACTCCCATGTTGAGTACACCATGTTAAAGGCTCCCATGTTACAGGTTGGGTTCGGTTTTGGTTTGGTTTCAGTTCAGTTTAATTTATTGTCACTTGTACAATGAAAAGCTTTTGCTGCATGCTAACCAATACATGATTACAACTGAGCCATTTACAATGTACATTTACAATTTACATGATAAGGAATAACGTTTAGTGCAAGATAAAAGTCCGATCAAAGATAGTCTGAGGGTCAACAATGAGGTAGATAGTAGTTCAGGACTGCTCTCTAGATGTGGTAGGATGATTCAGTTGCCTGATAACTGCTGGGAAGAAACTGTCCCTGAATCTAGGGGAGTTATGTCCCCAGAAAACCATTTACGTTGCAGCTTTCTGTCATGTGAAACAGCATCATTTGCACACAAGTCAAGAAACACTCGTTTAGAAAAATAAGTAAATACTAAATATATTTACTGTTTCATAAATTCTGCAAGAACAAATGTTATGTTGTACCTCAATCTTTTGAATAACGATTTGGAAATTTGTTCTTACAGAATTCACATGACCTGCATGGCTGTTGCACGAGGATTGTCTGTAATTTAGTCCCTTCCTTTACTTCTCGCCTTGTGGTAATTTAAAAAAAACCTCGGCTTTTAAATTTCTAACTAATGACGTTAGTGATTGGCCTTTGACCTCTGTTTACTGCCTTGGCATGCTCTGAGATTATGGTTGTCATAATGAGATAACTGTTTCAGATCTTGCTTTGCATCCTTGTATTGTCGTGATGAAGGTTTTTTTGATGGAAAAGTCAGTCTCTTGTAGATAACCATTCAAAACTAAACTCGTGTAATATAGATTTAAGACATTGTGGATCGATTAATATTAATATATTTTCGAGACCTTCCCTCTTTCACTTTAATGGGAAAGTTCCAATGTTTGGCTTTGCATATCATGGTAAGTGATATGATTCAGTGATGGATCATAATAACTATCTTGATGACGTGGTTTGGGTAATTATAGACTGCATGTTTTGCTATTGAAGACGATCGCCCCTGTGGGGATGAACAGTGGAGCTCTTTGGATGTGAACTGCCTCAAATGTGGGTCATGTTTCTTTTTTTTTGCCAGATAAAATTGAGCACAATGAAATACAAAAATTAACGCTGTGCAGTTTTATTGTAAAAGTGCTGAAATACAAATCACAGGGGGCTCGGGCACTGCAACGAGATAATGTCTTACACATGCTTTGTCCTATAAAACCTCTGCTGCATAATTAAATGAAGTTTTCACTAAATTAGAATGCAAAACTAAATGTATTGCAGAATTTCATTCTCCCTGTTAACCACTCGCAAGCTTTGACGAGTCTTATTGTTTCAGACATTCATTGTCTTCTTGCTAGAATTATTAATAAACTTTCCTTATGAAATTAACTTTGGATAAAGCATCTGCAGGGAAATGGAGGGCACTGTAATTAAATAACAATAAATTATATCTTCCAATGACTGGATATCTCCTGAAGCTTCTGCTGAGAACAGCTCTCCAACTACACTATTTACCATCCAGCATGATCTCGGTTTAAACATCCAGTAGGAAGATAAGAGAATTCCTCTTGTATGTTTAATAGGAGGGGGTTATCAAGTGCAAGTGACCAAATTGATTCTGAACTGTTGAGTCTTAAAGTCATAAAGCACAGAAATAGGCCCCTTGGCCCGGTGAGTCCATCAACCACCAGCATTTATATTATTTCTACCCTGATCCTGCACCAGATAACCAAACATGCTGAAGCTGTATAACCAATGTAATAAAAAATAACTGTAGATGCTCTTTATTTTTTAACCAAAGATGGACACAAAATACTGGAGTAACGGAGAAGGTCAGGCAGCATCTCTGGAAAAAATGGATAGGTGACCGTTTGTTCAGACTGAAAATATTATATTGCCAATATGCTATATAATATATATTGTATAATGTACTATATAATATAGTATACTATATAACCAATGCACATCTGGTAATATACAGCGTTTGACAGCACTGGGCCTGTACTCGCTGGAGTTTAGAAGTATGAGGGGGACCCCACTGAAATGTATTGCCATAGTGAAAGGCTTGGATACAGTGAGTGTGGAGAGGATGTTTCCACTAGTGGGAAGATTCTAGGACTACATGTCATGGCCTCAGAATTAAAAGATGTTCCTCTAGGAAGGAGATCAGGAGGCATTTCTTTAGTCAGAGGGTGGTGAATCTGTGGAATTTGCCACCGAAGGCTGTGGAGGCCAAGTCAATGGATAGTTTTAAGGCAAAGATAGGTAGATTCTTGATTAGTACGGGTGTCGGGGGCTATGGGGAGATGGCAGGAGAATGGGGTTAGGAGGGAGAGATAGATCAGCCGTGATTGAATGGCAGAGTATTCTTGATGGGCCAAATGGCCTAATTCTGCTCCTGTCACTTGTGACCTTATGACAGCTGGCTCTAACCATCGTTTACCTTGGACAGTGCACCTTAAGGCCACAACCATCCAGATAACTGGTAGCTTCTGGTAGCTTCATTGGCAAGCAAAGGATGTAAAAGCCGTTTTCCCAGATAAATATTCAGTGAGTGCTATAAATTAAAAGTTATGAAATATTTAAAGCATTTCAAATCTCAGTGTTAGCGAATGCTTAAAGATGAGATCTAATTGCTCAGCCTGCATCATCCCGAATGTACTTTCTCATACTTGCCGCTAACTCATTTACCTACCTGGTCTTTATCCACGAGGTCACCAATCCTATTTAGGGAGATGGAGTCTCTGCTCCTTCACCAGTCCTTCCTGGTACCAAGCTGAATGCTGGGCATCTGTGCCTTGCGTTCAGTGAAATACTGAATCACCTTTGGATGCAATTGTGATGGAGCAGCCACTCAAATTCACTGCCATCTGACATTCAGCATAAGCCTGAGATATGCTTGGAACGTTTGGTTACCAGCTAGCATAGCACACCTCCATATCTTCATTTCTAATAACTTGTGTAACCAAAGGGCACTAGTTCTATTATGGAAACGATTGAGCAATAAAGATTGACTTGCTGGAGAAACTCAACAGGTCAAGCCCCATCTGTGGAATGACATCTGTGGAAGATTAGTAAGGGTATCAAAGGTTGCTGGGAGATGGCAGGAGATTGGGATTGAGAGGGAAATATAGATCCGCCATGATCGAAAGGTGGAGCAAACTCAATGGGCCAAATGGCCCAATTCTGCTCGTAAGTCTTATGATCTTATGACATGGAGAGTTGATGTTACAGGTTTGAACCATTCTACTGGAACCCCTCCCCTCCCATGGTTCCCATCTGCCCACCCTACCTCCCCTATGTAGGTCTATGCATTACCCTACCTCCCCAATGTAGGTCTATGCATCACCCTACCTCCCCAATGTAGTTCTATGCACCACCCTACCTCCCCAATGTAGTTCTATGCACCACCCTACCTCCCCTATGTAGTTCTATGCACCACCCTACCTCCCCAATGTAGGTCTATGCATCACCCTACCTCCTCAATGTAGGTCTATGCATTACCCTACCTCCCCAATGTAGGTCTATGCACCACCCTACCTCCATACTGGTTTCTTTAATCTTAGTTGCCTCCACCTACTACCTCTCGGAATCTGTCACTTTTTCTTCTCTTCAATCATCCACCTAACTCTATCATCCAATCAACCCTTCCTCACCTGGCTACATTTATCACTTGCCAGCTCTTGTCCAACCCCTTCTCCTCATCTCTTTACACTGGATATCTCCCCTCTGCTGTCAGTTCATAGGAACGGGACCCAATCTAAATTGCCGACAGTATATTTTCCTTCATAGATACTGCCTGACTCGAGTTCCTCCAGCAGATTGCTGCTCAACATTTCAGCATCTGCACCCTCTTGTCTCCATGGAAAAAAATTGAGTCATTCTCGTTCTACTTTGTTTTAAAAGATATCCCGGATTAGCTCTGAGATTTATCCATGTCTATTTGTAAAAACAGCTTATTTTAAACGGTGAAATTTTGTTTCTGGAATACACTGCAGCCACCAAAACACAAATATTGTAAAATTAGGTGAATGCTTGGTCATATGACTAGAATATTATCAATGAATATAATTTTGTTCCAATTTCAATGACTGAGAATAGAGGGATATGGATCACATGCAGGCAGAGATTAGTCCAACTTGGCATCATGTGCTGTACTGATCTGTGCTCATCTTTCATTCATGATAAATATGATGTAACAATTTAAAAAATAATGAGTGTTCTAGGCTATTTGCCAAAGTACCAAAATATCCTGCACAATTTGATATTTCTACATTTTATTGTCCAGGATCTTGGTAATATTTTCTCTGCAAGGTAGTGACCCATTGGTGCTTTTAATTGCAGCTTTTAATTTCAATTACCACCTTCTGACATGTTACCCATGTGGCCATCTTTGGAAAATTGAGTTTGACACTTGTTGCCAGACTGTTGGAGCTGAATGCCATCCTTTTCGTACATTCAGTTAAGTCAGGATTTGTTGGTTACTAAGTACTTTGTCTCATTCCAAGCGCCCGTATGTCTCAGAGTTGTGGTCAGATAACATGGTGCGTTTCAAGACACTAAACCTCTCTGGTTCTGATACTGACCGAACAAAGATGCTCGTCATTGCCTTTCAGAGGCACATTGATTGTTTTGAACTCTAATCAAAGCTTAAAGTATTCATTTGTCTGATTGAATGCTAATTGTGTTTGAAAGAATTGTGGTCCCATGAAATTCTGATACGGATTTCCTCGTTCTCTTTTGTTAATGTTTGGCACAAAATCAACTTAAACTTGATTAGTATTTGCACTGGGATATTACAAATAACTTAATTGCAAATAATCTGTCTTTTTTTTTTGGTAGCTTCAATCCTGCAGCCAACCTCTATCTTATCTGATGGTTCATTCTTCAGCCATTTCTGCTGATCATGGAGATTGTTATAAATACTGCATCAAAACAGCAGTTCCATTATAGCATAACTGCACTAGTTACCATTTCACCTCATCCCCTAATTGTGTTTAACCACTTAATCATTTTTTGCATTCCCCACTTGCATTCTTTGGGTTCAGCAATATTTCTATTCAGTTGAAAATAAGACACCACATAAATTTGGAAGGAATGAGCCAGACTCTTACAATGAGCTGTGGGTCAGATGTTTGCGACCGTTATTACCTGTTGATCAAGTAAAGTTTCTACCTGTTCTTCCAAATGGAGCTCTCAGTGTAGTCCATTTTGGGACAAACCGCAGTTTCAACAAGGCCTTGCACAACACGTGGTGATGTGGGTGTGAGAGCACATACTTATCTAAAGTTAACATTTAGTGACAATTTCTGACTTAAAAATATGCTTTAAGGCCTACTTAGAAATTTTGTAAAGATAAAACTATATCCAGCAAAGCCCTAAATCCAAACAAAGACTAAAATTAAAATCTGAAAATATATAAATATTCAAAGAAAGTTGGAATTCATCAATGTGTACCTTCATTTCTGCATTCCTTCCCCTCCTCTGAAATGGCCCCAATGGCAAATTCAATCTGATGTAATACTTTAGTGGATATTACCCACTTTTTGTGCTGGATGACTTCTATAAATTCAGTCTCTGTCAGTGCTGAAGAAAGATTGGACTCTTGATTTGCAACAATTTGTTTGCTTTTATTGGGAAATCGAAGTTTTCTAAAGTTATGCAAGTGTTTGAGTTCCCTACAAAACAAAATTGAGTTACTCAAGACGAAGACAGAAAATACTCAGCAGGTCAGGCAGCATCTGTGGAAAAGGAAGCCGAGTCAATGCCTTTTATCTGTTTCTTTCCACAGATGCTCCTAAACTGGCTGAGTTTTATTTTAATTCACCTTCCAAGCATGTGCATATTTTGTTTTTCCATTTACTGGACCATTATATAGGTTCGTAAAGCCAGTCTGCACTAAAGAGGGAATGTGAGGTTTTCAGTTTCCAGCCTTAGCTTCTGACAAATATTGTGTGCAGACTTTGCTGATATGCTTTGTGCTAATTATGGAGCACACTCCAGAGAAATATTAACTACGAGTGGTAAATTTGCCTCAATGCTTCTATTGGAACTAAATGAATATTTTATTGATTTGTTTTTTTTCCTCCTTCATTAGAAAAAAGTAGTTGAGTCTCCTCCCATCAGCTTTCCATGTTAAGAGAATGAAGGGTAAGGTTTGAACAGAGTAAAAATGTCAGTCAGATATATTGAGATGCGTCTGGTACAATCCTAATTTCAACATTAATTTCTTCAAGCTTAACCTCAAGAATCTAAAAAAAAAATCTACTTGCTATTTTATTATTCTATTACTCTAAACTGTGAAGAATCTGGATGAAAGGTTTGCAGGCAGGTTAATTGATTTGCACACAGATATCAAGATCAAAGAACATCAAAGATAAAATCCTATTCCAAATGACTAAAATATAGGCGATTGAAATCCAAGTCGAATTAACCTGTATAACCTGAAATGTTGCAATATACACCTGAAATTTTAGATATTGTAGTAGGGATATCTGCAATATGTGTAGATGATGCATATTATTGTGTCATAATATAGTACAACACTCCAAACTTAATTAATATAAAGGTGTACATTTTGCAGATTTGAATTGTAATATAATTCTTGACCTTTCCCAGATAGTTGATTCGTATTATTTTGTGAGTTGTGCAATTAACAAAGTGATTGCTTGGAAATTTCAGTACAAACATTTGGGTAATGTAAATCTGTGCGAGTAAAACATATCAATGACCAATTATGTCTCCCACTGAAAACTTGAGCTTTGAGCTGGAATTTAGAAGGATGAGAGGGGAATTTACAGAAACATTTAAAATTCTTAAAGGATTGGACAGGTTAAATGCAGGAAAAATGTTCCTGATGTTGGGGGAGTCCAGAACCAGGGGTCACTATTTACCCAAATAAGGGGTAGGCCATTTAGGACTGATGAGGAAAAACCTCTTCCCCCAGAGAGTTGTGAATCTGTGGAATTCTCTCCCACACAAGGCAGTGGAGGCCAATTCACTGGATGTTTTCAAGAGAGAGTTAGATTTAGCTCGGGGCTAAAGGATACAAGGGATATGGAGGAAAAAGTAAGAATGGGGTACTGATTTTAGATGATCAGCCACGATCATATTGAATGGCGGTGCTGGCTCGAAGGGCCGAATGGTCTACTTCTGCACTTATTTTTCTGTTTTTATGAGACTTGTGCACATGTAACTGAACATGATATTTTTAGCACGCAATGCTTGCTGCCCACAGTCCTGTCCAAGATTGGCGCAGTTTGGGTGAGAGCCAGTTTGGGTTGCGGATGGCCAAGTAGGTTAGTGATGGAGGTGAAGAATCAAGCTGGCATTGATGGAGTTGTAGATGACGTGGAATTTGTTGGGCAATGTTTAAAGGTTTGGGGGAGAGAGGTAGTTTGTTCAAAAACAATGTTACATGACTGGATTAATATTGTTCTAATATCTATAAAATACTGAAAAGCCTTAACATTTAGAATTTAACTTTCTTAATCCTTGGCTTTTTGTTCCATTTTTAGTGATGGGCAGAAGCTTGTTTCATGAAAAGGTTCAATATTTTTCCATTACACTATTTCCAAGGCCCCATTCTCTGGTGGGCACCTTTTTTCAGTTAAGGTCATATTGTTGTTCAGACATTGGGAAAGCTACTAATAGCTCAATTACTGAATTTCTGTGTCTTTACTCCTCAAATTTCATTTAAAACATGTCTGATAACTACTCAACTCGGGGTATCTATTGCAGGACCTAGACGGGCAATATTCATGCTGTGCGTGTGCATTGTAATGACCATGTCAAACAAAGATCGCTCCTTTCAGCTCCCTGTTCCGAAAATACTAAAACCCCATTAAACTGTCACCTTTCAGACTTCAGTGTTGCTGCTAGATTTTCAGGATGATTGAATATTGCTCCCATTCATACCACAGCCCACTTTGGACTTACTTTATTTTTTAATGTTCCACATTAGTGGAATAAATTTTCCTTTTTGGTACTGTGGAAACTGGGAGCTGCTATCTTTCAAGGGAGCGTAGCAGAATTAAGTTAAAGTGAGTTTGAAGAGACTATGTGAATCATCACCCGATGAGCCAGATGCTGAACCATTGACATTTCTGATTAGCAGGAATCTGAATGGAGTTTGAAGAAGGGTTCCAACCCAAAACATTGCTTGTTCATTCCCTCCACAGATGCTGCTTGATCTGTGGAGTTCTTCCAGCACTTTGTGTTTGGCTTGACATTTCTGAATAATTGGATGGTAATTTAGTATTTGATTATATCAACATCCTCAGAAGATTATTGAGTTAAAAAAATTGTCCTTGTTGTCTGAAGATAGTTTAAAGATTTTTAAGGTTAATGCATATTGACATATTGGGACTAATCTAGTAACAGTACTCCAGATGATATTCCAGACGATCCCAGGAATGAGTTAGTTAACATAAGATGAGCGTTTGATGGCACTGCGTCTGTACTCGCTGGAGTTTAGAAGGATGAGGGGGGGGGGTCTCACTAAAACTTAACGAATAGTGAAAGGCCTGGAAACAGTGGATATGGAGAGGTTGTTTCCACAAGTGGGAGAGTCTACGACCAGAGGTCATAGCTTCAGAATTAAAGGACTAAATTAATTTAATCAAATAATTAAAGGAAGGAGATGAGGAGTAACTTCTTTAGTTAGAAGATGGTGAATCTGTGGAACTCATTGCCACAGAAGGGTATAGAGGCCAGATCAATGGATATTTTCAAGGCAGAGATAGATTAATGATTAGTACAGTTGTTGGGGGTTAGAGGGAGAAGGCAGGAGAATGGGGTTAGGAGGGAGAGATAAATCAACAATGATTGAATGGCGGTGTAGACTTGATGGGCCGAGTGGCCTAATTCCACTCCAATCACTTATGAACTTGTATGTGTATCATTTTAAAAGTGGGTTTGTAGTGTGGGGAACAGAAAGCAATCACCCTGCTCCGTTAGAATGAGTTCATAAATTCAGCTGAGCACATTGAGAAGCGAGTAACATATAGAATTGGCAATCAAATCGAAATGGCATAATGCATTGCTAAAAAATGACTGTAATGTAGGGATTGAATTTTAATTTTTTTTCCATTGGATGTGATTGGATTAGTCTTTCTGCAACAAATCAATGAAACAAACTGATTCTGAAGATATATGTTTGATATTAAAGTTTTTGATATTAGTTTTGTTAGGATAGTGGCTTCTTATGTGATATTTATTTAACAGGAATAAAAACTAAGAACAGTATGGCATTCGTTAGATGTAATTTTTTCTCTGAACTGAAATTCAGGAGCCACAAATATCGTGGAAGGGGAAGTTTTCTTCTGGATAGTTGAGGGAAATACTTTTCTAAGTCGACAAATTGCAAGCTCTGGGGTATAAAGTATTGCGGCATCAAACACCAAGCTTGGGTAAAGGTTCCCAGTCCAGGTTTTTAAGTGTGCTGGAAAAATGGTTGTTACTGGACATGTAATCAGAGTTCTGGCTCTTTGAATTGGAGACAGGTTTGAATTTCACCATGGCATCTGAGGAATTTAAATTCAAGGAATTATACGATGTGGAATAAATACATTTTTAGTCTGAATAATGGTAGACATGCACTTTCTGTATTATCATAACAGCCTGTTTGACTTACAAATGTCCTTTTCTGGTAGATAATTTGCTTCGGGACATTGTACTTGTACATCGTGGCATGACAGTCATGCTAAGAGAGCTAGTTTGGCAGTTCAAAGTGTGACCAAGAGCAACAGAAGAAATGTACCACAGCGATGTGCAACGTGATGGCCTGGCATGTCACTTTCTCTTCCAACCAAGGAACTGACCCTGGTTTAACGAGGAATGCAGCAGAGCATGCTGAGAATCGCACCAGATACCAGATGTATCTTGAGATGTCATCCCGCTAAAGCTGCCTTAAAAATCTGCAGGCGAATTAAACTGCAAAATCCATGTGCAATAAAGCTAAGCGATCACTAAACGATGGGTGGAATCAAGATGCTTTTGGCCTACCATGCACAATTAAGTATAGTGGAGGAGTACTAGGCTTAAAGAATATCTTCATTCTTTAATGGCAGTGCCCAGTATATGTATGATAAGGATACAGGCGAAGCATTCAGAATCTTGTTCAAGCCAGAAGTGTCAAGTGGATGATCGATTCCTACTTCCAACTAAACATATAAGCCACTCTTCAGCCAATAAAAGTGTAGATTATTTTCTAAATGGGGAGTTCAGAGGCAATGTTTATTGGAAATAAAACCCAGTATTGGCAATGGTGTTGAACCAAAAGTAGCATATGTTTTCACATTTGCTTATGTATCTATGGAAAATATTCAGAGACTTTCTTGTGTTTTGTTATTGTCACAAATAATTGAAGATTGAGTTGCTTCCAAAGCTGGAGCCCTGCATTGATTTCTTTTGACGTCTGAAAAAAATGGATCATGACTGGCAGTTCATGAAATTATTCAGAACTTGTCTTTTGAATGACTGAAGAATTGTAGATATCATAGAAACTTAATGTTTTAAAGAATTGGACCAACGACCTTTTGTGATTGCATACAATCTTGTTTCACAATTAATTTTGGAGTGACTACAAACCTACTTTGTGATATATGCCCATGATTTTGCCAAAAGACTCAATTAAGGAATTATTTCTCCAGCTACTCGGCCATTTTAGATATTTGGATGTTTAAGTGAGAGTGTTTTGGAGATTGACATTGAGTCTCCAAGTCATGACTAGGATGTGAGATACCATATTGTGGAACGTTCAAATGGCATCTAGTGCTCTGAGCTGATCCAAAAGTATGTGCACTTACTGTAAATGAATCCTGTTTGCTCTACTCTTAAATAAAGGCATGAGCTTGCAGTATAAAATGATTTAGTCATGGTATTGTGTACACATGGGGTTTCTAATTGCAGAGATTCAACAGAGCGCAGCTGCACTGGAACTCAACAGCAGAATGTGCAATGCTTGTCAACAGCAAAAGCATCTTCTGAGCTGCACTCTCAACTTCGCTTGCAACTTGGTCCATTTGATATGGAAGATGACAGAAAGGACAATAATGCAGAAGTAACTTGTATTAGTACTTACAATTGAGATATGTAGTTTAGTATTATTGTCACGTGTACGGCAAAAAACTTTTTTTGTGTGGTATCCAGTCAATGAAAACATAAATGATTACAATCCACAGTGTTACAAATACAAAATAAAGGGTATATCATTTAGAACAAGATAAAGTCAAATTAAAGATAGTTCAAAGGTCTCCAATGAGTTAAATGGGGTGTCAGGACCACACTCTAGCTGTTAAGAAGACGGTTCAGTTGCCTGATAACAGCTGGGAAGAACCTGTTCCTGAATCTGGAGGTGTGTGTTTGCAAACCTTTGCACTTCTTGACTGATGGGAGAGTGGAGAAGCAGGAGTGACCGGTGAGTGACCGGTGAGTGACCGGTGAGTGACCTTGATTATGTTGGTGGCCTTGCGAAGGCAATATGAAGTGTAAATGGTCCATGGAAGGGAGGCAGGTTTGTGTGATGGACTGGCCCATGTCCACAACTCTCTGCAATTTCCTGCGCTCTTGGATGGAGCTATTCCCAAACCATGATCTCAATAAAATGTTTTCTACAGCACATCTGTAGAAGTTGTTGGGGACACGCCAAATCTCCTAAGCCTTCTAAGGAAGTAGAGGTGTTGGTGTACTTTTTTGGCCATTGCTTCAATGTGACTGGATTCCACATTTTAATTAATGTTCTAAATCACTCTTTCCGCAGTGGAAACAGTCCCAAAGATAAATGAATAAAAATGGCACTTGGGAGGGGAGCTTTAAAACCAAGTGTTGGGTGTACAACATTGATAAAATATACTTGCTTCCCTTTCAGTTTTAGTTTAGTTTATTGTCGCGTGTACAGTGGAAAGGGTTTGTGAGCTAACCAGTCAGCGGAAAGACAATACATGATTACAATCGAGCCATTCACAGTGTGGGGATACATGATCAAGGGAATAAGGTTTAGTGCAAGATAAGGTCTGTAAAGTCCAATCAAAGATAGTCTGAGAGTCTCCAATGAGGTAGATAGTAGTTCAGGGCTGCTCTCTAGTTGCGGTAGGATAGTTACAGAAGATCTATCCAATGCATAAGGTACATGATTCTCTTCCACATCATCCCAAGCCTAATGTCAGCTTCCACCCTGATACTGATTTTAACTTGTGTAGTATAAGAAAATAACTGCAGATGCTGGTACAAATCGATTTATTCACAAAATGCTGGAGTAACTCAGCAGGTCAGGCAGCATCTCGGGAGAGAAGGAATGGGTGACGTTTCGGGTCGAGTCCCTTCTTCAGACTTGTGTAGTCTTGGGGCATCTACTGGCTTCTTGATTTGAAAAGGATTAACATCCTGCCACTGGGCAGCACAATGGCGCAACGATAGAGTTGCTGCCTCACAGTGCTTACAGTGCCAGAGACCCGGGTACGATCCCAACTATGGGTGCTGTCTGTATGGAGTTTGTACGTTCTCCCTATGACAGCATGGGTTTTCTCCGACCTCTTTAGAGGCACAGATTGGTAGGTTAATTGGCTTGGTATAAATGTAAATTGTCCCTAGTGTGTGTAAGATAGTGTAATGTGTGGGGATCATTAGCCGAAGAGTCTGGTTCCATGCTGTATTTCTAAACTAAACTCTAAACTAATCTCTAAACTAAACTCAACTATTGCATGTGGGTGAGTACAAGTGAGGATTAATATATTGCAAATTAAATTGAAATGTACTGAGAATAGATTTGGATTTAATATTAAAGTCTTTTTTTTTTTTAAAGCTGTAAATATCAGGTACAGTTCTGATGCCTTTCAGTCCCTCTTTACAGAATTCCATTCAACAAAATGTTTATGCATCTTATTGCAATTTGCATTATTAATGTCTTGCTGCTTTGATTGCTGACAATCCATTGCCAATTTCCACAGAGCACAAGAGGAAGATTTAATATTCCTAAAGCAACTGAAACAGTGGATTGAAATTTTACCACAAAAAAAATCAGGTTTGACAACATCTGTGGAGAGTGAAAGAATTTAGGAAGAAAAAATATATTGATCTCAAATGTTTAAGTGTCTCTTTCCACAGATGCTGTCTGACCTGTTGGACATTGACATCATATTTAATTTTTATTTCAGATTTCCAGCATCTGGATTTTTTTTTGTTGCTTTATTGAACCTTGGATTGGTTGTGCTGCTTTACAAGCACAAGGTCTAATGTGCTATCTGCGAAGTAGAACTATTAAAATATCAAAGATAGTCGCAACATGTTGGAATAACTCAGCGGGACAGGCAGCATCTCTGGAGAGGCTCTCTCGAGATGCTGCCTGTCCCGCTGAGTTGCTCCAGCATTTTGTGTCTACCTTGGGTTTAAACCAGCATCTGCAGTTCCTTCCTACAGATTAAAATATAGATGTGATCATTCAATGGATGTGTTAAAATTGACCCATTTTGAGATTATATTCCCTATTTTGAACATGCTTCACTTGTTTTGTTTTAACCTGTGCAATATGATGACTCCACATGTTCACATTTGAATGGCTTTGGCATTTGAGAGCAGCCTCCCCTGTTCGTTAATTTAATTGTCTTGACATGATAAAAAAAAGTAGCTTGTAAGTTAAAGATGTGCGAGCAGTCTCATTTCTTTAGACCCCCCTTAATTATTCTTGGAGCTTATTGTTTATTCTTACCTTTTCAAATAACAATGTTAGCAAATACATATTGAGTTTGGGGCAGAAGAAAAATTTGGGTAGAGAAACATAATGCATGTGGACCTTGGTAAAAAATAACAACCTTAAATAAAATGTGTTTTTATTCTGTACATTATCCTTCTGTCCAAAAGTAGATTTGGGGCATTGGGCTGGATTGGATTTGAAATAACTCATACGTTCTGATCACCCTCTGCACTGCCATTGCCACAACAATTCCATGAGGCTGATACAGTCAGAGGTATCTTTGGCTGTTTTCAAATTTGTTTGGTCAGACTCATTTGGAAACAGTGAAGGGGAAAATAAATAAACACACAAAATTGACACAAACTGAACTATCAACCTATTGCTATAAAATTTAATTTTGAAAGGAAAAGGCTTGGCTCAGTGTGATCTTAAACATCAGCAATTCCATTGAAATTAATTGACCTTCACTGTATACATCAGATATAGTTGGCATAAAATTGCCTGGCTAATTTATTACCGAATGCTCCGAGACTCATCAAGTGCTTGATGTGACTTTTTAGAATGATCGTGGACTCAATTACTTGATTGAATTTGAGGTTCAGCAGTGACTACAGATCTATCTGCATCTGACTTCCACTTCATGTCAGTGCCCGGCTGTGGAAGTCACAAACAGTAACATGCACATTGTACTTGCCCAGCAGTTCTCAATGGACCTGGTGAGATGCCAGTGCAACCCAGCACAGGGCTGCTGCTTCATAATGTGAGCAATAATTGCCAGTGTTAATCATGTTTCTGCTCGGTTCAAGCACCTTTGAGCTCAGGTTACAATTTGCTCACTCACCTTCCTTTACTTATTCTGAGCTCATTCTGTCTAACTTTACACTTCATGCATTTGCTTAGCAAGATAAATGCTGAAAACTCATAATAATTTAGGTGATTGAGTTAAACCTGTAATTTAAACACAGTACCTATGACTTTATGTATTTTTAAATTTACTGTGACTTCCTGAATTTAAATTAGTTTTATGATTCGCTTTTATCCGTATCCAATGCAAATATTGGAACTATAGCTAAAATTCAATGTTGAAGCAAAATATTTCACCTGAAGAAAAGCAGATCAATTTATTTGTGTCTAAAACAAAGATGATAATAGCAGCAAGCTGTAATGTGCAATGTTTTTAAATCCTGAACATCTAAGTTTGAATTTAGTTTATTGCCACCTGTACAGTGATAAGCTTTGGCACTCTGGAATGTGGAATTATTTGACTGGAGCTTGTGCACAAAGAAGAATACTCAAAGCCAGTTGGGACAAAACAGTTTTAAACTCACCAACTTGCACATGTCTTTTTGTGCTTCCAAGATTAAATGTTCATTCTGAAGCATAAGAAATCTTTAAAAGTGTTGTTTCAAATCATCAACTCAAGTGGAACTGAATTATATTTCAGTGCCTTCATTTATATTGAAAAGTACCGAGATGCTCCTTGAAAGATACTCCAGAATTTGACACTAACCATGTAAAGGTATTTTGACAGTTGATCTAAATCATGCATGCGCTAACAAAAAATATCTTGTTGCTGAGATTCTTGTTAATATGTAATTTGTCCCCTATCCAAGCATTGACTCAGCCCATGTGCTTAACTGGATTCTCGTAATACAGCAAGAATGTTGATCCATTGATCCCCAAATCTTTGGCTGAAGAAACGAGTAAAGTGTATCATCAAGAAAAAGAGTTATCTGAAGAGATTTTGAAGCAGGAATTATGAATCTGAGCCAAGGGAGCAAAAGGCACAGCTGCCATGAATGAGCAAAGTCGACCAGGGTTTGTATCTGAAGGAACTGCAGATGCTGGTTTACACCGAAGATGGACGCAAAATGCCGGAGTAACTCAGCATCTCTAGATAGAAGGAATGGGTGACGTATCCGGGTCAAGACAGTTCTTCGGATTGACACTTGGGTGACGTGGCGAGTCCTCACACATTCCAATCCCCAAACCAACAGCCACAGTCCATCAATGGTCAACGTGCCAACACATTCTGAAGCTGCAGGATATTCGGCCATTTGCCAACAAAATTCGGAAGAACTATGATAATGGTCGATTTTTATTTTCTTCTGATTTAGACATGCTAATTAAGTGATGAAACTGGCAGGAAAAACAAATGACTGGAGATCCAATTGTCTTTCAAGGAAAAGTTGAGGGTTATGCCAACAGGGTTGAGAATTTTAAATGTATAATTGCCAGCTCGATTACACACGGAAAGCAGTTCAGCAGTCCAAGTCTATCAGCAGAAAATCATTGAAAGTAAAGCTTTCACAGCCTAGTAAAGATTGGGTTCCCCAAAATCCCCACTATTAGCTTTAACTCCCCAATCTCCAGAGCACTCAAGTTTTTTTCCGTACAACCATAATTCAGAATGGGATTATTTTATCGGCCAGTATACTTTTCTGAACATTATTAGTTTCTAGGATATAAAGGACATGAAGTGCAGGAGTATCTCAGCAGGCCAGGCAGCAACTCTGGAGAACATAGATAGGTGATGTTTCAGGTCGGGACCTTTCTTTATTTTTTCAGATCACTTGGTGAAGGAGCTGACCGCTCAAGTGACTTCCCTCAATTGCTTATAACTTGTATTTAATACAGTTTCTTGCTAGAAAATAAGGTAACAAAAAAACTAACTAAATGGGTTTCTTGAACCTGGCTAAAATTTCTCCTGGAAAGGCTGATGTCAAATCTGAAAAATAGCTAAACTTAAACTTAAACTTAAAGAATCCAAAATGTTAAAGTAAAATTCCTAATTTCCAGCATCTGTAAATGTTTTTTTTACTGGAGCTGCAAAGGTTATATGTTGTGTGGAATTTAAATTAGCAATGGCTGGCTGTGAGGGGTTTTGAAGATGTGTGACTGTAATGAGATTGCAGTTGACTGAATCCATTGACTGACGGTTGGCCTTGTTTGCATGCAATGTTGTGCTGCTTTTAGTTTGTGAAGCAGTGTAATCAATGGATACACTCAACTGTGCCAACTTTTTTATACAGTCCACTTCGCTTGGTAATGTTTCATGGAAAAGATAGCCTTGCTGTTTGAAAATATTATAATCTTAGCATGCAAGTAGATGCTCTTTGAGATGCTGATTTCAAACTTGAAGCTTTCTTCTAATCTGCCGAAAACTATCCCTGTGAAAATTTAGTTACTGATAGAAACTGAAAGATCACCTTATTATTGATTCATGTGCTTGTGTTAATGCTGTTTGTCTCAGATTAAGAATATGGTCCTGGTAAAACCCTACTTAAGGCAAACAAATTGAATATCATGTTCAGAATTCTTAACTCGTACACTGGGTGTGCTGAGTATCTGAATGTGTAAGACTGTGGTTTATCATTAATCATGTCATGTTTTCTCCAGTGTGCAACACCTATAAACTAGAATCCTCGCACGGTCACATGTGTGAGAATCCCTAGGGCACACGGCATAAGTAGAGACCCACAGCCATCAGTTCAATGTCCGAGCCACACACACACACACACACACACACACACACACACACACACACACACACACACACACACACACACACACACACACACACACTCCTTCACTGATGTAACCAGAGTTGTCCCGACCACTGTCACTCTCTCTGCAGCCCCTGTCCGCACAGACAGTCAGAATGCCATCCACACTTGCACCAGAATCCAGGGTGTTCTCATGGAGGGATGTCCCTGCAAACACCGAGCTCACGGCACTCTCTCCAAGTCCTCACCAGCGCAGGCAGCACGTTCATCTTGCTTTTTCGCGACCTCACATTCCCCACTGTGATAGAAGGCGAATAACTTTTACCCTCCTCCTTTTCTCCCGCGGTTGGGGCGATCGCAACAGCCGTTGTCGGGGCGATCGAAGCTTCCACAGTCGGCAATTGAAGCCCCCACGACAGGGCGTTCAAGGCTCCCACGATTGGGGTGGTCGGAGCTTCTATGGTTGGAACTCCCGAGGTCAATCCCTAACAAAGGGACTGCCAGCTCCACGATGTTAGGCCGCAGTGCGGACGGAGGCACGATACGAAAAAGGTGAATCTCCGTCGAGGGCAGAGATAAAGTTTCCCCCAATCCCCGCCCCCCACATAATACAAAACTAAAGATACAATAAAACATACAAATAAAACAGACTAAACACTAAAAACAACAAAAGAAGAAAGGGACGAGATGGGCTGTTGGCGAGGTTGCCACGTACGGCGCCACCCGGTGGATGATGTTACTCCATTATCTTCCAAAGTTTGAAGAAGGGACTTGATCTGAAACAACAATGACCCATTCCTTCTCTCCAGAAATGCTGCCTGTCCCGCTGTGTTCCTCCAGCATTTTGTGTCTGTCTTCCTCAACCTGAAAATTCTCCATCAAATAAGTACAAGGGCAGCAGGCACATGGGAGCATCACCACTTGCAGGCACCCCTCCAAATTACATATCCTTCAGATCTGAAAATAAATATCGTTGGTCCATCATGAGTGGGGATAAACCATAGAATTCCCTTCCCCAGCAGCACTGTGGATCAAGCTTCACCAGAACGTTTCAAGAAAACGTTTGCTTCCATTTTTCTCGATGGCTTGCAGGGATAGTTAATTAATGCTGGCATTGCCAGGAACAGCCACATTCTGAAAACTGAGCAAGTTGGTAACAAAAATCTCACTAACTTAATGTCAATGGAGTTTTAAAAATCTTTTATATGCTCACTTTGGGTAATGACCAATTTAAATATCTTCACATCTAACATGCTTGGCTGTTTGGAATATAATTTGTGAAGGAAACTTCACGACACGGGTCAACTGCCGAAATTGAGCATGTATGACATAGTCTTGTCATGTCTGTACTTAGACTATTCACATAACATTCATCTTTACTATCAGCAGCAAGTTATGACGTATTCTTGTTACAACGGCCACCTGTCACTTTCTGTAGCAATCTAATTAAAAAAAAATAACAGTCTCAGTGATATACTGTGTACTGGGTTTGGAAATATGTTTAGAATGTGTTGTCTGTGGTTATATTTTTCAATGTAAAGTCCTAAGTTAATTTTTTCTTGTTGACTGGTTTCCCCCCCCCCTCTCTCTGAAAGGAATGGTGTGCCAGGAACAGTTGTAACAGTGCAGTTCAGATGTCTCATCAATTAGTCATTTCTTGAAAATATGACCTGCTCTGAATTAGTTGGGAGAAATTGTGTTTGTAGTGTTTTGCTGAAACAAATATAATCCACATTTTTAAAGGAGTTTTAATATTCTGCAGTGGTGACTGGCTCGATTTGGAAATGGTGCTTTTTGATTGAATAGGGAGTAACATCAGCCACAAATGTCTGACCATGTAATATTTATCAAATGAGCACAGATGCCGTGCTTTGGTGGTCAGGTGCGACCAGTTTCAGAAATGTTGTGCAGACTGTTGGAACTGTTTGATTAATGACATGGCAATGTATTGGAAAACTGGCCAATTGGATGAAGTCTTTTGTAATGAAAATTCAACTGCTCCTGTTTGATGGGATTTGATCCGCCACTGCGTACTAAAACTGCAATTCTAAATATATGAAGTGACTCTGTGTAAGATCATACTTTTCCTTATGGTCGACTGAGAAACATCAAATCTTTATATTGTTAGCTTTTTTTCATCTCCAGCTATCCAAATTGCTTCTCCATTGAGCTGTAATACTTCCGTGAATTACAACTTGAGTAGCATGTTCTATTGCGAGCACTGGAAATCCTTCCATTTTCTGTTAGAGCATAGTCTAAATGAGATGAACCCCATTTTCCTTATTTTATTGCCTTAGTTCATGACTTTTATCATTTATATATGAATGTCCTTTTGCTCTCCCAACTTTTCACAAAGCAGTTCATGCAGGTATTGCAATTTCATCACATCTGTGCTCTCCTGACACCTGGCAAGTTAATTGTGGAGGCTGTAACGACACAACTCATTCAACATTCATAAGTGGAGTAAAGGAATTTTCTTCCAGTCCTCCCATCTATTCTCAGTTCAAAGATACTGAGGCCATTGTGGAGTCTTGGATGCCAATTTACCTGCTTACTGCCAATTTAACATAGACCTGTGGTTGCCTCCTCAGTATTGGTATGAACAATCGGTTTGAGCAATCACCTGTATTTTGCTTCATACAGACTAGAGTTGTAGTTCATCACATCTATTCCAATCTGTTTGACCATTTACACTGATCCTATCTGCTTGCAGTAGGACCATATCCTCTATGCCTTAGATAAACACAAAATGCTGGAGTAACTCAGTGGGTCAGACAGCATCTCTGGAGAAAATGGATAGGTGACGTTTCAGGTCAGGACCCTTCTTCAGACTGATTGTAATGGGGTGGGAGAAATGGAAACGGGAAAATATCTAGGACAAATCTGGGCCTGGCAACAGATGACCTCTGGCAAGGACATTTCCTAAATAGGCCAATTGTTGGCTAGTGACAATGTGAGCCCAAGAGAAAAACATTGTTGTGAACTGTGGAACTGGTTAATGGACTTTTATTGGAGGAAAAGGGGGGTGGGAAGGGAAGGGAGATATTTGTCAAAGTTACCTAAAATTGCGGAGTTCAACATTCATTCTGCTGGGGTGTAATCTGCACAAGTGAAACATCAGGTGCTGTTCCTCCAATTTTCATGTGGCCTCACTCAGGCAATGGAGGAGGCCAGGATAGAAAGGTAACTTTGAGAAAGGGAATTAAAGTCGTCAGAAACCGGGAGATCCAGTAGGCCTTAGCAGACTGAGCGTAAGTGTTCAGCGAACTGGTCGCCGAGTCTACACTTGGTCTTGCTGATGTACAGGAGTCCACATCAGGAACACTGGATGTTGTTGAGGAGGTGCATGTGAACATCTGTCTCACGTGGAAGGACTGGCAGGCTCCCTGGATGGAGTCGAGAGAGGAGGTCTAATGACAGGTGTTCCATCTCCAGAGGTTGCAGGGGAAATTACCTGGGGAGGGTGCAGTTTATGTGGGAGGGGATGAGTGAACCAAGGAATTGTGGAGGGAGCAGTCTCTGCAGAAGATGGGAAGGGTGGAGATGAGAAGATGTGATTAGTGGTGGGATCACGTTAGAGGTGACGGAAATGTCCGAAGGTGATGCGATGGATGCGGAGGCTGGTGAAGTGAAAGGTGAGGACCAGTGGATCTCTGTCCTTGTCACATCTGGGGAGAGAGGGAGCGAGAGCAGGACTCTGGGACACAGAAGAGATGCAGGTGAGGGATCCATCTATGACAGCTTGGGAGAAACCAAGCCACGACCAACACTAAAACCTGGAGTAATTCGGCAGAACAGGCAACATCTCTGGAGAGAAAGAATGGGTGACGTTTTGGGTCGAGACCCTTCTTGCTGGCCCCAATTTGCCTGTTTTTGTTTTACTCGCTTCCAGCCCCCTCATCCCCCACTACAATCAGTCGCAAGAAGGGTCTCCACCCAAAAGTCACCATTTTCCATTATTAATCATCCATTTTCTCCACAGATGCTGGCTGACCCGCTGAATTACTCCAGCATTTTGTGACAATCTTTGGTATAAACCAGCACCTGCAGTTCCTTTTTATTTCCTTCCAATGCCTTGTCTGTTCAAATGTCTGTTTATATGCCTTTTAAATGTAGTCATTTTATGTGATTCCACTACCACCTTATTCTGTATAGAAACGTATTCTGTATATAAACCACTGTGTGACTGATGGTGACTGAAGCAGCACAACGAGATCCCTTTTGAAACATATCTTTCTCTCCATCCATTCCTCTTCATAATCTTCAAGAATTTCCAAGTTACCACTCAGCTGCCTTTGCTAAAGGAAAAACAAACCCTGGCGATCATATCTCTTCCAATAATTAGAGTCCTCCAATCCAAATAACGTCCCGCTGAATCTCATCAGCACGCCCTCTAGTGCCGTCACTTGGAGGTGCATTTTCTCCAAATCAAATTACATTTTCAAGATGGAGATTAGTCCTCGATTTTAGTCCTATTCGAGACCCCCCCCCTTAAAATTGAAATGACTGAGCTATCTATTTAAAAATTTCTGGCAGAAACAGATGTTTTTCACAAGATGATCTATTTAACATCTAGGTCAAGAAAACACAAGTGTAGTCTTACGTAATCAGGACTAGGAAATCAAAGATGAAACATAAAATGGAAAATTGAATGAAATAAACTCTTATTCCACTTGGGTAGCCTGCACACCCAACGGTATGAATGTTGAATTCATCAATTTTCAGTAACCTCTCACCACCCCCTCTCTTGCTCCCTCCCCTCCCCTGGGCCCCATCTGGATTGCCACCTATTTCTCCCTCCGCCACCCCCCTCCATCCCGCTGGCTTCAAAACCTGCAACTTCTCAAACATGTCTCACACCTAATGTTCTTATCTCTGGCCTTTGCTCCAACCACGAGTCTGTCAAATAAAAAATCCCTCTCATCTGTGTCAATCTGCCATGCTTTGTCCAGCCTGTCCCCTTTTCCAGCTTGCTCTGTCTCCCCCCTCCCCCCTCCTCCCCCTAACAATCATAGAAACATGGAAACATAGAAAATAGGTGCAGGCAGAGGCCATTCGGCCCTTTGAACTAGTACCGCCATTCATTGTGATCATGGATGATCATCCACAATCAATAACCCGTGCCTTCCACTAGCCCATAGAGCTCTATTTAACTCTCTCTTAAATCCATCCAGTGATTTAGCCTCCACTGTCCTCTGTGGCAGAGAATTCCACAAATTCACAACTCTGTGAAAAAATTCCTTCTTTCCTCAGTTTTAAATGGCCTCCCCTTTATTCTAAGACTGTGGCCCCTGGTTCCGGACTCGCCCAACATTGGGAACATTTTTCCTGCATCTAGCTTGTCCAGTCCTTTTATAATTTTGTATGTCTGTATGAACCCCTCTCATCCCTCTGAACAGTGAATACAAGCCTACCCTTTTCAATCTTTCCTCATATGACAGTCCCGCCATCCCTGGGATCAATCTCGTGAACCTACTCTGCACTGCCTCAATTACAAGGATGTCCTTCCTCAAATTAGGAGACCAAAACTATACACAATACTCCAGATGTAGTCTTACCAGGGCCCTATACAACTGCAGAAGAACCTCTTTACTCCTATATTGAAATCCTCTCATAATGAAGGCCAACATGCCATTAGCTTTCTTCACTGCATGCTGTACCTGCATGCCAACTTTCAGTGACTGGTGTACATGGACACCCAAGTCTCGCTGCACCTCCCCTTACCTAATGTGACACCATTGAGATAATAATCTGCCTCCTTGTTTTTGCCGCCAAAGTGGATAATCTCACATTTATCTATATTATACTGCATCTGCCACGCATCTGCCCATTCACTCAACCTGTCCAGGTCACCCTGCAACCTCCTAACATCCTCTTCGCAGTTCACACTGCCACCCAGCTTTGTGTCATCCGCAAACTTGCTGGTGTTACTTCTAATTCCCTCATCCAAATCATTAATATATATGGTAAACAGCTGCGGCCCCAACACCGAGCCTTGCGGTCAATCTGAAGAAGAGGCTGAACCCGAAATGTTACCTATCCATGTTCTCCAGAGATGCTGCCTGACCTGCTGAGTTACTCCAGCACTTAGTGTCCTTTTTTGCATTGACCAGCATCAGCAGTTCGTTGTTTCTACTAACAAAATGGATGACACGTTTTGGTGACACGAAGGAGATAATTTTCAACAAATCCGGACTGTTGAATAATACAGCACTGAAACAAGCCATGTGGCCCACTGAGCCCATGCCGACTATCACATACTCATTTGTACTATTCCTCTACACACACACCACCACCCCCGAACCACCCTCCCCCCTTGCAAATTCCACCACTCAATGACACAGCTGGGGACATTTCCAATAGTTAACCTGCCAACCTGCATGTGTTTGGAATGTGTTAGATTTAGAGATACAGCGAAGAAACAGGCCCTTTGGCTCACCGAGTCCGCACCGACCAGAGATCCCCGCACATTAACACTATCCTTCACACACTGGGGATAATTTACAGAGCGGGCGGCACGGTAGTGCAGCGGTAGAGTTGCTGCTTTACAGCGAATGCAGCGCCGGAGACTCAGGTTCGATCCTGACTACGGGTGCTGCACTGTAAGGAGTTTGTACGTTCTCCCCGTGACCTGCGTGGGTTTTCTCCGAGATCTTCGGTTTCCTCCCACACTCCAAAGACGTACAGGTATGTAGGTTAATTGGCTGGGTAAATGTAAAAATTGTCCCTAGTGGGGTGTAGGATAGTGTTAATGTACGGGGATCGCTGGGCGGCACGGACTTGGAGGGCCGAAAAGGCCTGTTTCCGGCTGTATATATATGATGATATGATGATATGACACCAAGCCAATTCACCTACGTACCTGTTCATCTTTGGGGTGTGGAAGGAAACCGAAGATCTTGGAGAAAACCCCATTTGTGGGAGGATAACTGAGCACCCAGGCGAAACCCACCAGGCCATGGGGACAACGTGCAAACTCCACACCGGCAGCACCAGCAATGATGTCTGGGTCTCTGAAGTTGTGATTCAGCAGCTGTGCAGCTCTGCAGATTCTTTGTGTGTGTTCTCTGAATGGTGCAGTGTTATCTCCAGTAAACATCTGCCATAATACTATTAGACCAGAAATATTTCTTGAAAATTAATTACCAGTGAATGATTTTGGCAGTCAGTATAACTCCAGGGCAGATCTGCCTTGCTTTTCGTACAATGGCATTAATGCCCTTCAACAAAGAATAATTCTCATCGCAAAAACATGTAAACAATGTAATTTTTCATGATTTATTGTGGAACTGGTATAAATAACATAAAGAAAATAAACATTATACTTTATATTTGAGACATTGATCTTTGTGGGTGATTTAAAATTATTAGCACATGAACCAAGTCACTTTAGGTTTCAGATTCTTGGGAGCTGAGTAGGTGGTGATGGGGGGGGGGGGGAAGGAAATGTTTGCATTGACTGAAATAAATGTGCAGTGACAGGGACTTGGGAGTGCTGGTGCATGACTCCCTAAAGGTTAATTTGCAGGTTGATCGGCAGAAGGAAGGCAAATGCAGTCATTTCCAGAGAACTAGAATCAAAAAGCAAGGATGTAATGCTGAGACTTTCATAGAGCGCTGATCATACAATACAATACAATACAAACTTTATTGTCATTGTGCAGTGTCCAAGTACAGAGACAACGAAATGCAGTTAGCATCTTAACCAGAGTGCATGTGATGGAATAGTAAAACATAATATATACATATATGCACAGTAGCGGTAGTGGAAATTCCGGTGAGCGAGATCAGTCACTGATGGGAGGAGTACCCGAGGGGGGGTGGTGGGGTGGGGGTGGGGGGAGGGGGGGAGGGTGGCAGCAATCACCGAAGCGCAGAGATAAGTAAGGTAATATCGCATTTGGAAAATTGTGAGCAGTTTTGGGCTGCATATCGGAGGAAGGACGTGCTGGTTTTGGAGAAGGTCCAGAGGAGGTTTATGAGAATGATCCCGGGGATGATCTGAGTCCCCAATTAAAGCTCGATGAGGAGGGTCTGAAGGCTCTGGGCCTGTTCTCTGGAGTTCAGAAGGATGAGGTTGGGATCTTATTGAAATCTCCTGAATAATGAAAGGCCTTGATAGAGTGAATGTGGAGAGGATGTTTCTACTGGTGCGAGAGTCTAGGACCAGAGGGCACAGCCTCGGACTCGAAGGATGTACCTTCAAAATGGAAATGAAGAGGAATTTATTTAGTCAGAGGGTGGTAAATCTGTGGAATTCATTGCCCAGGATGGCTGTGGAGGCCAAGTGATTGGGTATTTTAAAGCAGAGTTTGATAGGTTCTTGGTTAGTAAGTGTGTCAAAGGTTATGGGGAGAAGTCAGGACCATGGGGTTGAGAGGGAAAAATAGAACAGCCATGATCGAATAGCAGACCAGACTCAATGGGCTGAATGGCCTAATTCCGCTCTGAAGTCTTAAGTTCTTACGAAAAATAAGTATACTTTGGAGGTAATTCGTTCTTGGGCCCCAAACATTTCTGGGGAAAAAATAATAATTTCCAAAGGGTTTGCAGTTATGCCCAGTAGCAATTTTAAAATAAAATGTGGGGAGACAAAATTGAGCTGAGGAAATGAATTTTTGTACTCCAAGCCAAACAGATTGAGAGAAATGAAGCAGACACAAGACTTGTGGATTCTGAAGCTTGTAGGCTGTCAGAGGGAATGAAGATAGAAGGTGGTAACCTCCTGTCTTATAAGCAGAACATTTGCTTCCAAATAGCATTCAGAACCCCAGTATAGCAATCATAACTGATGGGGAGCTACACATTGCACACAGCACACGGCAAATACAGATACTTGGAAGTGAAGTGATTTCTCATGCGATAATCATTGACAATCTGACAGTATAAGACCTGCAGTGTTTCTTTTGATACAAAGCAGCTCAAGATATTTAACCACAGTACCCAGTAGGCCCACTGATTTAATGCAGCAGAGCAAGCCACAGAAAATCTTTGTGCGAGGGGAATAAATAAACTCTAAAAGTGGCTTTTTGTTGTTGTTTGCATGTCTTTTCATTTGGTGAACTGTTCAACCTGAAATGGACTGCATGCCAGGCCGACAGCATTAGGTGGCCAGGCATCTGCAAAGTGTAAATACGTGGTTCTTTTGCTGTGGTTAAACACTGCTGCAATAAACACAAACTTCATGGGCGGATGATTATGGTGTGGGTTAGATGCCACCATAAAAGACAGTCAGAGAAACAACTCTGTAAGCTCTTTTTAGACATGGGAAAGGATGAAGGCACATGGTTTTTGAGCAGCTATGGATGCCAAGCAAGTTATTAATCTCTCCAGCCAAGTAATGTTTAAATGTTCATCATCTTAGAAATGCAGTGGTCAGCAGGTTTTGCATTCCATTTCAAAATGTAATCTGGTGAATATTGGACCTGGTGTTGCATTAAGTGCTAACATTTTTTTAAAAGATATTTTAAAAAATGCCCGAGCAGCACAGTGGCATAGCTGCTTGCTTACAGTACTAAAGATCCAGGTTTGATCCTCACTATGGGTGCTGACTGTATGGAGTTTGTACGTTCTCCCTGTAACAGCGTGGGTTTTCTCCATGTGCTCCGGTTTCCTCCCACACTCCAAAGACAAGGTTAATTGGCTTGGATAAAAATTATAAATCGTCGCTAGTATGTGGGACAGTGCCAGTGTGTAGCGTGATCGCTGGTTGGCGTGGACTTGGTGGGCTGAAGGACCTTTTTCCAGGCTGTATCTCTAACTTAACCTTATGCAAATTCACTTCACTTCCTCACCATCAGTCTGTTCTACATGTGTATCTCTTCCTTTCTAGTTATATTAAAAACAGTTTCTTGGTGTAAATTTGAGTGAAGTTCCCTGTTATGAAGAATGGTAAGTGTTCCTTCAGTCTGGCTGATGCTGATGGTTGGTGATCTTATTGGGGACACTTGGATTGGTTGGCCGAAAAAAACCTCATTGTTATTTAGCTTTCTGTCAGTGAAATTCACAAGGTCAGTGACTGCATTAAGTTGGATTTATGCACCATTCGTGGAATGATTGCAAAGCTAAAACAGCTTCCCAATGACCATAAAGATGCTGGATAAACTGATTGTGTACATTGAATCAATCCTTAGACTCTGCTGTCTAACTCTGGCACTAACTGATTTTAGGCTTGAGTCGCTGATGGGACTGTTCCTTTTGAGGTGGTTCTTGAGAAAATTGGATGTTTTTCCTTTGCCATGATAAGCCACAATTTCCTTGGTTTCCAGGGCAAATGCCTTCTGAACAGGTAAGTTAATCAATTAGAACACAGAATAGTACAGCACAGGAACAGGGCCTTCAACCTACAATGTCTGTGCCAAACATGATGCCTGGTTAAACTAATCTCCTGCATGTGATCCATGTCCCTTAATTCCCTGCATATCCATGTGCCGATATAAAAACCTCTTATCTGCGTCCACCACTGTCTCTGTCATTGCACCTACCACTTGTGTGGGGAAACAAAAACTTGCCCCACTCATCTCATGTAAACTTTGTACCTCTCACCTTAAAGCTATGTCCTCTAATCTTTGACATTTGCATTCTGGGAAAATGTTCTGACTGCCTGTCGTATTATGCCTCGCATAATTTTATACATTTCTATTAGGACTCTCCTCAAACCTCTGACACTACAGAGAAACCAATCTGAGTTTGTTCAACCTCTTCTTGTAGCTAATATCCTCTAAATCATGCAGCCTTCGGGTAAACCTCTTCTGCACCCTCTCCAAAGGCTCCTCATCCTGAAATGGGGAGACCAGAACTGTATGCAATACTCCAAATGCGGCCTAATTCCTATAAAGCTGCAACATAACGTCCTGACGTTTATATTCAGTGCTCTGGCCAGTGAAGGGAAGCATACCCTATACACACACCATGCCATTTATTTGAAGCATGCTGTGGCAAACAAGGAATATTTTACTGTCTGAAGTAAATTGTGGTGTAAAATTTCCAGTGGAAAAAGGCGATTTGCTGCAAAGGGTGACTGCATGGATGAGCCATCCAAATGCTCTGTGTTGTTTTTATTTGTTTTATTATTTAATTCTTTTTTCAAGCCCAATACAGATCCACTCATTCAAGCAGTGTTCATTCTTAAACCAAATATAACACTAAGAAATACTTTTCTGCTCTCTTTTTTTGCCAGTCATCTTAACTGGCCGTACCTTGGCTTTTGACTATTATGTCGGAGAAATTGCTTGACTGAGTGGAACTGTACTGGACTTGAAAAAAATTAAATAATTGATCAAAACCCAACCTAATTTTTAACAACAATATTAAAGTTCCTCATTGTCTTGACTGCTCCTGGAACATTCTCCATCTTGCATATCTTTGCATAACTAAGGTACCTTTCATCTTCTCCTACGACGACATGACAGTTCCTCTACATTTATACAAAGATTTAATGGAAGTAATATAGCTGCTTATTGCCATTTGCACAGTTTCAGTTCCTCAATGGCCTTCAATATCGCTGCTATGGATGTTATAACTACCACTTGTTAACGGTGGGAATGCTTAATTGAAATATTGAAGTAATGTTTTTCAGAAGTGTTAAAAGCTATTACAAAAATGCCATCCAATTTGTAATAAAGCAGATCATTTTACAATTTCTATCTAGCCATCAAAGACTTCTACTAATTGCTGCAAGCTTCCTTGCTCTTGTACTCCCAGCTCATGCAATGATCCACTGCCCCACTCACCTTCCACATTTCACTTCCACTTTTTGCCCATGCTTCAATAAAAATATACATTGCTTTCCACAATGAAAGAAGTGACATTGAATTTTGAATTTCTTCAGCAAAGAGCTCACATCAGTACGATGGGTCAATTGGACTCCTTCACCAGCACTGTAGCATGTAATGGGTCTTCTACAGAAAAAGAATATCGGGTATAATGAGTACAGTTAATCAATTGGGAGTGGAATTATTTTAGTTGGATTAAAACATACATAAATTATGTGCTGGACTAACTTAAAGCATAAAACATAGAGAAGTGCCCCACAGATGCAGGCTCCTCCATCTACAATGTCCATGCCATAAAACCAAGTTAAACTCATCTCCTCTACCTGCACATGATCTATTCCCTGCCTATCCATGAGCCTTTCTAAATGCCTCCTAAATGGCTGGACTTCTGGAAAAATGCTATTACCCTCAAAGGAATATTGCTTGTGGTAGATGCGTATGCGTTAACATTGTAGTGGCCTGATATTGGTTTATTGTTGTCATGGGAAGACACCATTTATTTTGTTTCCAGGGCAAATACATCCTGAACAGGTAGATTAATCAATTGGTAGCTTGTACCAAGATACAGTGGCAAAACTTTCCATTGCATGTTATCCAAGAATATTATATAATGCACAAGTCCATTTGAACTTCACAAGAACAACGAGAAAGCGCAAAGAAAAAGGAAATAGAGAGGAGAATATAGTATTACAGCTGCAGAGATAGTGTAGATAAAAGAAAACAATTGCAAGAAGGTATATTGGGAGCTATGGTCCAGATTCATAACCTATGAAATATCCATTCCATACTCTGATTACACCAGTGAAGAGGCTGTTCTTGTATCCGGTGGTATATGCTTGCAAGCTTTTCAATCTTCTGTCCAGTTGGAGAGGGGAGAAGAGGAAATCGCCAGGATGTAAAGGGTTCTCGATTATGTTGACTGCTTATAAACAGCACATGAACTGTTACTCCATGTGGAGTAAGCCATACAGACTAAAATGTCCCATGTTTGATTCTCACACTAAAAGGTGAAAGCCTTTGCAATTCCTTTACGTGCACGGATGAAGAAATGGACGCATTTTATTGTGTTTGGTCTCCAGAGACCCCCAACTGGTGGGTGAGCAGGTGTGGTAGGTGGTGTGAGGAAGGGACATAATTCTGGCCTGTCTGTATTCTGAATTGTTTTCAGATAGTCTCTGACCACTGCCTAACGTTGCTGCATGGAATATCATGACCTGGATCTCCAAAACAGTGATTACACCCATGACAACTGAAAAGGCACTCATTGTGTTCAGAAACGGGCAAGATAAATATATTGAACAGCAGGTTAATCAATTTGAAACTGGACTCTGTAAGATTATCTTGCTAGATTTACAATGATATGAATATGTTTGTCAATGTAAATGTGTTGAAAAATTATAAAACCATATTCTTCAAAAGTGCAAGCAATATGGGATTTTTTAAATTTTGCAAACAGTTTTTTGTTAATGTCTCCTGACGATTGGGAGTTATCAAATCGGTTTGCTGGGGTAATTTGCCGATGAGACTGCACTATAGTCAGTACCTGACCTCTTAAGGCTCTTAGTGGGATTAGTCTAGAATCTTTGGTTTGTAGAATGACAATGCAGAAAGATGCCTTTGTGGTTATATCCAAGATATTTAAATCAGATTAGATTAACAGGTCATGATTATATTTGGGTTGTTTTGTATCCTGGACAAAATATGATCTAAAGTATCGAAACAAGGAACTGCTGATGCTGGTTTACCAAAAAAACAACGTTGGAGCAACTCAGTAAGGCAGACAGCATTCCTGGACAAAATGGATAGGTGATGTTTCGGAAATCGGTCCAATGACTGGCCATCACCTAAAATGGCACCTATCCATGTTCTCCAGGGATGATGCCTTATCCACCGAGTTGCTCCAGCACTTTGTGCCTTTTTTAATGATCTAAAGTGACTCTTTTAGTTTATAGTGACAGTGCAAAAATTCATTGTTAGTAAGTCTTTGTGTATTATAAAACCCAAATTTATGATCTATTGTTCATGGACTCTGGAACTCCATGTTTTCAATTAATCTTCCATTTTCTTCAACAGAGAAAAATTAGGAAGATCAGAAGCTCTGAGTACAGTTCATCAGTTAGGAATCAAATTACCTTTTAGCTAGGCTTAAATATTCATCAACTGTGCTTGCCTGATCTCTGGAGAAATGTTGTCATACTCGTGAGAATATTATTTAAGGTAAACAAGTATGCATTAGTTTGATTGTGGCCTCGTGTGTAAAGCCCTTGCTCTGTTTCGAGTAAGGTAGGCAAACTAAAATGTTCAATGTGTATAAGTTGCTCGATCACACATTTATTGCTCTTTGGTGATTTTTTTTTCTATTGAAGTCTTCATTCTTGGGTGCTAGTCCAATGGTGGTAGAGAACACCAAATTTGTTTTAAAATGTGTATTATACCATATGTAAGATTTGGAAAACTGAGGGATAAAATATTCCAGATTTTTAGCCTGACTGCGTTGATGATTCCATTATTTTCTAATTGCACTGGCATTTATCTGTCTGTTGCAGTTTGAACTGCATGTCAATTGTCAGACTAGGGCATGATGGATACGGAACTGGCCAATACCATTGCCAGCGAACATGAAGGAGAAGTGGTTTGGCTGAACATTGCTGCACAAGTGTAATTCTTGGCCCATGTCTGATTGTGAATGCTCAACTTCTCAGCTCGTGTTTAAATGTTGCCACAGGACTGGATGCCCGTAGGAGTGCGCAGCTGCACACTTTTATTATGTGACAGCTTGCATGTGTGGCTAAGTAATGTTCAGTCATGAGTAGACCATTCCATTTCTTGAATTGAACTGGACCATGTCATTGAGAAAACTGGCTGATGTTGCTGTGCCCAGAAACAGCTGCAGCAGTCCCACAGAGTTGGGATTATTGAAAGGGTTCATCACATTGCTATGAAATGGTATTTTAAGAATGAAAATTGCAGCATTTAATAGGTTGAGTTTATGGAGGCTCCGAGAGGGAGCAGCTTTTGAGGCTATTAACTTTAACCATACAGATGTTTATTGCTGTTTATTTTTTAACTGTTAAATATCTGCACATTTTCCCATTTAACAGCTGTATATTCATTGCAATAGATTTTTTCATGCAATAATTGGTTACTGAGTCTATTAATTTCTGTACCCCTGCTGTTTAACCTCCAACTATATGCTGAACTCCAAACCCAGTTGGATTATTATACTTTGCTTCATGGGAATCTTAATTTAAATATAAATGACTCGCTGAAGATTAGCAGTAGACCTGGCATTGCTCACTGAAGTTGAAATTTTTAGTGGTTATTATTGTGAGTATTTTGCAATGCTTATGATTACCATTTTAAAAAGTGCTGTGATGTGCAATTCTTCCATGTGCATGTGTGCTGAAATTATATGCAGGTCTCTCCAATCTATCACAATGCTGTCATTTTTTAAACCAGATTTTTGGAACTCAAATAGATTTGACATATTTCGCTTGGTGTAATTCTGCTAAATTTGGGATCTGCTTTTTATTTTTCATTAAATAATTTTCATTGTAAGTCAATTAGCAACCATCTAGGATACTAGAACTGTTACAATTACATTCCAGGTTTGCAATGCTAGACCACTGGAGGAACAACTTCAGAATCATTGTAGATAGAGCCTGAAGCTTGTCTCTGAAACAAAGATCCTCAGCAAGTCCAGATGTCTCAATCTAAACTTCTGAACCACTCCAGAAATTCCCCTGCTGAATCCTGCATCTTAGTACTGCGCAAAGGTTGTCAGAATGGTCAATAGACAATAGGTGCAGGAGGAGCCCATTCGGTCCTTTGAGCCAGCACCGCCATTCAATGTGATCATGGCCTGATCATTCTCAATCAGTACTCCGTTCCTGCCTTCTCCCCATACCCCCTGATTCCGCGATCCTTAAGAGCTCTATCTAGCTCTCTCTTGAATGCATTCAGAGAATTGGCCTCCACTGCCTTCTGAGGCAGAGAATTCCACGGATTCACAACTCTCTGACTGAAAAGGTTTTTCGTCATCTCAATTCTAAATGGCCTACCCCTTATTCTTAAACTGTGGCCATTTGTTCTGGACTCCCCCAACATTGGGAACATGTTTCCTGCCTCTAACGTGTCCAACCCCTTAATAATCATACGTTTTGTGAAAATCTCCTCTAATCCTTCTAAATTCCAGTGTATACAAGCCTAGTCACACCAGTCTTTCAACATATGACAGTCCCGCCATTCCGGGAATTAACCAAGTAAACCTACGCTGCACGCCCTCAATAGCAAGAATATCCTTCCTCAAATTTGGAGACCAAAACTGCACACAGTACTCCAGGTGCGGTCTCACTAGGGCCCTATACAACTGCAGAAGGACCTTTTGCTCCCATAGTCAACTCCCCTTGTTATGAAGACCAACATTCCATTGGCTTTCTTCACTGCCTGCTTTACCTGCATGCTTCCTTTCAGTGACTGATGCACTAGGACACCCATATCTCGTTGTACATCCCCTCTTCCTAACTTGACACCATTCAGATAATACTCTGCCTTCCTATTCTTACCACCAAAGTGGATAACCTCATACTTATCCACATTAAACTGCATCTGCCATGCATCTGCCCACTCACACAACCTGTCCAAGTCACCCTGCAACCTCATAGCATCTTCTTCACAGTTCACACTACCACCCAGCATTGTATCATCTGCAAATTTGCTAATGGTACTTTTAATCCCTTCATCCAAGTCATTAATGTATATTGTATATAGCTGCAGTCCCAGTACCGAGCCTTGCGGTGCCCCACTAGTCACTGCCGGCCATTCTGAAAGGGACCCATTGATCCCCACTCTTTGCTTTCTGTCTGTCAACCAATTTTCTATCCCAAAGGTAAAGAACATGAATGAAGTGCTAGGAGCTTGCAAGTAACTCGGTCTGAGATCTTACATTATTTGAGGAGAAAGAATATCCTCTCATCCTTCGGGCAGAATGCTGGTCGAGCTGCTGCCTCACAGCATCAGAGACCAAGGATTGATCCTGACTTTGCGCTGTCTCAGTGGAGCTTGCACGTTCTCCCTGTGACTGCATGGTCTTCCTCAGAGTGCTCTGGTTCTCTCCCACTTCTCAAATTCGTGCCGTTTTGTAGATGAAGTGTCACTAACTTCACCCCTCACTCCCACCGCCAGTAAGATTCTGGTCAATTTGAGGGTCAGGGGCACTCGGTGAAGGTAATATCATTGGATTTTAAAGGAATGTGATCAAACGTTTATTTTGCTAAAAATGGTTATTTATGCCAATTCAGCAGCACCAAAAAAATCCTTATCCTGCGATGCATCTACTTTGTTCAAGAGATATGGAATGCGATATTTTCTGGTGGCTCACTTTAGTATGTGGTACTTGTCGGGGTGCAGCACTGCGGAGCCTAGCGGAGCGCTGCTCCGGCACCTCTTTAAAAACGAAAAAAAGCCAAAATAAACAGCGGGGAATTTAAACTAGCGGGAAATGTAACAGCTGCCGCTCTGGCACCAGTGACAGCTCCGGCACCTAGAAAATTAGCACTGCATCACTGGTGCTCGTAACAATCATCTGTGGATCAAAACAACTGTGGTTTAATGTGTTAGTGATTTCAGGTGTGAACGATCTGTGTAATGTGACAAGGAGGAAACCCTGGATCCGTGGACTTAATACCAGTTGGCAGATAAGCTGGCAGGTTCTGGCAAACTTCGCAGTTGGTGTGTGATTCATGCCAGCCTTGTAATGAAATGTTATTTTGATCGAGACTTCATCTCTCTTAGCTCGGGTGAAAAGTGTCCAGTGACCCATGAGTTGTCAGATGCAAAAAAGCCGAAAACTTTATACTATTTTATACAAATTTATACAAATTTATACTATTGATCATGAAAAATGGTATTTGGCATTTAAATGGTTTTGCTCATCCATTTCAAATTAGTTGTGCTTTTGTTCACAAAGAAAAGCACAGCTTTATTTAACAGCTGGACAGGAGGACATTTGGCCCATTGTATCCATGCCAATTAAAAATCCAACTGTTTAGTTATTGGACTGGAAGAGTCCAAGCTACCATAGCCTTGTCGTTCCAGCACTTGAAATAGTCATCCATGCACAAGTGGTGAGAGCTTGTGCTCCACCACTTGATCGTTCATTGAATTCCAGATCCCCTGTTTCTCATAGTGAGAGAAATCAATCTTCAACTCCCTTCTGAAATTTTCACCAATTAACTATAATCTCTGGCCTTCAATTTTTTAGTATTATCACCATCAAGCTGATCATGGAAGAAAACAGCGTGCTTGTTACATCCTTCAACCTCATTCACGAAGAAGAAAATTAACATTCTGCTAGAGATGCACCTGATAACAAGTCTCTCTTTTATTTAATTTAGTTATATTACCCTGGATATATGACAAAGGCAAATGATTTAATTTTACCACTTCTGTGAGATTCATGTTTAAAAGATCATTAAAACTTAACAGAGAGAATAATGAAATGATTTGGTTAATTATACTGCATCTTGAGATGGAGGATACTCTGTGTTCCAATGCGATGCTGCTGAGTAGATATGATCATTTAAAGGATAGTTGAGCTTTCCACATATGACTAGCACATGAAAGATTACAACAACCAAGTCTGTGTAATATTTCCTGCAGTCAGAGGTCTGGAGGCTTGCCACTCCCAGTCATGGTTTCAGACACAATTTACAATTTTACCAAAGCCAATTAACCTACAAATCTGTTCGTCTTTGGAGTGTGGAAGGAAACTGGAGCACCCGGAGAAAACCCACATAGTCACAGGGAGAATGTACAGACAGCACCTGTAGTCGGGATCGAACTGGGTCTCTGGCACTGTAAGACAGCAACTCCACCAAAGCGCCACACTACCAAGGATTAATTGTTTAATCCAAACGAAGATCAACGATGTGCATTTAACCTCCGCTATATGTGTTACATAGAAACATAGAAACATAGAAAATAGGTGCAGGAGTAGGCCATTCGGCCCTTTCAGCCTGCACCGCCATTCAATATGATCATGGCTGATCATCCAACTCAGTATCCCGTACCTGCCTTCTCTCCATACCTCCTGATCCCTTTAGCCACAAGGGCCACATCTAACTCCCTCTTAAATATAGCCAATGAACTGGCCTCAACTACCTTCTGTGGCAGAGAATTCCACAGATTCACCACTCTCTGTGTGAAAGAAAACTTTCTCATCTCGGTCCTAAAAGACTTCCCCCTTATCCTTAAACTGTGACCCCTTGTTCTGAACTTCCCCAACATTGGGAACAATCTTCCCGCATCTAGCCTGAAATTTTGTAAGTTTCTATGATCCCCCCTCAATTTTCTAAATTCCAGCGATGTATGCAGAAGTCTTTTTGAATAGCAAAGACTCGCCTGCTTTTCACCGAATTCCCAACTTAGTATTAATAGATGAAAGTCATCAGCATCAACAAACTCTCTAATCACAAAGACTGAGGAAAAGCACCACCGAACAGCTGAAAATCGCAGTGGTGATTTGGGGGAAACAGTAGCCAGATGTGCTGTGTTTTGGTGTCAAAGCATGGCCAATTGATTTAATTCCCCGTCAAAGATCTATGGCTCGTAATATAGAAACATAGAAAAATAGGTGCAGGAGTAGGCCATTCGGCCCTTCGAGCCAGCACCGCCATTCAACATGATCATGGCTGATTATCTAAAATCAGTACCCTGTTCAGGCTTTTTCCCCATATCCCTTGATTCCTTTAGTCCTAAGAGCTAAATCTAACTCTCTCTTGAAAACATCTAGTGAATTGGCCTCCACTGTCTTCTGTGGCAGAGAATTCCACACATTCGCAACTCTCTGGGTGAAAATGTTTTTCCTCATCTCAGTCCTAAATGGCCTACCCCTTATTCTTAAACTGTGACCCCTGGTTCTGGACCCCCAAAATCGGGAACAATTTTCCTGCATCCATCTTGTCCAATCCCTTAAGAATTTTATATGTTTCCATAAGATCCCCTCTCATCCTTCTAAATTCCAGTGAATACCCAGTTTTTATATTCCCACAAGCTTTCTTTCATGCTCTTTTTCCCCCTCTTAATTAACCCTTTTGTCTTCCTCTGTGTTCGAAATTTCTCCCAGTCCTCCGGTTTTTTGCTTCCTCTGGCCAATTTATATGCCTTTTCCTTGGATTTAACACTATCCTTGATTTCTCTCATTAGCCACGGTTG
The DNA here is from genome assembly GCF_053455715.1 of Rhinoraja longicauda. Taxonomy (NCBI): domain Eukaryota; kingdom Metazoa; phylum Chordata; class Chondrichthyes; order Rajiformes; family Arhynchobatidae; genus Rhinoraja; species Rhinoraja longicauda. Next base: position 19,076,335 of record NC_135984.1, on the reverse strand, counting down.
AGCCGCCTTCCCTGTTTTATCTTTTCGCCAGACAGGGATGAACAATTTTTGGAGTTCATCCATGTGGTCTTTAAATCTTTGCCATTGCATCTCCACTGTCAACCCTTTAACTATAATTTGCCAGTCTATCCTAGCCAATTCCTGTCTCATACCTTCAAAGTCTCCTTTCTTTAAGTTCAGGACCCTCGTCTCTGAATTAACCGTGTCACTCTCCATCCTAATGCAGAATTCCACCACATTATGGTCACTGTTGCTCAAGGGGCCTTGCACAACAAGATCGCTAACTAATAATTCCTCATTACACACTACCCAGTCTAGGATGGCCTGCCCTGTAGTCGGGTCTTCCTCATACTGGTTTAAAAAACAATCCCGTATACATTCCAGGAAATCCTCAGTGCCGCTACCTATTTGGTTTACCCAATCTACATGCAGATGAAAGTCACCCATGATAACTGGTGTACCTTTGCTGTACGCATCCCTAATTTCCTGCTTGATGCTTTCCCCAACCTCCCTACTCTTGTTTGGTGGTCTGTATACAACCCCCAACACTCGTTTTCTGCCCTTGGCTATTTCACGGTTCCACCCATATCGATTCTACAGTCATGTATTTATTCTTCAAGTTTATATGCATTCATCGATATTTTATCAGTGGGTGCTACAGATACAAAATGATATAAACTCGCTGTGTATTATTTAGGTAGTTCCAAATTATGCAATTTTGTGGCTCCATAAACTTCCGTGTGCCACTGTTTTGTATTTAAAATATCATCGTTAGTTCACTCATTTCACTTTTTTGAGGGAGTCCTTGAAACTTGTGTCATCTTCCACAAGATAGTTATTCCAGTGTCAACCTTTTGTATTGATCTTTCCACACACAGCGATTCCACTTTCTCAATGTTCTCAGTTTATGCATCACCAAAGGGCATTTGTTTTTTGAGTTCAACACTTGTCCATTGGCGCAAAGGCCAATACGCTATCAAACTGTTTCCCTTTTTTGGGACTAACACGAAGATTAGACACAGAGAATGTAGAACTGTACGGCAAAGGAAGAGGCCCTTTGGCCCACAAGGTTCGTGCTGACCAGGATGCCAATGTGAACTAATCTCATCGACCTGTACGTAGCATAGCTTTAAGGTGACGGGCACAAAGATTAGGGACGATGTGTGGGTTAAGTTTTCTTACACAAAGTGGCGAGTGCCTGGAATGTGCTGCCAGGAGTGGTTGGTTGAAGTGGCATTTAGGAGACTCTTGGATATATAACGAATGGAGGGATATGGATTATGTGCATGCAGAAAAGAGTTGGTCTTGGCATCAGTCAGCACAGACAATTGTGGGGCGGGGTCCATTCCTGTGCTGTACTGTTCCATGTTCCATGTATGTGATCCATATGCTTCCATTCCCTGCATATCCATGTGTCTATCCAAAAGGTGAGTAGCCAGTGTTTTCATTGTATATTTGTATTCACCCGCAGGCAAGCTGCAGCTACAACCTTGTGCTGAATCTTCCCAATCAAACCCTTCTGCGTGTCCATTGATGCAGACCTTCACACAATTCAGTCAATCAACCTTTCCGCCATTTCTTCAACTTTACATGCCCTGACTATGTATAAAAAGGCCCACTTTCTTCCTGCCTCTCGTTTTGAAATTTTTACCTTGGAATTCAATGATAGGACATGATATTGGATTGAGGTGTGCATTGATTTTTTTGAGAAATCGCACCAGTTATTACTTTTAGCCTCGCTTGTTTCCCAGTTGTTGAGAACGTGAAACACGGAACAGTACAGCACAAGAAGCCCTTCTGCCCACACTGTCTATTGTGTACATTATCCCAAGTTAGACTATTTTCCTCTTTCTGCATGAACCCACATGCCTTCATTGCCTGTACATCTCTCTGCCTATCTTTAGGTTTAGTTTAGAGATACAGCTTTGGACCAGTGATCCCCGCACACTAACACTATTCTACACACACTGGAGACAATTTACAATTTTACCAAAGCCAATTAACCTACAAACCCGTACGTCTTTGGAGTGTGGGAAGAAACCAAAGATCTCGGAGAAAACCCACGCAGGTCACAGGGAGAATGCACAAACGCCCTACAGACAGCACCTGTAGTCAAATCTATGCTATTGACGAGCATCTTAAACACCACTATCAAATCCACTTTCACACCCACCCCTAGCAGTGCATTTCCGTCACCTACCACCATCCTCTATGTAAATAAAAAAACTTGCCCCTTGAGGAACCTTTCATCTCTTGTCCTGAATGGCTGACTTTTAAAACTGTCTCTTTTAATAATAATAATAATAATGCATTACATTTATATAGCGCTTTTCAAACACTCAAAGATGCTTTACAGGGATTACTAGAACATAGAGAAGTGAATAAATAGATAAATAAGTAAACAAACAGAAAAAGGAGACAGAAGGTGAGGTGACGGTCAGTGGTTGAAGGCAGTGCTGAACAGGTGAGACTTCAGTGATGTTTTGAATGTGGTGAGTGAGGAGGAGTCTCTGACGGTTTGGGGTAGTGAGTTCCATAGGGTGGGAGCAGCGATGGAGAAATCCCTGTCCCCCCAGGATCTGAGTTTGGTCCGGATGGCGGGGGACAGGAGATTGGCAGCAGCAGAGCGGAGGGTGCAGGTGGGAGTGTGCCTGTGGAGGAGGTCAGTCAAGTAGGATGGGGCCAGGTTATGGAGGGCTTTGTAGGTCATGAGGAGGATTTTGTACTGGATTCTCTGGGGGATGGGGAGCCAGTGGAGTGATATGGTCACGGATCGGGGTGAGTAGACGGGCAGCGGAGTTTTGAATGTATTGAAGTTTTGATTTAGAACTCCGACAAGAGGAAGCATCAATTATGTATCTACTCTTTCACATCCTGTAAGATTTTCTGAATCGCTCATAATTCTAAATTCAGAACGTCAAATCCACTGAATGCTTACTCACACAACAAACCCATCAATGTAGAAGTCACTGTGGTGAAAAACAAAGGGAACACTGCGGTCAAAAACAAAAATGTTGGAGTAACTCAGCAGGTCAGGCAACATCTCTGGAGAACATGGATAGACAATGTTTTGGGTCAGGAACTTGCTCGACCCGCAACGTAACCTATCCATGTCCTTCAGAGATGATGTCTGACCTGCTGAGTTACTTCAACACTTTGTGTCCTTTTGTGTATTAACCAATATCTGCAGCTCCTTGTTTCTGCAATCAGTCTGATGAACCTTTACTGCACTTGTGCCCATTGCAAGATCTCTGAGACCGAGGGGTCAGACTATAATCCACGTGCTGTCTCAACCACCCTCAATCTTTCCAGTCTTGTACTCAAATCTCTTGTATGCGAGGATGAAAATTAGGAAGGCAAATTGAACCTGCACCTTGGATCTGTTTTGTAGAAATAACTATGCTTCATGATGTATTGATTCTTTAGCCTTCATGCCGTGTGGTGCTGAGTGATACATTGTGTATTCATTACAATGATTATATAACGTAAATGAGTGATGCAGTACACTAAGTACAATGTAATGTACTTAGACCAAACAGTACTCAATCTTACCACAACATAACACAATAATCTAACAGACTCAAACCTATTATCTGTTGGGTTGCTTCCAACTCGGAGAACAAGTATATTATGCTATAAGAAAATAACTGCAGATGCTGGTACAAATCGATTTATTCACAAAATGCTGGAGTAACTCAGCAGGTCAGGCAGCATCTCGGGAGTGAAGGAATGGGTGACGTTTCGGGTCGAGACCCTTCTTCAGACAAGGTCTCGACCCGAAACGTCCCCCATCCCTTCTCTCCCGAGATGCTGCCTGACCTGCTGAGTTACTCCAGCATTTTGTGAATAAGTATATTATGCTGATGTTGTAGCAGTTCCTTATCTTCCACTCTGCCCAAATTCAGAATAGCGACAGGCTGGAGGCAATGAGATCACCTGCCCCATAAATGGCAGATGCCAGTTATTCCAAAATGAAATTTTAACCACAAGTCTGGGAACATGGCTATTAAAATGATTAGCAGGTGACGGCCTGTTTCAGCACTTGGACTATAAGACCAGAAGACGGAGAGGCAGAATTAGGCCATTCGACCCATCAAGTCACTTCCGTCATTTAAACATTGCTAATTTTCTTTTCCCTCTCAATCTCATTCTCCTGCCTTCTCCCCATACCCTTTGTAGCCTGCACCAATCAAGAATCTAACAATCTCTGCTTTTAAAAACACCCATTGACATCTTCCACAGCAGTCTGTGGCAATACATTCCACAGATACATCACCCTCGAGCTAAAGAAATTCCTCCTCTTCTCCAATCTAAAGGCATGTCCTTTTATTCTGAGGCTGTGCCGTTTGGTCCTGGACTCTCCCACTACTGCAAACATCCTCTCCACATCCACTCTATGGAGGCCATTGATTGGATTGACAGACTGTGCACATGAATATGACAGCTCTCATGTCATGGAGCAGAGACGAGAAACTTCCATGAACTGCTGTCGAAGTGTAGACCTCGCCTCTCCACAGTTCTTAACTCCCAAAATTGGTTCCATTTAAGTTCTGGGTGTAAGTACAAGGTCATCAAAACTCCAATGCTGTAATGGCTCTAATGGGACCGGAGAATCCTGTGTCTTGCTTGAAATAGAGTTGTCACTTTAGTGATGTGAGTGACTGCTTTAGACATGCTAGTGATATTTGACAAATGTGTCAAACAGCCCTGATAAAACAGCCTCGAATGGAAAAAGGATTCATCCCTTGCACCACTGTGTTTAACAAGTTGCCCCTTTGATCCTTTTAAATCTTTCTACTCACTTTAAACCTCCAGGCTTTGACTTCCCTACCTTACAGAAAAGTCTGTGGCTATACACTTTACCTATGCCTCTCATGGTTTCATAAACCTCCGAGAAGGACATCCTTCAGCCTTAATACTGTAGGTCTGACGTACATGCTGGAAACACTTGGTAGGTCAGGCAGCATCTGTGGAAAGAGACCATTGATGTTGTGAGGTAGAAGATCCTTGTTAGAACTGGGAAAGAGAGGTCATTTTTGAAGATGCAGGGAGGGTAGGGAAGTTTGAATGGGAACAGGTAACATGTCTGATAGAGTGGGGTTCTGATGAGCAGTTGAATTTATCCAGTTGGCAGGTGAATGAGTACATTGAGAGATAATGCAAACCAAGGAACAAAATAGCTGAGAATAGAGAGCAGCAAGAAGGGGAGAGATACGAAAGAATAAATAAATGCAAAAGCAATAAAATACAGAGCTGTGGGAGTCATATTGGACAAGTGGATGAGTTGCAGCAGAACTGACCATTCTGATACAGAGAAAAAGAATTGCCTGAATATCTTAAATTTGATGGAAGCTGGAAAATGACAGACAGAAGATGAGGTGCTGTTCCTCAAGTTAGACTTTGTCAGAAAAAATGAGATCACAGACTGGCTGGACTGGGATGGAGAATAAAGTGGTGGGCAACAGGGAATTCGGGACAGCCCTGGTGGATGGAACGTAGGTCACCCAAGGACTCCAAAATGATCACTTAATATGTTTGATTTCTTCAGCATTAAAAGAGCACCAAATGTGGCTGTGAACACCAACTTGAAACATCAAGTGTGACGCCGCCTCACTGAGATGGTGGGGATGCAGTGGGTAAAAGGACTGGTGTTGCGTGTCCTGAAGATGCATGGGGAAAGTGCTGGCAGTATGGGGAATGATTGGTACAGATGGAAAGAGAGACCAGGGAATCAAATGATTCCCATCCAGCAAGGGTGGCACAGTGGCGCAACGGTAGAGCTGCTGCTTTACAACGCCAGAGACCCGGGTTCGATCCCGACTACGGGAGCTATCTGTATCGAATCTGTATCCGTGTGGGTTTTCTCTGGGTGCTCCGGTTTCCTCCTAAACTCCAAACACGTCCTAGTTTGTTGGCTAATTGGCCTCAGTAAAATTGTAAATTGCCCCTAACGATGCGGACGGTGTTAGTATACGGGGTGATCACTAACCAATGGAGGTTCGGTGTGCCGAGGTCTAAATATCATCTTTCTTTCCCAGTATAATGAAAGATCTTCAATCTTAAACACGACTTGATTTCTTTCCACGGGTGCTGCCTGACCTGCTGAGAGTTTCCTGCATTTTCAATTTCCATTTCAGATGTCCAGCTCTGCATGTTTTATTTATCATATCATATCATATCATATATATATACAGCCGGAAACAGGCCTTTTCAGCCCACCAAGTCCGTGCCGCCCAGTGATCCCCGTACATTAACACTATCCTACACCCACTAGGGACATTTTTACATTTACCCAGCCAATTAACCTACATACCTGTACGTCTTTGGAGTGTGGGAGGAAACCGAAGATCTCGGAGAAAACCCACGCAGGTCACGGGGAGAACGTACAAACTCCTTACAGTGCAGCACCCGTAATCAGGATCGAACCTGAGTCTCCGGCGCTGCATTCGCTGTAAAGCAGCAACTCTACCGCTGCGCTACCGTGCCGCCCTCTGAAATACTGGAAGACAAACCCATCCAATAAGCAAAAACAGACACAGTGCTGGAGTAACTCAACAGGTCAGGCAACATCTCTGGAGCATGCTGCCTGACCGGCTGAGTTACTCCATTACTTTTTTGTATTTTTTATAAACCAGCATCTGCAGTTCCTTTTCGTCGACCTTCTAATAAGTAAATGGTTTGTTTATTTTCTCCCACAAACGAATTCACAATTTTATTTTTTGCATTCTGTCACCTATTGTTTAAAACACATCTTTAAATAGTGCCTTTGCATCTGTGCTTTTGAGAAATAAATAGAATGATCACAAGGGGCAAAGTGAGCAGAGCCAATTTATTTCCAAGTTTATAAGAACTTGCTTTGGGTTGCTATTTTTGGACTCCATTGAATAGTTGTGTTCTTGGACATGGCTGCAACTTCTCAAACTAAACACAACTAGCTGGTTCCTACTTTTTGTTCCTGAGGAACAGTACTCTGCAGGCATAATGATGTTGTTAGTGTAGCTGCTGCTTCACAGTTCCATTGATCTTGCTTTAATCCTGGCTTCTGCTGCTGTCTGTCTGGAGCGTGCTGCTTCCCCGTGACCATGTGGGTCTCCTCCAGGTGCTCCGGTTTCCCTCGACATCACAGCGATGTGCATGGCGGATGGTTAATTGGCATCTGTAAATTGCCCCCATTGTGTGTTGGTGAGTGGTAGAATCTGCAGGGGAGCTGATGGGAATGCGGGGGAGAATGAAATCAGGTGGCACAGTGAGTGGTGCAGCGGTAGAGTTGTTGCCTTACAACGCTTACAGCGCCAGAGACCCTGGTTCGATCCTGGCTACGGGTGCTGTCTGTATGGTATTTGTAGGTTCTGCCCATAGAAACATAGAAACATAGAAAATAGGTGCAGGAGTAGGCCATTCGGCCCTTCGAGCCTGCACCGCCATTCAATATGATCATGGCTGATCATCCAGTTCAGTAGCCTGTACCTGCCTTCTCTCCATACCCCCTGATCCCTTTAGCAAAAAGGGCCACATCTAACTCCCTCTTAAATATAGCCAATGAACTGGCCTCAACTACTTTCTGTGGCAGAGAATTCCACAGACTCACCACTCTCTGTGTGAAGAAATGTTTTCTCATCTCGGTCCTAAAAGACTTCCCCCTTATCCTTAAGCTGTGACCCCTGGTTCTGGACTCCCCCAACATCGGGAACAATCTTCCCGCATCTAGCCTCTCCAACCCCTTAAGAATTTTATATGTTTCTATAAGATCCCCCCTCAGTCTTCTAAATTCCAGCGAGTACAAGCCCAGTCTATCCAGTCTTTCCCCATATGAAAGTCCCGCCATCCCAGGGATCAATCTGGTGAACCTTCTCTGTACTCCCTCTAAGGCAAGAACGTCTTTCCTCAGGTTAGGAGACCAAAACTGCACACAATACTCCAGGTGCGGTCTCACCAAGGCCCTGTACAACTGCAGCAGAACCTCCCTGCTCCTAAACTCAAATGACTGGTGCACCATGACACCCAGGTCACGTTGCATCTCCCCTTCTCCCAATCGGTCACCATTCAGGTAATACTCTGCTTTCCTGTTCTTGCCGCCAAAGTGGATAACCTCACATTTATCCACATTATATTGCATCTGCTATGCATTTGCCCACTCGCCTAATCTATCCAAGTCACTCTGCAGCCTCCTAGCATCCTCCTCGCAGCTAACACTGCCATCCAGCTTCGTGTCATCCGCAAACTTAGAGATGTTGCATTCAATTCCGTCATCCAAATCATTAATATACACTGTAAATAACTGGGGTCCCAGCACTGAGCCTTGCGGTACCCCACTAGTCACTGCCTGCCATTCCGAAAAGGACCAGTTTATTCCTACTCTTTGCTTCCTGTCCGCCAATCAATTTTCTATCCACCTCAACACTGAACCCTCAATACCGTGTGCTTTAAGTTTGTACACCAATCTCCTATGTGGGACCTTGTCGAAGGCCTTCTGAAAGTCCAGACCTGCCTGGGCTTTCTCCGAGAACTTCTCACACTCCAAAGGCGTTCAGGTTTGTAAATTAATTGGCTTGGTATAAATTTAAAAATTGTCCATAGTGTAGGATAGTGTTAAGGTGTGGGCATTGCTGGTCGGTGCAGACTCGGTGGGCTGAAGGGCCTGTTTTTGCACTGTATAGTTAAACTAAAAATCTAATAAAATAGGCAATGGTAGGATTACGGTCAAAGTAGATGCTTGATGATCAGTGCAGACTCGGTGGGACAAAGGGACCATTTCCATGCTGCCTCTCTCGATGTCTCCATGTAAGTGGGTGAGAGGGATCAATAATTATCATGGTTGATGTGCTCTGACATACATAGGTGTTCAGGTGGACTGAGAAAAAACTGAAGAAGTGTAGTGTTTTTCACATTGCCTACTTTGCAGAAGATGCATTCAACGGTTCAATGGTTTATTTATCATCGTGTATCCAGTTCAGTGAAATACTTCTCCTGCATGCAATTCAGCAAGACTAACCGCATATGTGAACACAATCCCACGGTTAGAACAGAATGTACAGAACGGCCCAGTGAGTCTGTATGCAGGAGCCGCCATTTTGGCGACGTTTTAGACCCAGCTGCAGCTGGCCACCAAGGCCTGTTGCAACGGTCGCCACTATTCCGGCCGTCCTGCGAACTGTTGGCCCCTCTTTGCACTGCCCTCTTCAGCCCTTGTCCCCTAGGGGGCACCTCCTTCAGCCAAGCTTGAGGGCTCAGAAGCCGAGACCCCTCTGGTTCTTCTGACCAGGGCTCACCCCATTTAACACCCCCTCTCCGAACTGTAACATATTCAAAAGGTAAAAGGTTCTGCACAAGAAAAAGTTCCACAGATCCAAGAGGCAGATGATCTAAAACAGATTTTATTTGTGACCCATGAGGGATTACTGTTGGCCAGCTGATCAAAAACATCTGCAATGCTTTATTGATTTGGAGGAAAAAAATGTAAGGTAATGTAAAAGGACTTGCATTTGACATCTTATCAACATGAAGGTCGCGTGGCACAATCTCGATACTGTACACAAGTGTCATCTAAATGGGTGGAGTGGGAGCCATTCTATCGGGAATGATAACAAATGAGGTGAGCCTCGTGCCTTGATAAAATGCAAACGAGAAATGTATTGGAGCACAGGGCCGTTCTGATTCACGAAGGTTTGATTGGGGCTCACAGCACACCAGCAATTAAAATAATGTCTTCGCGAGCAGGCAAGTAAAGGGGTCAGAATTCACTGGCAAAAATAATGTCGGGTAATTGGGCACATTGCTATTACTGCACATAAAAATAAACTTGACAAGTTGCAGTGAGGAAGAGATGCCCTGCACATTGTGAATCACTACACAATGTTGTGTGTCTCACAGCAAGCTTCACCTTTTACCCTCCTGTGAATGGAAAAGAATTGCATGATTTCCACTGCAAGTGTAAATTAGTCAGAAATTCATGACACGAGGACTGTTATAATGTTCCAGCAATGCCACACATCCTTGGGCTCATATCAAAGAAATCTTCAGGATTCTTAACCTTGCAGTTTTTTTAATGTGTTGCAGCACATTTTTGGGGGCTTTAAAATTCTCTTCGCCTTTTCTTCCTCTGAGTCGGCAGTAAATGTTTGTGTCCGCGTGGGCCTATTGCCGTCTGCTCTGTTTCATCCTTTATTCTTGCTTCTCATTGAACAAGCGAGAAGTTTTGAGCAGAACACAAATTACTGCAGTAACTGGGGACCGTCTGCAGTGGGCATGGAGTGACGTCTCCATCGGGACTCTCAGATTGATTGCAGTGGGGGGAGGGGGGGAGGAAGGAAAGCTTGAAAAGAAGTAGGAGTGGGAAATAGCCTAGCAAGTAATAGGTGGATACAGGTTGGGGGGGGGAGGGGGGGAGAGATGTGTTTGATTAGCAAGTGCATAGACAAAATGCTAGAGATGAAAAAAAGACAAATGGATGTCGGGTAAGGAGAGAAAAGGAGTGAACTGTGAAGCCAGAGATAGGGATAGAGGTGGAAGGAGATAGGGGGGAAAGCTGCTGCATACTGGGGTGGAGTGGAAGGGGACGGGCGCAGAAATTGTTATACACTGGGGTGGAGTGGGGAGCACAGGAAAGAAAGAAGAAAGGGGGGGGGTGCGGGTGGAGAATTCAATGTTCATAACATAACAGAAGCCTTGGTGTGTTGCTTCGTGCCTTGATCTGACTTCTAGTTTTGTTGTGTCAGACAAGATGCCCATTAGGTTTCCCCATACTTCTACCAATCAGGCACAATTATCCCCATTTATCCTTGAGCCTTTTGGTCTCTGACCTGAATCAACATTGCATCAAATCCCAGAACCTCCAACCTAATAACATCCCATGAGATTCCCTTCAACTGAGCTGTCTCAGTTTAAGTAAATGTGTATTCGATGAAGTGTCTTCTCATGTAAAAATGGCTGGGAACTTAATAGTGACCTTGTGACTTAGTGTCCTTATAACTTGAAAACGTGTTTTTACTCTAATGATGATAGGGTGTCAATTTCCAAAGTGCCTGAGATGTTCTTGTCCATCATCTGTACTATACCTTTGTAAAACATAGAGCCATATGACACAGTTTTGCGTTTCTTTTACAGTTTCTTTTTAGAAGGCATGTCATTCTTGGACCTTGTCTGAAAATTACCAGTGAGATGCAACTGTGCAGGCTGTAATTTAATTCCTTATTGGTCTGAAGACGTTCACAGAATTATTAAAGGGCAGGAATTGATATAAAGGTTTAATCTGGTTCTTAGGCCATTTATTTTTGCTAATATGCATTTGCATAAAGTTGTGTGAGGCCCATTTCACAAGTTCTTGTAAAAAAGAAGCTTCAATATTGAATATATAGTGTTGAGTATAGACATTGGGAGATCATATTGCAGTTGTATAAGACGTTCGTAAGGCTGTATTTGGAGTATAGTGTTCAGTTCTGGGCACCATGCTATAGGAAAGATGTTGTCAAGCTGGAAAGATTACAGAGAAGATTTACGAGGATGTTGCAAGGCCGAGAGGGTCTGAGCTAGAGGGAGAGGTTGAGTAGGCTGGGTCTCTATTCCTTGGCGCTCAGGGGGATGAGAGGTGATCTTATAGAGGTGTATAAAACATGAGAGGAATAGATCAGTAGATGTACAGAGTCTCAATAGACAATAGACAATAGGTGCAGGAGGAGGCCATTCGGCCCTTTGAGCCAGCACTGCCATTCAATGTGATCATGGCTGATCATTCTCAATCAGTACCCCGTTCCTGCCTTCTCCCCATACCCCCTGACTCCGCTATCCTTAAGAGCTCTATCTAGCTCTCTCTTGAATGCATTCAGAGAATTGGCCTCCACTGCCTTCTGAGGCCTTCTGGGCGTCCCTTGCCCAGAGTCGGTGAATCGAGCACCAGAGGACGTAGGTTTAAGGTGAAGGGGAAAAGGTTTAATAGGAATCTAAATAACTTTTTCACACAAAGGGTGGTGGGGGTATGGAACAAGCTGCAAGAGGAGGTAAGTGAGGCTGGGACTATCCTAGTATTTAAGAAACAGTTAGACAGGTACATGAATAGGAGAGGTTTCGAGGGATATGGATCAAACGCGGGCAGGTGAGACTAGTGTAGCTGGGACATGGTGGCCATTGTGGGCAAGTTGGGTCGAAGGGCCTGTTTCCACACTGTATCACTCTATGATAAAAAGATATACCTTATCAGATTGTTGAAGTCGATATAAAAGTGGACACTAAATTATATACAAAGTCAAAACTAAATTGCTCAACAGCATTTTTCCACATGTGCTGATGGTCACTTTTAAAAAATCTAAAGTTATGAACCTAATTGGCACGATGCTCTCTGAGAAATAGATGTTGCAATTTTAGAATGTTTTTTTATAATTGTTGGATTAAAGGCGCAAGTTTGCAAATATAAGGTTGCAAACTGGAACTTTAACTGCTGGACACTGAGACAAGAATCAGACATTTGACATCATACTGGACCACTTGACCTGCCATGAATATATGCTTTTATCACCCACGGGTTTCCCACTACTCATTCTGTTCCCAAATGCTATTCATGGGTGGAAGAAAGACTTAAAAAGGAAGGCAGTGGGTAGCATTTCTTGTCAGGGTGATTTAATCCCTGCTTTTCCTCGTGTAGCTTCAGAGTAACATTTCAACGTGTGAGCCTGTTTCCACAAGACAATTTTGTGCTTTTCTAGGATTTGTTGCTGAAGATTTAAAATTCATGTGAAGAGGATAACAGAGTCCAGCTGAGACCAGTGTTAATTAATGTTGAGACTCTGGGTTCGCAAGTAAAAAATTAATTAGCAGAATTTCCATGGCTTCTCCCATATTCCCAAAAGTTGGAAAGCTACTGACAGTATGGTGGAAAAGATGGATGGTTGGGTTATTTGGGGAGAAGGCAATTATTGCAGATTAAAAATTAAAAAAAACAATGTTGGAGTAACTCAGCTGGTCAGGCAGCATCCCTGGAGAACATTGGTATTGCAGATTAAACATTGCCCAAGTATATCCATTGCTCTAATAATATTTAAGCAGGTTAACTTGGCAAATATTACACTATTTGAAGTTTGTAATCAGCTGTCAGGATTGTCATTGCCACCTTTTAGAACAGTTTCCTTCTGGCTATTATTTCACTTTCTAAAAGATAAGAATGTAATTAAGTTCAACATTTACCCATTTGTTTGCATCTCTCAAAAATGATAGATTATCATAAGCCCCACTATTGGCAATAAGGAACTCGATCAACATAAATCAAAGTTATTTTGACCTTGGTTACCAATATGAAAGTCAGATCCTTTTTAGAATTATTTAAAATGCTGAACATTGCGTTGATTGTTTGATTACATCAGGCAATTGAAAGCAGTTTGAAGAAGAGAACTGACTCGGAACGTCATCTATCCATCCCCCCCCACACATGCCATCTGACCTGCTGAAAGACATTCTAGCCTTAGAGGGAGTACAGAGAAGGTTCACCAGATTGATCCCTGGGATGGCAGGACTTTCATATGAAGAAAGACTGGATAGACTGGGCTTATACTCGCTGGAATTTAGAAGACTGAGGGGGGATCTTGTTGAAACATATAAAATTCTTAAGGGGTTGGAGAGGCTAGATGCGGGAAGATTGTTCCCGATGTTGGGGAAGTCCAGAACCAGGGGTCACAGCTTAAGGATAAGGGGGAAGTCTTTTAGGACCGAGATGAGAAAACATTTCTTCACACAGAGAGTGGTGAGTCTGTGGAATTCTCTGCCACAGAAGGTAGTTGAGGCCAGTTCATTGGCTATATTTAAGAGGGAGTTAGATGTGGCCCTTGTGGCTAAAGGGATCAGGGGGTATGGAGAGAAGGCAGGTACAGGTTACTGAGCTGGATGATCAGCCATGGTCATAATTGAATGGCGGTGTGGGCTCGAAGGGCTGAATGGCCTACTCCTGCACCTATTTTCTATGTTTCTATGTTTCTATGTTACTCCAACACTTTGCATTTTGCTCAAGATTCCAGCATCTGCAGTTCCCTGTGTCTCAATTGGAGATTTGCAAAGTTCATAGACTAGGTATAAGTTCATGTATTACACCTGAATATTAATTAATGTGTGGACGAATGAAGGAGTGTAAAAGACCAAATTTCAAACGATCCATCTTTTCTGGAGAAGACTTTGTTCGGGTTGGAAAGACTTTCCAGTGATCAGGCCTTCCATTCAGATGATCAAATCTCATATGATGTTCAATGACATGAGCTGTGCCAAGCTCAGCCAACAAAAGATAAAAGCTGAGGAAAATCTCAGCAAAGGGGAAATGATTTCATTATGGATGACCAGACATATGTGCAGGGATATAATTATCAGTGTTTGGAAGAATGGATGAACTGCCAGTTTCCTCTCAAAGATTAGTTTGATGTCTCTGCGCCATCTGTTCCAGCCTATATATCCACTCAGCCATCCACTGTTTTTTTGTGAAGTACCGCAATCATTATTTACAGATGATGTACAAGGTTTACTTTCTGCACAAAATACTCGCATATCAACTCAAATCATGGCAGCATGGTGGCGCAGCTGTAGAGTTGCTGCCTTCTAGTGCCAGGGACCCGGGTTCGATCCTGATTACTGGTGCTTGTCTGTACAGAGTTTGCACATTCTCCCTGTGATCTGCATGGATTTTCTCTGGGATCTCTGGTCTCCTCCCACACTCCAAAGGTCTGTAGGCTAAATGGCTTGGTATAATTATAAATTGTCCCTCTTGTGGAAGATAGTGTTTGTGTATGGGGATCGCTGGGCAGCGTGGACTCGGTGGGTCGAAGGGCCTGTTTCAATGCTGTATCTCTAAACTAAAACTAATAAAATTACTAAAACCAGAGAAGCAATTCAGATTTGAGGCTAACCTCCACAAAAGTTAAAAATGCTTAGTAAGCTTCAGCTACAACTACAACTTGTCACCAGTCAAGTTCAGACCAAATAAAAGATCTGGAACAGATCGCATGACACTCTATTTTCCAGTAACTGAACTTCAACATCAAAGCTACTTCCTGACCTGATCTCCATATCCCTTGAAATCCTTGGAAACTAAAAATCCACTTAGGTTAGTGGATTCATCTGAATTTTCTTGATGATTAAATATATTTTTGTTGCTTGATGCAGAAAATTCCAAAGATTTCCAGTTCTCTGTGCACATAAAAATTCGAGCTTTATCCATGTTCGGTATGTCGACGAATACTCTTGAACTCTTGCGGATGTATGGTAGAGAGCACATTGACTGGTTGCATCACGGCCTGGTTCAGTAACTCGAACGCCCAGGAATGAAGGAGATTACGAGACGTGCCGGACACTGCCCAGTCAATCACGGATACTGACCTCCACACCGTAGAAGGGATCCACAGCAGGAGCTGCCTCAAGAGGGCATCCAGCATCATCAAGGATCCACGACAACCCAACCACACTTACATTTTGCTCCTGCCATCAGTAAGACGGTATAAGAGTCTGAAACCCATGATCTCCAGGTTCAGGAACAGCATCTTCCCAACAACCATCATACTCTTGAACACTGCTAACACCAACTAAGCTATGAGTAACAAACTGTCTTGTTTGCACTGGGAACTTCAGGCTTTTTTTGCACTCGTATTGTTTTTTAATTTATTGAATTGTTTTCTTATGTTATCTGAGTATAGTGTTCATAGACCTATTCTATCACTGGAAGTAAGAATTTCATTTTTCTGCTTTCAGTACATGACAAATACTCTTAACTCTGCTTCCAATAATTCTCTGATGGAAGTAGATGATTGCTGTGATATACTTGAATTGTTGGCACAATTCTCCATTTTAGTATATCTTTAGATTAGCTTTACTTTTCTGCACTTTTTAAAAATCCAGTTTCACTCTGTGAATCAACATTTTTTTTAAACTGTTATTTGAGGGGGTTGGAAGCAAGTCTGGAATTTATTGCTCGATCCTAATAGCTCTACAATTTCTCAGTGAAACCTAGGAAATCACACACATAGCTCTTTCACATAAAAAGACTGGACAAAGTCACCAGAATTCATTCTGTGAAGGACATAAATAAGCCCAACCAACTTGAAAAGAAAGCCCATTCAGAAATGTCATTTTTATGGTTCCTGTTTCATTTTTTTTTCTAAATGATAAATTTTTCTTAAATTTTGTTTAGCTTAGCAATACACCATGGAAACGAGCTCTTCGGCGCACTGAGTCTGCATCGACCAGCGATCCGCGCACATTAACACCATCCTGCACACGAGGGACAATTTACATTCATACCAATCCAATCAACCTACAAACCTGCCTGTCTTTGGAGTGTGGGAGGAAACTGAAGATCTTGGAGGAAACCCACACAGGTCACGGGAAAAACATACAAACTCCGTACAGACAAGCACTCTGAGGCAGAGGACTCCCCCAACATCGGGAACATGATTTCCCCTTCATAAATCCATGCTGACTTGGGCTGATCCTGTTACTGCTATCCGAATGCGCCACTATTACCTCTTTGATAATTGACTCCAGCATCTTCCTCGCCACCGATGTCAGGCTAACTGGTCTATAATTCCCTGTTTTCTCTCTCCCTCCTTTCTTGAAAAGTGGGATAACATTAGCTACCCTCCAATCCACAGGAATCTATAGAACATTGGAAAATGATCACTAATGCATCCACAATTTCTAGAGCCACCTGCTTGAGTATCCTGGGATGCAGACCATCAGGCCCTAGGGATTTATCAGCCTTCAGTCCCATCAGTCTACCCAACTCCATTTCCAGACTAATGTGAATTTCCTTCAGTTCCTCCATCACCCTAGGTCCTCTGTCCCCGAGTATATCTGGGAGATTGCTTAGTGAAGACAGAACCCAAGTACCTGTTCAACTCATCTGCCATTTACTTGTTCCCCATAATAAATTCACCTGTTTCTGTCTTCAAGGGACCCACATTTGTCTTAACTAATTTTTTTCCTCTTCACATACCTAAGGAAGCTTTTGCTATCCTTCTTTATATTGTTGGCTAGCTTACCTTCGTACTTCATCTTTTTTCCCCGTATTGCCTTTTTAGTTGCCTTCTGTTGATCTTTAAAACCTTCCCAATACTCTGGCTTCCCGCTCATCTTTGCTATATAATATGTCTTCTCTTTTATTTTTACACTGCCCTTGACTTCCTTTGTCAACCACTGCTGTCTCTTACTCCCCTTAGAATTGTTCTTCCTCTTTGGAATGAAATGATCCTGCATCTTCTGGATCATTCTCAGAAATACCTGCCATTGTTGTTCCACTGTCATCCCTGCTAGGGTCCCTTTCCAGTCAACTTTGGCCAGCTCCTCCCCATGCCTCCATAGTCCGCTTTGTTCAACTGCAATACTGACACTTCTGATTTTACCTTCTCCCTCTCAAATTGCAGATTAAAACATCATATTTTGGTCACTACCTCCTAATGGTTCCTTTACCTTGAGTTCCCTTATCAAATCCGGTTCATTACACAACACAAAATACCAA
Source organism: Rhinoraja longicauda (assembly GCF_053455715.1). NCBI lineage: Eukaryota > Metazoa > Chordata > Chondrichthyes > Rajiformes > Arhynchobatidae > Rhinoraja > Rhinoraja longicauda. The sequence continues at coordinate 19,058,859 of NC_135984.1, read as the reverse complement.
ATTGCCTTCTCCCTGGTAGGCACCAGTACAAGCTGCTCTAAGAATCCATCTCGGAGGCACTCTACAAGCTCCCTTTCTTGGGGTCCAGTACCAAGCTGATTTTCGCAGTCTACCTGCATGTTGAAATCTCGCATAACCACCGTCGCATTACCTTTGGTACATGCTAATTTTAACTCCTGATGGACCTTGCACCCTATCTCCAGGCTACTGTTTGGGGGCCTGTAGATAACTCCCATTCAATCACTCAAAAGCTGAACCAGAGATGTTTGCAATGAAACAATGGTTCTTTGCATATCTATTTTGTGCAACTTCCGAATGGTAATAATGTCATTGTTTGAATATTTTGATGGATCATATTGTTTATTTTTAAACTGATCGATACCTGTTTAGTATCATAGGTGTGCACCAGAGTAGTGGAATACTCTGTTCTGCTCATCCTTTGTACCTTGAGAAATATTAATGAGAAAGCAAGCTATTTGTATAGGAAAAAAACCCTGCAGATGCTGGTTTAAATCAAAGGTAGACACAAAATACTGGAGTAACTCAGCGGGTCAGGCAGCATCTTGGGAGAGAAGGAATGGGTGACGTTTCGGGTCGAGACCCTTCTTCAGACTGAAGCTGTTTAGTCATTCAAACATTGCTGTGTTTGAGAGTTTGATCAATGTAGATTTGTGACTTTTAAAAGACAAGTGGACAGATAGATTAACAGGAAAGATTTTAAGGGAGATGGGTCAGATGAAGGCAAATGGGATGAGCCTTGTAGGCCAACTAGGTTGCCATGGACAATGTGGGTTAAAAGGGACTTTAGCAACAATGCTGCACATCTCTATGACTGCATTGCTGCATTCCATGTGTAATAACAAGAGCAGGGCCGTTTTTACAGCATTATGGGCCCCCGGGCAAAGCAGTGTACTGGGGCCCCTACCGTTACTCTCCCCCACCCCCCTTTCCCTACCATCCCCACCCCCTGTCGTGCCGGCGAAAAGCACTTACCGAAAAGCACTTAGCGATGGACTTAGGGTGCTACATTGTTACGAAAAGCACTTACAGATCGCTGTGAGAAGCACTTAGTGACCGAAAATGTTGCGAAAAAAGCACTTATTGAACCTACATTTTTAAGTAGTATTTATTTATTGCAAGTCACTTAACATACACAGATCAGCATGGGGCCCCTATGCTCGTGGGCCCCCGGGCAAGTGCCCATCAGGCCCATGCGTTAAGACGGCCCTGAACAAGAGAGCAATGCAAGAGTAGTCTGGTGGTCAGTGTTTTGACTGGCATTATATAAATACATGTGTGTCTTTATTGGTGCCTTGTCACAAATAAGGAGACACCGAGGCATAAGAAGCAAGCTATTATCTGATGATACGTTAAATAAAAATAGATGTTGGGAAATCTCAACAGGTCAAACAACAGTCTGAAGAAGGGTCTTGACCCAAAACCTCACCCTTTCCTTCTCTCCAGAGATGCTGCCTGTCCCTCTGAGTTACTGCAGTATTTTGTGTCTCTCTCTCAGGTCCGACAACATCCGTGGAAAGAGAAACAATTAATATTTCCTGAAATTAATATTTTCGATAAGGGATGTTTGGAATTAATATTTTCATCAGAAGTGTGAAAGAGAGAAACTAGTTGGTTTTGGTAGTGGAGAGAGGTTACGATGCCAATGTGCGGAACAAAAGGAATGTCCCTGATCGGGTGAAATAATGGGGTAGTTGAGGTAAGATTGACCTACCTTGACTGTTTATTGTTGTATAGTCTGCAAATGTTTTAGAGTTTGACTCTCAAAAAAAGAACCCACAAAGTTAAAAATGGATGGTAGGCAAAAATGACCAATTTAAGGAAGCTGAAAATACGACAACCATTTTACAGGCTGTGGTGGTTAGTTTCACGTGCTTGATGAAAGAGCAGCAAATAGAAATGGTGACACAACATCACTCCTTGTTGACATGAGAAACTGCAGAGCTGCAATCTTGAGCAAAACACACAGTGCGGGAGAAATTCAATGGATCATGCAGTATGTTTGGAAGAATGGATAGACTATGACTCAGGTTGGGACCCTTCTGCAGACTGAAGAAGAGACCCAAACTTTATTCACTCTCCTTGTATATACTTTCCCCACCTGTAGAGTGTATCCAATAATTTCTGTATTTTCTTTCAATTATGAATTAGCAATAAAAGTAGTAAAATCTTGGATCTGGAATGTTAACTGTTTCTCTTACCGTAGATGCTGCCTGATTTATTGAGAGTTTCCAGCATTTTCCCTTACTTCAGAATTCCTGCGCATGCATTTTTTTCCTTAATTTTCAGAAATATCCAGTCTTTGATGTCCATGCTAATATCCTGGGTGTTTCCTTTGATTTTTCATCAGCTGCTATGCCCACTCTTTGAAATTGAGTTTCCAATTTTGATGCTAAAATTAAGCATTCCTTGAAATGATGGTGGCATTTTTATATTCAGTTAAGTTAGCTGTCATGTATTTGTGTTGCTGTGAAGTTGGTGAATACATTGTATGATACAATATGCTTTATCTTCACAAATAATATAAAATGGTTGATTCTTAAAATAAATAAAAAACTTTTGTGCAAGTTTAAACATGACAGTTCTTTCACCAGTTTAAAAACATTGACTTCCCATGGGATTATTACACCAATATGTCTCAGGATTCTGTGATATTGCATTCTACTATAATTGACATTTTTTATCACCTTAAGTTTACACCTTGGTCTGAATAGAATAATCATAATGTCACTCCCATAAACAAAGTGAGATTCTGATCAAAGTAATGAGTCAGATTAGATTCCACAAAAAATATATTGTACATTTGAATAAATAGGTGCATCAAACTCATCAAATGTTTGGTAAGTTTTACTGTGCATGAATATCTCTAATACTTGCCCTTGTCAATATTTTCTTCCCTGAAAATATTAACTACTTTTCACTTAAATTTCTAGGATGATTGGGTAAGATGTTCAGTAAGTTGCAACATTATTGGTATGGTTGTAAACAGTTGTCTTCAGGTCTCCAATCTTATCTTACTGTCTTTTATTGACACCATCTCAGAATCTTTCCCTCTATTATCGGGAATAGTTTAGTCCAGCGATTGGTAGATGTGTTGCGCTGAAATTCCACCACTGCCTCTCCACATGTGTATTAGTCTTTTTTTGGGGGGGGGGGGGGGGGTGAGGGGGAGACACAGTGCTGGAGGATCTCAGTAGGTCAGGCAGCATCTCTAGAAGACATGAATAGGTGTTGTTTTGGGTCAGGCCCCTTCTTCAGACTTTTACTGTCTTTGCTTCCCAACCTGAACCAATGCCTAGTCATGTCCTTCAGAGATGCTACCTGACCCGTTGAGTTACTCCAGCACTTTGTGTCATATTTTGTAAACCAGCATCTGTCGTCCCTTGTGTCCATATTTGCCTTGTCCATGTTTGGAGGCCCTGCCTCCTGACCTTTCAGATCCTGGACTCCAATTCCTGCATAGCTGCAGAAGAGCATCCTTTCTCTTGTTCTCAAATACTCTTCCACTGAAGATCTACATATCAAAATGAAGGATCAACTATGGGAATGAAAATGGGAAAGTCACCTTTTCCCCCTATTTTCCCCTTAAACATTTGCCCTGTAATCTCCATTGAAATCACTGGGATTTAGCATTGTGTACCAAATCAGATCTGCTGCTGGTCCTGAGATTGCATTGCAATCTGGGCTCCATTCCACTCAATTAGTGGAACATACTGATAGATTTTGCCTTCCAAATTAATTTTCACGTTCAGAACAGCAGGCTAGAAACCAACAAAGTCCAGTGTGACAGAACTGAGAAAAGTTACTGTTTTTATTGCCATTACAATTTTTATTAATAAAAAGGACAATATTGCAAATCCTCCCTGATTTATTCCTGCACCCTCCCCCCGGAGGCCTGTTTTATCTTGCCTGATGGGTTTGGAATTGATATTTGGAAGGTTAGACATTCAACAGCCTTGAAGCTTGCCCTTGTTAACGTGAATGCCCAATGCAGAGTTCACACTTAATGTGTTGTGACTCACTGAACCGCAGTGTAACAGAATTAACTTGTCTCCGAGATGGAAATGAACTTGCTAATCAAGTTGAAGATTGATGGTTTTCAGACAGAAACCTTTTGTGTTCAAGTCATGAATGACTGGGTCCCAGTTGCAATATTGGATTGCTGTTGTGAACTTCATAACTTACAGAATAGTGAAAAGCTTGGATAGAGTGGATGTGGAGAGGATGTTTCCACTAGTGGGAGAGTTTAGCACTAGAGGTCATAGGCTACGAATTAAAGAACATTCCTTTAGGAAGGAGATGAAGAAGAATTTCTTTAGTCAGAGGGTGGTGAATCTGTGGAATTCTTTGCCACAGAAGGCTTTGCCACAGAAGGCTGTAGAATTCTAACCTTAAGCTCGCAGTTGAATCCTTTACTTAACTCTAATGAATACGGTAATACCCATCAATATTATATTGCGGGTGGATGGGAGTGGGGGGTGAAGGCATTAAAACACATTAAACGTTGGATTCAGGAACCTGTCCCTGCTTGAACAGAATCTATAGTGTGAATGGTCAGGGCCACATATATAGTTGTGTTTGTAGCTTTTCTTTTAAGTAGTGAGTTTTATCTTGCTACATTATTAGGCAGCTGTTGTTTTAACATTATTTTTGAACATGCATGTAACTATATATATTTTCCTGAATTGAGTAATGATTCCACTGGATATAGATGTACAAGTCAACACGTCTAATTTCCCTCTTCCAATTTGTACGTATTGTTGGGAAGTAAAATGATCTTCAACTGTTCATGGGTAATTCTGGAACTTGCTTCAGTTGTGTTGGTGTGGGCTGGTGTGGACAATAAAGTGTTTCCAGAGAATATTATTGGTGGGGTGAGGGGTAATAAACTCTCAGAGTCGATATACAGAGACCAGGTTGTTTTCATGCTAAGGATGAAAACAAATTCTGTGGCATCAGAACTTGGATGCTCCCCACCTCCCAAATTTTCCATTGAGAAAGTTTGGCTAAATATGTGGAATAGGTTATATTATGTTTCATTATTTGATGGGTTTCATTATTTTTCTAAGTACATGGCATTGAAAAACTCGAGCCGACTCAGTAAAGGGCAAATCATCCAGGACAATGGACTCATGTCAAGCAGTTCTTCACAAAGCTATGTGGGAGCAGATGGCAGATTTGTTTTTATTTAACTCTGTGTTAATTTTTTTAATGTTTTTTCATTAAATTATTTTTGAATGTTGTGATATGTTGTGATACGTGTCACAATCTCAGCTGGTTAAATTTGAAATGAATATAAGAAAAGCTGTGCATGTTTAGCAGGTCAGGCAGCATCTGTGGAGAGAGAAATGCAGTTAATGGTTCTGGTCAAAGTTAAACATTTTAAATTACATAGAAGGAGGAGGGGTGGAGAGAACAAGGGAACAGTGTGAAGGAGAGACCGAGAGAGGCAAGTGATGATATTGGTGGTGAAAGCACATCCACTCACAGTGTGCCTTTTTTCCCTTCTCTCTCCTTCCCCCCCATCCCCACCTCTATTTTTTTTTGAAGAGGAGTTCCGACCCCGAAACATCACCATTCCTTTCCTCCAGAGATGCTGCATAACCCGTTGAGTTACTCCAGCATTTTGTGTCTATCTTCGGTATAGACCAGCATCTGCAGTCCCTTCCTGCACACCCTCTCACAGCTAATCTGTCCGGAGCATATGTAAATGAGAGCAGAAGTCTTGTGTTCGCCTGATCAAGTGGGAACATTTTATTTTTATCCTTGAAGAGCAGAAAACAAATCACATGGGATTATAACAGTAATCCACTATTTTTTCGATAGTGTTCCACTAACTTTGGGATTGAATAACTCTCGGATTAAGATCGTAAATGGGATTCTAGACAGATGTACCTCCCTGGATGGGATACAACTTAATGCACATTGTTGGTGCTGCTCTTGTTCAGGCAAGTGCAGACCATTAAGCATCACAGGTTATCGATATTAATGAACATTTTTTAGATTCCACAGTTGTTATCATGGGGTTTGAACACAAGCCTTTGAGTTGCAGTCCAATAGACAATAGCCAAAGGTGCAGGAGGAGGCCATTCGGCCCTTCGAGCCAGCACCACCATTCAATATGATCATGGCTGATCATTCTCAGTACCCCGTTCTTGCCTTCTCCCCATACCCTCTGACTCCGCTATCCTTAAGAGCTCTATCTAGCTCTCTCTTGAATACATTCAGAGAATTGGCCTCCAGTCCAGAATTAACAACCCAGGAATTTAACGAATGAGCTACCATTATACCCTTAGGAATATGTTACCTGACAAGGTGCTGGAAGAAGATTCAATTGTGGCTTTGAAAGCTGTGGAGATCTTCTGGAGAGGCAACCGAGATTAGACCATAGACAATAGGTGCAGTAGTAGGCCATTCGGCCCTTCGAGCCTGAACCACCATTCAATGTGATCATGGCTGATCATCCACAATCAGTACCCCGTTCCTGCCCTCTCCCATATCCCTTGATTTCGCTATCATTGAGCTCTATCTAACTCTCTTGAAAGCATCCAGAGAATTGGCCTCCACAGCCTTCTGAGGCAGAGAATTCCACAGATTTACAACTCTCTGATTGAAAAAGTTTTTCCTCATCTCCATTCTAAATGGCCCACCTCTTATTCTTAAACTGTGGCCCCTGTATTTGGTAATCTATGATTCAATACTTAAATGTGCAATAATTCTGCTGCTAATGCTGTCCTTGGCTTTCCTTCGGGATACAGCTCTGCCAAGCGTTTAGAAATAAGTTTTGTGATTCTATTAGCAATATTTTGTATAGTCTAGGTCGATTAAGGAACCATTCAATTGTGGGCAAGTTGTTGAGGCTTTGAACAAATTGCTGTCTGTTCGGCTAGCTAATAGAAAAATACCAGATAAAGCCCCTTTGCTGCATGCCAATTGAATTGCTTGAAATAACTTTCTCATAAGTTATTTCATTCAAGATCCTGGTGGGATCTGTTCTCAACAGTGGCTTTTATTTTATTTTATTATTTAAAAAAAAAAAAAAATCTTGCGAATAAGCTGTACTGAGAAGATAAGATAGTAGTCCCAGTTTGACACCTGCTGCTTTGAATCTTGCATATCACAGGCACAGTGAGAATAAATGTAGATATTTGTCTGGGCTTTATAGGATGTACAAAGGATGTTGGTAACTGGAGATATTACCAAAAAAAAATGCAGTCCTTGTTATTGGAATTTCATTCACTCTGACTCTGGATTGACTGTGAAATAAGCAGTAAGCCTTTGTTATTAGTTAATACAATGCTATGGATGCTGATGCTAATTATGACTGACGTGGTTTCAAACCATTCGCATTGGGAACTGAGGTTGCTGTGAGCTCAGGGTAAAATTGTGTGATAATATTGACAAATAAATGTCCACATCTTTTTAAAAAAAGTTTGGACACAGATCCTTATGTGATCAAATAGTTCAGAACTAGATATTTTTGGGATTGCAGACACATTACAAATCACCGACTATTGGAGTCTGTTTTGCATGTATTTCTCTTTTTGATTTTGTTTTTTATTCATAATGTAAAAGCTTCCACTGAAAATTCAGCACAGTTGAAGTCACAAAATCTAGAATCTGGTCAGAACTGTATGATTATGCACCAGAGAGTATAATATGAACATTGTTTTGTGTAATATTTCATTCAGATACTAATTGTTATTATTTACTTACACTCTATTTATACAGGTATGTGTAGGCATACAGCGTACAGCAAGTCCATAAAACGTCAGTTTTCTATAAAATTTGCAGTTAGCTGACAGTTTGGGGGGAGGGGAGGGTGAAATGAGAGTATAAAATTAGATCCATTCATTTGGAGAAACAGATTGCTTGTCAGCCACAAGTTCCATAAACTGTTGAATTATTGCTGCATTGAAGGTCATTTGCCCCATTCCCATTGCCCTCGGTGAATGAGACATCCCATATGGTGAAGATATAGGCAGTCCTCGTGGGTAAAGTATTCTGCGATTATTGTCCAAATAATAATGAAGGAACAGCAATATATTTCGAACTCTGGATGGTTTTGGATTTAGAAGGACCATTCCGGTGATGTCCTTCTGAAATGCCTGTTATTCTTGTCTTTGGAATACAATTGATATTCAAAATCGATGATATATATATATATGTTTTCTGCAAAGATCAAAGTTTTCGTTATTGTCATTCCACAGAGAGTGGAAATATTCCAGGCTTGATTTTGTTTTGTTCAGTGTTACTTTTCAGATGAAGATTGCAAGTTTAATAATCCAATACGCAAACCTCTAGTTAAACACGAGGAAATCTAAGCTATGGACATCTATGTTGTCGCAGGTAATGAGAGACCAGGGTATCATACCTGGCAAATTTAGGTCTTGGGTGAGTTTCTAGCAAAAGCATGATTCAACCCAATGGTGCCATAGTCTGATGAATAAATTATTGCTATGATTTAAATGTATTTATAGGTGACCTTTGACATTGCTGATATTTGAGTCAGCAGCTGTTAGCTACCTGAAGAGGCTCCTTTTAACACTTATACTGGGACCTAGTCAAGCAGAATGCTCCCTGATTCCTGGCCCTCATGCAAGTCTTTAGTCTTTGCCCGCAACTCAACTTGACATGGATGGATGGATAGATATTTATTATCACACATGCAATTGAAGATTACACAGTGAAATTCATTCTGCATGTAATAATGCATGTGTGGTGCCATTTTATCGAGTTCAAAGTCAGGATTCCCACTTGTTCGTTCCACCGGAGCGGCTCCCGATCCCCTCTGTCGCCCACGACCTGCTCTGTCTATGAACCCTCGCCCCTCTCTCCTCCTCGTCGGCCATCTTGTGTCTCGGGGGCAACCTCCTGCAGCCGACCTAAAGGTTCTGGAGGGTTCACCCTGGTTCACCCTCTGACTGGCCCTTGCTCACCACGGCCCTTGCTCACTAACTTTAGCTCCCTGTGGTCTGTCACAGACAATGTCCTTTCCAGATCCCTTCCCCAGTCACTTGCTGCCTGAGGATGAAAAACTTAAGTCCAATTGTCGAATTGACATTTGGTGAGCCATTTTATTTACAGCTTTTTTTAATATCCCCCCCCCTCCCTCCCCCCCCCAAATTAAATTTGCAAAGTCCATTCTTAATTTTTTTTAATCATTAAATAACTTGTCAGAAATATTGCTGCACTAAAAATAGTTATGGTGTTCTTAGAGATGGAAATATAATTGGCAGGAATGACGTTCTAGATCAGCTATTACTAAGTTTTAATGTACTTTGGGACTAGCAAACTGATCTGAGATTTAAAAAAATAACACTTCAGTTTGCACAGTTGTTCTTTATGTTAATAAATAACATCCATACTGAAAGATTGCAGTGCTGGTATGAACATTGTTTTAGAAACAGAAACATAGAAAATAGGTGCAGGAGTAGGCCATTCGGCCCTTCGAGCTAGCCAATATGATCGTGGCAGATCATCCAAAATCAGTATCCTGTTTTTTCTTGAAATCTGATGATTTGGAATAGCTGATTATTGAATACTCCAACTCTTATGTGCTCTGGCAGACAAGCAATGAAGTAGTGGTTGTTTGTAAAATAATATTTTATGGCAAAAATCCTTGTCAAAAATTCAACAGTGCATAATAGCTGTGCAAAACAATGGGACCAAAGTTTGAGGCCATCGACTTGAATTTTCTTTGACTGAATGACGGGTTTTATCTGTTTTTAATTCACATTGCTTCATATTTATTATTGAATTCTGTGTCACAGGTAGGCAATGAATGCACTTCATTCAAAGATATCTCTCTCTGAGGGAAAGGTCATAGAAGTGATTATCCGGATAAATCAGTGTTTACTTGCGACAGAATCTGCTGACAGTGTGGTGCAGCGAATTGTGGAGGTTATTGTCATTCATTAAACATGGAGTTTATTCTTCCATGGCTTATTATTGCACATATGGTTGCAATAATTGCCTGCCCCCTGAAGGGTGAGGTTTGAGAGGGGAGTTAAGTTATAGCAGTGAGGTAGGAAGCTGCCTTCTGCACAACATTTGCAACACAGTGTGTGGCTTTGCAATATTTTTTAATCATAATCATAATCGTAATTTATGAGCCAAGTATGTTTTGCAACATACGAGGAATTTGGTTTGCCATACTGTCATATCATTATATAGAGCAACTTATTAAATTGAAGTAAAATTTCCTGGTGAACTGCGAGCAGCTTGATCAAATACTTAGCGTTGCTCAAGAGGCAAAACAGGGCAGAGCTGCTTTGGGATTCCTGGTCATATGACACTTTTAAAAACTTGTCTTAATCCAGAGATACCATCAACTAACTAATCTGAACATTGAAGTTTGCTTTCTCAGGATCTTGAGTTGATATTTTTCTTCCCAAAACATTGCCCCTTGCTTTATTATGTTTGTTGCCTTCTTTTGGATACAGTTGGGTGAAACGAATGAGAATCAGTCACATGTGCAAATCTGTTTTCAGTAATCTTCAGGTTTAGTTTAGAGATAGTGTGTGGAAGCTGGCCCTTCTGCCCATCGAGACCGCACCGACCAATTACCACCTGTTCACACTAGTTCTATGTGATCCCATTTTCTCATCCCCTCCCTACATAGGAAGAGTAATTTACTGAGGCCAATTAACCTACATGTCTTTGGGATGCGGGATGAAAGCAGAGCTCCGGGATGAAACCCACATGGTCACAGGGAGAACGGGCAAACTCGATGCAAACAGAAAACTGTCTCAATGATTTTATTTTTAGTGCTTAGGCCTGTTCTGAGTATGAAATGGTGGAGTTATTTGTTGCACAATATTTTGAGTAGATATTCTGCCTTGTTGCTTCAGCTTTAAAAAAAAAATGTATTCCTGTTATTGACTTTTCCTCTTTACAATTGGGTATGAGTAAAATAACTTCTCTTTGTTGAAAGTCAAGGTCGAAACCTTGCTGCCACTTGTAGTGTTAAAAAGCTGATGTGTATGAAAACATTTTTAAGGCGCTGTTTGAGTTTGCAAAAACACAAGGAAGTGTTGATGAAAATGTTCCCTAAATTAACTGCTGAGCCTGCAGGTTTGACTTGCTATTTGTAATTTTGACGGTCGCTTTATTGTGCACTCCTAACCCACGACAGAAAGTGCACACGTAGCCTACAGTGAGAGTCAATGCCACACTAAAGACCTGCTGATAGACACAAAATGCTGGAGTAACTCAGCGGGACAGGCAGCATCTCTGGAGAAAAGGAATGGGTGAAGTTTTGGGGTCGAGACGATCTTCTCGTCTCGACCCGAAACATCACCCATTCCTTTTCTCCAAAGATGCTGCCTGTCCTGCTGAGTTACTCCAGCATTTTGTGTCTATCTTCAGTTTAAACCAGCATCTGCAGTTCCTTCTCACACTCAAGGCCTGCTGCATTGTTAACATCGTCTTTTGAATGAAATGTTAATCTGAACCTCTGGCTTGCAAGATCGGGTGTGGGATAAGATCCCACGGCAATATTTGAAGAAGTACAAAGCATTATTCCATTAACCTCATCTTCTGCATCCAGAGTTCCTGATATGACTTCCTTTCCACTGGAGAGACCAAGAGTATAGTCAGCGATAGTTTCGCCAAAAACTTGTGCTCAGTTTGCTTAGGCCTGCTGGAGATCTCCTCTTTGCCAACCATTTGAATTCCTCTTCCCATTCCCACACTGACCTTTCTGTCCTGGGCCTCCTCCAGTGTCAAAGTGAGGCCACATGTAAACTGGAGGAACAACATCTCATATTCTGATAGGTAGCTGACAACTTAACTATATGAACTTTGAATTCTCCACTTTTAGGCAACTAACTTTGCAAAAAAACAACACCTCCCGCCCCCCACCACTCCCCTTTTCACCCTCTCTTCCCTGTGTCCCACTTAGATTTGCACCTATTTATCTCCTTTACCTTTCCCCTTCCATTCCACTGACATTCCTTCCTTTGGTTTCACAATTTTCACTTGTATCCGTATCTCACTTTATTTGACTTTGCATTTTTCCAGCCATCTGCCCATCAGAAAAAAAAAAAATCTCACCTGTATCTACCTATCACTCACCAGTCTTTGTTCTGCCCCTCCTCACTTCAAGCTTTCTCCCCCCCCCCCCCCCCCCCTTCGCACTTGTTCTGAATTGAGTTATCAACCACATAATAATGGCTGCGTCTCAAAATTTGGTTGAAAAACTCTTAGAAGTATCCCACAGAGGCTTAATCAATCATCTTAGGAACTAGAGAGGAAACCGCCTTAACCACAAGGACTGTCCAAGAAAGACAGTTGCAAGAAGCTCTATGAATGTGCTTATTCGTGTGAATGTAGTAATTAGTCAGAAAAAAAGACGGTCTGGATTGCTTTTAAACATCCTGATAGCTTTTGAGAAAAATTGAGTTGTTGCCCAACAAAAACAGACATAGTCTATCAATTAGTCTACAACAAGCCACGGCTTCTGCTTTCCTTGATTCACCTGATACATATTTGGTTCTATAAGGCAATTTTCGATTTTTTTTCAGTTTTAGTATAACATAGTACTTACTTTTTGGGAAGTCAAACTTGGGCACGACGTACACAGTGAACAGTAGGGCCCAACACAGTGTTGTAGAGCACAGGGATCTTGAAGTTCAAGAAAATAGTTCCCTGAAACTATTGAGGAAAAACTTTTTCAGTCAGAGAGTTGTGAATCTGTAGAATTCTCTGCTTCAGAAGGCAGTGGAGGCCAATTCACTGAATGCATTCAAGAGAGAGCTAGATAGAGCTCTTAAGGATAGTGGAGTCAGGGGGTATGGGGAGAAGGCAGGAACGGGGTACTGATTGAGAATGATCAGCCATGATCACATTGAATGGCGGTGCTGGCTCGAAGGGCTGAATGGCCTCCTCCTGCACCTATTGTCTATTGTCTATTGAAAGTGGCATCATGGTTTTGTAGGGTAGCAGAGAAGATTTTCGGCAAATGGACGATCATCATTCAGGAAGTTGAGTATAGAAGTTGGGATTTTATGCTGCAGTTGTACAAAACGTTGGTGAGGTTGCATGTGGAGTATTGTTTACCATTGTGGTCACCCTGCTAGAGGAAGATTCCCTCAAGATGGAAAGAGTGCAGAGAGAAGTTCTGAGGATATTGCCAGCACTCAACCTATAAGGAGAGGTTGGGCAGGTTAAGACTTTATTCATAGAAACATAGAAACATAGAAAATAGGTGCAGGAGTAGGCCATTCGGCCCTTCGAGCCTGCACCGCCATTCAATATGATCATGGCTGATCAATCAGCTCAGTAGCCTGTACCTGCCTTCTCTCCATACCCCCTGATCCCTTTAGCAAAAAGGGCCACATCTAACTCCCTCTTAAATATAGCCAATGAACTGGCCTCAACTACCTTCTGTGGCAGAGAATTCCACAGACTCACCAATCTCTGTGTGAAGAAATGTTTTCTCATCTCGGTCCTAAAAGACTTCCCCCTTATCCTTAAGCTGTGACCCCTGGTTCTGGACTCCCCCAACATCGGGAACAATCTTCCCGCATCTAGCCTCTCCAACCCCTTAAGAATTTTATATGTTTCTATAAGATCCCCCCTCAGTCTTCTAAATTCCAGCGAGTACAAGCCCAGTCTATCCAGTCTTTCCTCATATGTAAGTCCCGCCATCCCAGGGATCAATCTGGTGAACCTTCTCTGTACTCCCTCTAAGGCAAGAACGTCTTTCCTCAGGTTAGGAGACCAAAACTGCACACAAGTGCGGTCTCACCAAGGCCCTGTACAACTGCAGCAGAACCTCCCTGCTCCTAAACTCAAATCCTCAGAGCACAGGGAGTTGAGGGGGTGATCTGAAAGATGTTTTCTAAAATTATGAGAGGAATAGATAGGATGAATGCACAAAATCTTTCTCACAGGGGAGGGGAACAAATAACTGGAGGGTAAAAAAAGGGTACTGCAGATGATGGTTTATACCAAAGATAGACACAATATGTTGGAGTAACTCAGCGGGTCTCTGGTGGCACACATTTATAATAATAATAATAAGCATTTATTTTATATAGCGCCTTATCGGGTGCTCAAAGCGCTTTACAAAAACAATCAACATAAAAACAAACAGACAAACTATCCTAACGGAAAAGCGGCGAATAAACAACGCCAGCGTCCTCTCACGTCAGGGTCCGGCAGTAGATAACAAAAAGCACAGGACACACAGATACAATTTTTACACAAACAGCCATCACAGTGATTGCTCCAGGCACACCCTCACTGTGATGGAAGGCAAAGTCTTATCTCCTCCTCATTCTTCTTACATTTGATAGCTACCTGAGAGGCAACTTTTCCACACAGGAGGTGTTGGGTATATGGAATGAGCTGTCAGAGGAAGTAATTGAGGCAGGTACAATAACATTTAAAATAAATTTGGAGAGGTACATGGATTGCAAAGGGTTTCGAGGGGTAAAAGATAATTGCTTAAATGTGGCATCTTGGTTGGCATGGAAGAGTTTGGCCTAGGGGCCTGTTTCCGTGCTGTGTGACTCTAACTCCAACTCTGTCACTGCAAACATGAATATTTTGTTTACTTTAAATTCTGAAATCATCTGAGCAAAACTATTAATTTTTACTCATTTGAAAGTTTACCCAAGATTCTGTACCCAGGTTCTACCTTTTATATTAAACACAATATTAATCCCATCTGTTCCAGTGCAGTTTGTTACAGCAATTAGGCAGAATTGTAAAATCTGTGACAGGATTAAACAAATTTGCATCTTTCCTCCTTTGCAATGATTTTTATGATTGTAATAAAAAAAGTTGTTTAAATAATTTACTTCTGTACTTTCTGAGGACCCTCTGGTCCTTTAAAAGCTGAATAATGATATATCCTTTGCATAAAAGGGAAATCTTTAAGTTTGCTTTATTTGATGGTATCATTTGTTGTTTCAAACATGTATGAAGACGGATACAACTGCTCCAACTGTGGATGGATCTAGATGTCTCAGTAGCTGCATTCTGAAGTGCAAAGCTGTTCTTGGCACAGCAGGAGAATGGTTTCCAGGGATTGTTCCGTGTTCTTTCAAACAATGTCACGATTGTTATGGTCTTTGTGATGAAAAGAATTACAAGAAAATGGATTATTTTCTGAGATTTATAATGTCAAAATTGATTTGCATGTTTTTATACCTCTGCGTTTTGAATTTAAATGATCATTAGCCTCATGTTCTATAACACAACCCAAGCATTTCACGTTGACTCACGACAAATAGAATTGTTGAATAGTTTATATGTTATAGGAACAGAATTAGGCCATTTGGCCCCTCAAGTCCACCCCCGCCATTCAATCATGGCTGATCTATCTTTCCTTCCCAACACCAATTTCCTACCTTCTCCCCATAACCCCTGACAACCATACTAATTGAGAATCTGTCAATCTCCACCTTAAAAATATCCATTGACGGCCTCCACAGCCTTCTGTGGCAATGAGTTCCTCAGATTCACCACCATCTGACTAAAGAAATTCCTCCTGCGGTCCCAAAATTGAGCCTTGCGGTACCCCACTAGTCACTGCCTGCCTTTCTGAAAGGGACCCATTTATCCCCACTCTTTGCTTTCTGTCTGCCAACCAATTTTCTATCTGTCAGTCCCCTACCCCCAATACCATGTGCTCTAATTTTGCCCACTGATCTCCTATATGGGACCTTGTTGAAGGCTTTCTGAAAGTCAAGGTACACTACATCCACCGGCTCTCCCCTGTCCATTTTCCTAGTTACATCCTCAAAAAAATTCCATAAGATTAGTCAAGCATGATTTCCCCTTCGTAAATCCATGCTGACTCGGAACGATCCTGTTACTGCTATCCAAATGCTCCGCAATTTCGTCTTTTATAATTGACTCCAGCATCTTCCCCACCACCGATGTCAGACTAACTGCTATGGCCTCTAGCCGAGACACTCCCACTAGTGGAAACATCCTCTCCACATCCACTCTATCCAGGCCTGACAATTATTATCTGACATTATTGCACTGTTGTACACATGCCTACAGGTTAAGGGGGATACATTTAACCATTGTTGCTCTGTTATCTGTGCATCATTTTGAGGCACGTTGGCGATAGAAATGTGTTGCACTAATTGGGTGGTCAGTTGTTTTTGTTAAACCCTTGTATTGCAAAGGATGATTAACTGGGCTGAGTTGCTTCAGGGTTACTGTCTTCTCAGTATTCTATCTCCAGGTTTAATGTCCAAACTGAGCAACTACTTATTTGAAAATTGGGATTCTCACATCCTGCAAGGTTACGCTGTGCTGCAAATATTTAGGGCCATCTTTTGCTGTTGCTATTGACTGAGCATTTTCAGTGTTGCAGGTAATAGACCATTGATCTACCCAATGTCCAATTCATTCTGTCTTTCGGCTGTGTTTCCATTGCTACTCGTCATTCAGATGGGGCGTTAATTGCTCTGTTCAGAGTCTTCTCATTAAAAGAGAATCTAATATCGCTTTTGATCCTGTTCAGATGGCCATTAACAGAAATGAGAAACCAAAGAGGGCAAAACACACTGTCCCATGTATTTGTTGATAAGATAAATGCCGGCTGACATAATAGCATCCTCCGTGGAGTCATTTATCAATTGATCAAATATGCCCAATAGAACAGTGCTTGTGTAAGTAACTTGTGAAAGGCTCATTTGTTTAAAGTTTTCAGTGCAACTTAGTTAACTATCATCTTCATTTAGAATGGACTGCCATTTATCTAATCCCTTGAAGAAGTCACATAAGGAACACTTTCAATTGTATAATGTCTTTCCTACATGCCCGAAGCCACTTTAATCAAATGCTTTTTCTCAACCTTGTCGTGTATGTAATGTAGGTAGCTTGTGCGCAGCAAGCTCACACAAAAGCAATGTGAAACAACCAAATATCTTGCTTGCAGTAAATATCACAGAGATGCTGAAGAAAACTCCTTAAAACAAAGAACATGGTTAAGTACAGCGCAGGAAGAGGCCCCATAAGCCCACGTTTCTGAGTCGGACATTGTGCCGAGATAAATTAATCTCATCTGCCTGCACGTGATTCGGATCCCTCCATCCCATTATGCTTGGGCAAGGAGTGAAACATCTCCTGCTACACTGGTCTATTTTCATTCCTTCAAATGACAAGGAACAAAAAAAAACATTGGGTCATGTTAACACATTACTGAGAAAGAAGATATTGCTGACAGGTTGGACTACACATTACTTCAGAAGTTCAGTAATGTTTCTATGTAACAGGATAAGATGCAATGTTTCCACAAGCACTTGCTTCAATGGACTACCATATTTTCCAAGTGGTGACAAAATGAAAATATTATTTATATTTCCAGAGGTAAAAAAATTATTGGGATTAACGTTAATAGTTAAGACCGACATTCACCAGCGATGTTCAGCAGTTCAATAAATAAGATGTGCCAATCCTTTTCATTTGGATTCCGACTTGATTTGTTTCTAAATCGTAACCTTTTTTGACATCACTTCTGCAAAAATGAATACACTCCACATTTAAATGGTTTCATTGCAATTTTTGATAGCAATTTTCGAGTCTAATATCTCACTGATGTTGACAGCTTTGGAGTGATTACCTTTTAGTGACATTTAATCTTGGCACCAGTCCATTGGATGGTTGACATTGTAATCTGAAACCTGGAGAAAGGAGTCCATTTTAGACAGCTTGCCAATAAAATGAAAATTAGTGCCTCTTTGATTTTCATTCTGCAATAAATGTCACTGACACATTTATAAAATCATATTTATTAAGCATATTAAAGACACTAGAACATGCAGGAACAGTTAGGCAAGGCCTGACTCCACATTGAAGCCTGTCCTTCTAGTCTCCTCAACTTTCCATAGATTTTGATTTCCACAAGTTTTTCTGTCTCACCTTTCTTTCCAGAAGCTTTTATTTAACTATGAGTAAAAACAGTTCTGTCCTTTATTGTAGTTTGGTTAGCTCATGTTGGCTTGTGTCTGTGTTAGAAGGGTATGCCAATTGACAAAAATGCGAACTAGACTAATATCTCAGTGGTGTTGCTATCTTATTGTCTAGAGATAATATCCTATGGATACAATATTAAATGGAGACTCAGTTAGATATTTCTGTATGCTATTGCGCCATGTATTCATTCACTTCATTTGTTGTTTGTTGGACTTTGTATGGCATTTGCTGACATGTTATTTTTTGCCAATGCTGCAAATCTGAATTCCCAAGTGATCTATTGTCTGGGAATCCTTTGAGGCATCTTGATATCTGATAGCACTTAACAAAGTCATGCCTCTTGTGCTTTTACACTTACACATACAAAATGTGCATGACGCTGGGTGGCAGGAAGCATTTAAGAAATGGATAGCCGAGTCAAATGGTCTTTGACATCTACATATGTCTTATGACCTTGTTCTTCCAAGCTAAAAAAAGGAGGAACATGCATCAGTGTAGATCTGATTGTTCATCTGAACTGTGGGACCTTTGGGGGAAAACATTGTCAGCCCTGGTTTATTTGCACTCTAAATCATTAATTTTATATGAAATGCTTTCTGAAGGAAGTGATGAGGCAATATATTTCTCTGTTCTGCCTCTTTCTTTCATTTAATTGAATTTATTTTCTTCTTGGCATTGGAATTAAACGTTAACTTTCTCTCCAGATGATGGACCCTGAACATCTTTTACCTTTTTGCCATGAATACAGTTCCTTTCCAACAATCCCTTGCTCCAAAGACTTATGATCAGGCAGGTGATAGGTGGATACAGATGAAAAGAGTATTGATAGGCATATGGGTGGACAAAGGCCAGAGAAAAAAAGCAAAGAAGTGTAAAAGACGTACACTCCAAAGACGTACAGGTATGTAGGTTAATTGGCTGGGTAAATGTAAATGTAAAAATTGTCCCTAGTGGGTGTAGGATAGTGTTAATGTACGGGGATCACTGGGCGGCACGGACTTGGAGGGCCGAAAAGGCCTGTTTCCGGCTGTATATATATGATATGATATGATATGATAAAATAAGAATGGAAGAGCTGCAGATATCTCTTCTATCCTTATTTTACCAAGCTTTGTCCTGCCCCTCCTTTCTTCCCACTTTCTTTCCCTCCCACCACAATCAGACTGAAGAAGGTTCCTGACCTGAAACATCATCTGTCCATGTTCTCAAGAGATGCCGCCTGACCCAGCACTTTGTATCTTTTTTTTGTAAACCAGCATCTGCAGTTCCGTGTGTCTGCCTGCAAGCTGCCCATCTGAACTACTAGACTGAAAACTTGGCCACGTGTAACAACAACCTAAATGTGTTTGTCATTTCAAAGCTCTGGACCTAAGCAAAAATGTTAGTGTAACTCACACAGCATTGAGAGCTTGAAGGTTTTCGGTCTGATATTTATCAATTTTGCAATAAGATAATTCTTCAATCCACTTGGTCGTGCACCTAGCGTTTATCATGTACCAGGATCTTAACTCCTCGAGTGTCAGTGGACTGTGACATGTAGCACGGTCTGGATCATTTTCATGATGCATTAGCTGTAAGATGTAGTCACTTCCTTGAACCCTTTTGGAAACTTGTACACACACACAGTATCTCCTCACAATAATATTGCGATTTGGTATCTGATGCAGATTGATAAAAAGCCATTAATCTCGTCAAAGAGACAAAGTGCAGGAGCAACTCAGCAGGGCAGGCAGCAACTCTGGGGAACATGGAGAGCTGACATTTCGGGTCGAGGCTGAAGGAGTCTTCAGATTTTCTGGTCTGAATGAGTCTGAACAAGGGTCTCAACCTGAAAAATCAGCCGAGATCTCTGTTCTCCAGACATGCTGCCTGACCTGC
Source organism: Rhinoraja longicauda (assembly GCF_053455715.1). Classification (NCBI taxonomy): domain Eukaryota; kingdom Metazoa; phylum Chordata; class Chondrichthyes; order Rajiformes; family Arhynchobatidae; genus Rhinoraja; species Rhinoraja longicauda. The sequence goes on along the minus strand of NC_135984.1, from coordinate 19,039,017 downwards.
TGAGTTCCTCCAGTACTTTGTGTTATGTTTTGTGCATTAACCAGCATCTGCAATTCTTTGTTTCTACATTAATTTTGTCGACCCGTTTCTCACTGAATTCAGATGTTTAACTTATCCAAATTAAATTAGGCACTTTAGATTTTTTTTTAAGCCAATTAAGGGGAAATGTTGGTTTTCTGGAATATCTGACCTTGCAGTGATGCATTATCTGATAATTCAGAGTGTGTTACTGCTCAGATTGATGTATGGGGGAGGCTTAGAACGATGCAGCGGCTAATGGCTGTTCAGATTTATCTGATTCAATGTTCAAAATGACATTTCAGTCACTGATATCAGTTTCTATATAAACTAATTATAAATCTTCCTATTCATAAATAGTCAAGTTGTGTGATGCTTATCTCAACAATACCACAATCATGTTTTCAGAAGATATATTCACCACATATAAACAGGCTGGTCGAGAGGCTAACTGATTTTCACCTTTAATTTGATGATGATGCAGCTAATGTAATGAAAATTCAAACAATGGCTTTCCTGTAAACCAATTGCCAGTGACAAATTAACCTGTGCTAGTGAACCGATTTGCTTGTTCTTTGAGAGTAAACTTGATAAGCTATTATCTGCCAACCCCTTCCAGAAACCAGTAATCTCTCATTGAAACTAATCAGAAGTATGTCCTTGTTACAGCCTTCACATTTGTCATTGGGCTAAATAAGACTTTCCCCAAAGCACATTTCCCTTTCTGTGAGCTGTGTTGTAACAATCCTTCCAACACTGAAAAGGGCAGCTCACATCACCTCTATTAAGCCATTGTGGATTTACTCAGTGTATAACAAACTCCATGTTCTGAAATGTGTAATAGTCCATGTACAGGATTAGTGAGGCTATTTCTGTGTTCACTTGTCCCTCTAATGTCACCAGCTCAATGCCTCCTATCTCGAGAACATTGCATAAATGGCCTTTATAAATAGCATCCTTTGTTTCAACTGTATAATTTGATACTGTCTCTTTATAAACCAAATGAAGTCTTCAAGCATTGAATTCATATTCATCGTGTATGTAGTCAGTTTGTGCCAAATTTAGCATTTGGTTTTCCGTCTAATACTTTAAGGTTTAATTTTGTGTAGCTTTTAAATTGGATGATATGTATGTTACGAGTTTAATTGGTATCCATTCACTAGATTTGTAGGAATATTAATCTAAGCAATACATTTTAGGTGACATATTATTTTGCAAAGATGTTTACTGGTGTCAGTGATTTGTCTTCCAATGGTGACTTAATTTGCCTCCGTTATTCCTGTTTAATTGTCTGAATCGTGCTGACTGATGGTATGTAATCCCAACGGGAACCATCAACTTGCAGCTGTGCTCATGTCAGGACATCTCGGACTTTCATCCGGGTGAACGTCAATGTCAGCGGCTAATGTCTAATCACCTACTGGTCTCGGTGAACTTGGCTGCAGAGCAGGGTCCAACTGAAGGGGCTTTGCGAAGGGACTTTGCATCTGGTCCCATGCTTCATGTCAGGGATACGTAGTCAGCCACTGGTCATCAGCCCATTGGAAAATGGTCAATGTTTCATGGTTTTTTAAAAAGTTTAGTTTAGGGATACAGTGCGGAAGCAGGCCCTTCGGCCCAATGCGTCCCTTCCAACCAGCGATCCCCTCACACTAACACAATCCTACACGCACGCGCTCGGGACAATTTACAATTTTACCAAAGCCAATTAACCTACAAATCTGTACGTCTTTGGAGTGTGGGAGGAAACTGGAGCACCCGGAGAAAACCCGTGCAGGTCACAGGGAGAATGTATAAGCTCTGTACAGACAGCACCCGTAGTCAGGATCGAACCTGGGTCTCTGATGCTATAAGGCAGCAACTCTGCAGCTGCACCACACTTGAATGTGTTTTTATAAATGTAATTATTTATTATTTCAACATATTTTTGAAAACACTGAAAAACAATTGGAATATATTAACTGGGAGTTATTTAAATTATGTTTAGTAAGTGTGTGATAGTTAGATAGTTGTCAAAAAGTCACTGGGGAGTTCTGGTGTGGCCTCGTGTTGTGGTACTTGAGGTCTTGTGATAGCTTAGAGTAGGAGGTAGGATACACTTCATCTCGCCTTCCACAACCATTCACAGTAAGTAGGGGCAGATAATGATTGCAGGCAAGAAATCCAGGAAGCTAGCTGGGTCCAGGAAAGTGCAACCAGTAAGCCTCTTGGTGTCAAAAATAAGAGGGCTAAAGAGATAAGGTGAGAGGAAGGAGTTTCAAAAGCCATTTTAGACCAAAGTCTTTGTTACACAAAGTGATTGATATCTGGAACTCCCAGAGAAGTGGTGGAGTTGATACTATCATTATGTTTAAGAAGTGTTTAGATGGGCTCTTGTATCGGCAATGTATAGAAGGTTGCATGCAAAGTGAATTAGTGTAGATGGGCAAAACGTTTGGTACGGACATGGTGGGCTGAAGGACCGATTTCTGTGTGCTATCCGACTTTATGACTATGTATAGTTTAATCTCGGTTTATCATAAATTGATAGTTAACTCTTAAGCAGTTACTTAATCCAGTTTTGTGAAAGTATGCAAAGCCCCACTTTTGTATTTAAACATATAAAACTATTTGCGCAGGTGAGAAATATAACAGAAGCTGATAAATTCATGGACATTAGATTCAAGCATATAATGGACTCAGCAATTCAGTCAGAAAAGCAGAAACCAAAGATCCTTCAAGGCTGATGCTGCCTGACCTGCTGAACTTTTCCAGTATTTTCTGGGTTTCTTTTCAGAATTACAAGATTTTGCTGTTTCTTTGATTTCCGCAAATTATTTTGCAGCACGAGTCATTCTTAAGATTAGTTTTATGTTGCTCCCTGATTTTCCAGTAGGGGTCATTATGTTTAATTGACGGGAAATACAGTAAAACTCTGAAAGTGCTATCCAACCATATGGAACTTCTGATGAGTTGGCATCTGGCTCACCAGGTAATGTTTGCTGCACTCCCCGTTCATCTACTCTGGCCTCAGTTCCCGACCAATCCCTTAACCTGCCCAGGCCCTGATGAGGAAGAACTATTTCAGTCAGAGAGTGGTGAAGGTGTGGAATTCTCTGCCTCAGAGGGCAGTGGAGGCCAGTTCGTTGGATGCTTTCAAGAGAGAGCTGGATAGAGCTCTTAAGGATAGCGGAGTGAGGGGGTATGGGGAGAAGGCAGGAACGGGGTACTGATTGAGAGTGATCAGCCATGATCGCATTGAATGGCGGTGCTGGCTCGAAGAGCTGAATGGCCTACTCCTGCACCTATTGTCTATTGTCTATTGTCTATTGTCTTATGATGTCCATTCAGCTCCTTTGGTTTTGGTTCTCATGTTTTCATCCATTCACCAGGGGCTCCTGTTCCTGTTCAACTACTGGGGCCCCAATTCCCAAAGCTCTCCCTTAACTTGCCAAGGCCCCGACTCCTCTGTTCCCAATTCACCAGCTGTGGTCTTGGTTCCCATGTTTCTCAAACATTTATAAGAGCACCAGTTCCCATGCACCCTGTACACTCACCAGGTCCCCAATTCCCTCACTCCCTATTTACTTGGATCCCATTTTGTGCATTCACCTACCCACTTGCTTGTCCTCAGTTCCTTTGTTCCTTTTGAACTTACCTGGTTTCCCACACTCCCTTTGAACATCGCATTCACTGGGGGGAAAAAAACATTATTCTCCTGTGTAACATTTGAGAGAATAGTAAGTTAAATGTGGGGGGGAGCTTTGGGAAAAAAAAATATAATCAGGAAAATATGATTGTCCATCACCACCAGAGATCTGAGCATGCTGTATTACTGTAAACTACGATTAACATGAGAACCATGAGTGGGTACATCAGCTATTCGAGTCAACGCCTCCATTTTCTGGACTCGAAGCTTATCTACACCTCACAGTTTAGTTTCAGTCCGTTTAGTTTATTGTCACTTGTGCCGCAGTACAGTGAAAAGCTTTTGTTTGCTAACCAGTCTGTGGAAAAACAATACATGATTACAATCGAGCCATTTACAGAGTTTTGATACATGATCAGGGATTAGCATTTAGTGCAAGGTAAAGCCTGATCAAAGATAGTCCAAGGGTCACCATTAAGGTGGATAGTAGTTCAGGACTGCTCTCTAGTTTAGCCTCATTATTTCCATGATGCCAAACCTAACATAGACTTGTTTCTCACTGTCCTGAAAGCTACAATTTTTATTATGAGGACTATGAACATTTAACAGTGCAGATTTGGTTTCTTTGCATGGTTCAGAAGTACATATTAATTGACATGGATGGTAGCCTTTTATTCTAGCAATCAAAATCGTGACTATTAAAAACATACAGCAGACTAATCAGCACTTGGAAAGCAAAATGAGTTGTCCTATCCGCCTACAGTTTCAGCAATGATGTTAGTTTTAATTCCTGCAGTTGGGTGTTGACAGTAAACAGGCATTTTATATTTTCCAGGATGTTGACCTCTGTACTTTCATCCAAGCTGGTTTTGATATTTCCAGCAGGCTTTGAAATCTCCAGCATTTGCAGTTTCTCTCTTGCTGTTTTGGATATATTTCAGACGATGTTAGAGGTTCAATGGTTACGAGGTTTAGTGAAACACCACGGGAGCAGTTCTTCTGCGTGCTGGTTGTAACTAAACTGTAAACCTCTTTGTTCTAAATAGCTCTGCAGTTTCACTGCACATCACTCAGAAGAAATCTATTTCCATTGTGTACTGAAAGCATGCACTCTTCAGTGACACTGAATGAAAGACTGCAAAGAGAAAATGACAGGGTCATAATGTCCACGTTTTCTGTGATGGGTAAAAGAGCAGCATCTTTCATAGCATAGGAGTCTAAAGTGGATGAATGTTCACCAGGTACTGACATTATTAATTGTTCACTTTGCCCGCTCGACAAACTTTCTCTGCTGAATGATGTCACTGCTGAAAATGAAGTGCCTTTTATCAAGAAGAAATTTCACTATTCTTGAGATTCTCTTTGAAGACTTTTGAAGGGTGTCGCCATTATCATCACTTTACGTGTGCCTTTTCTGGACTTCAAACAATTTTGTAAGTGCCAGGTTTATCGACCATAAACATATATTCTGTTGTTCAAATGAAACACAACTTTTTCAGTTCAAAACCTTCACCGTAAAATTTGTAGAGCTGTGTAAAGATTTATAGCTTCTGTATGTGGATACAAGCAACTGCAGATACTGGTTTACAAAAAACGAGACAATTAGTGCCAGAGTAACTCAATGGGTCATGCAGGATCGCTGGAGAACATGAATAGGCGGTGATTCACATCAGAATGATCCCACCAAAAACATCACCTTTCCATGTTCTCCAGAGATGCTGCTTAACCCGTGAGTTATTCCAGCTCTTTGCAGCTAGAGAACTGTTTATTGTGATCAGAAATATGTTTTGTACTTGTTTACTTTAAGTTTAAGGACGCAGCACGAAAATAGGCCCTTTGACCCAGTTCGTCCACACCGACCATCGATCAACTGTTCTGTGTTTTCCTATTTTCTCATCCATTCCCTGCACACGGGGGGCAATTTACAGAGGCCAATGAACCTACAAACCCACACGTCTTCAAGATGTGGGAGGAAACCATTAGCACCCAATGGAAACCCACGCAGTCACAGGGTAAATGTGTAAACTCCATGCAGACAGCAGCTAAGGTCAAGATTGAATCTGTATTTTTGGTGCTGTGAGGAAGGGACTCTACCAGCTGTGCCACTGTGCTGCACTTGGCTGCAGATTTTAGCCTGAAGCTTCGTATTACCTTTTTGCATGCACTTTAACTAAGACAACTGGTTATCAATGTTCATATGGACAGAAATGTTGACTTCCGTTACCCTCCACAGATGTTGACTGATCCATTGAATTCACCCAGCATAGACACAAACTGCTGGAGTACTCGGGGCCAGATTAACCTAGTAGCAAAAGTAGCATTTGCTACGGGCCCTGCGCTTTCGAGGGCCCTGCGCTAAATGCTCCACCAACGCCCGGCCTCACCGCTGCCGCTGCTGCTGCCGCCTTTCCCCCTGGCCCACCTCAAGCTCACGGTTACCCGGTCACATCCAGGCCCTGGCTCTGGCTGCTTCCCCCGGCACTAGGCCTGGCTCTCCCGCTGCTACGGAGCCGGCAAACCCACCCCCAAGAGACAAGCGCCTCATGGAGGTCCAGCGGAAGATGGGAGACGTATTGGGTCGAGAGACTTCAGAAGGGTAGGAAAAAAACCCTGCAGATGCTGGTTAAAATCGAAGGAAGACACAAAATGCTGGAGTAACTCAGCGGGTCAGGCAGCATCTCTGGAGAGAAGGAAATGGGTGACGGGTCTCGACCCGAAACGTCACCCATTTCTTCTCTCTCAAGATGCTGCCTGACCCGCTGAGTTACTCCAGCATTTTGTGTCTACCTCCAGACAATGAAGGCCCGGGCACCACCTAATGGAGGTTGCCTAGCAACCCGCCTCGCGGCCCAGGCGGCCGCGATTAGTGGAATGGGAGCACGTGGCCGCTGGATGAGTGAGGTTACGTGGGGCATGGGCGATGACATCACCTTGTCCCGCATTTAAGGCCCCTTTGTAACATCTGCTACGGGCCCCACACTAGCTTAATCCGGCCCTGGGAATACTGTAACTCAGCGGGACAGGCAGCATCACTGGAGAGAAGGAATGGGTGACTTTTCTAGTCGAAACCCTTCTTCCGACCTGAAACGTCACCCATTCTTTCTCACCAGGGACACTTCCTGTCCCGCTGAGATACTCCAGCATTTTGTGTCAATCTTTGATTTAAAGCAGCATCTGCAGTTCCTTCCTACACAGAATTCCTCGAGCTGTCTGCTTTTTGCCCAGACTCCTGAGTCTGCAGCTTGTTTGTGCTTAAAATGAACAATCTTTCATTTAATCTGGTGCTCAGTCCATACAAAGGTGCTTTGAGGAAAGCTTGTTTCCAGTTCGTGCTAAAGAAAACAGTAACTCATGATGCAGTTTTACCATTGTGCACACTTGTGAAAAATCATCTTGAGAAACAATGCAATTAGCTTTGTCTTATGCAGCCTAGCATGTTACATATGAAAAGTATTATTTTAATTGCATTTTAATTAATTTTCATAGCTGTCCTAATCTTCTAGTTTTATCCTAGATTCCATACCTTGGAAGCCTGATTTTTCTTTTTCCACATCGGATTATCATATTGATTTTTGTTTTTTGCAAGAGTTGTTTTTGTTTACATGAGTATGAACTAACTTGGAGGAGTAGATGTTGAGGTCTCACTTACCTGTACCTCCACAGAGTGCTTTAAATCACAGCATGCAAGCATCATTGACGACAAAAGCATTTTCTGTTCAATCCCTCACTTCCCTTAAGGAGGTGACAGTGAATCATCTTCTGGAACAGTTGAGGTGCAGGTGATAGAGTCATACAGAATGGAAACAGGCTCTTCAGCTCAACTTGCCCACACCGACCAACACGTCCCATCTACACGAGTCCCACCTGCCCGCGTTTGGCCCATATCCATCTCAACCTGTCCTATTCATGTACCTGTCCAAATATGCCTTAAACGTTGAGATGATACCTTCCTCAACTACCTCCTCCGGCAGCTCGTTCCATACACCCACCACCCTAAGTGTAAAAGAAAAGGTACCCATTAGGTTGCTCAGGTCAGGTACTCCTGAATGCTGGCTTTCACCCATCAATGATGAAAGAACGACAATATATTTCCAAGTCAAGGTGCCGTGTGGCTTGGAGAGCATGGGCGTTGTTGTGTTTGCATGTTTAATTGCCCTTGTTATTTTAGGTGAAAATGGCCACAAATTAGAGAGTTAGCAGGTTACTGCATTTTGCAGATGGTGCTCATTAAGTCTACTCCACTGGAATTTTGTAGTGTCACAATCAGGAAGACTACTTTGTCCTTGGTGTTGTTGAAGATGCAGCCGTTGAGACAAGTGGAGAGAATTCAGTGTCCTTGAAGCCTTCAAGGACACATGAGGTAGTCCATTTTCTGACCTGCACTTGTTTTTGTACAGTGGACTAGTTAAGCTTTTTTGTGAATCATGATAGCCTCCTCTGGTCCAAGATGTTGAAATTAGGGTATTTGGTGTAGTTGATGACATTAAGTGTGGTTGCAAGATGAATAAACACAAGGTGTTAAAAGTAGACCATGGTCGGCATGTTAATTTTGTATATTTTATATTTCAAGTCATTGTTTCTTCTCCCCCTTATGTGGTTGGGTACACTGAGTCTGACACCCCCCCCCCCATCTTTGCACATCCACAATCCTTTCCATTCGTCACTTTAATTTCATGTTTCATGTATTTTGTGTTGTTTATGACTGTTGGCAGATCAATTTCTCTCCTGGGATAAATAAAGTTCTATCGTATCGTTCTTTCATTTTCTCATGTTGGTGTATTCCAGTTCTCAAAAATACCATCGGTCGCATTTCTCCACTTATTTCCCGTAACCTGTTTCACTTACCTGCTCATCAAATTCTTGATTCTCCCACAAATCTTTTGGGACATAGGAGGAAATCAGAGCATCCCAGGGCAAAGCCTGTGTCGTCAGAGAGAGAATGCGCAAACTCGGACAGTACTGAAAATCAGGATCAAACTTGGGTCAGTAGAGCTGTGAGAGAATGGCACTACCTACTCAATGGCACTTAACTAAATGTGGTCCTGGTTTTGTTACGTACAGGCAGAGACTGTGTCATAATCTGGTTATCGACACAAAGTGCTGGAGTAACTCAACAGGTCAGGCAGCATCTCTGGAGAGAAGGAATAGGTGACGTTTTGGCTCGAGACCCTTCTTCATTCTGAATGGCTCATAATCCGGCTGCCACATTATCTGCGGCTGAATTTGAATTTGATGTGAATGAGATGTTAAGTGTCATAATATTTTGAGTGGAGTGTCACTTTTGTTATGGTAAGTCATCTTATAATAATGTCCGAAAGGAAGACAGATTGAAGATGTTCAAACGTAACAGCCGTAATTAAATTATATGGAGAAAAAGAAATGGGTGTTTAAAAATACTGCAGTCGGACATTTAAAACCTAATGTTTGCAAGACATCCGTGGGGAGAACAGTGGGTCAAAGAATATTGATTTCTTTTAAAATATATTATCACTGGAGTGTTTGTTTCATAAGCTTTTTGACCTGAGGAGGGATTTTTGCGTGAGATTAATTGGATATTTCAGTAACTCATTTTGATCATTGGATTTCATTCCACATTTTTAAAAATTCCACATTAAAATCATCTACCTTATCCCACAAAAGCAGCTCGCTTTAAAATCTCAAAAATGAATGTTGGCCGAACATTTTGCCAAATGAATTATAAGAGCTGAAATTAATATTCCATTTCTAATCTGAGGAGCTGCCACATTGCTCTCAATTGTGTATTGAATCTGTCTCCAGAATGGTGTTTGTTGCAAAATAAATTTTAAGCTATGTCCCATCAAAGATGCAAAGAAACTATTTTGTCACATCAGGGAATCCAGCGCATGACTGGCATAATATAAAAATTGCAACGGGTGAAGTTAGACTGTTATTACAAAGCTTTTTTTCCAATAAACACTCAAGGGAATCTGATACATATTCTTTCAAAATGCAGACTCAATTGAAAATTTTAAGACCTGAGAGATTTTTGCCAGATGAAGTTTATAAGGGATAAATAAAATACTGTATTTGGTAGAGTTGCCGTTCATATAGTAAGCTGAAAATATAGTAAGCTAAAAATACTGTATTTGGTAGAGTTGCCGTTCATGAATTAAGCCTCTTTGTCTGATGTGTCTTTTGCTTGTGGCTTTGACAGTGAATTATTTAGTTTTGACTCAGTGATGGTTATCTTCTCTGGATTAATAAATGTGGCCTTTATAGGTCAAGGGTTCCAAATTTTCCTATGAAAATCTAAGCACAGCATTAAAGATAAATACCAAGTACTGTACCTTAATTAGTCTTTATTTTTTGGATGAGACATTGAACTATTAAACCATTAGACTTCAGTTACCTTTGGGGTGGCAGGCATAAAACATTGAGATAGACGTAAAATGCTGGAGTAACTGAGCGGGTCAGGTAACATTGCTGTAGAACATGGATAGATGACGTTTCTTATTGGGACCCTTCTTCAAATTGACCCAAAATGTCACCTATCCATTTTCTTCACAGATGCTGCCTGACCCACTGAGTTACTCCAGCATTTTGTCTATGATATTAACCAACATTTGCAGTTCCTTGGTATTACAATAAAGCATTGAGATACTGATGAAGGGTTAGCAAAGATATTTGATCATAAAATTATGTATTTAAAATTATGCGAGGCATAGATAGAATAGGCAGTAAGAACGATTTTCCAAGGATGGAAATCTCAAAGACAAGAGCGCACAGCTTTAAGGACCTGTCCCAGTTCCGCGAGTTTTGAGGCAACTGCTGGCGACTGTCAAAGTCGTAGCAGATCGCCAAACTTTTCTTTTACCCTACGACAATGACCACGACAATGCCGAGTCAGGTCGATACAAGTTACTTTTTTTGTGAAACTAGCACCTGGCTAAGAGATTACACCATCTTCGGAAACATCGCAAAATTCCCACGCTTACCTGACTGTTAAACTGTCGCCTCCAATCTACCTGTCAAATGTCCTAATGGTAAATAAATTGGTTAAACAAAACTATCGTCTGGTATCTTCAAATGCCTTTTCTTAATTTAATATTACGTGCTTCTAAATGCATCTGCGACAAACTAGCAAACCTGGGGACAGCATGCGACAGCGCCCACAATAAACTACGATACCTGGCGACAAGCCAGCTGTCGCCGAGAAATTTCTATCTGGAATTGTTTTCCGTGACACGCTGAGATCCGCTACGATTCATTGAAGACTCCTCACGATCATGCCCACGACACCCCAGCGAACGTTCGGCGACATCCTAGTCGCCGACAGTCGCTTTAAAATCGCCTAAGTGGGACAGACCCTTTAGGGTGAGAGTGGCAAACACTCTTATTTGGTCCAATCTGAATGGTGAAGAGTTTGTCTGCTTTGCTTGCTTGCATTACAACTCTATTTTCCAATACTTCAGACATTCTGTGTGGACTATGCGGCTCCTTCAGGCAATTCAATGATACAGTTGATTAGAAAGAGAAGCAGTAACAGGCTACACGCCCCTCTGATCCTGCTTCACCAACTCACTGAAATCATGTCTGATCCTGTGCCTCATCCACTTTCCCCATCTGAACACCACATCTTCTGCAAGTTCATTGATCCGAACCTTCTATGTACTCTATCAGCAGCACCATGTTGAGAATTGCAAGGATTTATAACAACTGAACAAAATATGCTTCTTTCTCTGTACCTTAGCATGAGAACGTGCCTATGAATCATAAAAATGCAACAATACCTTTTTTTAATGCCTTGTACTTTTAATTAAGATTTTATTCCTCGTAAAGTGCTTTACAAGGCACTGTAACTTCAAATATCTAATTTCATGGTAATAGTTTTGTTGCATCAAAATAAAATGCCAAGTAATTGCCCTTTGACAAAGGCCGTGGCTGGACTGTTTCCCCTCAATCAAATGAAACATGTGGGAAGGAGGGGATCATTGAAAACTGATGCACCATGAAATGTGAAGTTTTATTGTCTATTCTTCACAAGCTGTAGAAATGTCTTTGCCCCAGTTGATTTAACATTTCACTTTTTGAGAAATTGAGGACATTTACACTTGAATCATCACAACAATGCTAGAATTCTGTAAAACCAGTTGAGCAGTGCAAAAAAAAGGTTTTGTGTCATTGCTCATAATGGCAGCGTGATCCGCCCATATCTTTACTTTGTTCTCACCATATCTGATGTGGAACAAAGAGGAATCTCCTGCAGTTCTGTGAAGTTACATGAACCATGCAAAGAGTGGTGTGGGGCAATGCAGTTACATTTGGTTTAGTCACAAAACATGGCAGTCAGTTGGTTTTTGTTGGCTACTTGCCTTTATTTATTGAGATGGAACACACTGCAGATGGTTGAACCTTGAGAAAGCAACAAACTGCTGGAGGAACTCAGCGAGTCGGGTGTCATCTGTGGAAGGCAATGGGCAGGCGATGTTTAGAGACAGGACCTTCCTCCGTCAGGCTGAAGACGAGTTCCAACACAGAACGTCTTCTGTCCATTTCCCTCCACAGTTCCTGCCCAACCCATTGAGTTTCTCCAGCTGCTTGTGTTTCGCCATCTATTAAAGCCATTGATTTTGTTTTTGGGATGTGTTTTCCCTCCCCCCCCCCATCCACCTCTGATTCCGATAACTCCGCTCTCACGTTTCCTACATTCACAAACTGACTGCGGGATGCTTTAGGATGTGAAAAGGTCAGGGCAGGTACAATATAAATGTGATTATTTCCATAATTTCCATATTTCCATCACTTGCTACAAAGCTTGTTGGTTGCCTATGTTCTGAGCACCCAGAAGCAGCAATCATGAGATGAACAGTGTTTTATTGACAATTGTGGAACTCACCAGGGATCAAAGCTTCACTAATGACCAGTAAGATCCATGACAGTTTTGTTGTCCATCCCATCACAAATGCATGCTTTAGAGCCATCAGAGGGTGGTTGGCTTGACGAAGGTTCATCCAGACACCTTAATGTTCCCTCATCTCTCATTCAGAACACTATATGCAGCATGGCCATTCATCGAAGAGTCAAGAGTGTTTGATTGTCGTATGTAATGAAAATAGAACATTGAAATTCGTACTTGTAACAGCCTAGCAGCACACAGTCAACATTGTACTCCCAGATAATGTAATTAAAAAAATTAATTCATTAAAATGCCAATAGTTTTGCAAAAAGCCCAAAGTTCTGAGTTGCAATCAAGACAGTTTGAAGTTCATACTTCAGTTTGTGTTTGTGGTGTCAAGAGGCTGATGGTTGTTAAAGAAGCTATTTTGTAAACCTCGAGGTCACAGTTTTCAGGCTAAAATGAAGAGATGTGCATCTGACCTTAGAACAGTGGATGGCTAAAGATGGCAATCTGTTTACATCTGATGCAACTTATGCAGTTTCAAGCTGTGTAGTTACGGATTCCATGTGGAGAGTGTACACCAGCCAATTATTCTGAGGTTGCCATATCATTAGGCTGCTGTTCAGTCGTGTTCATGTTCAGATATCACGTTCAGTCCTGCCTTATTACAGTAATTCTACATTTAGGCTAGGCAACGGTGTGAGCGAACTGCAGACACTTTTTTGGAAGCAACGAGTAGTTTGTTTCTTGTCCTTTGTACTCTTCCAAGATCCAATTTTAAAGTGCAGCCTCTCACTTCAGACAGACTCTGCAGTACAGAGTGTAAGAAAATAACTGCAGATGCTGGTACAAATCGATTTATTCACAAAATGCTGGAGTAACTCAGCAGGTCAGGCAGCATCTCGGGAGAGAAGGAATGGGTGACGTTTCGGGTCGAGACCCTTCTTCAGAGTACTGCTCTACAGGTGTTACATCACTACATGCATTAGACTGAAGACTGCCAAAAGAGACACTCATAAACCTTACGCTTATCTCCATAAACAGCGAACTTTTTCCATAAGTCCATTATTCTCCATGAATAATTGGTACATTGGTAGAGTTTCTGCCTCAGTGCCAGAGACCTGGGTTTGATCCTGACTACCAGTGCTGTCTGCATGGAATTTGTACGTTCTCTCTGCAGCCGCTCGAGCTTTCTCCGGGTGTTTGGATTTCACCGCCAGTAGGAATCCCAGGATGAAAATATTAAATACCAGAGGGCATGGGTTTAAAGTTTAAATAATTTTCATTAGGGTTAGGGTTAGGTTTAAAAAAAAACTTGCCTTGCACATCTCCTCTGAGTAAGTACTGGGAACTTAATATTCAGGGTTATACATCCGATAGAAAGGACAGGCAGATGGGCAGAGGCGGTGGGGTAGCTCTGCTGGTGAGGGATGAGATTCAGTCCCTTGCGAAGGAAGACATAGGGACTGACGAGGAAGGGTCACTGTGGATTGAGTTGAGGAATTGTAAAGGCAAGAAGACACTAATTGATGTTATCTACAGACCCCCAAATAGTAGCCCGGATGTAGGGTGTAAGATGCAGCAGGAGTTAAAACTGGCATGTAGGAAAGGTAATGCCACTGTGGTGATGGGGGATTTCAATATGCAGGTAGACTGGGAAAATCAGGTTGGTTCTGCACACCAGGAAAGATAGTTTGTAGAGTGCCTCCGAGATGGATTCTTAGAGCAGCTTGTAATGGAGCCTACCAGAGAAAAGGCAATTCTGGATTTAGAGTTGTGCAATGAACCAGATTTGTGAAGAGAATTCGAGGTAAAGGAACCGCTTGGAGATAGTGATCATAATATGATTAGTTTTAATCTGTAATTTGAGAAGGAGAAGGTTAAATCGGAAGTGTCAGTGTTGCAGTTGAACAAAAGGGAATATGAAGGCATGAGAGAGGAGCTGGTCAAGGTAGACTGGAAAGGGATCCTAGCAGGATTGACGGTGGAACAGCAATGGCAGGAATTTCTGGGCATAATCCGGGAGATGCAGGATCATTTCATTCCAAAAAGGAAGAAGGATTCTAAGGGGAGTAGGAGGCAACCGTGGCTGACAAGGGAAGTTAGGGATGGAATAAAACTAAAAGAAAAGATGTATAACACAGCAAAGAGTAGCCGTAAGCCAGAGGATTGGGAAACTTTCATAGGACAACAGAAGGTAACAAAATGGGCAATACGGGCTGAAAAGTTGAAGTACGAGGGGAAGCTGGCCAAGAATATAAAGAAGGACAGTAAAAGCTTCTTTAGATATGTTAAGAGAAAAAGAGTAGCTAAGTCAAATGTGGGTCCCTTGAAGGCAGACACGAGTGAAATTATTATGGGTAACAAGGAAATGGCAGAAGAGTTGAACAGGTACTTTGAATCTGTCTTCACGAAGGAAGACACCAACAATCTCCCAGATATACTGGAGGACAGAGGATCTAGGGGGGTAGAGGAACTGAAATAAATTTTCATTAGGCGAGAAATAGTATTGGGCGGCACGGTGGCGCAGCGGTAGAGTTGCTGCTTTACAGCGAATGCAGCGCCGGAGACACAGGTTCGATCCTGACTACGGGTGCTGCACTGTAAGGAGTTTGTACGTTCTCCCCGTGACCTGCGTGGGTTTTCTCCGAGATCTTCGGTTTCCTCCCACACTCCAAAGACGTACAGGTATGTAGGTTAATTGGCTGGGTAAATGTAAAAATTGTCCCTAGTGGGTGTAGGATAGTGTTAATGTACGGGGATCACTGGGCGGCACGGACTTGGAGGGCCGAAAAGGCCTGTTTCCGGCTGTAGATATATGATATGATATGATATGGTAGACTAATGGGACTGAAGGATGATAAATCCCCTGGGCCTGATGGTCTGCATCCCAGGGTCCTCAGGGAGGTGGCTCTAGAAATAGTGGACGCATTGGTGATCATTTTCCAATGTTCAATAGATTCAGGATCAGTTCCTGGGGATTGGAGGATAGCTAATGTTATCCCACTTTTCAAGAAAGGAGCGAGAGAGAAAACGGGGAATTACAGACCAGATAGCCTGACTTCGGTGGTGGGAAAGATGCTGGAGTCAATGATTAAAGAGATAATAACGGTGCATTTGGATAGCAGTAAAAGGATAAGTCCAAGTCAGCATGGATTTATGAAAGGGAAATCATGCTTGACTAATCTTCTGGAATTTTTTGAGGATGTGACAAGTAAAATGGATGAAGGGGAGCCAGTGGATGTAGTGTATCTAGACTTTCAGAAAGCCTTTGATAAGGTCCCGCACGGGAGATTGGTGACTAAAATTAGAGCACATGGTATTGGGGGTAGGGTGTTGACATGGATAGAAAATTGGTTGGCAGACAGGAAGCAAAGAGTAGGAGTAAATGGGTCTTTTTCAGAATGGCAGGCAGTGGCTAGTGGAGTGCCGCAAGGCTCGGTGTTGGGGCCGCAACTGTTTACCATATATATTAATGATTTGGATGATGGAATTAGAAGTAACACTAGCAAGTTTGCAGATGACACAAGGCTCGGTGGCAGTGTAAACTGTGAGGAGGATGTTAGGAGGTTGCAGGGTGACCTGGACAGGTTGACTGAGTGGGCAAATGCATGGCAGATGAAGTATAATATAGATAAACGTGAAGTTATCCACTTTGGCGGGAAAAACAAGGAGGCAGATTATTATCTCAATGGAGTTAGGTTAGGTTAGGTAAGGGGGAAGTGCAGCAAGACCTGGGTGTCCTTGTACACCAGTCACTGAAAGTTGGTGTGCAGGTACAGCAGGCAGTGAAGAAAGTAATGGCATGTTGGCCTTCATAACAAGAGGAATTCAGTATAGGAGTAAATAGGTTCTTCTGCAGGTGTATAGGGCCCTGGTAAGACCACAATTGCAGTATTGTGTACAGTTTTGGTCTGCTAATTTGAGGAAGGACATCCTTGTAATTGAGGCAGTGCAGTGTAGGTTCACGAGATTGATCCCTGGGATGGCGGGACTGCCATATGAGGAAAGATTGAAAAGACTAGGCTTGTATTCACTGGAGTTTGAAGGATGAGAGGGGATCTTATAGGAACATATAAAATTATAAAAGGAATGGACAAGCTAGATGCAGGAAAAATTGTCCCAATGTTGGGTGAGTCCAGAACCAGGGGCCACAGTCTTAGAATAAAGGGGAGGCCACATAATTCTTAGGTGAGAAAAAAGTTTTTCACCCAGAGAAAGGTGAATTTGTGGAATTCTCTGTCACAGAGGGCAGTTGAAGCCAAATCACCGGATGGATTTAAGAGAGAGTTAGATAGAGCTCTAGGGGCTAGTGGAATCAAGGGATACGGGGAGAAGGCAGGCACGGGTTATTGATTGTGGACGATCAGCCATGATCTCAATGAATGGCGGTGCTGGCTCGAAGGGCCGAATGGCCTCCTCCTGCACCTATTTTCTATGTTTCTATGTTTCTATACCCCTTTCACTTTAAGCTTTAAAGTGCAAGGGGCAATATTCAGAGGAGATGTGCAAGGCAAGTTTTTTTTTTCCCCCACAGTGGGTGATGAGTGCCTTCTGTAGGTGGAGACAGATGTGATAGTGGCATTTAAGAAACCTTTGGATTGGCACCTAGATATGCTGGGATTGGAAGGACGTGGATTCTGTGCAGGCAGATAAGAGTTGGTTTTGGCATCAGACCTGGCACAGTCATTGTGGGCCAAAGGGTCTGTTCCTATGTTGTACTGTCCTATATTCTATGAAACTGGAATGTCCAGTAGAAACCCTCGCATTCACAACGTGCAAACTCCACACCAACGGCACCCGTGTTCAGGATCGAGCTGGGGTCTCTGGCTATGTGAGGCGGCAGCTCTACAACTGTGCTACCGACTTCCCATGTGCAATGGTTCAACCCAACTCATGTGGTGTAAACTGAGATAACAGTCTGAAAGCAGAAATAACCCTATAGCAACTGGTTCTACAGAAATCACGGACAAGAAACCCATTAAAGAAACGTTGCAGATCGCCCAATTTGTGGGTGTTTGGGGAAGAAAAATGCATTTTCTTTTGCCTTAAGGGAGACATTATTCTGAGCTATCCAAGTCTTGAAACAAAATGGTGCGATCTATAGATATTGGCATTCTGAAACTAAAATACAGCCTTGAATCACTTAACCGGTCATTCGGTATATTTGAGGTTGATTGCAATTGCACACTGACTGAGCAGGTGTCTCAAATATTAAATCATCTATTTTCTCGATGTGCATCAACATGTTTCTGCAATTCTGACAATTCTGCTTCCCAAAGTCTTCAGGACTCTTCATAAGCTAAAAAACATAAACCATTTCCATTGTCGGAAGCCCAGGCAACTGGAGGTGACGGAGTTAAGATATTCGTTAACAAACAACTAATGGTATAAAGTTTGTTAATACGGTGAATTATGTGAATTTAGAAGGATGAGGGGGGATCTTATTGAAACATATAAGATAATTAGGGGATTGGACACATTAGAGGCAGGAAACATGTTCCCAATGTTGGGGGAGTCCAGAACAAGGGGCCACAGTTTAAGAATAAGGGGTAGGCCATTTAGAACGGAGATGAGGAAGAACTTTTTCAGTCAGAGAGTGGTGAAGGTGTGGAATTCTCTGCCTCAGAAGGCAGTGGAGGCCAGTTCGTTGGATGCTTTCAAGAGAGAGCTGGATAGAGCTCTTAAGGATAGCGGAGTGAGGGGGTATGGGGAGAAGGCAGGAACGGGGTACTGATTGAGAGTGATCAGCCATGATCGCATTGAATGGCGGTGCTGGCTCGAAGGGCTGAATGGCCTACTCCTGCACCTATTGTTTATTGTCTATTGTCTATTGTCTATTGTACTCAGAATGGAGTGCCCGTAAGGGTAGAAGGAGCAGATTCAATCCAAGTTGGAAGGAGATAACTTGAGAATTGAAATATTGCAGGAATGTGTAACCAATTCACGGAATGGCGGGACTGTCATATGTTGAAAGACTGGAGCGACTAGGCTTGTATACACTGGAATTTAGAAGGATGAGAGGGGATCTTATCGAAACGTATAAGATTATTAAGGGGTTGGACACGTTAGAGGCAGGAAACATGTTCCCAATGTTGGGGGAGTCCAGAACAAGGGGCCACAGTTTAAGAATAAGGGATAAGCCATTTAGAACTGAGATAAGGAAAAACTTTTTCAGTCAGAGAGTTGTGAATCTGTGGAATTCTCTGCCTCAGAAGGCAGTGGAGGCCAATTCTCTGAATGCATTCGAGAGAGCTAGAAAGAGCCCTTAAGGATAGCGGAGTCAGGTGGTATGGGGAAAAGGCAGGAACAGGGTAATGATTGAGAATGATCAGCCATGATCACATTGAATGGGGTGCTGGCTCGAAGGGCCGAATGGCCTCCTCCTGGACCTATTGTCTGTTGTCCATTGTCTAAATAGGTGCAAAAATCATACTTTAGTTTAGTTTATTGTCATGTGCACCAAGGTACGCTGAAAAGCTTTTTGTCGTGTGCCAACCAGTCAGCAGAAAAATTATGCGTGATTACAATTGAGCTGTCCACAGTGTATCAATACATAATGTAGGTAATAACATATATAGTGCAAGATAAAGTCCCGTATGCAGTGCAATACTTCCTCTCTTTCCGAAGTAATGCTTCGTATAGTGAGATAGATGTATGTGTGAGTGAAGGGACTGAGTTCAACTCAGCATGGACTGCCAAGGAAACATTGTGCAATCAGAACTGCGTCCAAGAGACAGATCGAGGTTTGGCCAGGGATCTGGCTTAAATCTCCATGTTTTCTTATTAACAAAAACGACTTTGAGTTGGGAGTTTATCCTTGAAGTGTTCTGATCTTGCTGCAATTTTTGATTCCTCAGCGGACTGCTCTAACTTGCACTGAGCAGTTTTCAACCACCTGCATGTTTTCACGTGTTATTTCATCCAAACATATGACAGCCACAAAGTCATTTGTGGGTTGCTTATCATCGCTGGACACTTGGTGATCTCTGTTTTAGCCACTGAGCTGAGTGCTATGATTTACTAGACGACCCGTGGACCCACTGGGCCCTGTTGTCACTAAAGGTTCTTTAGTAACTTGTCAGTTTCTTTGTTGAACTAAATTAAGGCGCATGTCGCAATCAAAAGCGCTTGAACAATTGGTTGGGCAGAAAGCAGCCAAAACGCTACATGATAGCGCAACAATTTGAATGAAACTTGATACTGCACACCGCAGGCGAACGGTGAGTAAGGTGCCCCTAAAATTGTTGTGCTATCGTGTACTGTTTTGGCTGCATTTCGGGGAAAGGGGAGAGGAAGCCACTCACCCCGGCCCAGGGCAGCCATCGCGGCAGCCAGCAGCAGGAGAGTGAGCCGCGTGGGTCTGCCCCATGTTCGTCCTGCCAGCGGCCATTTTCTTTGACCTTCTCTCTGCCACCGCACTGCACCATGGGAGGGAGCTCAGGCAGGGGGCCAGCCGGGACGGGTGCTAGTCCTCCCAGCGCTGTTGCGCAGGCGCGCCGCCGCTGGGCCCGGCAACCCTCCCCCAACTGCGCAGGCACACCTGCCGGGCCCGGCACGTGGGAGCACATTTATTAAAGTTTATAAACTGAATTACTTAAAAAATACAATGAAGCTTAATACTGCACACCGAAGGCGAATGGTGAGTTAGGTGGGCCTAAAATTGTTGCGCTATCGCGTACCATTTTGGCTCTATTTCGAGAACATGCATACATACAAGATGAGAGTTTTAGTTATTGTATATATGTGAATATATATATATATATATATATATATATATATATATATAGTTATTATATATATAGCTATTATATATATAATTGATCAAAGTGCATTAACTTTGCCCAGAAATGCTGATCACGCTAATTTTCAGTCATTTGTTTTCAGATAAAAAGAGTGATGTTGAAAAACTTTGCAAGAATGATTTCCAGTGCCAACACTCCTAAAATGTTTGTCTAAATAGTCTATGATGATCCATAGTACATTACAGTAAAACTTCTAATTTAAGTTTGTCATTATACCTTGAACCTGGCAACGTTTAACTGTGAGCCAAAGGACACGGGAGCAGAATTAGGCCAATCGGGCCATTGAGTCTACTCTGCCATTTGATCATGGCTGATCTATTTTTCTCTCTCAACCCCATTCTCCCGCCTTCTTCCCATAATCTTTACTGCCCTTCCTAATCAAGAACCTATCAATCTCCTCTCAATACGTTTTTTTCCCCCATTATATTTTATTGAAGGTATTTTATCAAAGTTTTAGTTGTATGAAAACATGTGGAAGAAAGCTCGCTACTTTTGCTTGTTTGAGACTGAACTGCACTCTGTATTTAGAATTTTAAACATGCCACAAGCAAGTTAAGATAATAATCCTTGACTCATTGGAAATATTCTCATTTTGCTGCGTTATGATAAAGATTTAATCTACTTTTCTTGAGATAACACACAGCTCCAGTCATTTTCTTTGCAGTGCGATAAGAAGCTTTCATAATTGATGTTTTTGAAAACTGATTATTGCTTTCCAGATGAAGACAGCTGGCAGAAAGAAAAAAACCCTTGTCGGATATTTCTGGCTGTATTTGCCAGTGTTGAAGAAGGTTCTGTCAATATATTAACTGCTACACATTTGGTGCCTTGGGTACATTTTTTGCCCCTCTGCTGCTTATAAATTTTGAACACCGCATGCAAAGCTTATTTACTGGTCTGACATTTCAAATATCAGCAGAAAGATTGCTGGGAGCAACTAACAACTGCTGGTTGTATGAAGGGTGAGGCATTAGAAGATGCCATCTCAGGGTGCATTTGCAACACAAAACCGTCAAGTAAAATGGGGCCAGAATATCCTTTAATTCAAGCTGAATGGTGTTTTCTAGGTGTGGGTTTGCTTATTAACAACCATGGTTGGTTGTTTATTATTTTTGTCACCTATACTGAGATGCAGTGAAAAGCTTTTGTTTGTGTGTGTTATCCAGTCAAAAAAGAACAATACATGAATGCAATAAAGCCGTCCACAGTGCAAAGATAGATAAAGAGTACAACATTTAGTTCCTTAATCTGCCGGTAAATGCTTTCAAACTTCTGTGTATCTCCTACCTGATGGGATATGGGAGAAGAGGGAGTGACCAGAGTGAGACTTGTCCTTGATAATGCTGGCAAATTTTCCGAGGTGACGTGAAGTGTAGATGGAGTTGAAGGAAGGGAATCTGGTTTGTGTAATGGTTTCCGCTACATCCACAACTCTGCAATTTCTTGTGGTGTTGATTGGAGCGGTTCTCAAACCAGGCTGTGATGCATCTGAATAAGATGCTTTATACGGGTTGTGTGCTTTCCGGGCCGTATTGTCCATGTATTTGGTCCAGGGCAAATTGCTGGTGATTCTTACACCTCTGAGCTTGACACTCTAAACCATCTCCACCTCAGCACCAGTGATGCAACTAGGAGATCGACTCCACCAAACTTTCTGAAATCAATGAAGAAGGCTCTCAACCTGAAACGTCACCCATTCCTTCTCTCTAGAGATGCTGCCTGTCCCGCTGAGTTACTCCAGCTTTTTGTGTCTATCTTCAAGTTCTTTGATCTTCAGGGAGAGTTTGTTGCCTCTTTCCTGTCCTCTGTCCCATCATGGTTTGAGATCCGGCCCTTTACGGTGGTGTCACCTACAAACTTGTAAATGGTGAGAAGGTATCTAAAGAAGGGTCTCGACCCAAAACGTCACCCGTTCCTTCTCACCAGAGAGGCTGCCAGTCCAGCTGAGTTACTCCAGCTTTTTGTGTCTATCTTTGGTTTAAACCGGCATCTGCAGTTCCTTCCTACACAGCTTATAAATCGAGTTAGTGCAGAATTTGGCTGCACAGTCGTTAGTGTGTAGAGAGTAAGGCAAGGGGGTGAGAACGCAGCTTTGCAGGGCATCGGTGTTGGGAGTTATTGTGGAGGCTGTTTTGTTGCCTATCCTCACTGATTGTGTTCTATGGACCAGTAAGTCGAGGATATAATTGCAGAGGGGGTTGCTGTGTTCTGCATCCTGGAGTTTTAAGATTTATTTTGGTTTAAATTTATGTTGTAGATGAGCCAAAAGGCATAATTTTTTTTCCTTTCCTCTCCCTTTAACCAGACGCGTTCAAACTGTAACTAAAATCGCATTCCTTAATTAACAGCAATACGTTTGTTCAGAACTATATTTGGAGCCAAGGACATGAGTGAATTATGTCTCAGTACTGCACCATATGGTGTATATACCTGCTGAACTAGTGGGTGTCTCCACCTTTAGTCCTTCAGAAGTATTTTTGACACACATTTTGAGTTATGAAGTTATTCCGTAGGCGATATTGTAAACATTTTGGCATGCATGAACTAGTTGCTCTTTCTTACAAAGAAAGCATATCCTCAGGCAAAGTAGCCTGTGTGTTGTCAAACATAGTTTGCCAAGTAGAATGTGGTTGGCTGATCGGTTAGTTGTTACGGTTGGTGCTTATTCTTGCTCAGTGAAAATATGATTATTGACCATTTTTACAAACTGCCTCTCCAATTAAATGGAAGTGTATTAAGTTTGGTTAAATCATTTACATGTTGCTTTCTCAAATCAAAGGTACAGTATGATATCGCTCAGCCTAAGAATCCTGCTATTCCTTTTTTGCACAATTTGACTTTCATGATCTTGAACTCGTGTTCCAAAGTGCCCCGATCCATAGTGAGATTTCAGAAGAATGGTCTCAAGGATCTGTGAAAAGTGGGTACGAACCACCTTCTCCCAGAAGGTAGTGAGTTCATGGAATGCACTAACGGACCGAGTGGTTGAAACTGGATGGTTAATTGCATTCAAGAAGTGTCCCACTTGATCCAAATGAGCACTTGGATTGTGTAAGAAAGAACTGCAGATGCTGGTTTAAACCGAAGATGGACACAAAAAGCTGGAGTAACTCAACGGGACAGGCAGCATCTCTGTAGAGAAGGAATGGGTGACGTTTCGGGTCGAGACCCTTCTTCAGACTGGTTAGGGATAAGGGAATCGAGAGATATAGATGGTGATGTGGAGAGTGTATGGATTCTATGCTTGTGGTCGTTGGAAGTGAATTATCCCAGCTTGAGAAAAGCACTTGGAGTTCTTCGAGGAAATGTCCTCTTCCTAATTATCTTAAGTTGTGGCCTCCCAAAAACATTGCAGTTAAAAAATAAAATCATTGAATGCAGCAAGAGTTTAGTATCTCTCTTAAAATTAATTTTACGTTTTCAAAATATTTGACTTGAAAACTTGATTAATATTTAATCAAATGTAACAGTGGAGTAAAATGATTACTTTCTGGTTTGATAGCAAGGATGATTGATGGTAACGATGAAGAGAATTTATCAGGAAAGATTTAATATCAAAGTTTATCACTTGTTTTCCTTGGGTAACTTTACCTTTCTTAAAGTGAGAATTTGATGGTGCAAATTGTCACTGCAGTTTGTACTGATGCAGTGAAGGTACATCTTGTACCATAATTACGTTGTTTAAGGGAGAGCTGTCATGTTTAAGTACGGTGATAGTTTTACTGTTTTAAGACCGCAGAAAAATGCACACACAGCCAATGACCGATGGTCTGTTGGGAGTTGTCAGTATCTCAGCAGAAACCGATCCAATGAACGTGCGGTGACTTTGCAGTATTAACAAAAGCTGAGTTGCCTCTTTGAAGTGAGAAATGGGATAAACTGAGGTCTGGATTGCCAATGCCACTGGGTCATGCATGCAACTGATAGTGACACAGAACGCTGCCATTTATGAACTTTATACATATTTCACTTGGGCAGCTTACAACCCAGTGGGTTTGATTTCTCTAATTTCCAGTGACCATTGTATTCCCTCCCCGCCCCTCTCTTCCCCTCCCCCCACCCAAGTCGTCCAACTAGTTTGCATCCATATATCCGTTTGATATCACCTCTTCCACAGCCAGCTATGGATCATTGTGGGCTCCACCTTTCCTTGGTCTTTGCTGCCGGCTCTGTTTCTGAACCTTTTCACACCTCTAGCTTCCCTCCCCTCGACTCAGTCTGAAGAAGTGTCTCGAACCGAAACTTCACCTATTCCTTTTCTCCAGTGATGCTGCCTGGCCCGAGGAGTTACTCCAGCATTTTGTGTTTCCCTTCATTGCCCTTTACATCTTTATTCTGTTCATGAACTGGTTGAGCCCTAACGATTTGAGCCCCAACCATGCGTGTACATCTGCAGTTATTAATGTCACATGTGCAGGTTCAGATTTCAGTAGGCACATGGGAGAAATGGTCAGAAAATAAAATGCTAATTTTGCTATGAACAATTATTTGCAGTGTTACAAGTATTTTGGAGCTTCCCGTATTACAAATGAAAGGGACACAGAACCGTAACAATTAGAAACGCTTCTCTGTGAAGTGGTTCTGTAGAGGTTTAAGGTTCTGCAGAAATCTCATCTGGAGTTGCAGGTTAATGGACATTGAATGCACAGATGTTCTGTTTTTTTATAAATGGTAATTCCTTTGGTAATTTAATGCTTGCCGTATCACATTGTGAATAACCTGCTGTCAGCATAAGTTTCAGTGAGTCAGAATAACAGCGTACATTTTCACTTGCACTGCATGGGAGGCTACATAAAGAACCTTCAATTGGGGCCATGTCAAAGGTACAAGTACAGAAATTTGTTGCACTCTCAAGATTGCACTGGAATGATATAAAAGTGCCGAAACAATGGCAGCATTATCTGATCACGCAAAAGTACATTTACAAGCAAGGCATTCGGTTTGGTTTCATTTTGAGATACAGAATGGAAACAGGCCCATTGGCCGACTGAGTTCACACTGACTATTGATCACCCATTCACGCTAGTTCTGTATTATCCCACTTTTGTATCCACACCTAAAGCAATAAGGGCAATTTACAGAGGCCAATTAACCTACTCTTCATATACTCTTCAATAACCCACCCAAAGCATGTCTTTGGGATGCATAGAAAGTGGAGCACCCAAAGCAAACCCATGCGGTCAAAGGGAGAACTTGCAAATTCTACGCAGACAGTACTGCTGATCAGGATCGAACCCAGGTCTCTGGTGCTGTGAGGCAACAGCTCGACTAACTGCTCCACTGTGTCGCCCACAGTCTTGGGCTTCAAGGTAGGTTGGCCATTGG
The DNA here is from genome assembly GCF_053455715.1 of Rhinoraja longicauda. Classification (NCBI taxonomy): domain Eukaryota; kingdom Metazoa; phylum Chordata; class Chondrichthyes; order Rajiformes; family Arhynchobatidae; genus Rhinoraja; species Rhinoraja longicauda. The sequence goes on along the minus strand of NC_135984.1, from coordinate 19,013,381 downwards.
CAGGTGTGCCGTGATAGTTTGTTTGATGCACTATCTAATCAAGCTATACCGTACAATTGAGGAATACACAAGTTCAACAGGCAGAGGAAAGGGAAAAATAAACAGAGTGCAGAATGTGGTGCTACACCATTACTGTGTAACAGAGAAAGTGAAGTTAAGAGAAACCTGCAAAGACTGCAATGAGGTTGGTTCGTGGGCAACCTTAGATGTGTCCATGGTTACCCATCTCCTTGGGTCCCACATGTTTGCTGGTCATTTCTACCTGTCATCTTCACCATGTTGTTCCTGATCCTCGGTTCTTCCGCAATCTTCCCACAGCAGCTTCACGCCAAAGCTCTCAGCAAGTACAATGTCTGTAGGTGCTTTGGTTTTGCGACTTACCAAGTCAAGGAGGCGAAGAACTGCTCCCACAGGTGTTTGTGCTACAAATGGTCAACTCTCGAGTAAAGTACAGTGGCTCTACTTTCAACATAGTGAAGTCATGATGATGGACCTAATTCGTATAGGTGCCCTTTTACTCTATAGACAGCAGAAATTAAATACTTAGTTTTATTTGCACTTCGCTTACTCGAAGCAGTCTCGAGAATGCAATCAATAAAGGGTGGAACAGAATTGCCGTCTCCTTATCGAACTGCTTGTTGTCGATGGCATTTAGCAATTTCCATTCCTCTTTTGGATCCATAATTGTTGTCCAAAACAAGTCGGTGAGACAATTGACACAATTCTCAATCGAATGCAACATTTATTGCTTGCAAAAGCTGTGTCTTGTCACAAGAAATATATACATTTCATCACTGCATCATTTAGGAAATGCTTTAAAATGAAAGCAAAACCGCCTTCGTGCTCCTTTACATCTATTTCATTTAATTCAATTTTAAGAATTCTATTGTGCTTCAACTTTGAAGCAATCAGTTGCCTGGTTATCGGCAGCTCCCAGCACATGTATTTTTGGCAGTGTGGCATCTTTTTTTGCACCGCTCCTGTTTAACTTGGAATTGATGCTGCTTTTTTTCTGTTTGCATACTCATTCCTTGGCACGGTGTGATTCACTGGGAATCCTTCATAGTATTGGATAATTGCCTCTCAAGGAATATTGTATCTGTAAATCCAAAAACCTTGTTGATGAGGCTGAGCAGATGCGACTAAAACTTTGTAACAGAACTCTGCGGGAGATGGATGGGCCTGGATTGTTAACCTGCTCAATACACTGTTTCTGTTCTTCACACTTTTTCCCACACATTTCAGGTTACTTTTTACTATTATGTAGTCTGTGTGTTAAACCACTGTACTTTCTTGTCGCAGCTTTCTTGGCATTGTCCTCAATTGGCAGTCAATAAAAGACCACAAAGGCTCAACATCCTAATAATGCCAACCAGACTGTGTGGAGGAGCAGCCATGGGTGTCACTGCCAGGCACATACAATGACAAACCACGGCAATCTTTGAAAACATTTCCTGTATGTTTTTGTTGGTTTTTCTGAGATGGGTACAGTCCAAAGTAATTTGATCGTTCCTGTGGTCTATGCCGGTTTAATCTCTTGAACTATGTTTGAGTTCTGTCTGTTCTTTGGAAAGACAACTCCTCGCTGTTGGCACGGTGGTGTAGCGGTAGAGCTGCCTTACAGCGCTTGCAGCGCTGGAGACCCGGGTTCGATTCCGACTACGGGTGCTGTCTGTACGGAGTTTTTACGTTCTCCTGCGTGTGTTTTTTCCGAGATCTTCAGTTTACTCCCACACTCCAAAGACGTACAGGTTTATAGGTTAATTGGCTTGGTAAAATTGTCCCTGGTACGAGTAAGATCGTGTTAATGTGTGGGGAACGCTGGTCGGTGCGGACCCGGTGGGCCGAAGGGCCTATTTCTACACTGTATCGCCAAACTAAACTAAACTGTGTTCAAAACACATCAAATTTTCTAAATGCACTCTACTAGGAAGGTGAGAAAGGTCACAGCAAAGTGTTGTACATGTTGACTCAATGCAGAGTTAATTCCACTAATGCCTTAGGATGAAAATGGAGCATTTGTATCAAGTCTCTTAGTGTACATCAATGGTGTTATTCACCCATGTTTGCTAAATCAGTGAAACCGAGCAATTTAACATCCATTCTATGGAGCAATATTTGATCAATAGTTAATAATCAATTTGCATTTGCTCTGATTGCCTGTGACATTAAGGGCTGGTGTCAATCAGTTGATACTGTTGACTTAATTACATCAATGAAAAAATCATTTAATTCTCTTTGGAGTGAATACTTGGATCAACCACTGCAGTGGAAGAAACTCGTTATTCAACTTTGATTACTGAAACATCACTGGAGGAATTTGCATTCCACAAATCAGCAACTTTACTCATGTTGAGGTTGACTTTATAAAATTTTCAATACAGTGCAGAAACAGGCCCTTCAGCCCACAGTTTATGTGCATGATTTTTTTTACTGAAGCCAGTTAACCTACAAACATGCACATCTTTGGTGTGTGGGAGGAAACCGGATCGCCTAAGGAAAACCCATGCAGGTCACGAGGAGAATGCACAGACTCTGGACAGGCAGCATCTGTGGTCAGGATCGAACCTGCGTCTCTGGTGCAGGAAGGCAGCAACTCTATCTGCATCACTGTGCCGACCTAAAATGCTGCACTGAAGTTTAATCTATGTACATATGAATGCTCAATTTTACAGATGTATTAATGATCGTGGAAGATGCATCCTACCGGCAGTGCCAGAGAGAGTGAGGCAATGAGGAGAGAGAGATTACATTATTTTTGCAATGACTAATTGTCATTGACTAAGAGAACGAAAAGCAAAAGTAGAAATTGAGAAGATGAGAGAGAAGGTCTGGAGAAGGGTCTCGACCCGAAACGTCACCCACTCCTTCTTTCCAGGGATGCTGCCTGTCCTGCTGAGTTACTCCAGCATATTGTGTTTATTTTAAGTGATAAGAATTCAATTTTGTACTTTTCAACTCTGAGCTTGGAGCTGCGTCTCATTTTGTCTTTGCACATTGTTGTCCAGTGTTATATGGTGTTAAACTCTTGTTAATTGTTAGAAATAAATAAACCCTATGTGCTGAGGACTTAATTCGATCTTGCACTCAAAATAACAATATTATCACATAAATGTGCTCTGCCTCCCTTGAGCCAACATAGCTTTATTGTCCTGGATTTTCATATCCAAGTGCAGTGTGAGATGGCACCTCATAACACTGACCCAGAGGCATGTGAAACTTCAAACTGCACAAAGTTGTGATTCATGTGATGTATTAGAAACGGCCAAAAACCTGGTAGAACCTACCTTTTCAGTCAGTGTAAGCACTGAGCATATTATCATATCATATCATATCATATATATACAGCCGGAAACAGGCCTTTTCGGCCCTCCAAGTCCGTGCCGCCCAGCGATCCCGGTACATTAACACTATCCTACACCCACTAGGGACAATTTTTACATTTACCCAGTCAATCAACCTACTACATACCTGTACGTCTTTGGAGTGTGGGAGGAAAACGAAGATCTCGGAGAAAACCCACGCAGGTCACGGGGAGAACGTACAAACTCCTTACAGTGCAGCACCCGTAGTCAGGATCGAACCTGAGTCTCCGGCGCTGCATTCGCTGTAAAGCAGCAACTCTACCGCTGCGCTACCATGCCGCCTTACATATGATCATTGCTGTAGCTATTGCCCTTGTGAACATCATTCCGATTTAGCCTCGTGTCTTTGCTGTGGCCAGTAATCATGACTTACATCATGATGTGAGTGACACCTTTTCTACACAAAGCACATTTACTCAAACATTCAACAGTGCCACGAAAAAAATATTTTTCAACCATTCCTTTCAAAATGGATAACATTTGCAAACAATTCCAATTGGTTACTTAATTTATGTCTGTAATATTTAATATTTGGGTCTGCCTATGAATGATTTATTTAGTCACATCCTACAATATTTATATCTGAATTGGGAGCACAGCTCCATAATGGCTACACCACTCATGAATGTGCTGCAAAATAGTTTAATTACTGGATCTTTTGCTAATCACAACATTTTTTTCCCACTGGTGAATATACTTGAGCTTCAGACTTTAGAGATACAGCAGAGAAAGGCGGTGGGTGTGGACGGCATCAGCTCCAGGCTCCTCATGTCCTGTGCAGACCAGCTGTGCGGGATAGTGAAGCACGTCTTCAACCTGAGCCTGAAACTGGGGAGAGTTCCACAGCTGTGGAAAACATCCTGCGTGGTACCGGTGCCAAAGACGCCGCACCTGAAGGACCTCAACAGCTACAGGCCGGTGGCACTGACATCACACCTGATGAAGACACTGGAGCGTCTGGTCCTCGCCCATCCCCGCCCCCGGGTGAGACCATCGATGGACCCGCTGCAGTTCGCCTACCAGCCTGGCATCGGGGTGGAGGACGCCATCATCTACCTCCTACACAGAGCTCTCTCACACCTGGAGAAGCCTGGTAGCACTGTGAGAATCATGTTCTTTGATTTCTCTAGTGCGTTCAACACCATCCAGCCTGTGCTTCTGAGGGACAAGCTGGAGCGCACAGGAGTGGATCACCACCTCACATCCTGGATTCTGGACTACCTCGCCAACCGCCCACAGTGTGTGAGGACAAGGAGTTGCGTTTCTGACATGGTGGTCTGCAGCACTGGGGCTCTGCAGGGAACAGTTTTGATCCTTTCCTGTTCACCCTGTACACTGCGGACTTCATGCACAGCTCAGACAGCTGTTATCAGCAAAGGTTCTCTGACGACTCTGCCATCGTCGGCCTCATCACAGACGACAATGACAGGGCGTACAGAGAACTGACCAGGGACTTTGTGGACTGGCGCCAGCGGAACTGCCTCCAGATCAACGCAGGGAAAACCAGGGAGATGGTGGTGGATTTCCGCAGGCACAGCCACGCCCCCTCGACACCGGTGAACATCCAGGGAATGGTCATAGAGAGAGTGGACTCTTATAGGTACCTGGGTGTTCACCTGAACAATAAACTGGACTGGACTGATGACATTAATGCACTGTATAAGAAAGGCCAGAGCAGACTGTACTGGCTGAGGAGGCTCAGGTCCTTTGGAGTGCAGGGGGCTCGTGAGGACCTTCTTCGACACTGTGGTGACATCAGCCATTTTCTATGGAGTGGTCTGCTGGAGCAGCAGCATCCCAACTGCTGACAGGGAGAGACTGGATAAACTGATCAAGAAGGCCAGCTCTGTCCTGGAATGCCCCCTCGACTCAGCGCAGGCGGTGGGAGAGAGGAGGATGATGGCAAAGCTGTCATCACTGCTGGACGACTCCTCCCACCCCATGCAGGACACTGTCACTGCGCTGAGCAGCTCCTTCAATGCCAGACCTCTTCACCCCAAGTGCATGAAGGAGAGATATCGAAGGTCCTTCCTTCCTGCTGCCATCAGACTGCACAACCAGCGCTGCTCCCAGCAGACCAGTAAATAAAGATAATTACTGTTATTTTTATTTTTTTTAATGAATGCTTATTTATTTTTGCTATCCACTTTGCTGCTATAACCCTGCAAATTTCCCCGTTGTGGGACGAATAAAGTACTTATTATTATTATTATTATTATTATTAAACGGGGCCTTTGGCCCACCGAGCCTGCAACGACCAGCGATCACCCGATACACTAGCACTATCTTATTTCCAAGTTTACCAAAACCAGTTAATCTATAAATCTGGTATCACAAAAAGTTGGAGTAACTCAGCGGGTCAGGCAGCATCTCAGGAGAGAAGGAATGGGTGACGTTTCGGGTCGAGACCCTTCAAGGGTCTCGACCCGAAACGTCACCCATTCCTTCTCTCCTGAGATGCTGCCTGACCCGCTGAGTTACTCCAGCTTTTGTGATACCTTCGATTTGTACCAGCATCTGCAGTTATTTTCCTACTAATCTACAAACCTGTGTATCTTTTGAATGTGGGATGAAACCGGTGCACCCGGAGAAAACTCACGCAGTCATGGGGAGAACATAAAAACTCCATGCAGACTGCACTCATAGTCATAATCGAAACCGGGTTTCTGGTGCTGTAAGGCAGCAACTCTACTGCTGCGCCACCGTGCTGCCCTTTAAGACCAATGATGTATTAGCCCTGAAGTCCCAGGAAAATGTTAAACAACATAATTAATAGGCACATACTATCCTCCATGGAGCTGATGTATCTTCGCAGCCAAACACTTAAGACTCACCATAGATTAAAAAGAAAAGTGGATTATTTAAAATTTACCTGCAATTATTTATTTGAAAATGTATTCAATAGCTTTGTTCTGTACATTTTCCAGAGATGTTGCCTGACCCTTTGAAATACTCCAGAAGTTTTTTTTTTAGTAAACCAGCATCTGCATTTTCTTGTTACTTCAATCACCTTTAACATCTTATGAAAAGTGTTTTTTTTCTCTCTAATGAGAAAAATCCTATGTAAATGATAGGATCTTTACTCTTGGTAATCCTTGCAGAACTGTGTGCTTTCCCCACACAGGAATCCTAAAAAGATGCTTCACGTTATCATGTGACTGTTGAGACATAGTATAATGTAAGTTGCATGAACTAATTGTCAATCTGAAAAGGAGCATTCTTCAAGTCTAGGGTTGGATTCATGCCTCTTGTTGAAGTACATTCACTGAAAATGAGTACTAGGGAAAACTATAAGAAACTGGAATTTAAGTTAGTGCTATTTACGGCCACCATCTTAAAATTCAACTAAATTACATATTTAAATATGACGCTGGCTACAGTGTCATTTAGTTGAATTTTAAGATGGTGGTCGTAAATAGCACTAACTTAAATTCCAGTTTCTTATAGTTTTCCCTAGTACTGGAGACAGCGTTGAAAGTAAATGTTAATGAAGACATAATGACCCAGATTGTTCTGGGGAGTTGAGTTGTCGACATTTCATGGCTTTTGGACCTTTCGCATGGAACAAAACTAGGAGAATATTATGATGTGCCTAATGCGCCTATTAATTATTTTGTTCAACATTTTCCTGGGACTTTAGTACTTTGACTCATCATTACCCTGACCAAAGCCGCTCATGTTTTTAATGTTGGTCTGCAGTGAATTCAACATGATATATTTTTCCCCACTCCAAAGACGTACAGGTTTGTAGATTAATGAGCATGGTATTAATGTTGAAAAATGCCCCTGGTGCAGAATGGTGTAAGTGTGCAGGGATTGCTGGTCGGTGTGGACTAGGTGTGCCAAAGGGCCTGTTTCTGCACTGTATCTCTAAACTAAACATACTGGGGGAGCAAGAATCAAAGTCAAGAAGCCTATTGAAAATTGCTTTATGTGAATCTTAATTTGAATGAATTAAGTTTACAGGATACTTTTTTCCACGTATCTCTTCAGTGCTGATAGGTGGTATGCATTCAAATTCATGAGGGGTTTTTGTACACGGTTCCATGGATTAGACTGTAAGAAACCAGGCTGGTCATAAAACATTTCCTCATTAGTGATGTTTTGCACTGTGACCAAACATTCATCTTCCATGAGATTTGTGTTTCAGTATGCAGAAGAGGAACATAAACCAGAATTCAGTTCCCAAACCACCACTTACATATTTATAGTTCACCTGGCCACCATATTCATATTGGGGAGTGCAAAAATGTGTTGAGCTGGAGCATATACGATGAGCCTTGTGCTGTAAATAGTCTGAATTCTGTACTGCTCTGAAGTTGTAGCTTTGGTGCAAAGCTAATCTGTCACTATCTGATGATCAGGCCACAAAATGAGGAAGATTGTTTTTCGTAACTGGTGTACTCTGCTTAATCTTGTGCGGAGGATAGAGAGGTATAATGCAAACTATGGATATCATTGTGCATTTAGCAATTGCTTTAACTCAGCTAGCAGCCCCTACAACATGGATGACCATGGAAATTGCACTCTGTAGTCCTGGTGGTGCAGAAGCAAAGATACTATTGATCACTGTTGTGGCGTTAGATTCTCCAGTAGATTGTCTTGAATTTAACTGAGCTGTACATCAAAGGATAAATGAATTTTGCAAATAAATTATGCCCAGTGCTTGTTATTTGCTGAGATTTTTATAGGGATTGGAGGATATTAACTTGAGTTCTGCCCTGCTCTCCTCCTGTTTTCAGTAAAAAGATTACGCTCGTACAGAAGTTATATTGTAGTACTGCATTCTTAACTCTTATCAGCATAAATCCTGGTGGGTCACAGTTCTTGACTTTCACTGCCAGCAGTAGATGATGGCAAGGTGCATTTATGTCAGCAGCTTATATTCTAGTTATTATTTCAAACTGAAACATATAGTTGACTAAGTCCTTGATACTTAAAATTTTTGTTTTCTATTGACTAGATTTGTTGTTGAAATGACCTATGTCTCGAGGCTAATGGCTGTGGAATGGCAATAAAATTAAAAGTAAACTTAATGATAACCCTCAATACGTTGGAAATTATTATTCTTTTAAAAATAGTAGCTGAGGAATTATGTCAAACTGAAACATATAGTTGACTAAGTCCTTGATACTTAAATTTTTTGTTTTCTATTGACTAGATTTGTTGTTGAAATGACCTATGTCTCGAGGCTAATGGCTGTGGAATGGCAATAAAATTAAAAGTAAACTTAATGATAACCCTCAATACGTTGGAAATTATTATTCTTTTAAAAATAGTAGCTGAGGAATTATTCCAAAATTTAAAGCGTATGTCAAAATGCTTCTGTAACATGCAGCGGAGCTTTTGTTTTCTGACTGCGGTGACGCACGATATGTGTTGAGCACAAAAGCTGCACAAATGTGCATAATAATTGTTGGTTTATCGCAAACTGTTTGACTAGCCTTAACTTTAAAGCATCATCTTCCAACGTGACTGGAGTATCACTAGCTCAGTGGGAATCATTGGTTCAACTAGTTGGGCTGCTTTCAAACAAATTTGTCTTTTAAGTGTGAGGCATGTATTAAGTGGTAGGCATATATTAAGTGGTAGGCATGTATTAAGTGGTCATTTGATGGTGAGTACCTGGGGCAACGATCTTAGTAGCTGAGTGAACACATTCTCCACACCCCCACCTCTGCTTATGAAAGGGATGTGGGCCAAAAGTAGACAAATAGGGCTAGTTAGATGGGACAATTTGGACGACACGAATTGGTAAGGCTGAAGGGCCTGTTTCTGTGCTGTATGACTCTATATCTCTATAAATTGCCTTCAATAAAAATGATTGGACCTATCTGTTAAATTTCCAGGGCTTTGAAACAGGCTCACATAGACAAGGACAACTTAGCGTGCACTGGAGTAGATCTTCCTCTTCTATTATTGACCGACTGTTGTGCAGAAGGTTCACTCTTATTTCTTGAGCTCATACAGAGCACTAACATCAGTCAGACATTGAATATCAATTGCCTTCCCACCAGCCTCTGAACACAATTGCATTACGTGCATGGATCACCGTGACATATTGTGATATTATGAAATGCAAACAAAATGATCAAAAACGGTTGTCTTGTGCCTGATAACATTGTGCAATGCCACAAAAAACTCTAACCCATTGTCTCTGAGATGTTGCACAAAGATGTATCATTTGCCAGAATTTTCTTGATGGTGGGGGGGGGGGGGGTGTGGGTGAAGATTTGGTGGGGGGGGGGATGTGGGTGAAGATTTGGTGGTGGTGGGGGGTGTGGGTGAAGATTTGGTGGGGGAGGGGTGTGGGTGAAGATTTGGTGGGGGGAGGGTGTGGGTGAAGATTTGGTGGGGAGGGGTGTGGGTGAAGATTTGGTGGGGGGGGGTGTGGGTGAAGATTTATTGATGAGACTGTGTCCTCATTCAGGATCAGTGGCATTAGTGCATTTATCTATAGGGTTTAGAGACCATGCAATCAAGCTGGAGAAGGCCGACCGTGTAAATTAACCTAAGGTAGACACAAAATGCTGGAGTAACTCAGCAGCATATCTGGAGAGAAGGAGTGGGTGATGTTTCGGGTCGAGACCCTTAATAGTTACTCCAGCATTTTGTGCATTCCTTATCTCCAGAGATGCTGCCTGACCCGCTGAGTTACTCCAGCATTTTGTGATACCTTCGATTTGTACCAGCATCTGCAGTTATTTTCCTGTAAATTAACCTTGTCTTGTTTCCACGCTGCAATGTTGTTGGAATTCATGGTTTGATGACTGGGCGATTCCATTTTTATTTTGTTAAGCTCCATCACAGTCGACTTGCACTGCGGTGCTGGGCTCAGCAAATCCTCTTAATAGCACTGGGATTCACAGAAATACTTTGAGTTAGTTAATCCGCTTTTAGACTGGATGTAACAAAAGAACAAAATCATAATCTGGTGGCAGAGTTTCCCTTTTGGCCATCCGTGTAAAGTGACCAAGATTGCTAAAAATTGTTTTGTATTCCTCCTCTTCTGCTATATCCCCGCCCATGGGACTCACTAGTTTGCAAATTGTTAAATGCTAAAATCTACAAAGAATCAATGAAATGAACAGGGTTTTAAAACATAATTATGTGGGGGAAAAAAATTGAGAATTATAAATTGGTGTTCTTCAGTTAATGCAGATGTAGATAGGATTGTCATAAAAAATAATTTTAAATCACCGTATTAATTCACGACCTGTATAAACCTTTCATGCATCAGTGATTCACATGTTAATATTAGTTGCATTGGTATCTCACCAAAAAATGAGATATTTTCTCATTTTTTAAAAGTAGAAAGATATGGGAGAAGTAATTTGACCAAAATATTGAAAATGTGTTATCTAAAATCAACAAGTATGTCATACAATTTTGGCTTAGTAAAAATAGAAAAATAGTGGTTCGAAATATATGGGACTGTTTGCTATTTTGAACATGGAATATTCTATAATAATTCACAAAGAAAGCCATCACAGTATTTCAAAGTGTTTCCTGTGATTATTTTTTGCAGAAAACATCTTGCTTCATTTTTAGTCTCTTTTGTAGAACTGTAAAAGGTCACAAACTCTGGCAATAACGACTGATTTATTGTGTGGCAATGGTGATTAATTATTCTGCATTGTGGCCAGGGCCAACTGCTATCATGACGTTTCAGGGAATAGCAGAAAACAACATGCATACTAGTGGTGCTGTGTGCAATTTTCATCTATAATTCTGCCGTCTAGTGCCTTGGTTTCAAAATATTGGATCAACTGGGGCAAGAAATGCAATAAAATTAACCAGAACCTCCAAAGATCATTAACCCCTTTGGTTTCTGATAAATAACTGAAAGAGGTCAATGCTGCATGATATGTATTGTAATTTCCTACCTTTAAACTTTGTTCAGTTTGCTGCCAGTGCTTTGAAGGGGAGTCGATACCAAGCAGTCTTGAGGAAGGGTTTTCATTTGAACTTGGACATTGAACTATTGTGTATGGCATTTTAGTCAACTTTAGTATGCAAGCTTTAAAATTTTTAGTAAGACCACTTTTTCTATGCTTTACTTTTTAAAAATGTAGGGTGAATTGATTCATTTAATAATTTGTGTGATATCGATACAGCAGTCTTAACACTTGAATCAACTGAACGACTTGATATTTGAGAACTTTATTTCGTATTGCTTGAAGAACAAGGAATATTCTACTGCAAAACCCAAATCAATAACACCCTCTCATGGGGAGATGACATTGACGAGAGGTGCGAAAGTTGACTTGACACGTGTTCAGTCCCTAAGTCACCTCCTAAATATTCAAACTTTGGGATGATGAATCACCTGTTGGACAAGAGCCTGGCAGGTTTGGGTGGACTGAAATTCCCATGTTCTCCTGTGAGATGCGAGGCAAAAAGAAAGCTAAATGGTGGTGCAGCAGTTAGTGCTGTTGCCTCATAGCTTCAGAGATCAAGATTCAAGCCTGAGCATGGGTTGATTTGGGCAACTGAACATCCTACCACCGACTAGTCAGTGGTCTTGCGTTACTATCTACCTAATTGAAGACCCTCGGGCGAGCTTTAATCTGATTTTACTGTACTTTATCTTGCACTAAACGTTATTGTCTTTATCATGTATCTGTACACTGTGGACGGCTCAATTGTGATCATGTGTAGTCTTTCTGCTGACTGGTTATCATGCAACAAAAAGCTGTTCAATGTACCTTGGTGCATGTAACAATAAACATAACCATAAAGATGCTTCCAAATAAACACAATGATGGTGTTTAACTCTTTATTTAGTGTATATATGCATTGGTTTTACTTGGGTAAGAAATTGCAGTTCTTTCAGAAACCAAGATAAATTCTTTAAAATGTTCATTAAATATTAATGGTAAATTTCTGAAAGGATTTATTACGTATTATTTTTGACTAGCTGGCTACTGTTAACCTCATTGTATTGACCTTCTCAAATGTTTAAAGCCCTATTATGCAAATAGATTGTAATTTTGTGTGGAACAATTATTTTTTTAACAATTTAACAGAAAAAATAAATGATTGTCTACCTGGATATGATTGAAAAGCTAAAATTAAACTGTGTTAATGCAGCACCATAAACTGTGACACCGAAGCTGAGGTAATCTCTGTATTTTCTTTGAATTTGAGCATTGGATAATTGTCTTAAATGCTGGTAACTTTTGTATCTTTTTTTTGATGGAGTGATTTTATTTTATTCTACCAAATTGAAAGCGAGAGTTGGGGATTTGATGGTGCAGTACTTCAAATTATGTTTTCAATTATTGTTAACATCACCAATTTATTGGCAACCGTGCTAAACATATGCAATGCAAGAACATCCTCGGTTCTGCATGCAAATGCATAAACATTCTCCGAGGAGGAAGTAACTCGCTAGAGGTTGTAATGACCTTATGCAGCTCGAGCAAGAAAACTCGAGTGATTCATCAATGTCATCTCAGTGCCCCAGGTGAATTATTGACTTGGAACTATGTACACATTTGCTGTTTTTACTGATCCATTGCTGTGAGATCTCGTCTTCCTCCTTCCTTTCCTCCATTCTGCAGAGGAATAAGATGATTGATGGGACACAGCCGACTCATCTGAGCAAATCATATAAATCTGAAGTGATGTTACATTAGATTTCTTTTCATTGATGATGGAGCAAGAGAACATCAAAACTTCTATATAATTTTTTGCTACGCAATAAAACCCTGCAACATGTATATTTGGAACAAAGCTGTTCAAAGATGAATCATCAACATCACATTGGACAAATTTTATTATCATTCTCAAAAGAGCTCCAAACTTTCCTGGTTAGATTCTTATTTTCTGTCGTGTGGTGAACATCCAGATTTCCTCAAATAGACACTAAAAGCTGGAGTGACTCAGTGGGTCAGATAACATCTCTGTCGAAAAGGAATAGGTGACGTTTCGGTTCAAGACCTTTCTTCTGACTGAGAGTCAGGGGAAAGGGAAACGAGAGAAAGCGAGAGATATATTTCCCTAACTCTGTCTGAAGAAGGATCTCCACCTGGGTCTCCACCTATTCCTTTTCTCCAGAGATGCTGTCTGACCCGCTGAGTTACTCCAGCGTTTTGTGTCTATCTTCGGTTTAAACCAGCTTCTTCAGTTCCTTCCCACACATTCAGATTTCCTCAACTTGAGCATCATTTAAAGACCACACCGACACGTGTTACCCATGAGTGAATTTACCCATTCATGAATACCTCAGTGCTGATTAACCTTTCATCAGCATTATAGACAATAGACAATAGACAATAGGTGCAGGAGTAGGCCATTCAGCCCTTCGAGCCAGCACCGCCATTCAATGCGATCATGGCTGATCACTATCAATCAGTACCCCGTTCCTGCCTTCTCCCCATACCCCCTCACTCCGCTATCCTTAAGAGCTCTATCCAGCTCTCTCTTGAAAGCATCCAACGAACTGGCCTCCACTGCCTTCTGAGGCAGAGAATTCCACACCTTCACCACCCTCTGACTGAAAAAGTTCTTCCTCATCTCCGTTCTAAATGGCCTACCCCTTATTCTCAAACTGTGGCCCCTTGTTCTGGACTCCCCCAACATTGGGAACATGTTATCTGCCTCTAATGTGTCCAATCCCCTAATTATCTTATATGTTTCAATAAGATCCCCCCTCATCCTTCTAAATTCCAGTGTATACAAGCCCAATCGCTCCAGCCTTTCAACATACGACAGTCCCGCCATTCCGGGAATTAATCTAGTGAACCTACGCTGCACGCCCTCCATAGCAAGAATATCCTTCCTCAAATTTGGAGACCAAAACTGCACACAGTACTCCAGGTGCGGTCTCACCAGGGCCCGGTACAACTGTAGAAGGACCTCTTTGCTCCTATACTCAACTCCTCTTGTTACGAAGGCCAACATTCCATTGGCTTTCTTCACTGCCTGCTGAACCTGCATGCTTCCTTTCATTGACTGATGCACTAGGACACCCAGATCTCGTTGAACTCCCCCTCCTCCTAACTTGACACCATTCAGATAATAATCTGCCTTTCTATTCTTACTTCCAAAGTGAATAACCTCACACTTATCTACATTAAACTGCATCTGCCATGTATCCGCCCACTCACACAACCTGTCCAGGTCACTCTGCAGCCTTATTGCATCTTCCTCACAATTCACACTACCCCCCAACTTAGTATCATCTGCAAATTTGCTAATGGTACTTTTAATCCCTTCGTCTAAGTCATTAATGTATATCGTAAATAGCTGGGGTCCCAGCACCGAACCTTGCGGTACCCCACTGGTCACTGCCTGCCATTCCGAAAGGGACCCATTTATCCCCACTCTTTGCTTTCTGTCTGTTAACCAATTTTCTATCCATGTCAGTACCCTACCCCCAATACCATGTGCCCTAATTTTGCCCACTAATCTCCTATGTGGGACCTTGTCGAAGGCTTTCTGAAAGTCGAGGTACACCACATCCACTGACTCTCCCTTGTCAATTTTCCTAGTTACATCCTCAAAAAATTCCAGTAGATTTGTCAAGCATGATTTCCCCTTCGTAAATCCATGCTGACTCGGAACGATCCCGTTACTGCTATCCAAATGCTCAGCAATTTCGTCTTTTATAATTGACTCCAGCATTTTCCCCACCACTGATGTCAGACTAACTGGTCTATAATTACCCGTTTTCTCTCTCCCTCCTTTCTTAAAAAGTGGGATAACATTTGCTATTCTCCAATCCACAGGAACTGATCCTGAATCTATAGAACATTGAAAAATGATCTCCAATGCTTCCACTATTTCTAGAGCCACCTCCTTAAGTACTCTGGGATGCAGACCATCAGGCCCTGGGGATTTATCAGCCTTCAGTCCCATCAGTCTACCCAAAACCATTTCCTGCCTAATGTGGATTTCCTTCAGTTCCTCCATCACCCTAGGTTCTCCAGCCCCTAGAACATTTGGGAGATTGTGTGTATCTTCCTCAGTGAAGACAGATCCAAAGTAACGGTTTAACTCGTCTGCCATTTCTTTGTTCCCCATAATAAATTCCCCTGCTTCTGTCTTCAAGGGACCCACATTTGCCTTGACTATTTTTTTCCTCTTCACGTACCTAAAAAAACTTTTGCTATCCTCCTTTATATTATTGGCTAGTTTACCCTCGTACCTCATCTTTTCTCCTCGTATTGCCTTTTTAGTTAACTTTTGTTGCTCTTTAAAAGAGTCCCAATCCTCTGTCTTCCCACTCTTCTTTGCTATGTTATACTTCCTCTCCTTAATTTTTATGCTGTCCCTGACTTCCCTTGTCAGCCACAGGTGTCTCTTACTCCCCTTAGAGTCTTTCCACCTCTTTGGAATAAATTGATCCTGCAACCTCTGCATTATTCCCAGGAATACCTGCCATTGCTGTTCTACCGTCTTCCCTGCTAGGGCCTCCTTCCAATCAATTTTGGCCAGCTCCCGCCTCATGCCTCTGTAATCCCCTTTGCTATACTGCAATACCGACACTTCCGATTTTCCCTTCTGCCTTTCCATTTGCAGAGTAAAACTTATCATGTTGTGATCACTGCCTCCTAATGGCTCTTTTACCTCTAGTCCCCTTACCAGATCAGGATCATTACACAACACTAAATCCAGAATTGCCTTCTCCCTGGTAGGCTCCAGTACAAGCTGTTCTAAGAATCCATCTCGAAGGCACTCTACAAACTCTCTTTCCTGACTATTGTTTACTTCAAATTGAAACAAGGTCTGGAGAACATAATCTCTCTGCTTGCTTAAGATTAGTCTGCTTCTAATAGCATCTAATATTACTGATTTAATTTACAACTCTTTACAACTGGGAATTTTTCTCCTGTAGATCCAATAGTTATTTCTGCCTTAAAATAATGTCATTAATTTAACAGGAAAAAAATAATTTGCATCTCCTGGATGATTTGTTGTGTTTTTCAAATTGAATAGAACCACACTAGATTGTCAAATGGTTTGGTCCAATTTAAGTTTAGTTCAATTTAATATATTTAGTCATAATGTGATCAAGCCAGTGAGGTAATGTGCTGAAATCTTTGCTAGAGCAGATGTCTCATTATTATTATTTAAAAAAACAATTCAGAAAGTATTTCCGTGCATAGAAGTATTTCTATGATTCTCTGGGCTGATGCAATCCTCCCGTCTCTTCTGGAAGTCTCTGAAGATGAAATATGTTTTTGAGGATGTTGGGGATTGATGCATGATGGAATATGGTCTCATGAATACTGCCTGATGTGACGTAGGAGCATATGATTCAACCATTGTTTTTGCCAGGTGATTGTGGAGATGAGAGCGTGGATAACAAATTAACATGGGTAGTGTGGCTTCACCAGTGAACTTGACACCACACTTGACAGCGCAGAACATATCAGGACAATAGTCAATCAGACGTTTGTATTGTCTGAAATGTTGCAAAAAATATGTAGCGATCAACAAGGAACCAAAAATAGTTCATCTTTTAACAAGGTGATAGCAAAATTAATCTTTTGTTTTTTGGTATTTAGGGAGTCTTCATTTCAACTAAGAAATCCAAATCTGCATTGATTTTGAATGAAATTTCAGAGTTTATTTTGCAACAGAACTGGCTGCTGGAAATCTAGCTCTGATGTTAAATTCTTTGGGAGAAAAGGTGTTCAGGGCACACATAACTCAGCTTTTATTCAAAAAATTATAATTCAAAATTGGCCACTATTTTGTATTGTGAATTGATGCACTAAGCAATCCTCCTTGGAGACACTCTATATATTAGGTATGGGAAGTTTGAGGTATCGTTCAAGTGATTATCTCCAGGTATGTTTTTTTGTCAGAATAGGAGATGCCTTTTCCTTTTTTTTTCCGTGACTGCTCCGGCAGAACTGAATGTGGGTGACAGTTTTGTAGTCTTCCATTTTAAAGCAAAGGATATTCCATTTCTTGATTACAAAATTACTACTGAAGGAACTTTGCTCCCTTATATAACAAGTTATCTTTCCATTGGGAAATGTGCTTGGTTACAGTAGCTTCCTAATTATATCTGGGGTCTGATGCCAAACATTTGGTACATCTAATAATATTCAGAACATCAACCACAGATGATATCCTATTCAGCACAATGCTCTCTGTAAGCAAGGAGGATATTTCTATAGATTCAATACAGTTTTTATATTTTGAAGAAAACTTCAGCTATTCACGTTTAGATCTGCTTCATTACCTGGTTCCATTTAAGTGCGTGAACTCTAAATCAATTTAGTATTTTCCAATTTAATTGCTAAATGCAGGAAGAGTGGTTTTGGTTTGAAATCTGCTGATGTGAAAGAGTGCTTCAACCAAGAGCTGCATTGATTGTTTACATATTATTTATTAGTCTTGCTGCCCATGTGCAAATGCTGCCTGCATCGAGCGGTCAGGAAGGAAGTTTAACTTTAACCCCCAATGACAAGTGAGGACAATGTTGCTTGGTGAGGAGCTCCAACTGAATTACTGCATTGAACTCAAAATTGTTTTCACTCTAATCTTGGACGTTGTCAGCTTCCTGTGGATCTCTTCCAGAAGGTCAGAGAAAACAAAGAAAAAGATGTGCTCTGTGAGTTAGATGTATTGTGAAGGAATTGCTGGAGCCAGTTGGAACCACATAGCTTGCTAAATTAAGAAGACACCAGCTCATTGAGAACATTTCCCAGACAACGAGAGGCAACAAAATAACTTTTATTTCCTGATCATGAAAGGAAGCTTTAACTCAGTAATTGGTGCCTGACGACACATAGCTTTCATGCCATCTTGAGGAGCTGTCAGCATTTCCAGAAGACAGGGGCAGCCAAGTGTGGGATGTTATCTTGGCACCAGTTGTTATTCACCTCGCCAACCCTCTTTCACTCTAAAAGCTTTCCTTTCTCATCTCTCCTATCAACTACGAGAGAGCGGTCCTGAGCTACTATCTACCTCATTGGAGACTATCTTTAATCAGACTTTACTGGACTTTAAATGTTATTCCCTTTATCATTTATCTGCACCCTGTGGACGGCTCGATTGTAATCATGTATAGTCTTTTCACTGACTGGCTAGCACGCAACAAAAAAGCTTTTTGCTGTATCTTGGTACACATGACACTAAACTAAACATCACCCCACCCTCACAAAGAAATTGTTGAAATAAAATTACCACTCAACACAGGATCCACGATACTTGCTTTTTCCTCTTGTTTAATGTTTTTCATTTTTATTTATGAATTTGTCTTTCATCTCCTTCACAAATAATTTCAGAATTGAGAGGGTACAGTAATCAATGGTGATAATATTGGTTTGTTATTCCAAATGTTTGCAGTAATGATCGAGAGTCATTAACCTTGGGAGCAGTTGTGGAAGTTAAAGGGAGACATAAAGTACTAACTCAGCGGCTCAGGTAACATCTCAGGAGAACCGTGGATTGGTGAGTTTTGGGTCTGTACCCTTCAGACTGCTTGTAGCGGGGGAAGAAAGCTGGAAGAGAAGGGAGGCAGCACAAAGATAGGCACAAAAGGCTGGAGTAACTCAACGGGACAGGCAGCATCTCTGGAGAGAAGAAATGGGTGAAGTTTCGGATCGAGACCCTTCTTCAGACTATTTAACACTATAAATAAGCTCTAAACTACATGGGGGCATTGATTTTGGCATGAACTTGGTAGCACAAAGCCTGGCAGGTAATAGGTTGATACAGGTTGGTGTGAGGAGGGAGGGGGGTTAATGGCCTATGGTTGGGGAAAGGCCAGAGGTGAAGAGACAGGTGTGACACAAAAAGATTGAAGCATTCGGCATTGTGAAACTAGAGGGGGGAATGTAGGGGAGGGAAGAAAGAGATATGAGTCGGGTGGGATACAGGGGAAGATGGGGGAGAGCAAATGGGAGGTTTATGGGAGAAAAGGGAGTGGGGGAAGGCTATATAGTTATTTAAAACTGGAGAATTCAATGTTCATACCTTTAGGTAGTTAGGTACCTAAACAGAATATGACATGGTATTCCTCTGATTTGCATGTGGCCTCACCCTGGCACTAGAGAAGGTCTGGGACAGTAAGGTCAGTACAGGAATGTTAAGACAAAACGATTGTGGAATCTTATGGTAGTTTAGGTTATTACATGTATCTGAATGGAAAGACTACTCTATGTAAGGTGTAGGAAGGAACTGCTGATGCTGGTTTAAACCGAAGATTGACACAAAAAGTTGGAGTAACAACGGGACAGGCAGCATCTCTGGAGAGAAGGAATGGGTGACATTTTGGGTCAGAGTCTGAAGAAGGGTATCGACCCGAAACATCACCCATTCCTTCTGTCCAGAGATGCCGCCTGTCCCACCGTGTTACTCCAGCTTTTTGTGTCTATCTACTCGAGTTAATGGTACACATGCATTTTGGATTGTTCTAAAAACCCATCAGATTCTTTCTTGTGCTTTTGAGATAGAAATCGGCCAATTTCGTTGCAAAACTCTCAAAAAGAAACACCGCAGATGAATGGGTCTATTGGAATGAGAAGAGACCGGTGAACTATTCCATCCTACTACAATCCTCCATTAGATCATTGCCTTTACTCCATATTCAGAGGGATACTTGCCCAACAATGACATCTGAAAATTTAGCACTGTGGACATAATGCGACCCTCAAAATGTGTTCTGATCAAGGGTGTAGAGAAGATAAAGAGATGCTGGTTTACACCGAAGATAGACACAAAATGCTGGAGTAACTCAACGAGTCTAGTAGAATCTCTGAAGAAAAAGAATAGGTGGCTTTTCACGTCGAAACCCTTCTTTAGATTGCTAGCCTGAAAGAGGGTTCCAACACGAAGCATCACCGATTCTTTTTCTATAGAGATGCTGCCTGTCCCGTTTAGTTACCTCAGCTTTTTGTGTGTATAAACCAGCATCTGCAGTTCCTTCCTATACAAGGGTGCAGAGAAGTCCTTAATCAAAATTTCAATCCCTTTGAAGTGACAGATCTTTTGGGGTATTGATTCACTTTCAAGCCTTTCCATGAGCATTTACTGAGCCATCTAGCCATCCAAGCTCCATTTACTGTCCATATTTCCGAGTCAGGGAGGAGATGTTCCAATTTCCCTTTCCCTGCTCCGAAGATGGATGCACTTGTGCCTGCCCGCAAGGAACCCTCGATGCTTTTGACTAGTTTTAAATAAATGTCCCTTTTGGGAATTTCCCCCTGTTTGTATGCAGTCTGTCATGCCCATTGTTGTGAGATCATTTGATGGCTTCTACATAAATTGCTGCATTCCCTCGTACAAGTCTTGGGAGAAAGCCCAGAGATTCCATTGCATGCACCTTGGGGAAGGCTGTCATATTCTGTCAATAACTGAGTGCTTAATTCCATCTCACTCTGACCTCTAAATCTCACCCTTGCCAACATTTTTTATCCAAACGGTCCTCAAATGTTCACAAAACTCCACGCAAGCTATATTCTCTATCTTTCATGATAGCAATAGCCCTAATACTTCAATTAGATTTCAATTAGGCTGCCCATCACAAACCTACTTTGTCGTCCTTCCTCCTGCCCAAGTCAATACCAGATCGGAGATTAAATATAAGATGTCGTATGGCTTTGCAATTTAAATTTTTCATGAGGTGAACGGAGAAACATTCTTCGAAGGCAGAAAAAAGCGCAAACTAAATTTTATTACTAAGGTAGCTCGTGAACATGCAGGACATCAGTAATAATTCAAGCTTGTTTCCATGACTTAAAATGCTTCCTTGTGGAGGAGAGAAATATTAATACAGCAAATCTTCTGCTCCAAAGCCAACACTTTTATTACTTGTCCATGTTTCTCTGAGGAAGCCCACACCGATGTGGAGTAAAGATGGTGACGGTTTGTTCTTCACTTCTGTGCCTGCTGCTGGTTGATCGTGCATTGTTCCCATAGTGGAAGGTTCCAAGGTGGACTTCCCATACTGTCGAGTGGGGCAGTGGGAATCTCAATGGGCTTCCCAGCCCACTCACAAGAAATCTGACTGCAAACCCCAAATCAGCTCAGCAGGTCTGGCAATGTCATTAACATAAATGGGAACAAATTACTTCCGGAAGAACTCTAAGGAGATCTCTTTAATTTTGATTGAAAGATGCAGCATGGAACCAGGCGCAGCGGTAGAGTTGCTGCTTTACAACGAATGCAGCGCCGGAGACTCAGGTTCGATCCTGACTACAGGTGCTGCACTGTAAGGAGTTTGTACGTTCTCCCCGTGACCTGCGTGGGTTTTCTCCGAGATCTTCGGTTTCCTCCCACACTCCAAAGACGTACAGGTATGTAGGTTAATTGGCTGGGTAAATGTAAAATGTAAAAATTGTCCCTAGTGGGTGTAGGATAGTGTTAATGTACGGGGATCGCTGGGCGGCACGGACTTGGAGGGCCGAAAAAGGCCTGTTTCCGGCTGTATATATATGATAGGTCTTTCAATTCGCCGAGTTCACGCCAACCATAAGTCCCCCATTGTGTGTTATTCCATTTTGCACCCAGTCCCTACACACACGGGGCAATTTACAAAGGTCAGTTAACTTACAAACCCTCATGTCTTTCGGATGTGGGTTAAAACTGGTGCACCCAGAGAGAAAACGTTCAAATTCCACACAGACAGTACCTGAGGTCAGGATGGAACCTGGATCACTGTGTTGCCCAAATGCCACTGTCGCCATTTATTTCATTTAATTCATTAATGAATTAATTAATGTACTTAATTTTGTGAAGCTGAACTGATTTTTCCACTTTAAACTTTAAAAAAAAATTGAATTATTTAATAGATCCCAATAGTTTCTGACTATTAGTGAAAGACAAAAGTCAATCACAAGCATTATATTTCTGAGGCGAGTGAGTCGTTGCCCACAGCAACCGAGTCCTCCGTCGTCAGTCCGCAGCGGCAGAATTGCTTCATTCATCCACTATTTCAGTTGAGTAAACCAACCTTGCTTAGTTGAATTTTGTTTAGAGATGCAGAATGGAAGTAGGCCCTTCGGCCCACTGAGTCTGCCCTGATCAATGACTACACACTAGGGGCAAGTTTTACACAGGCCAATTAACCTAGAAACCTGCACGGCTTTGGAATTTGGGAGGAAACCGGAGCACCTGGAGAAAACCCACGGGGTTACTGGGAGAACGTGCAAACTCCGTAAAGACAGCACCCTTAGCCTGGATCGAACCTGTAAGGCAGCAACTCTACCACTGTGCCGCCGTCATTCTTGCTTCATTCTTAAATTAAATTACCTTTTACTCTTTTTCCAACAGCAAGTCTGCATTTAGAGAAAGTTTATTCTATTATGTGCTGTACCCAGTTCCTTGTGAGAACACATCGATAATGCTCGGTGTTTTGATTGACTGTCCTTCTGTGACTTCACATCCAGAGTACAGTCATGTTGAGAACTCTAAGCATATTAGAACATGTTTTAACTTAAATTTATTAAAAGAAACTTACGAGCATAATTCATTTTCAGATGGAAGGCAAAAATGGTCAAAAATACCATGGTTACAAATTGACCGAATAGGATTTGATGACTCAAATTGATTTTCCATGCTGAGAATAGTAAAGACTTGAAATTAAGAAATGAATGCCATGGATTGGAATCGTGATAAAACTGGAGTGAATTTTTTCAAAGTAACTGCTTCTTACTAATTTAGGAAAATCTGACACTCTTTGACAGGAAAATAGTTAAATACCATGAGTTGACACCATTAAAAGAGGATGTAATTAACATCTAAGAGATGTTAGGGGTTATGGATATTAATAGCCACCGCTTGACTTTTTTGACGAGCCAAATGACATTTTCCTACTGCAGATTTAAATAAATTACAGAGTGCTGTGGTAGCTGGTTTCTATGAAAATGTCGAAGGCTTGGTGTAACTGTGCAGTGATGATCATGCTGTATACAGCAGATTTAATTAGGCTATTTGGAAAGCAAAGATTGATTAAAGTATCACTTTATTCAGAATTTCCGAAAGAGCTATTTAGAAATTGTAATTCAACTCCTATTTATTTAAATATAAACAGAGTCTTATGTTGATGCATAAATGAGAGTCTTCATCTTGCACCTATGTTACTTTGCTGGTTCAAATTACCAGTACTCTTTGATCAATACAGTTGCAAGAATGATTTTAATAGTTATTCATTTGACATGATTGGAATTTACAATACCAACTATTTGTTTGAGTTATTTCAGCAGTTCAGCTCGCTGCCTGCATCTTAATTGTTTATTTGACACAAACTTTGAAGAAATACACCTTTGGAAATCAGTAAATAAATTTCAGAAAGTTATACTTGATCTTTGGGTATTTTTTTTTTAACATAGAAGTAGATAGACACAAAAAGCTGGAATAACTCAGCGGGTCAGATAGCATCTCTGGAGAAACTCTGGAGATCTGAAGAAGGGTCTTGACCCGAAACGTCACCTATTCCTTTTCTCCAGAGATGCTGTCTGACCCGCTGATTTATTCCATCTTTTTATGTCTATCTTCGGTTTAAACCAGCATCTGCAGGTCCTTCCTACCAATGCAGATAGTTACTCAAGAGATGAAGGCAAATTGCAGCACTGTTGCTTGCAGTTATGAAAGGTAAATCTAAATCTGATGTCAGTCAAAATGGGATTCTGTAGCTCAGAAATCATCAGAGTACATGCACTTTGCTCACTTTCAAATGTGTTTTATTTTAAGATTTTGAGTACAGCTCTGGCCATGAGTCTCAAACCAGGGGATACAACACATCAAACCGTCACATTAATATGGTTTGCTGGAGGCACCTCCCTTTACTTGGCATTCCCAGCAGGAACTGACAGATTGAAAATGTGAGCGTTTTCACTTCATACAAAAGTAAGGAGATGATTTTCATTTGCTGCTTATATTGACATAAGTTGATTACTGAGCCTGAACAACATGAATATGCTGTCAGAAGAAGGGATGTGGGAGCTAGGGCATTCAACTCCTCCACTCAATTCTGCCTTTCAGTTGCAAGCAATTCATATTCCCTCTGAAGCTCTGCAACTCATATCCCTACTGTACGGAAATTGCCAACCAGAACCCAAATGATTGATGGTCATGTTCCTCCAAGTTGTAAAATGTGATGCTTGATTAGATATTTAAATTACCATCACAATGCATTTGCAGATGATGCTGTTTGGTGTTTATGCTCCACCATGTTTTGCCTTTCTAGCATGGAAGTGACATAAGAGAGAGAGTTTGCGGCTGGTCACAAAGTGAAATATCAGGCAGGTTCAATCTGTCACATCTGTTTCCGGCAACTGAGGTGAAGGGGGAAAGTTTATATAGGAATCTGAGGGGTTACCTTTTCACACAAAGGGTGGTGGGTGTGCGGAACGAGCTGCCGGAGGAGGTAGTTGAGGCAGGGGCTATCACAATGTTTAAGAAGCAATTAGACAGGTACATGGATAGGACAGGATTAGAGGGATTTGGGCAAGTGGAAATAGTGTAGATGGGACATGTTGGTTGGTGTGGGCATGTCGGGCTAAAGGGCCCGTTTCCACACTGTATGACTCTTTGACTCTAACTTCACAAATCTCGTTTTTGGCAACTTATTCGGCTCAGTTCCAAGTAAACCCTACAGTTGTCGTACCTTACTCCCAGCACAAACTTTAGCTGGGGAGTTTTTTGTGTTTTTTAGGGGAGAAATATGTGTTGAATTGAACCTGGGTGTTGCCTAATCTGTTTTGATTTGTACTCTGGAAGGAGCAATGTTGTAATGTGCATCATGTTGGAATGGAATGTTTTTGTGTGCTTGTGCACTAAAACCATGGTATGTCTGCGGTCATCACTCTTCTGTGCTTTTCTACCATGGCAAGATCTCTAGAAGTAACTCCTCCAAGGTCTCTGAAGACAGCTGCTGCTTGCAATAGCATGGTCTCTTTTGAAGATCAAGAATACATTATTTCTGAGGGAATAATCGGCGTGGGTATCAAGCAACTCTCGTGGCGGCTGGGATATTGTGACATTGGAACTGGTCTCTTGGGGCTGCAATAGTGGATGGGATAATAGGAATGAAATGTAATCTTCGAACAACACTAGAGCAGGCTTTAACCTTCCACGGTTGGATGTTCTCAGATGTGCCCAGTGTCTCTGAAGCAATGTATCTAGGTCCGACTCATATCATGGTCAAGGTGAAGTTCTCTTGTACACTCACACATAATTATGAATTAATTCAAACTAAATGTTCTCTTTTTCCTCATTGCATTGACAATGCAAGCTGCATTTCTTCAGGTCTTCAGTGCAAGCTGCATTTAAAATCAATGAATTATTTCCCTTAGGCATCAATTATTACAGTAAATCAACCCTTCATGTTGGTATCATGCACATTTGGTTTGGCACCCTTCTCTATAATTTTTACATTAGCAAAATTTTGAACACTATATGCTGTAAACAGTTTACATAAACATTCAGAGAAACATCTCACATTTTTTTTGTTGTAGTTCTTAATTAATATGTTTGGCACATTGCTAAATGTCATGAATTCCTCAGTAGCTAGCTCCAGTTTGGTTGCCTTTTTTTAAATTACTATCTATCTTGAGTTTCATTTCATGCCACTCTTGCATCTAAACTTAACTGCGTCTCTTTCAAATCCCATATCATGTCTCACCCCTTTTCCTGTTTTCCTTTGGAAACTTCCCTGTGCACTCATCCAATGCTTCCATTTTGAGATAATGTATCTAGGGATCTACCTTCAGCAGAATACTCCATCATCAGCCCTGCAGTGCGGGGACTACTGTACACTAAGGTGACCCCCTGTCCACAGGTTGCCCAAAGTTTAATCTTGCACTGCCCAGATAATTAATTAAACCACAAGGTTAATTTTTGCACATTTCTGCTGTGTTTTCAAATGGAAGTTTAATGGCTAATAGTGATATGTTGATGTACGGGTAAGCTGCATGATAGATGTTGTGGTTTGTGTTCTCTTTAAACTTCCTGTGTTTTCCATTGCCTGTGTCTTGTTTGCACTAGATTTCGTCGTCAACCTCTTTTGCATCCTGACTTCAAATTGTACACTTCTCTCTGGCCCTCAGTAATACTTCCTGTATTGCTTTTGGTTTCTTGGTTCGTGTTGGTTTTGACCAGTCTTAATCAATAACTTGTGGCTTCCATCTGCTTTATTGCACCTATTTTCCAACATGTATCCTCCCGTTTCCTGACAGCATTGGAGGTCATTTGACAATTATGTCAATGCCACAGTATACTTGGATGGTTGCCACCTTGTCATCTCCACTGGTGTCTTAATGTACAATGCCACTTCCAAGTGCGATTTCAAAGCCTTGCATCTGTAATTATTACCTTCTAAATTCTTCTTGTTCTTAATTGTCATCTTGACCTAATGTCCACAACATGAATAACCAAGGATAGATCCCTCTATTCTCCATTTTGGGAATAATGATGGTGCTGTGCCCATTGTAAGTTCATGAAATGCTGTGTGTCAGATTTTAGAACCCTGAATTCTAATATCTGTGATAATTGAAGATTTATTTGTAGTCAGCTGGCATTACTTTGTGTAGAAAACAGTTAAAAAATGTTTTTCTGCCACTGCTCCTTGGGTTGTTTTCTGTACTGTGCAACGAATTCCACAGATTCACCACCCTCTGATGGAATAAATTCTGCCTCATCTTTCTCAACCAGATGAGACCATGCTAATAACAGACATTTCTTTATAGAAATCACTCATTCTCAAGTTAAACAGCTATGACTGATACCACACATTGGCAAGGTTATTCCACAAGGTTTAATCGTGAAATGGAGCAGTGTTCCTAAGTGATAGGAGCAGAATTAAGCCATCTGGCCCTTCAAGTCTACTCTGCCATTCAATCATGGCTGATCTATCTTTCCCTCTTAACTCCATTCTCCTGCCTTCTCCCCATTACCCTGACACCCGTACTGATCAAGAATCTATCTATCTCTGCCTAAACAATATCCATTGACTTGGCTCCCCAGCCTTCTATTTTGACCATGATATATCAGTTCTTGTCTCATCCAACAAAGAATTTCAGCTGTATTTTAAAAGATGCAGCAATAATGAAGCAACAGTAAAAACTGGTAATCACGAGATTGACCTACCTTAGCTGGGTCAAATGGCCAATTTAGTGCCATGCTAAGGGTGCCACTGAGCTGTGATAATGCTACTGTAGTGAGCTGTCAGAATTATTTTTATATAAGGCTCAAGATCAATCTATCCAAGCCAAAATGGAAGCAAATTGGCACAGATGAAAATCCCTATGAGTTTCCGATTGCCAATCTGCCTGCAGGCTAGATTTTGAGATTCTTGTTGGGAATTGTAGTTCTGAAGTTTCATCGGTTTAGTTTCCTTCAAAGACTGATTAGTTTGTGTTTCCCACTTTAGGTTTGCACTTGGATTACACCAAGGGAGTAGCGAATAATAGATTTGTATTTGACAACTATGATGGATTTATCGTAGGATTTATGGTGAGTGGTTGCTATAAAGAAGGGGGAGGCAATTTCTGAGGGAGTTGTGCAGCCTGGACGAGTGGAAACGTTGCTCAACTGTCTAGGAGTGGTTTTGCATCTGAGATGAGAGGCTGATTCACAGGGAGCATCCGTGAGGAAATAAGTATTTTTGTAAATGTTGGGAGAATTTCATGGGGCAAGCTTCTGATTTTCCCATTCATCTTGTTGGCAAGATTAGAGATGGAAAATTAATTTTGTTTATTATTGCCACGTGTACCGAGGTACAGTGAAAAGCATTTGTTTGTGTGCTAACCAGTCAAAGAAAAGACCGTACATAAATACAATCAAGCTGTCCGCAATGCGCAGATAAATGATAAAGGCTGAAACAAAGGCCCCTCCATTGTTGAAGCCTTTTGTATTGATTTAAATGGTTGGAACTAATTAAATATTAAAATGCATTTAAACAATCAAAATTAGTTAAAGGTACAATTTAAAAGATGTTAAAGTACCAACAAAAAATTGAAAGTCGTATCATGATTCAAACACATGTTATTTTCCACCAGTTCTTTGATCCTGTTCAAGTGAAATGGGTTTGCGTTCATGTGCCAGTACTGATGTGAAACTGAGGGGTCAGATACATCTCCTCTGCCTGCCACTATATTCAGGCCACCGTTAGTTTCTACACTGAGTCCACTGATAGAGCTGAAGGCAGATGCGCCTGCTTTTGACCCTCCTCTTTCACATTTGTGGAACAAGCAATTTTGAAAAAAAAACTAAATAGCTGGCAACTGACATTTCTCTATGGAATCAATGGCTGGTCATCAACTCAATTTGGCTCCACATTTGTCATTTGGCCAATGAATGAAACTGTGTGTGATGTATCTTTGGCTGCTGGTACAGTTTTTTTTTATTAACTGTCTAATTACAAGCACAAAATCATACCCAGCTTTGATCTGGAACATAAATTGGACATTTTACCAAACTATTTGCAATGGCCGTCCACTTTATACAGGTTAATGGAACGCTTTGGCTGCAAGCTTACTTTGCTTGTCGAAAAACTGCCAGGAATTAGCAATGTTCTTGACCTAAAATCTGTCATTATAATGGAGATTATTATGCCGTGCTGCAAAACAACTGCCACGCATGATAAACCTCTCTGGACTGGCAGAACATAAAAGCTGTTTGGTTCATCTTGTTGCGAAATAGTAATCAAATCGCTGATATGGTTTGAAACTACATCTTTAGGCTTATTCAGGTTCTCATTGCCATTTCGGAGGTTTCTTGCTGTTTATCCAGCTAAGGTTCTTCCTCATACAAGGTGCAAGCTGCAAATTCAATCACCAGTGTCGCCCTGAATCCCAGTTGTGCACTTCATGAAGAGTTAAGTTTAATTTGTACTTTCACACAGCTGCAACTGTCTTGTCACAAATGCAGTGCTAATATGATCCGTTATGCCCTGGATTGAATTTTAAAGATGGTTGTATAACGCTCATTGAACATTATCATTGCTGGCACTTTGGGCTTGGAAAAAGGACATAATCAGCTGCAAGCCGAATAAACTGGACAGATGTGCTGATAATCCTGGAGCAAAAGAAAAGTAAAACTACCAGTGCAACACATCAGGCTGGCAGCATCTATGGAGACCATGGCAGAGTCAATGTTCTGTGCCAAGTCTCAGCATTAGGACCACAAATAAATCTGGTCAAGCCTACATAATTTGTGATTAGAATTTCTATGTTTGTCTGTAATTGAAGCCATCCTGCATGCAGTGTACTGCGGTTATTGTATCCATTGTGTGTTTAGGGACGATAAATTTCTTTGAGGTTTCATCATAAAATAGAACATAGAACAGAGTACCGCACAAGAACGGGCCCTTCGACCCACAATGTTTATGCCACACATGATGCCAAGTTAATTCCATCTCATCTGCCTGTACATGATCCATATCTCTCTTTTCCCTGCACTTCCATGCGCCTATCTAAAGGCCTCTTAAAAGGCATATTGTATCTGTCTCCACCACCACCCCTGGCCTCAGGCCCCACCAGGCTTTGTGCAAACTCCCCCCCCCCCCCAAAAAAAAACAACGCACCCATTTGCTTTGACTGTCATTCCATCAAAGGTGCTACTTTGCCTTCTCTAATACTTCTGATAATGATTGAAAGAAGTGTTTCACGGGGAAAATAGCTCACTATCGTTACATCCCTGACTATTTCGTCTCCTGGACTACGAAACAGGTTTCAATTTGTAGACATCCTAGAGGGTTGTAAAAATATTTCAGCTCCACACACAGGCCCAACAAGCAGGTAGATTTCATTAAAAAGCTGTGAGAGAAAATGGGTTTGGACGAAAGGGACAAATTTTTGTCTTATGAGGCAAAAGATGGGAGAGAAGGAAGGGAAGAATTATTGTGCAGTGATTGAGGCAGCACATGTTAAGATGCCCCTCTGATACTGCAATGACATAGGTTCCTGATGTCACGGCATCCACACACAGAGCTTTGCATCTTGACTACCAATTGGCACTTCCAGCAATCCAGTCCTTTTTTTTCTGTGTAACAATGAAATGTCAGTCTAAATGATGTGTAAGCTGGATTATTGCTCCAACTATGGACTTGCTGCGATCAAAGCCAAATCAAATGTGAAGGTATGGAAGCTTGGCTGGTGAACCATGTATTTTACTGGGAACCAAGCACAATTAGGTGATCCAAAGAAATTACAAATGAATGTATAAACTAACTTGCCAAAATCAATTTCTCTGCATGGGTTCTGTTAGCTATTCACAGTTTTATGTTCTTTTTAATGGAATGTGAACTCTGATCACTGATTGAACTTGGAAATAAATGGGAAAAACATCAAATCAATACTTAATATGATGTGGTGTTACATAGATGGTGGCAAGTCAAGATGCAAGTAATTTGAAATGAACAGTCATTTTGATTAATTGCAGAATTTAATGTGGCTCTTGGAAATCTCCAGCATTTCCTGTCTTTATTTTGTATTTCCACTGTCTACACTTAATGGAATTTGCTGAACATTAATTTTGCAGGATTCCTTCACTCAGAGGCTTGCTCAGGTGGTTAGTCAGGTTTATTCTGTAATCAATTAGCCACAGTTTATTGGTACAGAAATCATATAATCGGAATTTTAAAAAAAAATTACTATCACACGTGAATTCCTGATATTGCTCATATTTCATATCAACATTAGGATGCTATTCAGCTCGATGGGTCTTAGCTAGCCAACAGAACCATCCCATTCTTCCACTTATTTCCCTGTAAATTATACTCTGATATCTGTCCATTAATAATTTTAGATTTCCCACCAGGCATCTATGCTGTTGGTAATTTACAGTTGTCTATTAACCTAACAAGTAGCACATCTTTGAGATGTGAGAGGAAACTTGCACCTGGGAGAAACCAGTGATGTCACAGGGAGAATGTCCAAACTCCGTACAGATAACCTCAGTTGATAAGATCAACAGCTTTTCTGTTGCAGTTATAGTCAGCTCTAATGCTCCTCCTTAGTGTTGATAACTTTTTTGATTAAAGCAGAACATGCTTTTACAATAGGAAGAAATGGACAAATAATCTGCAAAACAGAGTTGCTTTAATCCCACTCCCTGCCCTGTGATAGAATGTTTTTTTTTAGTTCCAGATTATTGAGGAGGAACAAATCATGGTTAACATACAGTGTACTTGCCAGAAGGTGTGCACGTATATGAATATGGTCTGATGTCAGATAATTCAAGAGGATTTGTTTGTTTGCACAGTGGAAAACATTAAGCCATTCTACATGAAGATGGCACTCTGAACTTTGTAGATTGCTTCATGTCTGTGACTCTCAAGATTTTGAGTGAAAAAAAAAAAAACCGATGAAGGGCATCGGAGGGTCAGGCAGCATCCATGAAAGGAAATGGACTGACAACATTTACGCTGCAGTCCATTTCCATTCACAGATACTGCTGAGTTCCTCCAGCAGTTTGTTTTCTGTAGATGCTGGAACCTTGAGCAATCTTTTGTGCTTCAGTGCAAAAGACTTAATTTGTTAACCCTAAGTATAAATCTGTTTCCCTTGGAAGGAGGCACGAAGGTTGAATGGATCCCATCTGAAGTTTACCACGATGGTTCATAATATAATCCTTTCTCATGGATAAAGCTGAATTGATTTTAGTCATGTAATTAACAATGTTCCAGTTGAAACAATGAAAGACATTTGGGGGGGCAGAGTTTATAACTCTGTTGATGGGACATGATAGTTTGGATAAAAAGCAAATGTTTTCTGAAGCTCAAACATGATATGTTGAAATATATGGATTAAGTTACACAAGAATCAAATCCCCAATTATTGGAAGGGCTGTTCAAACAGATGCAACCTGACAGATAATGAGACATTGATGACAGAACATGAGGGTGGCAGGGTGGTGCAACTGATAGAGCTGCTGCCTCACGGTACCAGAGACCTGACCAAGGGTGCTGTCGGTGTGGAGTTTGTACACTCTATCTGTGACTGCAAGGTTCCTCATGATGCCCCAGTTTCCTTCCACATCCCAAAGATGTGCAGGTTTGCAAGTTAATCAGCCTCTGTAAATTTGCCCTCTTGATTAAGTAGTGGATGCGAACGTGGGACAACAGGGAACTAATGCGAAGAGGTGGTCGATGGTCGGCGTGGAGTTAGTGTGCCAAAGAGCCGTTTCCACACTGTATCTCTAAACGAAAAAGAACTGAGCGGCACAGTGGTGCAGCGGTAGAGTTGCTGCCTTACAGCACTTGCAGCGCCGGAGACCCTGGTTCGATCCCGACTATGAGTGCTGTTGGTATGGGGTTTGTCCGTTCTCCTCGTGACCGCGTGAGTTTTCCCCGAAATCTTCAGTTACCTCCCACATTCCAAAGATGTACAGGTTTGTACGTCGACCGGCTTGGGTATGTAGACTTGGAAAAAGTGTAAATTGCCCCTAGAGTGTGTAGGCTTGTGTTAATGTGTGGGGATCGCTGGTCAATGCGGACTCAGTCGGACGAATGGCCTGTTTCTGCGCTGTATCTCTAAACTAAACAGAAAAATGAAAATTGCAGCAGGTTACAAATTCTGTGAGAGAGGAGGTTTCTGACACTGGGGAAGCTCCTTCTCCAGAGGGGATAAGTGCACGCAGAGTGGCTTGATGGTATAAAATGCTGATATGAATAACTCAGTGTCTGAAGAAGTCCAATTGCAGCTTTTGGGTATATCACCAGCTCCGCATTGTGGAAAGCTAGACGAAGTGATGCTAATATATTTAAAAGAAAACTGGACAAAGGCAAAAATATATATATAGATTTTCTCTTCATTCTTCCATTGCCTTTTTACTGTGCATTAGTGTCTCTCTCCCTGGGAGCACCTGCCTTGATATCTGACAGTCTTAACTGCACTTCAAAGCAAATGGGAAATGTGTTGTATAATTTGCTGTCCACCCCTATCACTGTGCCTCACCAGGCCGTCATTGTCCAGCATTCAGAAGTTGATGTCCATCAGTGATAATTCTATCACATTGTTGTATGCATTTAGCTAAAAGTGGATCAAAATGCTCTCCGAATTTTTGGAAGTAACTGAGCAGTCGCTATCCCCAAAATGCTGAAGTATCTCAGCAGGTCAGGCAGCATCTCGGGAGAGAAGGAATGGGTGACGTTTCGGGTCGAGACCCTTCTTCAGACTGAAGTCAGGGGGGCGGGACAAAGGAAGGATATAGGTGGAGACAGGAAGATAGAGGGAGATCTGGGAAGGAGGAGGGGACGGGAGGGACAGAGGAACTATCTAAAGTTGGAGAAGTCGATGTTCATACCACTGGGCTGCAAACTGCCCAGGCGAAATATGAGGTGCTGTTCCTCCAATCTCCGGTGGGCCTCACTATGGCACTGGAGGAGGCCCATGACAGAAAGGTCAGACTGGGAATGGGAGGGGGAGTTGAAGTGCTCGGCCACCGGGAGATCAGTTTGATTAACGCTGCCTGACCTGCTGAGTTACTCCAGCATTTTGTGAAGATTTGTACCAGCATCTGCAGTTATTTTCTTATAGTCTCTATCCCCAATCCATTGCCCAAATGAAATATCCACCAAAGTGTCGAGCAGCATATTTAATTATTGTTAAATATTGTTTGATTATAACCAATATTCAGTGTTGTTTCTGGAAGTATCCATACATTGGTGTCAGGAGCAGAGTGAGTAGGTAGCATTGATCACTGTCATTAAAACAGGCATTATTCCTACCCTTTGTAATTCTGTAGTCTAATACCGTGGAACGTCACAGTTTAAACTGAGGAGGAATTTTGAAAGTAATTTGTTATTTTGGATAATGATGGGTTGGGTATGGTTAACTGGTGTTAAAGAGTGGCAGGGAATGATATTAAGCTCCAATATGACGTATGCAATAACTTCAAATTATCAAGCCAAAATAAAAAGCACGCGCTTATAATTAAAATCCCTGGGGCAAGCTGAGCTTATCATGTTACTGCACTCAGTACTGTTCAGATTTCCCTGTTTGTGAGTTACTGCTATTTTTGCAGTCCTTTGTAATCTGGTGATAAATCTTGGTGCAATCTGCTACTGTATGTTCGGCTAGTTAATCCACTCTACCTCTTTGTCTTGTTCCATAACATAGTCAATCCTCTTTGTCCTTGGATTGTATTGTACTGAACCAAACCTTTCACATTGCAAGACATAATCTCCATCCATGAAAACAATTTGCATTTAACCGCAAGAAAACTCAAACTGAAATCAAAATCTTGCAGCCTGCATAGAATGCGAACTGTTACTAATCCAGGTCTGGTTCATAGGTTCCATTCATAACTTTATTTTTCTTCATGGCTTTGCAGCATTTTGATCCTCTGCATTTTGGTTTAACTTGATTCATTATCAATAGGGCGTAAATGTATCCCTGTGTTAATTAGTATAGCGAAACAATTTAGGATATTCAATTCAATTTTCAATATTTTTTTCCAGATGCTGGCATTTCATACCCCCTTAATCTCCCTACCTTATCCATCCAATTGTACAAATGGGAGCCGACGCAAATTCCAGCCGAATAATTTGAAGAAAAGGCACAAAATGCTGGAGTATTGTAACTCAGTTAGTCAGGATGCATCTCTGGAGAATATGGATAGACAATAGACAATAGGTGCAGGAGGAGGCCATTTGGCCCTTCAAGCCAGCACCGCCATTCAATGTGATCATGGCTGATCATTCTCAATCAGTACCCCGTTCCTGCCTTCTCCCCATCCCCCCTGACTCCACTATCCTTAAGAGCTCTATCCAGCTCTCTCTTGAATGCATTCAGAGAATTGGCCTCCACTGCCTTCTGAGGCAGAGAATTCCACAGATTCACAACTCTCTGACTGAAAAAGTTTTTCCTCATCTCAGTTCTAAATGGCCTACCCCTTATTCTTAAACTGTGGCCCCTTGTTCTGGACTCCCCCAACATTGGGAACATGTTTCCTGCCTCTAACGTGTCCAACCCCTTAATAATCTTATATGTTTCGATAAGATCTCCTCTCATCCTTGTAAATTCCAGTGTATACAAGCCTAGTCGCTCCAGTCTTTCAACATATGACAGTCCCGTCATTCCGGGAATTAACCTAGTAAACCTACGCTGCACGCCCTCAATAGCAAGAATATCCTTCCTCAAATTTGGAGACCAAAACTGCACACAGTACTCCAGGTGCGGTCTCACTAGGGCCCTGTACAACTGCAGAAGGACCTCTTTGCTCCTATACTCAACTCCTCTTGTTATGAAGGCCAACATTCCATTGGCTTTCTTCACTGCCTGCTGTACCTGCATGCTTCCTTTCAGTGACTGATGCACCAGGACACCCAGATCTCGTTGTTCGTCCCCTTTTCCTAACTTGACACCATTCAGATAATACTCTGCCTTCCTATTCTTACTACCAAAGTGGATAACCTCACACTTATCCACATGCTGTCTGAAGAAAGGTCCTGACACGATACATCGCCTATCCATATCCTGCAGGGATGCTGCCTGATCCGTTTAGTTACTCCAACAATTTGTGTCATTCGTTGGTAAACCAGCATGTGCACTTCCTTGTTTCTACAGAATAATTCAAAGGACCTAAGACCTGGATACAGGATCTTTCAACTGCTCATTGCTATCTGTTTTTTTTCATTAGAGTGTGCATAAAATGGTGAAAGCACCATTAACAGCTGTGTAAGTAGGTTTTGGGCACTTTGAAATGATCATATTAAGAAAAGACACGTGCAAACGAGACTGTAATTATTTTTCAGTCACACCAAGGGACCACACAGTAAACTGGAGAATTCAAGCAGATGATAACTTTGCAATGAGGTTGTTAAAACTTGATGAAAAACTGCCCCGAAAACTTAGCATCTGGACTTTATTAATCTAATTTTGGCATGAAGTTGATTTGCTAATTTTGGTTGGGATCTTGTACACAGCCAAGAATAGCTACATACTATTGAAGTTGGAAATTCAATTATAGTTGTGGACGATTTAAATTTTAAAAATGCAGTTAGAAAATAATGCAGTAAGTTCAGATGATGCAGATGTATGACTGTGGCACATGTTTTTGAGGGAAACCAGTCTATTGTCACCCTTGCCTTTCAATCGAAAATCACTGAATGCCATCTGTTTAGGATTGCACGTTAAATGAAGACAACAGCTTGCGTATGTTCTGAGGTGGGAAGATGTGAGCTGGGGTGTGTGGTAGTTTAGGAAACTAAAGGGTTTCTAGTATGTTGCCGAGATTTGACTCTGCAAGACCATCCAGGGGCATCTTGGTTGGCATGCACGTGTTGGGCCAAAGTGCCTGTTTTCATGCTGTATGACCCTCTCTCGGGAAATTTTAACCTTGACAGGTTGTCCACCTTGTCAACGCATTGCTTTGAGCCAGGTACGGTGTGTTCTCAACAATTTGACCTGATCCATGACCTTAGGATGGATTAATATGTGGTCAACCTTCTGTTGATCCTGGATCCTGCCACCAGGTGTGCACTTAGACAGATTTGGTGGGTTTGTGGAAGTTCACTTTTCAGCCATGTGGTGAAGACATTTACCTTCATTTGCTGAGTTTTCCTGGAGCCTGAGTAATTTGGTAAGTCCTGCAAAGCACGCTAAATCCGAGGCTTTGAGAATTATTTTTATTGTTATCACGTAACTGAACCAACTGTTATCAGGTAACTAGAGAGCAGTCCCGAACTACTACCCTCGAACTGGAGACCCTCGGACTGTTTTTGATAGGGGTTTACCGGCTTTATTTTGCACTAAACATTATTCCCTTTATCCTGTATCTGTACACTGTGGGTGACTCGATTGTAATCATGTTTTGTCTTTCCGCTGACTGGTTAGCAAGCAGCAAAACCTTTTCACTGTTACTCGATTCATGTGACAATAAACTAAACTCAATTGTTTTGTTTAGAGTGTGTAAGATCTTTTGTACTGCTGCTTTCAAAGGCAAATGAACACTGGCACATCTATAAATGGAACATCTTTGAATGGAACATTTTTTAATGGAAGAACCACAGAAAATGCTGGAAATAGTAGGCCAGGCAGCATCAATGGAGAGAGAATGGTGTTAATAATTCAGAAATGTTTATCTTTGTTTGCCTCTTCACAGGTGCTATCTGATGTATTGAATATTTGCACCTATAGATTCAAAGGGTCGCACCGCACAGAAACAGGACCCTTGTCCAACCTGCCCATGCTGCAAACCAAGATGTGTAATGGAACTAGTCCTATTCGTCTGTGATTGACTCGTGTCCCTCAAACCTTTCTATCAATTTTCTCTCTCTTTCTAATTTGCAGCATCTGCAATGGTTGCTGTTTAACTGTTGGATAATAAAGGGAGTGACTCTCAGCAGCATCTGGTTTTGCAATGCGTTGAGAATGTAACAGATGGTTCTCTCAGTTCTCTTGGGTACACATACACGTGTATGTACTGCATTTACAGTTCTACATTGCACCTCACCAGGTTGGTTGCTCAGCGCTTGTTCATACTCCGGTGGGGAGGGATCTGCTGTGGTGAATTGGAACTGACTTGTGCAGTGTAGTTATAGGAAGGATGTGGAGGCTTTGGACAGGGTGCAGAGATGGTTTATCAGAATGCGACCTGGATTGGAGGGTTTCAGACAGAAGAAGAGATTGAATAAACTTGGATTGTTTTCTCTGGAACGTTGGAGATTGAGGGGAGAATTGACAGAAGTATATAAAATAATGAGAGATAGATAGGGTGGACAGACAGAATCTTTTCCCCAGGGTAGAAATGTCCAACTGAAAGTCTAATGGAAATGTGCGGGCCTAGTTATTTTCTAAACACACAGAGTAGTGGGGGACCTGAATACATTGCCACAAGTGGTGGTGGTGGTGGTGGCAGATATGATTGTGATGTGTAAGATGCTTGTCGATTGGCATGTGCAAGTGCAGGGAACAGTGATATGAATCACTCACAGACGCTTGAGATCAATTTAACAAGACATCATATTCGGCACAAACA
The DNA here is from genome assembly GCF_053455715.1 of Rhinoraja longicauda. NCBI lineage: Eukaryota > Metazoa > Chordata > Chondrichthyes > Rajiformes > Arhynchobatidae > Rhinoraja > Rhinoraja longicauda. Next base: position 18,975,126 of record NC_135984.1, on the reverse strand, counting down.
TTATGTGCCAAATGACCCATTCCTGTGCTGTGCTATTCTATGTTCCCCCACATGTCCTTGTTCTCCAGAGATGCTGCCTGATTCCCTGAGTTGCTCCAGCACTTTGTATCTCTTTGTGGAAAGCAGCATCTGCAGCTCCTTGTTTCCACCACCAAATTATTTTGTTCAGTTTTGTAACCTTGCAGCGCAAACCACAGACAAGCAAAGTGCAGCTGGTGAAGAGGAGTGAACTTGCACTGGGATGGCTGCCTGTGCATTGAACCAAAAATGCTCTCAGCAACTTAATCGGCTCATAATCTATAAATGGGCTAGATAGAGCTAGATAGAGCTCTTAAGGATAGCGGAGTCAGGGGGTATGGGGAGAAGGCAGGAACGGGGTACTGATTGAGAATGATCAGCCATGATCACATTGAATGGCGGTGCTGGCTCGAAGGGCCGAATGGCCTCCTCCTGCACCTATTTTCTATTGTCTATAATAATTAAAACAGATTTGTGTTGTTTGAATAAATCAAAATGAAATGGCAAATGCTGGAAATCTAAAATAAAAACACAAAATGCTTGAGATACTCAGCAAGTCAGGCATCCTTGGATAGAGTAATAGTGACATTTCTATCCCGAGTCTTGCATTCCGATGAAATATCTTCTGTTTTGCTCACCACCGATGGATTTCTGACTTGCTGAGTGTTGGCAGTATTATCTCATTAACAATTTTTGTCCTGCATCTAAACTTATTTTTAGCAACCTCCACCAGTCATAAACGCTTTTCCAGTGGAATTTTCTATCTGCTCTAAAAAATACTCCTGCTTAAGCAACTCTTTGCTTATCCAAAAGCGAGAGAGAGCTAATATTGATTAAAGGCTGTTGGCCTCCACAATCCACCATGCTTGCAAACTTCAATCATTGGATTGGACATGGATTATTTGGCAAATCTGTGTCTAATGGGTCGATCCATCCAAGTTATATAAATATATTTTTGTTTCTGAACATTTTCAGTTAATCTTTGCTTTAGTGTAATGTTCACCTTGCTGAAATGAATAGTGGTTCACTCTCATCTCTCATGGAAATTGTCCAAGGTCTTGTAGCTGTGCTCTCTAATTACCGTGGCAGTTGAAAGGCGAATTATTTGTGGCAAGCACTGTGACCTAGGCTGGATTCCAAGCTGGCTGGCCACACTGACATCTTCCAGCTGAAGATGGCAATGCTCCATGATCTGTGTCAAATTGAATTATAGGTTTTACACATTCAGGGCATGATGTTCAGCAGTCTTGGATATCTGTGTAATTACCAGTAACAGAGACTCCACTTCTTGCCGTACAGGAATGATTTTCCTTTCGATTGCATGCTACAAATGATCCATCTGAAAATCGTCTGTCAGAGAGTCATGCACTAGTTATCCTCTGTGAATTGGCGGCCGATTTCAGCTTTAACTCTAGAAATTTTACACTTTAGTGCGAAGGCATTTTTCACTTCTAAATATAGCAATGCCTCACAGTGCCAGAAACCTGAGTTCGATCCTGACTACAGGTGCTGTCTGCATGGAGTTTGAACGTTCTCTCCGTGACCTGCGTGGGTTTTCTCCGGGAAGCTCAGGTTTCCTCCCACACTCCAAAGATGTACATGTTTGTAAGCTAATCGGCTTAGTATAAATGTTTTAAAAATTTGTCCCTAATGTGTGTAGGATGGTGATCGTGTGTGGGGATCGCTGGTCGGTGTGGACTCGGTGGGCCGAAGGGCCTGTTCCCATGATGTATCTCTAAACTAAACTAAATTAAATGCGGGCTAATATGACAGGATTGCAAAACTAAAATACAGATTATTTTATCATACAGCTTTTCTTGATATAGATCATTTAATATAGTAAATGATACTGTTAATATTTCTGAGTCTTTGATGTTAAAATGTAGATTATCATTTCTTCCTTACCTGTCTGTTTACGTTTGTCTTGATGGATTCAGCTCACCTGCAAAGCATTCTGTTCGGGTGTTATCTCATGTTGATTTTGGCTTTGTTTGCATCTACCATCTCTGATAATGGCAGATTGGGACCCAAATGTCATTATATTCGGAGATAGTGAAGAGATTCCCAAAATGTGGAGAAGTCACCAAATCTAAAGCAAGCACAAGGGACAACGTTTCCTCTTATGTTCCGAATCTGGTTCATTTTTCATTTTTCTGCAGCATTTGGTAAGACCAGCATTTATTGGTCATGTCTAATTGCCCTTGCGAAGATGGCGGTGAGCATTTTCTTTCTTGAGCTATTGTTGCCATGAAGGTATTTCTGGTAGAGCTGCTTCCGAGGAAGCCACAGGATTTTAATCTGGCAATGTGTGAAGGAACAGCGAGGCAATTGTATGTTAGAATGCCAAGTGGCTTGGAGAAGAAATTAAGGGATTGGTTCATTCGAGGGAGATGTCGCAAGAACGTACGGCAATGACAGCAGGCACAGGGTAAAGACTCCTGTCCCACCATTCACCATGAAAATTGCTGATCTGCACCAGACCTAAACTTCCAAAGTATAGAACATGGAACAGCACAAGAACAGGCCCTTCGGCCCACAACGCCTGTGCTGAACATAATAAGCCCATGGCCATCTCCTTTCTACCCACGCATAATTCATATCCCTCTATTCCCTGCGGAACCATATGCCTATCCAAAATCCTCTTAAATGCCACCATCGTCTCGGCCTCAACCAGCAAACCCTGGCCGAGCGTTCCAAGCACTCAACCCCCCCCCCCCCCCCCATGTGTGTAAAACAAAATGATGAGTGCTTGCACACGTCCTTTAAACTTTGTCACTCTCACCTTAAAGCTATGCCTGCTACTATTTGATTTTTCTATCCTGGGAAAAAGGTTCTGACTGTCTACTATATTTTTGCCCCTCATAGTTTTATACGGTTCTATCAGGTCTCCCCACAACCTGGTGTTCCAGAGAAAGCAATCCAAGACTGTCCAACCACTCCCTGCAGTTAATACCTCTTAATCGAGGCAACATTCTGGTACACATCCTCTGCACCCTTTGCAAAGCCTCTACATCTTTCCTGTCATGTTTTGTTCTGTGCCAGTTCCCCATATCCATCTGCTCCTCAATCTTTCAAAGATTCTTAAATGCAGATACATAGATAATAGGTGCAGGAATAGGCCCTTCAGCCAGCACCGCCATTCAATGTGACCATGGCTGATCATCCACATCCAGCACCCTGTTCCTGCCTTCTCCCCATATCCCTTGATTCCTCTAGACCTAAGAGCTCTATCTAACTCTCCTTTGAATGCATCCAGTGAATCAGCCTCCACTGCCTTCTGTGGCAGAGAATTGCACAAATTCACAATGCTCAAATACCTTCCTTAATACCTCCAATGATCCTGTCTCCACAAGCAGGGTACAAGTGTTTCAGAGATTCACCATCCTGTTCAAGAAGTCTCTGTAAGGACTTTGAATTTGTGCATTTTGCCAACATGTTGAATGTTTAACGTGGTGTGGAGATTCCACTGAAGTGGAGTGATCAGCTCTGGATGAAGCCAAGTTTTGAGTGTTGCTTCATCTGTACATGTAAAGAACATCTCATCTTAATTGTGCCGAGAAGCTGGTGGGGTGGCAATAGGGAGTCAGGATGCGAGTCACTTGCCTGAGGTGGGTAAGAAATCAGGAGAGCACAAGGAATGGTCTTTGGACAACCTCATTCATAAATATTTAGAAACAGGAGGAGCATTTGTTGAATGAGTGAAATTCAGATCGCAAACAAGGAAGAGGAGCTCGGTAACAAACAATGAAAGGTGAATGAGTAAACTGAGGATGAGGAGGATAGAAGAATATAACGTGTGTCTGGCAGCAGGGTGATTTCATTCCCAAGGAATATAGAAAACAGATTTGGAAACCTTACTGTGCCCATTTTGCTTGTAAATCGATGTTTAGCTCCGGCCCATTAATTTTCCTGTATTCCAAGGGAATTAATTCACCCTTAGCTTGAAGGGCTGAAAGGCCTACTCCTACACCAATTTTTCTATGTTTGTATGTTTCTGGGTACTTTGGTATCAAATTAACAGCTTGGAATTAATAATATGTGGATATAATGAGTCACATTTAAAAAAACGTTTTAAAAAACGAAGAAATGTTGGAGTCACAATCCTAAAGGCACTGCTTTGAGATGCAATCAATTTTGAATGGCATTTCCTTTATTTTCCTCCCTCTCTGCTCACCAACCAGCCACAGTGTTTTGATACTGAGCCTCTGAAACATGTTATGAAATGTATTACCTTCCTGCAATTGATCAAGTCAGGGGAGGCAGACATAAGCAGCAGGGTGGTGAGGCTTCATAAGTATGGAGATTGGTCCTCCAAATATTGGCACAGGAGCGAAAAAAATATTTATCTAACACATTTTCTTGGGGCAGTTTTTTCAGTTCAACATGATAGAACTGAAAGCAAAAACATCATAATATTGTGAATAATGGATACCTGGAAATGGATACCAGGCAGTAATCTCAATGGGTTCAGGCTCCCCAGCAAGCTGAAAGAACAATGTTCAAATGATTTATAACAGTCATACGAATCCCAGGCTGAGATTACTGCTTTCAAACTCTCCCAGGTATTAGATTCTTTTTAAAATATACACTTAAAAAGTTAGGGAGAAGTTTTAATGTTTCCTTGGCTTTCTATTGCCAGGAGCAGGTATGACAAGAAACTTTGATCAATATGCTTTGAAAATGTTGGGACTGAAGAATCCTCCTTCTTCTTTGACACCAGTCTTGAAGGAATTCCAGTTGTGTGTCTGAAGCGATATTTTGGTCAACTTTTGACTGCATATCTCTTGCTTTGAGAGAATGATATTTTGCAACCTAATTTCAATTTCAACCTCTATTTTTGAACTACTATTTTGCATGTAAATGAATGATTCTTGGAAGTACGACTACTTGTTTTAAATTGCAATGGAATACGACTTGAAGGGATGCTGTGTAATTTAATTCATGTCTAATTAAGCCTCGTTTTGCTTGATTAATTATTCTTTGCTAATTTGATAGGAATTGCAGATTTCATAGACCCATATTTTCAATTGGAACAAAACAATGTGGCTCTGAATATTTGAGCCATAAGTTGCATCAGCTTTGTTTTCTAATTAATTTTGATCTAATGTATATTAATGTGAAAATATCTATTATTCAAAAGAATGATGTAATTTTAAAAACTTGATTTTGATGTGGCCCTCGAAATGTGGATATTCTGCAAGTTACAATCAGAGTGCAGCAAAACAGAAAAAATAGCTAAAAAGCTCAGTTGAACAAATGCCTATCAATGGCAACAAAGTAATGGAGTTTTGAAACCTTTCCAGTGGGGGATGATGTGGAAAGCTGAAGACTACCAGCCTTTTTTTCCATAGGAGTGTAGGTTGACTTATTGAACTTGATTAACAAAAGAGATTTGTGTCTGTGAATTGCTGAGCCAAACTATTCCATTGAAACTGATTTGTGTTGAATGTAATGTGTAATTGCTAGAGTTTTTATTGTAGGTTTGTAACGGAAGTCAAAGGCCAGGGTAAAGATGATCTATGTTGTAATTTACTGCAATCATGCCTGCTTTTTCGAAGGAGGTGAAAGTAAAAAGTAAAAATGGAATGAACAAAATAGACCGAAGGTGGACACAAAATGATAAAGTCAGCAGGACAAGCAGCATCTCTGGAGAGAAGGGATGGGTGACGTTTCGGGTCGAGACCCTTCCTCAGACTTCTTCAGACTGCTCCCGCTCTGAGTACCTTCATGGGCAAAATAGCCCGCAGTGTTAGAACAGAGATATTGCTATGGTAGTTGGGCTTGATATATTTTTGCCATTTCAGTTTCAACTACGAGCTTTGCTTCTTACCTTGAAATTGGTTGTTGGAGAAGTGGGTTATTTTAGTAGATGATATTCAAAGGTACAATTTCATATTTCACCATCTCAACAGCACATAACTTTAATGACTTCCCTTCAATTTGAAAATGAAAATATTTCAGATCTAACAGGTTTTGAAAATAAAGCAGTTGGATACAGGTTGGGCTGATCTTTGCCGCAACCTGGCACTGTTGATTGATGAAACAAGGTTTAATCAGAATGCTGACCACATCTCCAGAACAAATTAATAATATTGTTTCCTGTGCATTGCATGTTTGGTCTGTCGATCAGCACATGAAATATTCTTTTTGTTTATTATGGTTGGAAAAAAATCTTCAAAGCCCACAGTGGTCTCTTTGTCTTTTTATTCAGGTCATTGATCATGGTGAGTGCTTATGAAGCAGCTTACTTATAGAAGATGAAGAAGCTGACTTAATATTTCAACACTTAGTTTTGGGTTAAGATATGATGAGAGTTTGAAGGCTCTGGGTCTATACTTACTGCAGTTTAGAAGGACGAGGGGGGACTCATTGCAACTTACCGAATAGCGAAAGGCCTGGATAGAATGAATGTTGAGAGGATATTTCCACTGGTGGGAGAGACTCAGACCCAAGGCTATAGCCTCAGAATAAAAGGACATCCCTTTAGAAAGGGGATGAGCAGGATGGAGAATCGGGAGGAATCAGTGATGAGGAGGATGGAGGCCAAGTCAACGGATATATTTAAGGCAGAGATGGACAGATTCTTGATTAGTAAGGGTGTCAGGGGTTATGGGGCAAAGGCAGGAGAATGGGCTTGAGGGAGAAAAGATAGATCAGCCATGAATGAATGGCGCAGTAGACTTGATAGGTCGAATGGTCTAATTCCGCACCGAGAACTTATTAAACTTATGACTCCTAGTTGGTGGGATGTTGTGGGTTGGTATCAAGATGATGGTCCATGTCTAGAAATTTGTTCATTCACAGCTACCCCAACCACCCAAATAAAATGGTGCTCTGCTAAACCGTGACTAGAGTGGAAATCATCCGCAGGTAGAGCAGACCATTGCATTATTCGGTAAGTTGCAATGAGTCCCCCCTCGTCCTTCTAAACTGCAGTAAGTATATTCTGCATGCGTTAATGTCATTACAAAAACTACTCCTGACTTATCAACAGGATTTTTGTTTGATTAACATTATATTTCGGTGTAAAACATCCGCCAAGTGATTTCACATCCCCCAAGTGATTGCACATGCAAAATGCAATTGGAAAATGACACCTCTTATTTACTCACAAACCAACGAGGTTTTATTAACATTTTCCATGAAACACACTGCAGCCTTTGGCCTCTCTAACGTCGCTGACCTCCCGTGACTTTCAACAAATCTTTGGTGCTTTATCTGTGAAGATCAAGGTCGTGGACACTATCAGATTACTAAATTCGGCATCATTCCAGACTGTTGTTGCTGATTTCTGTCTTACAATTTGCTGCGTACTGTGCATTTAAGCAGATCACCTAAACTTCATACCCAAGCAGAGAAACCTACAACTCTTTCAATAGACAATAGACAATAGGTGCGGGAATAGGCCGTTCGACCCTTCAAGCCAGCACCGCCATTCAATGTAATCATGGCTGATCATCCACAATCAGTACCCCATTCCTGCCCTCTCCCCATATCCCTTGACTCCACTATCATTAAGAGCTCTATCTAACTCTCTCTTGAAAGCATCCAGAGAATTGGCCTCCACTGCCTTCTGAGGCAGAGAATTCCACAGATTTACAACTCTCTGAGTAAAAATGTTCTTCCTCATCTCTGTTCTAAATAGCCTACCCCTTATTCTTAAACTGTGGCCCCTGTTTCTGGACTCCCCCAACATTGAGAACATGTTTCCTGCCTCTAGCATGTCCAATCCCTTAAGAATCTTATATGTTTCAATAAGATCCCCTCTCATCCTTCTAAATTCCAGTGTATACAAGCCCAGTCACTCCAGTCTTTCAACATACCACAGTCCCGCCATTCCGGGAATTAACCTGGTGAACGTACGCCACACTCCCTTAATAGCAAGAATGTCCTTCCTCAAATTTGGAGACCAAAACTGCACACAGTACTCCAGGTGCGGTCTCACTAGGGCCCTGTACAACTGCATAAGGACCTCTTTGCTCCTATACTCAACTTCTCTTGTCATGAAGGCCAACATTCCATTAGTTTTCTTCACTGCCTGCTGTCAGTCCCTTTTAAGGACAGGCAGAGAGGATACAGACATTGTTAGCCTTGCTCCCTTCCTCTTTTCCCATTAGGCAAGAAGTGGGGGAGTGACCAGGGTGAGGCTGGTCCTTGATTAGGCCACCACCATAATCTAGGATCGATCTCATCCTGGTCACACCCTCTTCTCCCCTCTCCCATCAGGCAAGAGGTACAGAAGTTTGAAAGCACATCCCTCCGGATTCAGGGCCAGGTTTTCCCCAGCTGTTATCAGGCAAATGAACCGACCTCTTACCAACTCAAGAGGGGTCCTGACCTCCCATCTACTTCATTGGAGACCTTTGCAATATCTTTAATCAGACTTTACTGGATTTTATCAAAGGTTATTTCCCTTGTCGTGTAAAAGTACATTGCAGACTGCTTGATTGTAATCATGTATAGTATTTTCACTGACTTGATTGCATGCAACAAAAAAGCTTTTCGCTGTACCTCGGTATAAAAACACAGCTCAATCATGTTCTTAAAGAGACCCGCTGACAATCTCCTGCCAGGGATGTCTACCTGTAGTTTGTAGAGGGCTTGAATCTTCCCATTGTGAAACGTTTATGCCTCCTGCAGGCACAGTTTATCATAAACCTCTCCAGGCCAATCTACCCCTCTCAGAACACTCTCCCACTTGCTTACTCTACAGTACCATGTCTAGTCATTCAATAGCATCATTTTTCGGTGGCTGGAATAGTTCTGTTTCCATTGCAGAATGTTCCTTTAGGAGCTGGTTGCTGGGAGCACCTGCAAGTCAAACTTCCAACAACCTGCAATAAATCAATTGCTGCCCTGGAACTGACACAGTGGGCATTATGCAGTGGAAACTGAACAACAATGTTCAGCCAACCTTGTGATTGATGTTCTCGATGCTCCTGGCACTTTCACCAACAGTGTTGAGTGAACTTCAATGCCTATTCAACACGACTAAAAATAGTTAAGAAACGTCCAGATCAAAGACCTCTCAAAAAAAGAGCACCCTGCACATTCAAGGATCTTACTGATCAATAAACAAACAGTGATTTCCATCAACATGTGAAGCAGCTGGAAAAGCAATGAGACGGAGGTAAGGAGTCATCTCGAGGGAACCTAGAACCTGCTTTAAGAGGTGGGGGGTGGGTTGGGGGAGGCGGGGGGGCAGCGCATGGAAAGCAAAAATATCTGCAGATGTTGGAAACCTGCAATAAAAAAAGAGAATGGAGCACATTTAGCAGGTCAGGCAGCATAAAGTATGTGGAAAGGAAAGTTGATGTTTCAGATTCATTGCCCAATGTCACAGCGTTCCGATGAGGTGGCATCGACTGTGGCGTCAATTTTGTTACTCCTTCCACAGATGTTGCCTGACCTGCTGAATGTTTCCAGCATTCGCTGTTTGAATTTCTAGGGAAAACCCACTTCAAACCAATAGAAATTAACAAGAACTCCTGTGGGATTTAGTGAACTATCATTAGTAAGATGAGTGAGAGACTGAATTCTCTTTGGACTTGGTTTAATTTCAAAAATTCAATATATTCCCAGGTTCTAATGTATTTAATTTGCATTTATACGATAGTAAGATTTGTCCAGAGTGATTTTTTTTTTCTTCTGGGACAGGCTTTGGGCTGTATTTAATGAAGTGATAGCTCAATAAAACAAAAGTTTCATCAGAGTATTGTAAGACAATAAATTCCTGAAGATGATTTCCAATCTGTACATCATTAGCATTTGCCTTGTGATGTTACAGTACTCATGCAGCAAAATTGTATTCTACCTTTATCATGAGAAATGAGGTTAGGCTACCTGATTCCTCACCACTTATGCAAGTCCCTGAAGTCAGAGTTTTAAAGGTCATGAATCAATGTTTTGTGCAGCCATGACTCTTGAAATTAGTAGACATTTAGATCAGAGAGAAATACAACATGGAATGAGGTCCTTCTGGCCAACTTGTCCATGATGGCCAAGATGCCCCATCTACAGTAACACCACCTGCCTGCATTTGGGCTATATCCCTCTAAACCGCGTACCTGTCCAAATGTCTTTTAAATGTTGTTTTATTGAAATCATGTTAACTAAAAGCAAAGGACACATTTCCAATAATTATTGGAAGACTTTTCGGTAATGCAAGGGAGCAAATCTGCACGACAGTTAACGTCAGTTCTGAAGGACTTACGTGAGCCTGCTTTCAGATTATCTGAATGAGTGATGCTACTGCCTCTGTCATTCCCTTTTATCGGTTGGATTCCCCCATTGTTAAACCAGAGATCTTCATCTCAAATCCTCCTCCATTTCAGGAAAGATTCCCAGCTCCTGATTGGGGAAAGTCTTTGGTTTCAGTTACTTTGGTTTAATGTATTTAGAAATTCAATATATTTTTTTATATTTTTATTTCCAAACAATTTATATTAATTATAATAGTTTTGAAATATTATTTGAGAGACACTGATAGAGTCAAAGAATCAAACAGCATGGAAACAGGCCCATTGGCCCAACTCATCCATGCCAACCAAGATGCCCATCCAAGCAAGTCCCATTTGGCCCATATTCTCCATCTACGCTAGTCCTATCTGCCCTCTCTAAACTTTTCCATTTCATGTACCTGTCCAAGTATCTTTTAAATCTTGTTGGAGTACGTGCCTCAACTATCTCCTCTGGCAGCTTATTCTATGTGCCCACCACCCTGTGTGGGTACTGTTTGGAAAGTCTCAAGGCATTGGCAAAGACAAAAGCACCACCCTAGATTTAATGTGTTTTGAATCTACCAGGATATTCCAAGTTAGAGTTTCTGATCTAAGCCACCATCAATGTCTGACTCCATGGAGTGAATTCCAATGAAAATGGTACTGTGGATTTCTGCTCGAGATGTGAACTAGGCCAGGGACACAGGCATTGAGTCCTACTTGTGATCTGGGCACCAGAAGATCTGGCCTGGTGTTCAAATCTGAAGTGTTGTGGGAATGGAAAACCTGAATTCAACTGCCAACACCAAGTTGTTCTCTTATGCAGGTACATTCATATGATGGCTGCTTGTTAATATTTGTAACAGTGTGGAACTTGAATAATGGTTGTTTTGGGAACAACAAAAAAAATGGAATACATTTATCACCTCTAGTCATTAAGTGCAGATGCAAAATCAACATCCCACAGCCTTTTATTGAGAAGATGTCAAGCATGGCACATTAATTGCACTTTAGTGGATTGAGGCCATATATCTCATGCAGTGACAGTGTATCTGTTTTGTGGCAGATGCCGGCAGGCTGAAGCTATGTCAGGTGCTGAATAGATAAGCTGAAACAGCTGCATAGCTGAATGTCTGGCTGTGATAGGTTGCCTCATTTTCTGAATATACGTGCCTTTAGAAATTCAGACTTTGGTGTCAGTATTGGCTGGGATAAATGAAGCAAACTGAAGCTGCAGGGCTAATTAACCTCTTGTACGTTGGCTGGGGTAAACAGGAGGGAAGTAGATTGGTTTATTATTGTCACACGTAAAGAGGTTCAGGTGAAAGCTTTTTGTTGTGCGCCATCCAATCAAACCGTGGACAGATACAGAATGAAGGGTTTAGTGTTTAGTGCACGCTAACGTTCGATTGACAATAGTTTGAAGGCCTCCAATGAGGTAGATGGGTCAGGTCCACTCTCTCATTGGTGAAATGACCGTTCATTTGCCTGATAATGGCGGGGAAGAAAGTGTCCCTGAATGGGACTGAAGGATGATAAATCCCCAGGCCCTGATGGTCTGCATCCCAGGGTCCTCAGGGAGGTGGCTCGAGAAATAGTGGACACATTGGTGATCATTTTCCAATGTTCAATAAATTCAGGATCTGTTCCTGTGGATTGGAGGATAGCTCATGTTATCCCACTTTTCAAGAAAGGAGCGAGAGAGAAAACGTGGAATTACAGACCAGTTAGCCTGACTTCGGTGGTGGGAAAGATGCTGGAGTCAATTATTAAAGAGGTAATAACGGTGCATTTGGATAGCAGTAAAAGTATAAGTCCAAGTCAGTATGGATTTATGAAAGGGAAATCATGCTTGACTAATCTTCTGGAATTTTTTGAGGATGTGACAAGTAAAATGGATAAAGGGGAGCCAGTGGATGTAGTGTATCTAGACTTTCAGAAAGCCTTTGATAAGGTCCCGCACGGGAGATTGGTGACTAAAATTAGAGTACATGGTATTGGGGTAGGGTGTTGACATGGATAGAAAATTGGTTGGCAGACAGGAAGCAAAGTGTAGGAGTAAACGGGTCCTTTTCAGAATGGCAGGCAGTGGTGAGTGGAGTGCCGCAAGGCTTGGTGTTGGGGCCACAACTGTTTACCATATATATTAATGATTTGGAAGAGGGAATTAGAAGCAACACTAGCAAGTTTGCAGATGACACAAAGCTGGGTGGCAGTGTAAACTGTGAAGAGGATGTTAGGAGGTTGCAGGGTGACCTGGACAGGTTGAGTGAGTGGACAGATGCAGTATAATATAGATAAATGTGAGGTTATCCACTTTGGTGGCAAAAACAAGGAGGCAGATTATTATTTCAATGGTGTCAGGTTAGGTAAGGGGGAAGTGCAGCGACACCTGGGTGTCCTTGTACACCAGTCACTGAAAGTTGGCGTGCAGTTACAGCAGACAGTGAAGAAAGCTGATGGAATGTTGGTCTTCATAACAAGAGGATTTCAGTATAGGAGTAAAGAGGTTCTTCTGCAGTTGTATAGGGCCCTGGAGTACCCACATCTGGAGTATTGTGTACAGTTTTGGTCTCCTAATTTGAGGAAGGACATCCTTGTAATTGAGGCAGTGCAGCATAGGTTCACGAGATTGATCCCTGGGATGGCGGAACTGACGTATGAGGAAAGATTGAAAAGACTAGGCTTGTATTCACTGGAGTTTAGAAGAATGAGAGGGGATCTTATGGAAACATCTAAAATTATAAAAAGGACTGGACAAGCCAGATGCAGGAAAAATGTTCCCAATGTTGGGCGAGGCCAGAACCAGGGGCCACAATCTTAGAATAAAGGGGAGGCCATTTAAAACTGAGGTGAGAAAAAACTTTTTCACCCAGAGAGTTGTGAATTTGTGGAACTCTCTGCCACAGAGGGCAGTGGAAGCCAAATCACTGGATGGATTTAAGAGAGAGTTAGATAGAGCTCTAAGGGCGAGTGGAATCAAGGGATATGGGGAGAAGGCAGGCACGGGTTATTGATTGGGGACGATCAGCCATGATCACAATGAATGGCGGTGCTGGCTCGAAGGGCTGAATGGCACCTATTTGGTATGTTTCTGTTTCTATGTTTGTTATTGAGTGACTCTGCAATGCAGCTGGTGGAGCTCCAGCAAACAAGCTTCAATTCTAATCTCCATGTTGACTGCATGGAATTTGAATGCTCCACTTGTGACTCCAAGGGTTTCCCCTGAGTACTCTGGCTCCCCACCACATTTCCAAGATGTATTGTCTGCTCGGTTTAATTGGCTGCTGAGTGGTCGGATCTGATTGAGATTGATGGGAATGTGGAAGGAATGATAAGTGGGATTTGTGTTAATGGATGCTTGCAGGTGGTACAAGGTCAACGGACTGAAGAGCCGTTTCAGTGTTGTCTGCATCTGTTGCTCTAACACAAATAATTCTATCACTGATGCGATATCTTCTCTATTCTGCAGGGCAATTATGTGGTATTTAAAAAATAAGTATCCATATATTTTCTAAATGACCCAGTTGAATCACTAAGGACACTGATACGAGTGGCAGGGTAGCGCAGCGGTAGAGCTATTGCTTTCCAGCACCAAAGACCCGGGTTCGATCCTGACTACGGGCGCTGTCTGTACGGAGTTTGTATGTTCTCCCCGTGACGAGCGTGGGTTTTCTCCGAGATCTTCGGTTTCCTCCCACTCTCCAAAGATGTACAGGTTTGTAGGTTAATAGGCTTGGTATAAGTGTAAAATGCCCCTAGTGTGTGTAGGATAGTGTTAATGTGCTGCGATCGCTGGTTGGTGCGGACTCGTTGGGCCGAAGGGCCTGTTTCCGCAATGTATTCCTAAACTAAAATAATCTGTATTATAACAGATCTGCATTTAGGATGTACTTTGCAATTGTTTTGAAGATTCTCAGTGACGCTTTGAGTGCACATTTGTCATCATTTATTGCTTTAAAAAACATTAACGTGAGCATGGCTGCTGAATACCAAGGTGTTGCATTCGCCCCCCATATTGAAAGATGGGTGGTGACATTCAATTGAGTTAAGAATGCACCCTCATCACTCACACCTCCATAATTAGCACCAGCAATTGAGGGAAAGGGGATCTGGGGACATGAAGTCAGTGATCTTTTTTTGCTTCTCTTGGCCTGCTGAGATGAGGCCAACATTGAATGGAGATGGAGTGTACGTTAGTATTTGAGAGGGGGAACACCCTCAAGATGCCAATGACAGATAGGTAATTCTCATGCTTGTACCCTTAACAATTACTTAATGCCTTTTCATTTGAGTTACCTTCATTCTTTTTTAATTCAAAACAGCTGTGGAATCATCATGTACAGTTCAGATGGAATGTGCTCCATGGTGTTTGGAAGAAATCAATGTGTCCTGCATTTATTATCGTTTCCAGTTTGGTCCTGGGATATATATGGCATTGGAAGAAGAACACTGTGTTTGAGTGGTTGACATTGAGAAAGTTGGAGTGAGGATCCTCCATGCAGTTTCAATCCAAGCTCTGAGCTGGCACCTACAGAGCTGTTATAAACCCAGCTGTTCAAACATAGCACTAACGTAAAGTTTCCAGAATCAATCTGGTTGTTGAGTTTTGAAGATATTTTAATGTTTTTGCCTTTTTTTTGCATTAATTTGATAGACTGCTGCAGCAAATGAGACAGTACAGTTCTGAAGACATGCCGAGGAGAATATTTAGTCAGTCTTAGCTCTTAGACAATAGACAATAGGTGCAGGAGGAGGCCATTCGGCCCTTCGAGCCAGCACCGCCATTCAATGTGATCATGGATGATCATTCTCAATCAGTACCCCGTTCCTGCCTTCTCCCCATACCCCCTGACTCCGCTATCCTTAAGAGCTCTATCCAGCTCTCTCTTGATTAGTAAGGGCATCAAAGGTTACAGGCAGAAGACAGGAGACTGCAATTGAGGGAAAAAATAGATCAGCCATGATAGAATGGCTGGGCAGACTCGATGGGCTGAATGGCCGAATTCTGCTCCCATGTCTTATGAATTATGGTCTTAATGATTCTGGTCCCCCTCCAGAGACTTGAGCACAACATTGAGGTGGTAAGCTGGTGTAGCAGTGAGGGAGTGCTGTACTTTTGAGTGAGATGATAATCTGAGCCTTATTTTCCCTCTTGGCACAGAACATGTTTAGAGAAACAAATGGAAGAAAAGTAGGGGGAGAGAGGGGTCTTGCTTTCTGTAGGATGGATCTTCAGTTGCTGGTTTACGTCGAAGATAGACACAAAATGCTGGAGAGACTCGGCAGGACAGGCAGCATCTCTGGAGAGAAGGAATGGGTGACATTTCGGGTCAAGATCCTTCCTCAGACTCGTTCAGAAACTTCACCCATTCCTTCTCTCCGGAGGGTCTTGCAGATGTGTTGATCCCTTTCTCAACCACTCTCAAACAGAACTGATTGCTTCCAAAATTGTTGTATGCCGAGACTTTCATTTATGTAATAAATTGTATTCGAAAGATTACGCTCCACTTTTCTTCACCACAAGTTTGTGAAATGTTTTATACAAATGAAAGCCTTTCTTTTGAGGTGGAATTCCTCCTTCAGTGGTATATTTTAAAAGATGTTATGGATAAGTAGCTCTTGAGAGGCTATTGATTGACGATCAGCCTCTCTGTTCAGTGTTTCCTTTACACTCCAGCATGTGGACACTTTCAGAAGACAGTGCAACATTCAAGAGCAGAGCGATGAAATCTAAACCTTTTCCAGTATCTCCATCTTTGTGCAATGTTGCTGTCAGGATGAAGCCATTCAAGTCTACTTTGCCATTCAATCATGGCTGATCTATCTTTCCCCCTCAACCTCATTCTCCTGCCTTCTCCCCTTAACCCCTGACACCCAACTAATTAAGAATCTGTTAATCTCCGCCTTGAGCTTGCAGCTCAACACCGATTAAGACTAAGGAGTTGGTGGTGGACTTTAGGAGAACATCCCTGTCCCCCGTCTCCATCAATGGTGTGGATGTGCAGTTTACCAGGGAGGACAAATACCTTGGAGTGTACCTGGACCATTCCTGGTCCAGCAATGCTGATGCCCTGTACAAGGAGGGACAGAGCCAGCTCTACTTTCTGAAGAAAGGTCTCGACCCGAAACGTCACCCATTCCTTCTCTCCCGAGATGCTGCCTGACCTGCTGAGTTACTCCAGCACTTTGTGAATAAATCGATTTGTACCAGCATCTGCAGTTATTTTCTTATACTACTTTTTGAGAAGGCTTCTCTTTCTCAACGTCTGCAGTAAGATGCTGCAGATGTTTTACCAAACGGTGGTTGGCAGTGCCATCTTCATTGGCGTGTGCTGGGACAGCAGGGCAAAGGCCGCAGATGCCAATAGGATTAACAAACTCATCAAGAAGGTTGGCTCCGTCCTAGGGGCGGAGTTGGATTCATGGGAGGTGGTCTTGGAGGGGAGGATGCTTCTCAAACTGCAGAGCATCTCGGACAATACAGCTCAACCCCTCCATGACACACTGGTCCAACCTGAAGAGTACCTTCAGCAACAGACTGGTTCCACCAAGATGCAGGACAGAACACCACAGGAGATCCTTCATCCCTGTGGCTATCAAACTGTACAACTCCTCCCCCTTCTGACATGGGGTAGACTGACTCCCCTTCTCCCCCCCCCCCCCCCCCCCCCCCCCCCCCCCACACAAATCTTTGCACATTACACTCGTCACTTTAATTTCATGTTTCATGTATTTTGTGTTTTATGACTGTTTGCAGATCAATTTTCTTCCTGGGATAAATAAAGTTCTATTGTATCAAATCGTAAACATATCCATTGACTTAGCCTCCACAGCTTTCTGTGGCAATACAATATAGAATTAGGAATTCCAAAACCCAGACTTGCTGGGTGATATGCACAATCCTAATCCTACCTCTGCAATGGAACACAACGGAGGTCTTTTTGCATTAACACTGACCCTTGTTTCCAAATTATTTTGGACTGATATCCTTTTTGTTTGCAGTCTTCTCATTTTCATTGTCTTGTGGAATTTGTGTAGTTTGTTTTTGTATGTTGGCTGAGTTGATGTACCTGCAATGTTCCTGCAAGCAAGATCTTCATTGAACCTGCAGCTCTCAGTATTGGTGCATTTGACAATATTAGCAGTTTCCCCCAAGGCTCAGTACTTGTGCATATGATGAACTTGACTTGACCTGATCATGCATCTCCCACGTTTTCTGAGTTTCCATCATGATTCGACTACAACTCTACCTCCACGGGCCCTGTGGACTGCAACATCGGGAGCTCTCACGTCCCTGGCTGGCGACCGGCTCCAGCCTTAGTGGCTTCGACCTCCCCGTCGGAGGGCTTGATCGACCCGCTTGCAGGATCGTGGCCCAGCGTGGCTCGGCCGCGGGACCTTCCATCGCCCGACGCGGCTCGGCCGCGGGACTTTTCATCGCCCGGCGCGGCGCAGCTCGGCCGCGGGACCTTCCATCTCCTCTGTGAGTCGGGAGCCTCAGTCGCCTCGGCAGAAGTCAAACTATCTGTCCGTGGGAGAAGCATGGAGGAAGAGAGAAGATTTTTTTTTGCCTTCCATCACAGTGAAGGGGTGTCTGGAGGAGTCACTGTGATGGATGTTTGTGTTAAAATTGTGTGTCTTGTGTCTTTTACTCTGTACTGTTGTGGCTGCGTGGCAAATGATTTTCGTTCAATTCATTTTGAATGACAATAAAGGTAATTCAATTCAATTCAATTCAACTTAGCAAGAGCTTTAAAAATGAGAGCCCCCACCTCAACTCTACTGATTGTTTTTGGTCAGATTCCTCCTTTAGTTGTAGATTGTTGATGTGAGCAAGCACTCTGTACATCTGACGGTCAATGAAATGCTGCCAAAATCAACAACTAGCTGCAAGCGCCGGAAATCTGAGATAAAGGGAAAATTGCGGGAAACACTCAGCATGTTGGAGAAACTGCGAAAAGGGAAACAAAGTTTCCACTTTATCTCAACTGGGAAAACAAGATCAAAAGGGCTGTTTGAAGTTGATTGTTTGGTGGCAAGCAGAATTAATTAGACAAAGGGAAAGAAGATAGACACAAAATGCTGGAGTAACTCAGCGGGCCAGGCAGCATCTCTGGAGAGAAGGAATGGTGACATTTTGGGTCGAGACCCTTCTTCAGAAAACAAAGGGAATCTTTGCAGTAGGGTGAGGTCAGGGCTAATGTTTCGGGTCAGAAACTTTTGATCAGAACTTTTTGTTTAAATTTTAGAATAGAGTCCTTGACCTGAAAGATTCAGTTTACTTCTTCACCTGCTGCGCATTTCCATCAGTTTGTTTTCCCAGATTTCAATCATACACTGATTTTGTTTTATTTTCATTTACTGGGAGCGCTTCAAAGGTTGTTGAACACTTTGATTTTCCTTCAGAGCTTGTCTCACGGCCCAAATGTTGTTTTTTTTTCCTTTTTATCAGCTGCCCCACGTACATTGTATCTATCACACGAGGGAGGTCTGTCTATCAGAGCTGAGGTTTGGTGTGTTTCTTTGGGAAATTAAAACATCAGATTGATCAGCTCTTGTTGCTGCCATCAGGGAGTTTGATTATCCAAGCCCATCTTCGCCTGACTGCTTCCAGAATCAGAGGGTCAGCTTCCTTTTCTGTGAATAACGAGCGCTCCTGCGATCCGTCTCGATCCCGTCAAATCCTCCAATTCGACGACACAGAAAAAATCATTCACGCTTTCATTTCCTCCCGCCTAGACTACTGCAACTCCCTATACACTGGGATCAGCCAATCTTCCCTGTCCCACCTGCAACTGGTCCAAAACGCCGCAGCGAGACTCCTGACGGGTAACCGTAAAAGGGACCACATCACCCCGATTCTGGCCTCTCTCCACTGGCTCCCTGTACGGTACAGAATCAACTTCAAGCTCCTCCTATTCACGTATAAAGCTCTAAATGGACACTCCCCCCCTACATCAAAAATCTTCTAACCCCCCTCTCTAACTCCAGGTCCCTCAGGTCGGCCGACTTGGGGCTACTCACTATCCCGCGGTCTAGGCTTAAGCTCAGGGGTGACCGCGCTTCTGCGGTTGCAGCTCCTAGACTGTGGAACAGCATCCCTCTCCCCATCAGAATTGCCCCCTCCATCGACTCCTTTAAGTCCAGGCTCAAAACCTATTTCTACTCCCTAGCGTTTGAGGCTCATTGAGGAGGCGCTGGGAACTGTTTGTGTGCTACTGTATGTTTCTTTTTTTTTTCCATTGGAACCTAATCAGATGTACAGCACTTTGGTCAACGTGGGTTGTTTTTAAATGTGCTATACAAATAAAATTGACTTGACTTGACTTGACAACGATAAGTTTAGTCGATTGCTTGATGCTTTCTGACATCCATATAGTAAAACTCTCGTTTGTTTGTTTGTTTCTGAACTACAGCCAAAACTGTACACGATAGCACGACAATTTTAGTCCCACCTTACTCACTGTCATCCCTTTGGTGCTAATGGAAGAGGTTTCATTGAAATCGGTTATATTTTTTAAGTTATTCACATTTTAAAGTTTAAATCTATCTCCTAGGGAGGGAGAGGGTGGAGGGTAGGGGGATGGTAAGGAGGAAAGGGGGGTTGAGTGGGATGGAGTGGGCAGGGAGGGGGACGGGAGGGAGTGGGAGGGGTGAGGGGAGGGGGTGAAGGGGAGAGGATGAGGGGGGAGGAGAAGGTGCTGCACCAATGCAGGAAAGGTTTGGGCTCAACGGTCTAGTTGTGTTCTAAATACAAAGGCTGAAGTGAATGTACTTTGTCGCCCTCTGTCTGTGTGGAGTTTGCATGTTCTCCCTGTCGCCGGGTGGGTTTCCATGGGGTGCACACATAAAATAGGGTGCGGTGACATCCTGCAGTGCAGTGTTCGTGGGCTATTTTTGTGTTTTAGCACATCACACATGTGTTCCCAGTCATGTTTTGGTGAAGGCACACCTAATCTGAAGACTGGAGCTTCATGTACACATCTAGAGTATTGGGCAGGTGATCTACATTGACATTTATTCACAAAGTGCTGGAGTAACTCAGCAGGTCGGGCAGCATCTCGGGAGAGAAGGAATTGGTGACGTTTCGGGTCGAGACCCTTCTTGATCTACATTGACACTTCATTATGGTACTGGGTGAGTGCTACGCTGGTTGAGATGAAGTCTTACAGGTGAGGTGTTGAAACAGTTGTCGTGTCAGATTGATGTAAAAGCTTCCATGGTATATTTTGAAGGAGAGTGAGATCTCCATTATGGTTTAGTTTAGAGACACAGCACGGAAACAGGCCCTTCGGTCCACCGAGCCCACGCGGACCACCAGTCGACCGTTCACAAGAGGTCTATGTTATCCTACTTTCACATTCACTTCCTATGCACAGGGGCATCTCACAGAGGCTATTAAACTAACAAACGCCCACATGCACTGTTTTTGGGATGTGGGAGGAAACCGGAGCACCCAGTGGAAACCCACACGATGACAGGGAGAACATGCAAGCTCCACACAGACAGTACCGAGGTCAGGATTGAACCCAGGTCTCTGGTGCTGTTAGGCAGTAGCTCTGCCAGCTGCCCCACTGTGCCACCCTTTATTTGCCACATTAATTTTCCGATATTAAATTATCCCCCCAACATCAAAATGGCAGATTATTCAGCCATTGTCATGTTGCTCTTTGTAAAGAGGTTGCTGTGGGCACTGGCTGCCCTGACTGTGTGTACCTTCCAGTGATTGCATTTCAAAAGTACATTACTGGTGTACATGACTTGGGAAACCCTTTTGTCTTGCAATTAACCACATAAAATGCAAGTTCCTTATTTTATTCCTGAAGCAAATCTTAGTTTGAATAAACCTTTCAACATTTGTCTCTGAGGATTGCAGAGCTGGCGATAATAATGATGCAAGTGTCTGCTCTTTTAATTATTGTGGTTTGTTTAATGATTTTTAATATTTCAAAGTCGTTGTGTTATTGTTTGATTTTATTCTTAATGTTTAAAGGACTTAATTTTTTTTTCTTATTCATAAATATTGGGAAATCTTGCAAAGTCTGATAGTTGCTAAACTGCAGGTGGGTCCTTATCAGCTGTCAAATGTTTTCAGAAGAAGTTTCTAAGAGTCTACCTTCATCAAAGCACGATGTTACTTTGAGGTCTTGCACCTAGGGAGCTTCATCACCTGACAACTGGACAATGAGGGTAAAGTGAGATTTGGCTATGCTCAATACATGGGCCGATGCTGGATGCGTCTTTGTCAATAAATCGAGGCCAGTAAGTTTATTATTCCAGCGTATAGTCCACCTCTTAATAAGTAACATTCTTTCATTTTCTTTATGGTTCTTCCAACCCAGAAGGAACAAAAATAATCAAGTTACAACTTTGAGGCCTATTATTTGTGCTGGGCTCATCAGAGGCTCATCAACCTTTCAACGAAAGGTTTTGAGGAGTTTCAGCATCTCTCTGTCTCTCTCTAATTTACTCTCACTCTCTCTTTCTATCTCTCTGTCTGTCTCTCCCTCTCTCTCTCTGTCTCTCTCTATCCCTCTCTGTCTCTCTCTCTCTCTTCTGTCTCTCTGTCCGTCTCTCTCTCTCTCTGTCCGTCTCTCTCTCTCTCTCTATGTCCGTCTCTCTCTCTCTCTCTTCCGTCTCTCTCTCTCTCTCTCTCTCTCTCTCTCTCTCTCTCTCTCTTCTCTCTCTCTCTCTCTCTCTCTCTCTCTCTCTCTCATCTCTCTCTCTCTC